>NC_137933.1:33999215-34599215 GCF_963969265.1 Rhamphochromis sp. 'chilingali' | reverse complement strand
TAGAGTAAAAAACTCCTACCTACAAAATATGTTTATGCATACGCTGCCAGAATGATACAAAGATGAAACTGGAAAAAGTCGTCTTTTCAGTTTAGTAAACAGCTTATTTATTCCTTTACAAAATAGGTACAAATACATAAGTATTGTTTTTCACACAAACAGGAAATTTTCAAGATATATACAAGAGTTTACCAAAAATAACGTGGTTCTAATAAACACATAGTTTTGTAAACAATATTTACAAATCATCCTTACACTGAAATGTATTTCCTCCATCTGTTTACACAGGAATATTGTCCTAATATTTTGGCTAAAAAGCTGTAGTAGTAGTTGTTGTTGTTCTAGGAGTAGTAGTAGCAGTAGCAGTAGAAATGCCCTCCTGTGAAACGACCGGAAACCATAGAAATAATTCATAAAATCATCTGAAATCACTACAATAAGTACTGTTGTGCTTGTTTTTAAAACATGGTATTTTAGAGATAAAGTTTATGAAAATGTCTTGAGCATAAAAGCCAATCTAAAAAAAAAGCAGAACAGATCAAATATATTAATTGTTAAAAAATAAGTGTCTTTTGACAGAAAGTGGCAAATACTGTTTCTTTGCTATAATACAATGACAGCTTTCAGTTGTCAGGTAAAATAGATATCAAAAAAGTGCCGTCAAAATTTACAATGCACGACTTTTGCAAATGTCATCCATATTTAAATAAATTTCAAAATGACAAGAAAAGCTGCATAGAGGCCAAAATGTTTAGTTAAATAGCGAAAACAAACAACAACAAAAACCCATAATGAATGCCATTACATAACACATTAAGGAATGGGGGATGAAAGTAATTATGACGAAAATGCAAGACATGTAAAAAGGACTTTCTGGTCAAATAGTGTTCGTCAGTCAGTGATATTGCAGAAAAGACAACAACAGAAACAAATCAGAGCCGCTTGCTTCAGTTTACCATTAGTTTGTTGCTGTGACATTATATTTTGGATCAAATGTCACACAAATATAAATGTTGTGCACTAAAACATCTCATGGATTAATTTGGCCATTCAATTAATTAAGTGAGGGTGTGGGTTGCTTTGAAATAGTTAAAAAGTGTTTTTGCCAAACATCAGTAATGTGCAGAAAGAACTATGAACGTGGATGATAGAGGAATGTCTGTTTTCATTCTCCCATGCCACTGATGCACTCAGAATAACAGCAAAATTGACCTTCATAAACCATTACTGTGGGCATGATACCATAAGACAAATTACAAACAGCTAGTCATAAAACAATGTTCACATTATGTGTTTAAAAAATACTGACTCACTCAACAAGGGAAACCAGTCTGAAACTGGTGTCACATAGTGCCGTATGTGTTTTTTTGTTAAATGACCTTTCAAGAAGGCTCAAGAGGCGTCTCCTTTGTAACAACACTCTACAGAATATACCATCTAAATTTGACTCTTTCAAAGCACATGGTTGTACAAAACATCAGGTTTCATAATATTGACACATGGATTATTCCTTTTCTTACAAAGCTTACATGTGATAAAAATATACATGCTGTAAAATAATTCAAAAAGAACTATTTACACATATAGTAAGGAAATTGAATTTACTGCTGTTATTTGGAATCTGGATGTTTCAGAATCATGAGTTGGTCTAGAAATCTGTAAAGTCCCACTTATTAGGTTCAGCTAGACTACATTCATTGAACTGTGTTCAACAAATAACTCATGGATAATATTGTAGGCTGTATCAATATGCTATTATATTTTCTTAGCCAAGGAAATTTCTACTTTAAGGTGGTTCACTGAAGCTTCTGCCAAGAATGTCAAACAAACATGGAAGAAGGTCTTGGTCAAGTCCTATGACGTAAACACATCATTCCTCTGGCAAATCCAACTTCAGCAATAGGAAATGATGGGGCCCTTAAACTGAATGATCTAACTACACACTGTGAAGCTAAAGGAGAAGACACGGAACACCAGTTTTATTTTTATTTTTTTTTCTGTCTATATCTCTCTCACTTTCTTTCTTGTTATTAAAAGCTACATCAAACATCACACTACAATACATATGGAGACACAGAGCTGAAACATTAGACCTGATCTGAAGGCACGTGGCTGGGAAGGAGGAGGAGGTGGTTGAGGTGGGCGCTGAGCGGAGCAGAGGCTACTTGAGCAGGGCACGGTAAAGGAGGAGCGAGTGGGCGGTCTCTCTCTCCTGCTCCATGTAGAAAATTAAGTCCCTGAGGTTGACACGAGTGATGCGCTGCCGTGTATACTGGCGTGATGAGGTGGATGGGGCGGATGAGCTGGCTGGGGAGCCTGCCGTACTGCCGGAAACCTGGAGACAATGCAGAGGTCGAAAGGTGAAATGAAATAACTCATACGATATGTCGATGCTTTTCATCAAGTGCTATATTATCCATGTAAAAGCCAGGTTCTGCAGTTCTGCAGCAGTAAAACAGTAAAACCCTCATCCAATTTAAGTAAAAGCGCTAAACACTTCAAGGTCATCTCCTTGTGCAGCCATACACTGTTCCCAGCACTCCTACTACATTTGGATTGCTGCCGTTTTGAACCCTTTTACTTTTGCATTTCAAACATGTATCGAGAGCTAACATCAACTTTTATACCATAATGGTTCAGCTTTCATATTGAGGTTGAGAGCTACATCTCGACAAGGCAAACTTGCTAGATTTTGTTTCTTGTGACTTCTTCCCCTAAAATAAAACTCAAATTGAAAGGTCTCTTTTATGACACAGTGGATCCATGCTTTCTAAACAAATGCAACGTGCATCTTAGAATGTGAGCATTGTAGCAGGCTGACATTATGGCTTAGTCACACTACAGTAAAAACATAACGGTCCCCTTGTAACTAAGAAAAGTTGGTGGTCAATATTGATTTTTTTTTGTGTGCATTTCATCACCAAAGAGTTTGGATGATCAACTGATTGCCCAGACATTACACATGCAAAACCTTCAAGCTCTGGGCAGCCACTTTGAATTGTGAGGCGACTGCATGGGTCGCCTGGGGGTAGGCAGCCTGTCTCTGAATTACTACAGTCCGACTCAGTCAGACTGCAATTACTTTCAGACAGATTGACAAAGATTTGCAAATAACTGACGTTTAATTTATAAATGCAAACAGATTGCAAATATTTTGCAGTAAATCTGGTTCCATCTGCACTGATAAGCACATCTCATCTGCAATGTGTCTCTTTGCAAAAAAGGGGACTCAACTCAACTGGTTGCCAGCTGGCTGTATTTTTGTTATATTTCTATATAACAAGAAGCTTGCCATGTGCCTATGCCATTCAGCAGATAAAGAGGTTTGCAATTTTGCATTAATTTATCACAGTTAATTGCCATATGGCCACACAGAGACCACGCAATTGCCCACTTGACCCCATTTAATCGCAAACTGATAGGTTGACGACAGATTTACTCAATCGTATTTTACTTTCTAGCAACTCATTTGTGACTTTGTAGGAATCATGCAGCTAAAAAGAGAAGAGAATACTTTTGTTTTTGAATGGCAAATTGTGATAAGTTAAATTGTGGTGTGTAATGATCGATTTTTGATCCCACATTGGTGTCTGTTTGTGTACTTTGGCTATGCAAAGAGAGGGATTGTGGGAATTCAACTAATGCGGCAGCTACATTGCATGTAATGTAGCTGTTGCCATTGGATGGTTGTTTGTTTTTTTTCATTTAAAAGGCCAAAAGCATAACAGATGGCCAACTGGTTGAAAGGTTGGCTTGAACAGAATGGGACAGACAGTAAAGTCCACCACAAAGAAGACAAATTGCAAAAAAGACATCAAAGATAGCATATAGCTCAAATATAGACAGTTTTCATTATTTTTGGTTTCACCTCACTGCAAACAAGCTTTTTGTATGGCTTTTTTTTTTTTACAGCTAAGCTAAACTCCCAACTTAACCTAGAGTAGCCCAGTTTACTGGTTGTTCTACGTATTTTTGACACTGTCCCTTGGTGACAGTGCAGCTACAGTTACAACATGTACATATGGGTCTGCAAAGCCCTGTATACCACCTCCTATCAGTGCACCACCATGCTGTGACCTCAACACAAACCCCAAACTCAGTATGACTTTTTTTATTGTTCCTTTTACTAAGAGTTTTTCCCTCACTTTCTTTTCTGTAAGTCTTTGGAACAGTTTCTATAGTAAAACACAAAACTGTTTAGAGTCAAGCAATATGTGGTTTCCATTCAGAAAATAAAGTAATCTTTGTTCAATGGCAAACACATTGACAGTATCAATAGTAAGGAATGTGGCCTCTAAGCAAGTATACACCTCCAATAAAGAAAAATAATCTGTCTTGAAGAGCTGGATGAGATCAAAAGACACACTAATAATGTCCAGATCTTCAGGTGCAGGCAAATGTTCAAAAACAAATTCTTTAAACTTACAAAACAAAACATTGGCAACATGCACCAAAGGCCACATTTTTGCTCATGTATGTTTTATGGCTCTTTACATTGCCTGGACTATGAACAGATTTTTCCTCTAAATAAACAACTCTGCTGACATAGATCTTAGCTGACGTTCCAGTCTGAAATGGAGACCTTGTTGTTTGTATTTGATCCAGGAAAAAGGAGAACGATAAAAAAACAGGGAGTGTATACAGAGGCTGATACAAATCAAGAGATGCATTTACATTTGGAAATGAGAAACACTGGGAAACAAATCCAGCGAGTGCCCACTTTTCACCCAGGCACAGAGAAATAAGACAGACATTTCAGTCAGGAACACCCTCTCATAATTACATTGATTGCACCACTCTGTAAACACAGAGTACAGACAGGCCTTAACTGCAAACATATGATGGGTATGAATTTACAAGAACAAAACCAAAGTCCCTCCAGTACCCACCCCCTCATATGCTTGTGTTTGTGTACAATGTATGATGATGCCTTGTCTCAAATTACCCTTAGAACACATTTTGTCCCTTTTTGGAAGCTGTATGATGATTGAGGCTAGCCAGGCCACTTCTCCTGCCAACTTACCTCAACCACATCTAGGGGCAAGTGGGTACAGCATGCTCCTCAGCACCCTGGGGCACACCAGACCCTCACTTTGGGGAGCAACCCCACTTTAATCAGGTCAATCATAGCTGACCACACGTGAAAGATGGGCCTGCCTACTGCCATGCCAATTACTGCCACTCACAAGTAAGGTTGATGACAGGGCCACAGATTTTACCAATCAAAGCCATCCATCCACCTAGATGGATGGGCAGCACTGGCCACAGGCAGGCAGTCAGTGCTGGGGTGGTGCAGTGGCTAAAGTGGGTGATGGTGGGGTGGAGGGAGGCAGAAAGCACAGACAGATCATGGTCAACAGGTAGTGCACTGCAGATCCCAGAATGCCTTATTCCCTTTGGGGACAAGGGCAGTCGTAAGTGATTGAAATAATACAGGCAGAAAGTCCAGCGCTTATAGAGGAATTCACTCAAAACAGCCTCTCCTCTCCCCTCTGTCTTTATATGCTGTCGTCATAAGGAATGCCAACAACCCAAACAGTGGTATGTTGTTGTCAGTATCTATGGAGACCAATGCCTCTCACCAGTACACACAGGAAATAATGTTGCAGAGGAGGGAGGAGAGGGATGGGCATGGTAAACACCACCGCTAAACAAAGCAGATGGTGGAGTGTCAGTTAGAAAGGGAAGTGAGACATCAATGACTATTCGCTCCTTGTCTAGCAATTACACTGTAATTGTGTTTGAAATTCAATAAAAAAAAACAAAATGGTAGACTTTTGTAAGGTCATGGTGGATAAAAAGAAAACGTGAGCAGAGGAAAGAGTACGAGAGCAGAGTCACAAAGACAGACAGAGGAGTACAGCAAAAAGGAAAATCTCAAAATCAGCTTGGCCAAGAAAGATCCATGAGGCAAAAAACAGCATCTGTCATTTTATCTGTGATGGGCGCTCGGAGGCATTATGTCATATGACATATCCATCGTACAGAATGCGCAGGGATACTTCGATACATCTCTTCAGACATTTGACTTGTTTGGAGCGGGGGACAGACAGAAAAAACACAGAGAGTGCGGTGGATAGAACCTGAGGAGGGGAGAGCAGAGGCTTTAAAGCTCGTCTGTAATAAGGCCTCTTTTGCTGGCTCTGGTCTTCAGCGACAGTGTGTTGACATACATGACAACGCGCCAATGGTCCAGACACATTATGTTACACTATTTAATTCCCTGTGGTTTCCAGCACATATGCGAATGCACGAAAAAGCAGAAAAAGCATGTCTAAATGTGCTTTATCTATCTTGCAATTAGCATAACACACTAAGTGGAAAATAATGAGAGAGGCACTGAAGCACAGGACAAGTCCTGCACATTCTTGGGTTGTGACCCTATAATAAGGCAAAAAATAGTTTCAGCAATTTCTTGTGAAGCTAAACTTCAGATTAGATTTATAAATAGAACATGAATGCATACTTTAAATGACTGAAGTAAGATTTACAGAAGTTATTCACAATAAATATGGCCTGATACCAGACAGAATTTTCAACTTGTTACACTCCATTTCCTTCGTAAGTTTGACAGTTCATCCCCTCTAACTGATTTATATGGGAGAGGAGATTTGATTTTCCCTAAACAATGACTAGAGACCACCTGAATCTAACATCGTTTTAAACCAAGAATGGTGCATAGCCACGTCAACACGCTGGTATCACTGTGATTTTAAGAGTGAACTGGAACATATTAAAACTGTTCCACATGTTCCTTCATTTATCTTTTATTTGTTTGTTTAGTAGAGAAACCCACTGTTTCATCTGAGCAGACAGTTTGGCAGAACACACAGATTTCAAGATAATGACAAAGGTAACAACAAATACAAGGCTTGTATTATTTAGTGTTATTATCTTCTTAAGTCCCAATGCAATTATAAAATTATGAGTGAGGACAGATTTCATGAAAATGACAAGGCTGGTGTGTTTGGACATTAATTTTTTTTCTACTTTTATATGATAATCAGAGATTCGTGGAAAAAAAGAATATTTTACCAGAAAGGACAAAGTCAGCAAATCACAATTTCAGATTATCAGATCATATATGGACTGCAAAACTCACTTTAACTTTGACAGAACTAAAATGAATTCATATTTTGCTAAACTTACTTTCAATTCATATTTCTATTTACACTCTCTGTCTTTCTTAATCTTGCCCTTATTTTTGACTTATTATCTCCAGTTGAACAGTAACAGTAGTGGTGCTTGTATGTGTATGCAATTTACATTCAGTCCTTTACTGTTTAAGGGAAAGGGGGTAGGGTAGCGGTGGTGGTGGGTTTCTTGCTGATCTGTGTCTTTGAACCCTGAGTGGCACCTGTGCCTTGATGCCGAAGCCAATATTGGATTTGGCCCAGGTCACACCTTAGGGCGGTGGGTTAATGGCCCACTTTGCCAGGCACGCAGAGCTGCTCGGCCCTGCACAGTCCAACCTGCTGTCTCAGCACTCCACTCCTCACGGCAGAAGTTGCAGACAGAGGCTGGGTGGTGAGAGAGGGTGTACTGTATGTACCAGTGTGCGACAACACACTAACAATCACGCTGTATTAACTAAAACTGCAACATGGGGAGAAAACACCGCTTAGCTGTCATGCTAAAAGACAAATACTAGACTCTTGGTTAAGAAAAATAGAAGCTGTTCATAATACAACATTTATCTTTTACTTTGGTGGTGAGATAGCTCTTATGTCTAAGCCTCAGGCAATGAGGACATATATAGAACAACAATGATAGACTGCTGATAACATAGACAAATAAGCGAAGCAAAAGCTAAACCAAGTAGTGTTTTAAAGCTAAAAACTGGGCGGAAGTTAACGATAGCTGCTATTTAGTTATGAAAATTTTCTCTTTCATATTTCGGTCACTCTTAAGAGCACAAAGTCATGATTTAGTGCTCCAATTATATTTGCATTAGGTGTTTAGATCCTTTAAATTGGCTTGCAGGTCCTACTCCTGTTGGGCTTCCTCACATGATGAGTACCTGATGTGCTGACAAACTATCATGCATGCTGGTTGACTGAAGGCCTCGCAGATTTGCTGATTGACAAACTGAAGACCTGACTGTTGGGCTGACTGGCTCAGAGCTTGACTGACTCACTGACCGACCGACTCATTTACTGACTGAAGGGCTGACTAACTGACTGCCTGGTTGACTGACTATGTGCCAGGATGCAAAGCTTTCCCACATGTTTTCCTCCATGCTGCATTTCAGTTGGGGAACGCTGCCTCGTCCCTTCAGTGTTTACAGTGTGTAGCCCAGCCGTGGGAGTGCAGCCCCGCTTCATCTCCACACTCGGCCTGAAACGCCTCTTCTCCGGGCGCCATTAATCAGCAACAGAGACTTTCTCTCTCGCCTCTCCCTTTTCTCGCTCTTCTACGCCCACAGACATGCTGGATGAGGCCATTTTGAAAGAGTTAACAGATGTCGGCTGATTTGCCCCAGGCTTTCTGACATTGCCCGAGTGATGTATTTGATGTGGAGTTTATTCAGCTCTAATAAACGTATAAAGAATTAGAATAATAATTCACAGATGTACATACCCAGATTATATGCCGGAGCTCCCCTTTGAAGCAGACAAGGCAGCCAAGATTAACAGAACCAGGGGAAAGGATGAAAAGGGTTTTGGTTCAGTCCACCAATAATCACAGAGGTCAGAATGGACTAATACCACAGCTTTATGTTCATGCACTGACGCAGATGGCCTTTGTTCCTATCAGAGGTTTCTAAATAAGAGGCAGCCAGTGTCGCCATGCTTTCAAAAATGGAGGCGAGTGAAGCCCATTTGCTATATATTTCTTTTCTTGTCACAAACATGTTATTTTTAATTTGTCATTTTGTGAACAGTAAAAAGAAAAACTAAAAGAATAAAGGGTAAAACACAATGGGACAGGAGTGAGGTCTAGCATTCTGATCATGGCAAAAAGGATGAGGGAATTACTTTCAAAACAAACAACTTCCATTTGCTTCACAACTAAACAACAACAAATCTCAAAAATGGCCAGTTGCAGAGCATCTTAATACCCACATAAACCATAAAAACAGCTACACAGCTCCATGGCAATGCATAGCAACCGTGCAGAATTTCAGTCAAGGAGAAAGAAGGCAAAAAAACACCTTATTACTTCTAACTCCTGCAAGCCATTTTGGTCTCCAAAGGTTTTAGAGCGCCGCAGGCCATGTGTCTGCAGTGTTTCGGGAAATGACTTGCCTTCGCACGAACACTGCTATGTTCTGCAGCACTGCTGCCCCCAGCATCCCCGCTCAATTTCTGTTTAACCCTTTCCTGCCTTCCCTCACACTGACTCACTGCAACAGAGAGCTCACACCCAGCACAATACTGTCACATTGTTCAGCCTCCCACAACCAAAGCGAATCAGACCAGCTTTTTCACGAGCTAACACATTAACTCCACGTCTAATTTGGCTACTTAAGCATGTGATGGCTCTTGAATAACACGGTGCAGGAAAGGCGTAAGGTTACACGAGGAAGAGAAAGACGAAGTAGAAAAAAAAGTGCTCCATTCCACTTGATCTACTACAATGTGCGACACAGTTTGCACACTTGAGTGTGTATCAACGGTGGATTAAATCTGCAAACTCGTTGACACAACACATAATTAAAACATCTTGCTCGAGGTCAGGAATTTTCTAATTAGTAGTGTACTGACAAAGCTGCAATTCCATCGCCCTGAGTCCACAGGTTACTGCTAAGATGAAAGCCGACCCCGGAGCACTATTCTGCAGGGCTGCTCATACAATTCCTCAGAAGACAGTCACAGGGTCACCAAGCTAAACAGTCTGCTGCACCCGGAACCTTACTTCCAAACAAAGAACTTCAAACTTTCCTGCCTGGAAACACAATCTTGCTTTTGTTTCCCCTCTCTCTTTCTTTTCAACCTGAGAGAAACAAAAGATTTTGTGAAGGCAACTAGAGGAAGAAACCATAACACCGTTTTTAATCTTTTTAATTAAAATGCTCTAAGCCTGGCTAGCTGAACAACTTGTTAAATAGTACAAAGGCTTTATTAGGTGGGGCTTTGTAGCTTAAGTTGGCAACCCCGCTTAGGATTTGGGGGTAATAACATTTGTTCACATATTGCCAATTATTATCTGCTAAATGACAGGAAAGCCATATTGTCCACAACCAGAGTAGTACACCAGCAGAACAGCTAACATAACAAGGATCCAGATGGTGCGTTTGTTGCTGTTGTGATTAATAAATCAGTTTTATTTGTCTGAAGATCATAATCCAACCAATAACCCACCAAGCAATGTGCTCAATGTCTTGCTTCTCTGGCACTTTCTATAGTGAGGCACAAGTGGCTACGAAACTGCTAACAGCCTCCCTGATAACCTGGACAATTAACACAGGCCAAGTATCTTTGGCTACATAAAATATCAGAAGTAGAACTTTTTCAGCATTAAATATTCAAGGCGTTTCATATATAAAATGAACCCAATTAGAGTTAAAATAGGAGAAGTGTAATGAGTCTCTAGTCAGAATGCTTGTCTTCAGAACTACTCGCTAATGAGCCCTTGTTGGTTTTACACACTTTACTTTCAATGGTGTGGCACTGTCATTTCTGCTGGTTTTTAATTTTTAATTCAAGTTGAATGAGAGGGTGGTGACTGAGTTAATAATCAAGGCACCGGGGTGTTTTGCAGCCGATGGATAGCTGGGAGAAGTTGCCAAATGAGGCTTGTGGTCCACCCTTTGATGTCTTTGCGAAACGTTCCAAATAGGAATAACCAGTTAACAAAAGCCTATCGGTTCAGAATGGTATCAAACATAAATGACCATACTAAGAAGAACGCATCCTGCAAATGGCCTAATTAGGGAAAATGGTACACTAGCAAAATAGCATGGCACTGAATAACACAGAACCCATGCGCAATAACAGACACTGACTCAAGCACAGGATGAGACACGAAAAGCAGCACAACAGTTCCCGCTGCTCGGCAGACATGTGCTGTATCCTGAGCTGTCAGTCTTCACATAAATCCTCATATGAGCAGTGACACATTTCACTTACAAGAAAAGGAACACACCAAGGAGCCACAGTAGATTTGCAGATGTAGGGTTTTAGAGAGCACATCTATGGCAGAGGTTCGCGCTATGAATCGGCCCTTGATCTTAAATTGACATTAATGGGGCCATTTTTGACATCACTTAGCCATCACAGGCTCGTTCCCGTGCTGCTGACACTGGTCCCCGTGCACCTGATGCAGCGCCTGCTAAGATGAGCAGCAGGAAAATGGCTGTCTGAAGAGCAGGTCTGATTAAAATCCACGCTCTTCAGGGGAAAGAGTGGAGTTTCATGTTTTATATAGATGGCCCAGAAAGATGAACCAAAACTTAAATAGAGTGTCTCTGTGAACATTCGTGACCCCCAGTGTCACTGTTTTTTATCCAAAAAGCTGAAGGGGAGAAGCTGCCAAAGTTTTCTAAGCTATTCTGAAACAAATCTCTTTACCAGTCTGGGGATTTATGGTGTTAAATCAACTTACAGTAAAGTTACAGTAAAATGCCCGACTTATATTGTACTTCTACTAGTTTTTTTGTTAAGCAAAAAAGTCTTTTGACTAACAATATGGTATGTGACACTTGTCGAAATTCAAATCGTATAGAGTAATATGCAATTAATTTAAAAAATCCAGATGTGTGGGAGGCAAACGGGGTAAAAATGGTTGGCAGCTTTGCAAAATTTCAACGCAGTTAAGGAGCTCCTCATTATGGTTCTGTTGGCACTTTTCTGGAGGCCTCATTCCTCCCATCAGCTTGCTCTTCCACAGGCCCAGAAGGCTTACTTCCTACCTGCACAGCATTTTGGCAACCTGCTTTATTATACCACATACAACAGCATCCTTTCCCAAGCAGCTGTGTGTATATATGTGTGTATAGTGCTTATCTACATATTGACTTGGTATAAATCCACACTCTTGTCTGCCATAATAATTACACATCTTGTAAAAGAAAGTACTCAATTCTTCCTGCACCTGAGGCGGGCAGCTGCAGGAGCTACCCTTCGGCGCCCAGCAAACACACCTCCGGCGCTGCCTGGTATCCAAACAGCTTCAGCGTGCACCCAAAGCCATTGCCTTCCATGGTGTAATGGCGCCTTTCTATTAGATTCCAAGTGAAGAGAAAATGCCAACGCAAGCACTGGTAAATGTGTTTCTATGTACTGCAGGAACAAAGCAGTTAGGACCGGCTGAACAGGTAATAAAGACAGCAGGGGCCTGTTTTATAGTTGTCAATGAGTCAAGACCACACACGCATAACTGCACATACCTCGATACAAATGTATACGCAAACACACAACAAAGTCATCATGTGTAGTGACAGAGGCCAGCCCAGGAGGTATGTTTGCATTCTGTGGCTCTCTGGACCTTGTGGTATGTGTATATAAAAATTTTTTCCAAAGGCCAGACAAGCCTTTTAAAGCCAAACCACATCTCATTGCTCAGAAATGCCGTGACATGTAATCAAAATGCTGATGCGGACGATAGGGACCATAGCCAGCTATTCACAACTCCCCCAAAGTTCTATCAGTGGAGGCCGTTCATTAGTCCAACAAATACATAATTTATGCAATCTAAAATATACATGTGATCATGAATCAAAATGGGAATGAGAGGCACAGAAACACTGAAGCTTTCTGATGATGCCAATTCCTTTTTTTTGGAAAAACGAGAAGTGGTCAAATGTTGCCAAACATGCCCAACCGCAGCATCTTTGTTCTTCTTAGAGGCTAAACCAAAGCCAGCCCTGGCAATATTAAAAGTAGCAGCAATCTATGGTCATTACAACTCTTTTCTTATTCAGACAAGATTGTTTTGTATTTGTCTATCGTCTGTGTCGTAGTCAAGTACATTATTAAACTCAGAATACGCCATTGAGCAGCAAATGTGGAATTTACAAGACGTGCATGTAAAACATATTAAGCCAACCTGGGAGACAGTAGGTTAGAGTGAATGACACTTGACACAAAAAAGAAAATGCAAAATCAACAGGAGCAACATATGCCGACATCAAAAACAGTGAAAGAGCCATAAGCCTTTATCCTTTCTTCATTCAGGGCTCATAACATCTATGTGCATGGTGATGTCTGAACTCTGCTGAGATTATTTGTCAAAAATGCCTGAATTTCACAGTTAATTGGCCTCCCTAATTAGCACAGGATGTCTAATTCCCATTGCAGTCAGTGTGCTAAATGGTAAAGCTTTAGCAAGCGGATGCCATTCCTTTTCATTTGAGCAGAGAGACTCCCTGTGCAAACCGAGCTACACTGTACATTACACACTCAATGATCGATTCTAAATCTTAATTAGGGAAACGACAAACAAGCAATGGGACTTAATGAACTGTGTACCTTGTCAAACAGCTGGCTGATTATATTTATTGAGATATATGTTAAATTTAATGATTTGGGCAATTAACTGTTAGACCCCCTCTGTAATCTCTGAGGGACATAAAGAGGCCAGGGAGTTGAGCACAAGGGCCAGAGACCTAATGGAAAGCAGCTGACAAATATTTGTCGTCCCCAGAGCGCTGAAATAGGCATCGGCGACTCAGAAGACCTTGTGCTTCAAAATGAAGATGTCATATACAGGGAGTCAACTCCCTTGTCTGCTTCAATCACTAGTGCTCCTGGTTAACACAGCTCTGATGGTGTAATAAGACATGTTTCAGACACTCCTAGCTTTGCTGGGACCTCAATTCATTTAATGATGTGAGATGTTCTGCACAAACAATACAGAAACATAACAAAAGACATCTGAAAGTGTGCACAGCCTTTATTATCAGTGTCGTTTTTTTCACGCCATCCATTTCTAACTTTTTTTTCTAAATTGGTCAAATGGAAAGCAGTGAAAAGCGAGGAAAAAAAATTAAGCTGAGCCGAAAAGTGCGACTTGGATTTAATATTTTATAATTGCCAAGGGACATTCTAAGATCAATGAATTTTTGCCCGGGACACACATCAGAAAGAGATGTACTTCAGTCTTTTTAGGGAACATTGGTCTATTTAATTCCAGTGTCTGATGCATGTGAAATATGCCTTCCATGGCCTCCTTCTTCTTCCCCAGGCACTGCTGCAGGCAGACATTACCACTTTTAATGGGCCGCCATGAGAAGAGGCAAGTCAGCCAATAACCCATCCTCACTAATGGATCGCCTTGTTTGTTCTCTTTTACCATTTTCAGAAGCTAATTTTAGATGTTCTGTTTTCCTGTTAAAATACAAAATAAAGGACACTGTATCACAACAACATTTTAACAAAAACAATGAAACAGATGAAGAACAGCAAGGGAGCTGTAACAGATATGATATTTATGCATGGACATTCTCTGCATGTAAATCATGTGGTTGTTCATCCAGATTATGAAGGGTAGGTATTGTGTAACTGAAAGCCATAACAGGGCCTGTCTCAGAGAGGGGGGCTACAGAAAAAGGTTTCAATGGGTTGCAGTAACAAAGTCAGACTTGACTTATGGTGGGTAGAAAACGGCAGTAGCTTTTAGGAGTGGTAATGATCAGCTGTTTGATCGGTTTAAGCCTG
Source organism: Rhamphochromis sp. 'chilingali' (assembly GCF_963969265.1). Taxonomy (NCBI): domain Eukaryota; kingdom Metazoa; phylum Chordata; class Actinopteri; order Cichliformes; family Cichlidae; genus Rhamphochromis; species Rhamphochromis sp. 'chilingali'. The sequence goes on along the minus strand of NC_137933.1, from coordinate 34,584,615 downwards.
GGACTAAAATATCTGCTTGTCTGGATTTCAATTTTGCCTCAACCTTTAACTTTTTAAATATATCTGAAGCTTCAGTTTTAGTTACAGATGTACACATTTTTTGTAGACCAAGCGTGAATAATATGAATTTACACCTGCTGATACTGATTACTGATATACATAGTGATATACATACTATTATTAGTATGTATATCACTAAGTTAATAGTTAGGGAATATAATTAACATCAATCCACCTCACAGTTAAGCTGATAAAAGGCACTGAGTCGACATGGCTGGTTAAAATATGCATCAAATATCTATGGTAAAGCTGACGCCCAAGATGTGTTAGGACATGTTTTTGGTTTTGTTTTCAAAATTAGGACAAGTTCAGTTCTGCCTACCTGCTCAACCAGTGTGATATTAATATAATACTGACAATAACCATGATAGGTGAAAATTAAAGACACTGACATTGGCATCATGTTAATAATAGAAAGTAGATAAAATCACATAAATTATAATTTAATTGTTCTTTCTATACTGCTTTCTACAGAAACGTATAAATCCCCGAATAGCATTTTAAGTGTAAAACACACAATAAGGTTGGAAGAAATGGAAGGAGTTCTGTTTAACTCCCTCATGAAGGTTTGTACAATGAAACTTGTTATGTTCATGTTATAAGAATAAAGGCATTTTAAATTATATTTTTAGAAATAGTGACTTGGAGTTCTTAAATATTACCTCGATTAAGAGCAATATATTTTTAATTTTTCTAAAAACATTAGAATAATGTGATATTTGTAGTAAAAATAACATCTATCATGATAGATTATACTAAACTTAACAATTTCTACCTTTTTAAGCAGTTTATACTATTATTTAAATTTCAAGGGTTCGTTTCCACATACATTCCCACATATATTATTAAATATACAAACAACTGTAAATGTATGTCTGTAGGTTACACAGAAACTATTTCTGGCAGAAAAATAGGAAAGTGCAAACTAGTATAGTTCAACTATTACACAGTGAAGATTGTTCTAAATTATTTAGCACCGACCTATGAGTGGAGAGGAATTGCTTACAGGATGCGTGATGTGCACCTCCATAAAGTCGTTGTTCTATGCTCTGATCAGGCATTTCTAGCATCCAATTGTAGTTTGCCATCTCCATACATACAGCTACTCTTCTTCCCGTCTTGGCATTCTTCTGCCCTCCTACCAGCATCTTTACTATATTTTTCTTCTTTTTTCCACGGGATCAAACCTAAACCTAGACCGCTGACAATGGAGTGCACATAAAATAACAGTGAATGACAACAAACCTAAATACATAGCAACATTAAAATGCACTCCTCCTTTGTAATGCTAGTGCTGTGCTGCAAAAGGCAATCAGGGTTAAATCTAACAGCATCGCAGGAGGTCCTATAAATAACGACAGTAAGTCACACAAAGGCACAGGAGTTTCTTAAGTGAGCCATAACAAAAAGAACTCTCTATGTATGCCTCTCCAGGGCTCCACCATGTAAGTTTCAGAGGCTCTATGTTGACAACTTTATTAGCAGCTCTTGCGTTCTCGAGTCATTCGATGCCATTCTCACATGTTAAGAATAAGAAACTTGAGGCTCGGAGTTTCCATCTCCTCCAGGATGGAGGAAATATAAGCAGCACAGAATGGCAAAGAGTGATTGAGGCATTTTCACTGCCTATCCCTATGAGTGGTGAAAGCGTAGGATGAGGAGTGTGGGTTTGCACAGTGCGGTATAGCACAGCATGGGGCCCACGATGTTAGGCTGTCCCCACGTCCCTGGCCAGCAGGCTAGCTAGAGAGCCAGCCATTACTGGTCCGCCTCCATAGCAGCGAGGCGGAGGGGGAAAAAAATGCAGCAAATTTCATTCTTCAGAAATTTAATTATATCAAGATTAACAAGGGAGGTAATTAATTTCTTTAAGATGGGTATCTTTTAAGTGCCTGGGGCTCAACTTTGTTGTCAAAACTGTATATTTAACCATTATTTCAGGGCAAAGTTTTAAAGGCAGAAATGAGGGGGATATCTACTTTGGCATGAATATGAATATATAGAAGCTTCTTATCTAAATAAGGAGACTACTGTGTTAAAACTACCATGTACATGTATAGATGTATGCTCTATTTAGGAATCACTAACAAAAAGACATTGGAACTTTATAATTATATTTTCAATGTAAAGTATATTGAGCTAAACCTTTTATTTTTTTAATCAACTGGTTGTAGTTGTAGGGAAAAGAAAAGAAGGTGATACACCCATATGAGTAAGATCTTATATGCCCCCTAAATACGTTCAATATGTTTAAATATGTAGAGGTGTAGAAACAAACAGGAAACAGGCTATTGAGAAATAAAAGTACACTAAAGTTTATTTTAATCCTGCCATCATGTTAAAACAGGATAAGCAACTGCACAAATATTCATAACTATTATCCTAAAGCAAGAGGCCATAAAGAAGATAACAATTTTTGAAGTTTATCAAAATCTTTATTAGAAATTTGTGCTTATTTATCATCTTAGCAGCACTGGTTTCATGTAAGGCAATGATGGTTGGGTAGTCATTTTGCTATTCCGACCCTTTAGTGCTGACTGAGATGTCTCAAAAACTGTTGGTCTGCCATTAAATGCTGGACATGCATATAAAATGCCCAGAGGATTAATCCTAAGACTTTGATGATCTTGACTTTTCTTGAATTTCTAGTTAAACATTTTCATATATAACCATGGTGGGAAAAAGTAGGAACCCGAATTACAACTTTGTGATCCTGTGACCTTTCCTGCAGCACCTCCAGCAGTAAAAGGTTTTACAAAATTTCTCAGTATCTCAATATCTGCTGGATATGTACATGTACAAAACTGAGTACAAACATTAGTGGCCCCCAAAGAAGCAGTCCAGAGACTTGGTAACAACAATTTTCATGTGGTGTATATTAAACACGCATGGAAGGTGTATCAAAAAAAAAAAAATCATCCAATGTCAGAGTTTTTTTAATTCTACAGTTGTTCACCGGTAATGACTGAAACATGTACTATTAAAAGACGGGATTCGTGACTTTCAGGTGTTGCCGGTAGGTTGCATAACAACAGCAGTGCCTGAAGTGACTCCAGACATGCTCGCAAACGTATGTGACAAGTGTGACTATTGTATGGAGGTATGCCATCCCTTGCAAATCGGTCTATTGTTACCTAGAACTAAAATGCTGGACCTCTGACTATGATTTTAAGCATTTCAGGTCAACTGCGTATCTATTGATTACATGAATTTCATGTTTTAATGTTTCACGTTAGCTCACAATGGAACTGAATGGGAGTGGAAAGAAAAGTATTTGATATAATTAAAGCAAAAACCAACAGTTTTGTCTTTCCATGATATAGCTGTATTTTAAATGCTTTAACCCACAGAACATAATGTTAAAATCCTAGTGGATACAACTGTGCTCCGCATTGTGTAGGGGAAAAGAAAGTTGGCTAAGTTCACCGTGTTAAAGCTCTCAAAACAGATGGCATCTGGCCAAAAAACCCCTGTAACCATTCGGAAGACTCAACTCTGTCTCCTTTGTGTCCTCACTAGTAGAAATACTGAATTGCCTTGAGACGTAAAGTCAAACTAACATTAAAATCTTCTTGACATTATGAAACCAATAGCAGCCTCTCCGTGCCCTCTTTAATCATATTTATGTAGTATGTAGAGAAGGGGAGCTCACACAGGAATCCTTATGCTTCACTGCATCCTCACAGAAGTCATGCTAAAGTCGTTGCATTCGTCTCAGATCCCACCCTTACTTGCATTAGAGGTGAAAAAAAAATCTTAGAAATGCAAGAGCTAATCAGGGGTTAATGTCAAGGCTCCCAGTGGATTTAACAACAGGCTCTGTTTGGTTAAGGGCAAAAACAGAGCTCCACAAGAAGGTTAAGTTAGCTGTCTTTTCCATTAAAACCGTCCACTTGGTGTATGACTCGGAGAGGAGCAAAAGGAAGGTACAAAACAGGAGGCAGCTGCTGTGACTACATTATATTTGCTCATTACTGCCCCTGCTCCTTCAACATTAGCAAGTAGCCACGACTTTCCAACCATATACTAACCCCAACAGATTCTGGACAGAGAAGGGAAAAAGATGGAAAGGAAAAAGCGATGAGGAGGAGGAGCAAGTGTTTTCCTTTATGCTGTGCCTTCTACAATCATTCGGTTGGCCTGTCTCCTTCTTAACCAAACAGCCTGGTTGGTCGTAGTCCTCTGAGTCCTTACACACCCCCTCCAGCTCCGGAAGCCTTGTACTCTCAGAGTTTCCTGTTTGTCTGGTTGAAGACCTGGACATTTTACTCCCAGGCGGCACATTGGGAGGGACATTGGAGGAGGAGGAGTAAGCAAAGGAGAAAAGCACAAGAGAGAAGGACAGAGGGGAGGTTGGCGGGCGAAGGCAAAGGGAGAGACACTGAACACTCCCGAGTTGGGATTGATTTACTTCATTAACCGAGATTACAAGTTTAACTTACAAACCAGAGGTCAAAATTTCTCATTAACAAGGGGACCGTGGAGAACCTCGGGGCTTGGAGACCACTCTTATTACTGACTACACATTTCAATCTGTCTTTGATGTTCCATGTCTGCCTTTCTACCCCCTCTTTCCCCCTCCTATTTTTTGGCAGCGAGGTTGATTTTAATTGTAGCTATAGAACAGAGCATAGTTTGCCTGTAAGCCAGCCTCCACATCTGTAGTGAGTGCAGCTTTAGTGATATTGGGTGCAGTCCATAGCTTGGGGCTAATTTTAATGGTCCCCCCCCCTCCCTCCTTCATTGGAGACTCAGATTGTTTTCCACGTGATTCCTGTTAATTTAGCTGGAGGAAAGGGCATCAGTTTTCCTTGTGCTTTTCCCCCTCTCTCCCCATGCCTCTCACTCTATTGCCTCACTCCTTCTTTCTGATCTACAGCCTCAAAGAAAGAAGGTGAAATGAATTCAAATGGAAAAATAGACTGTGCTCACTATTAAATCGCTCGCCTACCTTTGTCCCTCGCATTGCGCCTGGTTGAGACAGATAGGAGAAAGCCAGTGTGGCTGTACAAACTGGGGCAATTTAGCTGCTATTGTCGCTTTTACGTCAACAAACAAAGCTCTTCCTTTGATGTGATAAATGGCCTAAGTGCCTGGATGATAACTCAGAGCTCATAAATGTGTCAAGGATGTTTCAAAGCTCTGAGCATGTTTAACACTGCAGGACATTGTGCACTGAGGCACAGTTTACATCGCAGAACCTTTAATGCTAACCTTAGATGTACAGAGGAGCCTCTGCCTATCATAAGCTAGCAAAACTGCAGCAACTCAGTTCAGACAGGATTCACCATATGAGATGAGAGGAGATCACAACATACAAAAATCAATGGGTGGAAATGAAACAGTAAAGTGTTCAAATCGTATTAAATGTGTTAAAGGACAGAGTACAGAGGGTGTCATGGAATAATCATTATAAACAGAGCTATTTTTGGCTTGTCTGTCTCTCATCCTTTATTCACTGAACTCAAGTCCGTAAAGGATGAGAGACAGACAAGCCAAAAATAGCTCTGTAAAAGCTGTAATATATCTATACCATCTTACCAGCTTTTACATACAATATACAAATGTTGGTGGCTGGAGAAAAGAATTGAATATGGAATAGAGTTGACTTTTGTGTAGGATGCAGTAGTAATGTGTAGAAGTAATGATCCTAAAAGTTAATTCCCTTTCATTCTATACTTGTTAAAGCATTCATGAGGCCAAAGGTCATTTCTCCATACAACTTCAAACACCCTTTGCTAGCACACGTCATCACAAACTCCTAAAACTGGTAGCTCACCCTTGACTTTTGTGTTGAACCTGTGTGTGCAGATAGCTGGGTAAGGGTTGTAGGATCGGAACAATTAAGCTGGAGGCAGAGTTGGAGTATGTGCGCCTGAGCACCCTCTGCCTGTGTGCTGACCCACCACTGGGGCCACAGCAGGCCCTCTTCCAGCAAGCCAGCCAGCAGCCGCAGCCATTGGTTCCTTGGAACTAATCCACCCCGAGGAGCCCTGTAAGACCCCCTTTGTTCCCTCCTGCAGACTAGATCAAGCTGGAGACAGACACTCCAGTCTTGACTGGCTATCAATTTCACAGCTTCTAGCGATCTACATCCAGGCACAGGCCCAACTGCGGCCAAGCCGCCATCACATTAAAGGTGATTGAAAGGGGGGATCGGGCTGCGGGGAAAGAAGCAAAATTGTGTCACGTGAATTCCGTCACAGTCCAAACAAGGTGGAAAGGTGGTCTGTTTAGTGAAAAAATAAGCAGGAGTAAAGGAATATAAAAAAAAGCGGATTTCAGCAGGAGTTCTGCCTCTCAGTGAACAGAACAGGATCTCAACAAGGCCATTATCTGGCTCCTAATTTGAGCTCTGGCACAGCACTGAAGGGCTGCCTTTGTCTAGGATTAATGCGGAAAGCTCAGGATGCGATGTCAGAGGGAAATAATCAGCGTGGGCCCTTCATAACGTTGGCTGCTTGTGCTCCTGGCCAGGGCCCCCGGCTCATTTTTGTGGAGATGAAATCTATGACAAGCCCCTCAGTGAAGCTAAGAGCAGGCAACAGTCCAGTAACACCCACAGGCCTCCAGGCATCCTGTGACCCCCTTAGAAAAGTCACATTCACTTTGCTCTGGAGAAGGGAAAGAGAACGCCGCAGGCGATTCCAGCCCATGTGAAATGAAGAAATGTGAGGAGGTGAAAACGAAGTGAAAATAAGTTAAGATTCCTCCTCCGCCCCCTCTGCAATCACTCCAGAGGAGGGGCACACTGTGGCTTCACTTTATTATGCCGTATAATTAAACATATACAGGACATTAAAAAAGGGAGAAAAACATAAAAAAGCCAACAACTCTGCCATAATGTATATTCATGTTTATGTTGTGTAACTGCATTTAGGGAAACAGTTTGAAAATTCAGGGTTGGTTTTTTTTTTTTTCTAATGCAGCATGAGGTCGGGGGCTAATACCCATCAGGGTAAAACATTCTGAAAGAGGTTGGCACTGTACTCAAGGACCAGAAATAATGCTTTTATTTTGTTATTTATGCTTTTTTACCGTTTGCATTACCATGCTCCTCTGCAGCATATTGCTGCTAAGCGAAGGATGTGAAGATGCAACTCGATAAGCAGGTTATTAAAATGACCAATTGACATTCAAAATTCAGGCTTATTTTAGATTCATCATATTTACAGATGAATATGTGGAATTTAAATATTTCCCAGCTGCGTAAAGGAAAAATATGATTTGGTACAGCAACTAGGCATGACTTCATGTATAACCCTGTGCTACAGAAATGTGATACTAAGGTTGTTGCTTTTGGAACCTGTAACGGAAGAGTTTTCTTTGTAATACCAGAGTTCAGGTTAATTAAAACCATAACAGGCAAGTCACATAGAAGTGTGTCGCTGTGCTGTCTGTACAGTGCAGATATTTCCTTACATCCATCATTTCATCCTTCCTAACTTTGAGTGAAACAGGTTGAGTCTTCAGATGTATCTCTAAACTTAAATCATTCTTACCAGTAGAAGAACACAACTGAGCTCAAAGATAAAGACAGGCATAAATAAGACCAACAAAACTAGTCTGCAAGACAAACCTGCTTCCTGGTATTTCAAGAAAAGTACTGACTCATCACTCTAAAGATTAAGATTTTATCCTCTTTATTTACTCACTCCTTGGACATTTCTTTGTAGGCAATCATCGCTGATCATTTGATGCACGCCACAGGCCCGACTGTTTTTGAAACGCTCCGTTTCATTCATCTGGTAATGAAAATTTGGCCCTCTGCTAAACTGTTCCTCTGCTAAAAAAAATGAACTACCTGGCTCAAAATGTTCATAATATGTATTAATATGAAATAAAATGAATAACTTTAGTGCAAAATGACAAATAACCCTTTTGGCACCCATATAAACCTCATGTGAATGTCGCACGGTCAATGTGGCTTGTCATTGCTACTCTCGACGCCTGTTGTGTCAGTAGTTCTAAAACCATGCCTGCTTCCAGTGTTGGGAAGGTTACTTTTAAAATGTATTCCACTACAGATTACAGAATACATGCCCCAAAATGTATTTTGTAACGCACTCTGTTACGTTACTCAATGAGACTAACGTATTCTGAATATTTTGGATTACGTAATATTTTATCATGCTTTTACAACTACATGAATGTACTATTGCTGTGTTTTTTTACTATTACAGAAGGCTACTCACCATACCAAAACCAACTAGATTTTTAAATCTTAATATAAATGAGTAACAGTAGGATGGACATTAGGTAAAGCTGCACTTTTTGCAGCGATCTCGTACAGAAAACTATTCCGCGTGTATATAAAATATGTCCGCGTCTCCGAACTGTAGTAAAGGGACCTCTGGCTAATATGTCGGGTTCGTGTTGGGCTCGTAGCCGAAAACTAGCTTTACTTTGTTGTCTGGGTCAACTTTGCTAGCGAGAGACAGAGAGAGGCATTGAAAGGCTGCTCCAACGGAACTTATTGTTTAGGAGAAAAACACGAACACAGTGTACAGTTGAGTCTTAACAGCTTACTTACAGCTGGGCTACGCTGCCCATGAGGCTACATTCTTTAGGGCTATGCCTGTAACACTCTGCCTATTGCCTTCATATTAAAGAATTTTTGAACAATAATTTTAAAAAATATTTTCATTATGCGGGCCGCAAGTAGAGGTGACATAGGCCGCGAGATTGAGACACGGGCATTAGAGCCTCTTAATGTGTGTTTTGTTTGGCTTTCCAGTAGGGCTGCACGATTAATCGTTAGAAAATCGCGATCTCGATTCATACTTATGTGCGATCTCATTTCCAAATGACAACGATTTAAAAAAAAAAAAAAAAAAAAAAAAAAGACGACGACAACGACGATTATACCGCATTTTGATCAGGGACGTACTCTGCATGAAAACAAGCGCTCACTCTTCCTGCTCAACAAATGACAAGGGCGGAGCCTTATACCACGTGATACAGAAGCTGTGCTGTGTGATGCTAAAATCAGCAGGGAAAAAACAACGGAGAGCACGTTGTAGAGCATTTTGCTCTACAAGGGCCTGATATCCACTTATGAGGACATTATACTGCTACTGTTCTATCAACATTTTAAACAAATATATTCATGTGGCTCTTATTTTTCTTAAAAACAAAAATAAGGTAAAAAAAAAAAAAAAATCTGGTAATTCTTTGTTTTTATATTCATTGGGCCCCAATATGACCAAATATGAAAGAGAAATTAAAAATGCATGCCGTGGAAGAGTTCGGGTCTTATGAGGTTAATGAGAGAAAATAAAACAACTGAATTTTTAAAAATGCTCTTTGTGCTTATAACATATTAAAATTATAAAAACGATAATAAAAGTCTAAAAACAACTGACCAAGAATAGTCACAGGTATCACAGCTGGTTTATTTAACGTTTCCTTTGGTGTGTGAGGAGACGTTGACATGCAGAGTTTAAAACAGTCCTCATTTTGCAGTGGATGACTTTTCAGCTGGAGGAATAAATTCGTGGTACTGCTAACTTTTGCGGCAATCGTTTTACGGGATGTTTTGCAAGTTACCGCATCTTGTTCAACACCCTCCATGTGAAATCCAAATTCCCTCGCTTGTTTGAAACTTCCGCTGTCGCCATATTTTCCCTATCTGGTAGTATATAAAACGCATGCTCAGTGTAGTCTGCCAGGTAGACAATTTTCTGGTTGGATTAATGATGCATTTGAAGTGTGTGGGAGAAAAAAGAACTCACAGTAAATTACATGCAGACAGCTTAATATTGCCATGGCTATTTATACTGGATGGTTACAATAAAGCTATTTTAACAAGCATACATTGAAAAACTCGCAATACATCGAGTATATTCAATGCATCGTCCACCCCTAAACAGAAGGTTGGAAAAACATTGCTTTGATGAGTCTTGGTTTTTGCTGTTACATTTGGATGACATGATCAAAATTTGGCTTAACTAAGATGAAAGCATGGATCCATCCTGTCTTGTATCAACAGTTCAGTTTGGTGGTACAATGATGTTGTGGATATTTTCAATGAACACAACTGGGCCCCTTACCACCAACGGAACAACAGTTAAATGCCTGCCTGAATAATCACCACAGTATACCCACCTTTGATGGCTGCTTCCAGCAGGATAACGCATCAAAATTTAGATCATGTCAAACTTTTTTCAGCACAACTGTAGGGTCATAATTTGTATTAGCAGATATGACCATCGCAATGACCGCAAGCTCATTGCACTCAAATGGTCTTCACTGTAGCCAAATTTATTCCAAGAAAGCACTTAGTGGTAAAGTTGAACAAGAGAATTGAGAGTCACATCATGAAATATAATCAGTTTTTTTCTGGTTATTTTTTTGTTTCTTTCATAACCTGGCCTCATGTCTTGCATTTGGGTGTCCTCTATAGCAGTTGCATCCCATAACGTTGAGCAGAGGCTTAAAATTTGCAATAATTAATTTTTTTTTCCATTACCAAGTGCCAAGTTTATGACTACCAAAAAAAAACAAAACTTGACCATTCTCTGAAATGTGAAAAGTATGATTTAACAACAAGATGGTAATTAGATTCAGGAGAATAGACGGCATTAAAAACTGAACACCTAAGATGTGTTCCAGCAATCTGACCAGCAGTCAGTATCAGAAACCACAACATTACCTGCAGTTATCCATTGTTATTCTTATTCACTGTATTGCAGATAAGATATTCAGTGACTCATTTTTACTATCGAGTACTTACCGCAGTTGGGGATGACACGACTATGTAAAATTACCACTGAATACTGCCTACACAAGAAATTTAAACAAAGAAGCAATATTTTGAGGGGAAAACAATGTCTTTGGGTAAAACTCTAATATGTTGAAATGTTTATTGTTATTCAATTCAATTCAATCTTTATTGGCAGACTTCATGTCCATAAAAACAAGACAAGACACAAGAAACACACACACAACTCCACCCCCCCCCCCCCCCCCCCACCCCCCAACACAAGGTATAAACCATTAAATATATATATGTATATAAATAAGTATATAAAGCATTTGTAAAAATATAAAACCATAATATACATAAAACACAATTACTTAAAATAAATCAATAAATACACAAACACTTTAACCAGTGCTTTCTGAGACTGGATGAGTAACGGGAACCACTCACTGTCGGATCTGTAAGTGCTACAATTATACTGTTACTCAAACCATCCAGTCGTTCTCTAAAATTGAACATTAACTTTCTTAAAAGTGCTTTAAAAGTCCAGACACCCACAGCTACAAACATCTGGCTGGCACTACCACTTCTAGGTATCCTGCAAAGGATTCTCATCGCATCATTTATATGCAACATGCAGCTTCTGCATGCTACATTGCTTGTAGGATGACCACAAGGGGGCAGTATATAGCGGTGTGCAATACGCTTTAAACAAAGCCACTTTAACTGGAAGTGAACAAAAGCTGAATTTGCGTGCAATACTATTTGCCTGCACATAGAGCTTACATCGTTGTCTGTATATGTCATCATCATAATTCATTTGCTCAGTAATAAAGTGACCGAGGTATTTCACCTTTTTATGAACTTCAAGAGTTTTTTGTGCCAGTTTAAACAAAGGGAAATTTAGCTGTTTATCCTGCTTGGTTCTACATATCAAAACAGCACTTTTAGCAGCATTGTACTCAATGTCATATTGCACACCATATTCAGTACAGACATTAAGAAGATCCTGTAACCCAGCACTGCTTGGACTAAAAACAACCAGGTCATCTGCATACATAAGATGATTTATCAGTGCTTTACCTAATATACACCCAGTGTTACAGGCTCTCAGCTGTATGGACAAATCATCAACATATAAATTAAATAAAATTGGAGACAAAATCCCACCCTGTGTAACACCACTGCTGACACCAAAGGGGGCAGAAATACTGCTTCCCCATTTAACCTGCATGTTCTGATGAGCATACCAGTAAGAGAGAATCCTCACGATGTATTGAGGAACTCCCCGTCTCTTCAGTTTATCAAAAAGTTTTCTGTGGTTCACTCGATCAAAAGCCTGTTGAAATCACCCAATTCTTTGAATCTTTGGGCTGAAGGAAGGACAATACTCGGTGTATATATGCTCAATCAACAATCATTTATTTCCATACAATTCAACAGTCAGAGCATTACAACGTCCGGACGGGAGAGATGCTACCAGAGGGTCAGGCACATGTCTCAAAATGGTGACGGGTTGCTCAGCTTTTTATAGTCTCTAGTGGCCCCCATCTAGTCGTAAAAGCCAAAACATCACATTCTTTCTCTGTTACAGCGCCTAAGTTATGACCTCGGCAGTTGTTTCTCTGCTTTCTGTAAGGTGGGGGTGTGGAATGTGGTCTATCTATCTCCCCTGTCTTTAGACACAGAGTCTCCTGCTTACAACCTTCTCTTCATGATTCAACAATTAAGCATGTCAAGAAAACAGTGTAACACATTCCCAGCAGATCAAGGATACAGAGTGATGCACATTTATCTAATGAACTAATATGTGAATATGTTCTGTTAACTCAAAAGTATAATGAGAACTAAACTACATACAGCTCACACACTCTATGTTAAAGGGTATAACATGATCTACAGCAGTTAACATAATTCAACTATTTTGATTACATATATAAGGTAACATATAATAACAGAATAATCTAACAAGCCTTAAAGGCATCAATGAAACACATGAGGACAGATGAATTTTTAGCCCTATACAAACTGACTATTTCCTTGAGTGCATATATGCACATGTCAGTGCCATGCTTTGGTTTGAAGCCAAACTGATTATCCAGAGAAGAGATGAACACACTCATTCTGTCAAACAAGATTCTTTCTAACACCTTAGATAAAATACTGGCTAGTGCAATTGGCCTGTAATTATCCAAACAGCTCACTTTTGCAGCTTTGTCTTTCATAACTGGTACCAGTAAAATACACAGCATTGAGTCTGGTAATATGCCATGAATCATAAACCCAGTGAAACAGAGTGCTAAAAGAGGAGCTAGCCTTAAACTAGCATGTTTTAAATGTTCTGCAGTGATGTGATCCAAACCAGAGGATTTATTATCAGACAACCTATGAATGGCTTCATATACTTCATGTGTCCTTACACTTATTGTGTCATTACTCATGTCAAGATTGTCCTCATATGGATCACTTTTTATGCAGTTAAACAACGCACTGTAATGCTGTCTCCATAATGCTGCAATGTTATCTGCCCCAGAAACACCTTCAACAGTTGATGGTAGAGATGGTTTACAGTTATTAAGAGCTTTCACCTCTTTCCAAAAATCTGCCATATTATTACACAGCATTTTCCTGGCCAAAGAATCTGCTCTCAGCATTTGCTCATTTTTAGTTATAAAGCGAACAGCGTACTTATATCTGGCATTCGCACATTTTTTCTGTTCAAATTCTGGGCCTTGTTTAGGTCTTCCAGCCATGGCCCAACATTTATAAGCTATGCGAGCTTCATCGTGGTACATGGATACTAGGGCTGCCACAAACGATTATTTTGATAGTCGACTAGTCACCGATTATTTTTGCAATTAGTCGACTAATCAGATCATCATCCATTGGACATAAAACGTTCAGCTTATTGCACCAGCAGCATCTGCTCATATATAACTATCATTAGCTTACAGCTTTAAGTGTTTAAGGTATGTGCTAACTAAAAATAAAGACAAGATGATAGTTTATTAAATTTTAATGAAATTTGCAGATTGTTTCGGTGAAGTTTAATAAACTCCTTGCTATCTAAAATACAGTGGGGCAAAAAAGTATTTAGTCAGCCACCGATTGTGCAAGTTCCCCCACCTAAAATGATGACAGAGGTCAGTAATTTGCACCAGAGGTACACTTCAACTGTGAGAGACAGAATGTGAAAAAAAAATCCATGAATCCACATGGTAGGATTTGTAAAGAATTTATTCGTAAATCAGGGTGGAAAATAAGTATTTGGTCAATAACAAAAATACAACTCAATACTTTGTAACATAACCTTTGTTGGCAATAACAGAGGTCAAACGTTTACTATAGGTCTTTACCAGGTTTGCACACACAGTAGCTGGTATTTTGGCCCATTCCTCCATGCAGATCTTCTCGAGAGCAGTGATGTTTTGGGGCTGTCGCCGAGCAACACGGACTTTCAACTCCCGCCACAGATTTTCTATGGGGTTGAGGTCTGGAGACTGGCTAGGCCACTCCAGGACTTTCAAATGCTTCTTACGGAGCCACTCCTTTGTTGCCCGGGCGGTGTGTTTTGGATCATTGTCATGTTGGAAGACCCAGCCTCGTTTCATCTTCAAAGTTCTCACTGATGGAAGGAGGTTTTGGCTCAAAATCTCACGATACATGGCCCCATTCATTCTGTCCTTAACACGGATCAGTCGTCCTGTCCCCTTGGCAGAAAAACAGCCCCATAGCATGATGTTTCCACCCCCATGCTTCACAGTAGGTATGGTGTTCTTGGGATGCAACTCAGTATTCGTCTTCCTCCAAACACGACGAGTTGAGTTCATACCAAAAAGTTCTACTTTGGTTTCATCTGACCACATGACATTCTCCCAATCCTCTGCTGTATCATCCATGTGCTCTCTGGCAAACTTCAGACGGGCCTGGACATGCACTGGCTTCAGCAGCGGAACACGTCTGGCACTGCGGGATTTGATTCCCTGCCGTTGTAGTGTGTTACTGATGGTGACCTTTGTTACTTTGGTCCCAGCTCTCTGCAGGTCATTCACCAGGTCCCCCCGTGTGGTTCTGGGATCTTTGCTCACCGTTCTCATGATCATTTTGACCCCATGGGATGAGATCTTGCGTGGAGCCCCAGATCGAGGGAGATTATCAGTGGTCTTGTATGTCTTCCATTTTCTGATGATTGCTCCCACAGTTGATTTTTTCACACCAAGCTGCTTGCCTATTGTAGATTCACTCTTCCCAGTCTGGTGCAGGTCTACAATACTTTTCCTGGTGTCCTTCGAAAGCTCTTTGGTCTTGGCCATGGCGGAGTTTGGAGTCTGACTGTTTGAGGCTGTGGACAGGTGTCTTTTATACAGATGATGAGTTCAAACAGGTGCCATTCATACAGGTAAAGAGTGGGGGACAGAAAAGCTTCTTACAGAAGACGTTACAGGTCTGTGAGAGCCAGAGGTTTTCCTTGTTTGAGGTGACCAAATACTTATTTTCCACCCTGATTTACAAATAAATTCTTTACAAATCCTACCATGTGAATTCATGGATTTTTTTTTCACATTCTGTCTCTCACAGTTGAAGTGTACCTCTGGTGCAAATTACTGACCTCTGTCATCATTTTAAGTGGGGGAACTTGCACAATCGGTGGCTGACTAAATACTTTTTTGCCCCACTGTATAACAAGACACCGGAGAATATTCTCGAGCATCTCACACTTCTGATGATCAGCTGTCAGCTTGACGTTTATTCAGCCATGTAAAAACTATAACTTTAATCTCAGCCAAACCGATTTACTCAGGAACAAATAAAATACTAAAATAAGCCAAACAATAACATTTTTAAGTTATCTAAGTGACTTATATATCATGTTTAACCTGAGCATCGAAAGACAGCGGTGTGTTTGAAAAGATCTGTCGGGAGTCCGGTGTTCTCACGGCTCTAGTGAGCCTAGCCCCCGGCTCGCTATCGAGCTAGTGGGTAACAGATGTCTCCGAAAACATCGGAGCGCTTTTGAAAATATGTGGTGTCTTGATAAACTGAGCAGATATTTGAGGTTTACACAGCTACATTCTCGCCTGAAAATATGATAAACGTTTATTTTGTGACTCAGAAAGAATAATAAGAGTAATATTAAAACTAACTAGCTGCCGCCATTGTTGGAAACTGAGCTGGGCCGCGCTATGAATTCTGGGACACCGCTTCTTCTTCTTCATGTAATAATTTAGTTATTTAAAATTTCATAGTTAAAAAAATATTTTTATCTTATCAGTTCCTCATAAATAACAAGAAAGTGCACAGATTTCTGTCAAATAAGATAACAATGTCATTGCCTAGGCATGTCCACTAACTAGAAATAGTAGAACATGATTGATTAAATTAGATTAAATCCAAAATTCTCGACTGTTAATTTCCCAAAGATCGATAGCAAGTCAGCATTACAAACTGGTGATGATAAAAAAAACATTGACAATATAGTTCTCACCTCTGTCCCTGATGGCGTGGCCCCCGGTGAATCCACTTTACGTTTTTTTCGGGGTCCAATGGCGGCTAGTGCTGTAAGGTTGGCATCCCGCTGCCTCATCTGGGCCAGTTCCTGTTGTTGCATCTAGTGAAAACATAAGAAACAATCAGACCTTACTATGAACATAAGATTCACATCTAGTATTTCCACATTTTCACATGTTGTTCAGTTCTTCTAAGTCTTATGCACATAATAAATTTGCATCATGGCAGTGCATCCAGACACATTAGCTTAATGCTCCTCCCAAATGTACTTACTGTTGTTGTACTTGTTGTTCTTTCATAATGCTGAGAGATCGTTTTTTTATACTTCTTATGATATTCAAGATTCCTTTTCTTGAATATCATAAGAAGTATAAAATAACAGATCTCTCATCAATATCACTGTATTGTTTTAAATGTCACTCTCAATGTTGACATATTCCTAATTTAACTGGGCTTCTTCATTGACAATAAATGTTGAACTCGATCTCGAACTCTGAAATTAAACTTTTTACTTGTGCATACTGATGGAGCAAAACTTCAAAATATCACCATCTCCCTGTGATGAACCCAAAACCAAATAAAGGGGCACCATAGCAGTTACATATAGCCAGCCAGTAATACTAACCCCCAAACTGCAATTTGCAATCAGAGGCTCAAAAAAACAACAACAACTGTCAGGCATATAAGATTAAGATCAAATGTAAGAATAAGAATTAAAGGAGACTGCAAAAAAAAAAAAAAAAAAACAAGATTTCTTGAACTGTATAAGTAGAATTTCCTGAGCAAAACAAAATGGTAGACTGTTCTCAGCCATTAACCGAGCTCCTCTCAAAGACTATGTGTGTGTAGTCACATGGTTCTGAGGATGTGTGGGGGTTGCGGGGAGGCACTGCCCAAGGTAATGTCATGCCTACCCTCAGGGTTGAGGGGGAATCCAGCATTGCTGGGAGCTGCCCTTTATATTGGGTGGAGGTGTGAGGGCCTGGGGCCACGGTACAGAGGGTGTCAGCACTCCCTTCAACATTCAAACAAAGTATACAGACACACAACACACACACACACACATGCCTATCAATCTTGGCCACAGCACAGGGAATGCCTACCCACCAGCTTGCCTGCGTGTCTGCCCGCTGGGGGAGTGAGGCCTGGGTTGAAGCGTACAGTGACAATCAATGTGCGCCTTGATGTCTTTCATGTTCTTTTATGTTATCTCTCAGCATGTGTTCGCTGGGCACTGGTGTTTGCGTGAGGCATGTATGTTGTCTGATCAGGGGAAAATTTCATGTTACTTTCAGATGGCGCTCTGTAAAAGGTTGCTTTGGTGTACAAAGTCTGATCTTAAATGTGCATGCAGTTGCTTCTGATTTTTTCCTAAAATCCCGCTGGCAAGGCATGCCCTTTAGGGTGTTGCCACTTCACATTTAGCACGGCGGAATGTTGAAAGATTCAAACACGCTGACAACACAAAGTAGGGGGAATAATAGCAGCAGTACCAACCAGCTCAATGAATAAACTACATTTATTTATTCCTTTTACATTGGATAGTGGTCAAAATAAAGATTTTGACTAATAGTAACAATTTGGACAAATGTTGAGTCAGGCTCTTAAAGTCATGCAAATGTATACAGGCATTAGAATAGAGTCACACACTAGGGATTGTGGCTGGATATGGCAAACAGAGTGGATATGATTTTTGCCCCTGTCTACATGGAAAAGGCTGCATTAATATTATCACTGTTATCCTTATTAGGCTTTGCCACAAACAACAGACAAACCTCTTCAGGCCTGACCTTAAAGAATCCCACTGAAAAGTGAGCCGTGACAGAGCATAGAGAGTGAGAGAGCGAGAGACAGAAAGAGAGTGAGTGAGGTCCGCTATCTCACTGATGGCACCAGGATGCCGGCAACTCTGGCTGGCAGTTGGCACCAGGCATGGGCTCCCAGCGCCCACAGCAACTGCCTGCATTTTCAGATTTATGACTGTATGATGAATGTAGACTTCATTTTACCATCTGCAACCCTCCAGTCTGCGTTTCCCGTCAGTAAAGTGGCCGCCGTGACAGTGGGAGACTTATTTCTGATTTCAATCTGGTGCCATTATGCAGAGTCTACCTTCCTTTGTTGACTGCCAGTGGATACAAGCCAGAGTTGAGTAGGGCTGGGGCAGACTTGCTTTGCCTTACAACTTTCTCTGGCTACCCTTAAATGTTTACATATGTATGCTCATATGGTCACACAGAGGTGTACAAATGCTATGAACTCCCCTTTTGTAAACCTTTCTTGATTGTCTGTTGTATGTTATATGTAGCACCATGGCCTGCAAGGAACATTGTCCTGTTTCACTGTGTACTGTACCACTGCACGTTTGGAATGACAGTAAAACCGCTTGACTTAAAATGGTAGCAGCAAAAATATTTACCTTTTCCAAGATCCAGTAATAAGGTTCTGACACCATACTGTTAAATACACCGTCAGTCTCTTCTAGTATGTTTTTACAAACAGAGCTATTCATCTTTCCTAATGATGTTCCTGAAAAAGATTTTACAGACTGACAATGCTGATGATTTATTTTTTATTTTTTTGCAGGAGGACATCTTTTCACATTCTTTAATCTTGTAGAAATACAAAAAAAGCAGAACCGTGACTTCTAAGTGCAATAATCGCTCTGAACCTTCTGGAGTACGCTGTCAGCACTGTTAAGCGATAGGTACAATCATTGCCAAAAACTGCAAAGGTCACCATTGGAATTCTTCCCGGACTGGGAAAATAACCAGCTGACAAGATGCATACATTTGCCAAGTCCGATCAATGGTACCACATAAATATCTGCTGTTCTGAAGTCACTTAAATACCAGTGCTTCCAGTCTGCCGGTATGCCCTTTGTAGGCAAGGAAATGGGACTTGTAAAGTCAAATTATTAGCAAAGGTCAGGAGATGTAGAACATTTCTGAGATAACCCAGAAAATCAATCTACAGCTTTGCTATGAGATTTAAGTTTATATACGCGCAGGTGGCAATTATAAAGTAAGGTAAAACAGTTAATGAGAATATTACAATTGTTCTAATTAAACTGTTCCTTTGCTTTTGTAAATGTAAATTATGACTACTGGATTTAAATAGCTTTTTAAAATGATTTATTATAACATTGTACTGCAGATTAAGTTCCCAGGATAAGAAGAAACCTGTTGTATAAGCATGTTTAAAATTTATGAAGTTCACGTATTTTATTACTCATATTTTTAATAGCAAAAAATAGGAAAATCCTCTTGATTTGATCTGTGATCAACTGTACTGTTTTTTGTTCTTTTCAGTCACCTGCTTCCCAACATCATGAATTATTTACAAGTTAACTCGAGCTCTGCGCCCTTAATAGATTCGTTAAAGTATCTGTCAAGACGTAAGTAAGAAATAACATGGGTTTTTCTTATCACAGAAGAAAGAGCAGTATGCCCCCTTATGATGCAAAAATGTCTAAAATACAGAAAGAACCTTAGAGCGGTCTGACACGCTTGGAGTGAAGAGGAGGATAAGCTGTAGGAGCCATGATGGCCAACCTGCCGTTTTCCATCTCTGCTGTTTTTAACAAAGTCTTTTCTCTCCTCTCCCCCTGCTCCTGGCCTGGGGGACTGCTTGCGGCCCTCCAGACGCTTACAGACAGATGTCCTTGCTAGAGCAGAACATGCTCTCCTTGACGTCACAAGCAGCTACAGGGCTATGAAGGAAGCTAAAGGGCTGTTCGCCCTGCAAAGCCCACAATATAGTGTATAAGGAAGATCATGGGTTTTTGGGTTTTCAGTTAGTGTCTGTCCTAACACCCCCTCCAAACACCCCTCAAAAGCTTTGATCCAATACAACAAAGCAGGCAGCTTTTTACTATATAGACAAAGCATATGTTGTATTTGGTGAATGTCTTTCTTGGACCCAAGGCCCCTGGTGCAAACATTTTTTAAACAGTGATGGGTACAAACTTCGCTGTTTTGCAGTTTCTACATTCATTCTTTATCTTCTAATAGTGTAGAAAAGTTTGAGAGACAAAAATGTACCAAAATACTACAACCACAGCATATTGTCTTTTGCTCTTTTAAACTACCCAGTCTCAATAAATTTAAAGTGTATCACTTTTTTCTTAAAATACAGCCAAATTGCCAGCATTAAAAATAAGTCATCTGATGCTGACTACATAAAAAGTGTTAAATTAATGATAACAGTAGTCAATGCCAGCAGTTTAAGAGAAAGGCAGGAAGGCTTTAACTGGCAGTGTGTCAACTCACTAATTGTAAAAAGATAAAAAGTCTGCGCACGGATTTACAGAAACAGTCTATGGTCTGCCTCTAATACACTTGTGGATATATTATACAGCTTCAAGTACATTACGTCCACAGGACCAGGATATAATCAAATGCATGCAAAATGTAGTTATAAAAAACTATATTTATTCTTTTTTAATGGAACCATAAGTAAACACAATAAGGTTTTAGTTTTTAGCTTCACTGGCAGTGTGGTTCCAGGGATTGCAGTGTCAGTCTTACACGACAATGTTAGATGAATTTCTAAAATTTGTAACATTCTGTTAGACTGTCATGTGACCTTGTGTAGATGACACTATTTTGTATTATTTATTAATGAAGTAATAATAAAATTAATATAAGGTTTAAAAAAAGTAATAACTTTTGATTGTTCATAAGAATGGTTTGGTATTTTGTAATATTGGCATGAAAGAAAAAAATCTCTGCTAAATCAATGCAGACATTATCACTGGGAAACTATTGCATGTCTATATGTAACTGTGCATAGCAGTGTAGGTCTGACAGACTGATGTTTATTTAGTATTTAATTATTAATAATTAATACAAAACAGAAAAAAGGATATGTGCACATTAAATATTTTTGATTATATTATATTCATTTCATATGAATGAATTAATCTGATGCAAAGGCAATGTCTTTTCTTTAGCATGAATTCGAATAATAGATTTTTTGTTTGTTTGGTTTCTTAATAAAGACTGCTTTTGAAATTCAGGTATTTGTAACATTGCGTGTTCATTTGTCTAAGTTTCCCACTAACATAAGAGTGTGTGTGTGTGTTGACATTTTATGTATGTTTTTTATGTATGTCTGTAATCCATGCAACTCATTCACCTGACACCCACATGGCCGACATTACGTGAACATCTGTGAGCCGCATCTTGAGGCCTTTCTTCATGTGAAGTGCCTGGCAGTTAGTTTGCTGCAGGCAGAGGGGCCATTTGCAGTAACCAATCAGGTTTCCCTTCTCCATCTGCACTCATACACTACAAAGAGACGAGTTGAGCCACGACCTGCTAATGTAGGCAAGTGTGGATAGAGACATGTTTGGCTTCATTAGACAAACTGAACTGCAAATAGGAGAACACCATAAAATATTTTGTATTATTATTATAGTGAATTTATATTTAAAGATTTATAATATTTATAACGCTTAAAGTTAAACTATGCGATATTCAGTGTGCATTACTAATATGTTCTGACACATTATATACGGCACTTAAAACTTTGGATTTGCAAAGATACTAGTCTTTCTGAATAGATAGGCAATAGATAATTTAGACAGATATAATAGATAATAAATCACCCAAAGTTAAAAATGTAATAACAAAGCGACATAAACTGTTTTGAAATTCAGTTTCATCATAAATTCTTTGCACATAAATTGTGATTGTGGTATTTTACCTATGGAGCAAAATGTGCAAGATCTAATAGTCTTAGCGCAGTGTGTTCCTTTTCCTCTGAAGTTGAGTATGTCTGAAGTCCTTCCAGGGCGAAGGACCAATTATTTAGAGCCCTCAGTTGTCCCTGGAGCTAAGGTCATTATGTGAGTGTCACTATCACAGCCCTGTGGTTCTTCTTCATATGCAACTTATTTGCAGGAATTAAAATGTATAAAGGGACACTGCATGAAATACATGAATAAATTGAATATGTCTTACAGACTTCGTGCCTTTACTTTGGAGTAAGTAATGCTTCTATAAATAATAACATTTGCACGACACATTTTGCCAAGGAACGGTGTTTAATGAAGGAGCCAGAAATCAGTGTTAAGCAGATTCTGACAGTGTTACACCGGAGCGACAGGGAAAGAGGAGTGATCATTAAAAATACTGCTTATCTAAGGGAAAATTTCCTACTTTAAATGTTCTCTCGCTTTGTCTCGTTCTATGCTGCTGTGCTTCGTCTAGCAATCTTCTCTCTCCCTGTCTTGCTCTCTTTTTTTAACATTTAGATTTGCCGCTCGTCACCTTCTATTGATCACGCCTCATTTGCATCCAGGAAAAGATGAGAACTCAGATATTCACACTCTGAGAGAGGACGATCTCAATGATTTATTCATTTCCAAATCAAAAAAAAGGAGTGAAAGGAAGGTAGATGAGAAGGGGAATCTTCATAGGCAGCAGGCGACTAGGAGGCTCTGAGGCTGGGCTCTTCTTCCCCACACCGCCCCTAGGCACATGGTGTGCAAGTCCTCCTAATTAACAAGGTGAATCATGCTGCCGCTCTCTAATTAGCCAACATGACAATCTAATGGAAACATGCAGGCCGAGCTGGCACACTTAGCATCACCTCTCAAAGACCCCCGCTACTGTCCTTCCCATAAGATTTCCACAAAAATGACTCTTTAGATTTTAAATGAGAAAAAAGAGAAAGGTGGGGCACAGCAGTTCAGGGAAGTGTATTTTTGGGAAAGGTCAGGAGGGAGAAGGTAGTTGATGTGGGCAAGCTATTTTTTCCCCTCTCCTATCCTCTGTGTGCGGTGTTTGTTGCCTAATTGAAACATGTCCTGCCTCCTGCTTCCCTCTCACTTATATCCCAGGCAAAGGAGGCTGGCACCTCGCCACCAGCATAGCTCAGCATAGCTCAGCATGCCCAATTCCCTTGTCGCTTGAGTCCCAAGGAGTGCTCCGGCGCACAAAGAGAAAAGTGAACCTACAGGCTTGTACAGCAACTAGACGAGTCGCTATCTCCCTCTGAGGCAACAAAAAAAATCTCCTTTTTTTGTTGTTTTCCTTCTCATTACAGCACTTTGTAATATTCGAAAACACACAGGAACACCAAAGGTACTTTTAAAGCCTGTTTCTATTTTTTTTTTTCATGTAATATGTCTTGAGGTGAAGAAAAAAAAACTGAAGTTGGAACTACAGACAACAAAGCAACAAATAAAAAATAAGGTTACAGTGTACTATTAAGTAGCCTGCATATCTGGAGGACCTACAAAACAGACCTTTCTTATGTGATAATTAAATTATCCATCTTAACCTGTTTCGTGATCTTTCAGAAAAATAATTGAAATCAAGTTGAAAACATATTAGATTAAAAGCACTCTTGTTAAATTTTTCTTTTTTTTAGAAAAATGATTTTTTTTAAAGAACCTAATATATAAAATATACTCAAGAAGCACACATGCATGTTCCTGTAACCATGATTGTGCAAGTTGACCACGATGGCTGCTGCTCAAGTGAAATGAATGTATTGTGTATCTGTAAGGCTAGAAGACAAGAATATAATAACTATGAATTGGGACACACATAACAGCAGGAATTCTCTTTGAAAGTCAGCATGGAGAGGGAGCAAATGTGGAGGAGGGTAGCAGGCTTTTGCCCTGGGGCCTACCTAATGGGGGACAGCGCTCCTTTGAGCAGAGCAGTTTGAGGAGGGCCAGAGGATGAGAGCCTATGAACTCGGAGATATAACTGGCCTAATAAAAAGCAAGGGGCTGTTACATCGTCTTCTGACAAAGTGTGAGGCTGCAGCTGATGGGGCTCATAGTGTGGGTGGATTCCAGTTTCGCCACGACCTGGTCACTTGTGGCGAAGGCAAGGCCAGTCAAACACATGTATATGTGTATTAAGGACTGGCTGAACAAACGGGTACGATCTAAATAACACAAAACATTAATGCAAACAGTTCTTGAGAATATAGGCAATATATGGGTAAAGTATATTCCTTTGAAAAAGGCTCTGCATATCTCACGTGAATAGTGGTCTAAGTGAATTCAGACTCTAACATATATGTTTGCACCTCAGGAAGGATATATACCTGCAGGCTTTTAATTGGAGCCATGCAAGGTTCAAAGTTGAGCAAGAGCAGAATTAATTTGGTAGAGGTTCAAGACATTTCAAGCAATGCTGCTGCGTCAAATGGGCAAAAAAAATCTCTCAATGCCTGAAGAAGAAAAAATATTTGAGGAAAATTATTCTAACAAAAACCTTTGAGATTCCCATTGGAGAGCTCTCGGTTTCACACAAGTCTTCTGGAATCACTCTAAGCTAGAAGTGGAGTGTTGCTGCAAGGGCATGGTAATGTGGAAGAATGGAAAAAGAATGAGAGGAGAGAAGAGGAGAGGAGAGGAGAGGAGAGTAGAAGACCATGTACTCCCTTACGCTCCCTCCCACATCATCTAAAGGTCTGCCAGTGATTGGGCTGGCAGTGGGAGACAGACTGTGTTAACCATTTTTTAACCTTTATTTATCCAGGGAAGCTTGACTAAGCCCCCCGCTGCTTCTAAGAAACACCCTGTTACTAAATCTCACCACAGAGTTCTGCTGTGGAAACTAAAAGAATTTGAATCAAGTGCTGAAAATGTGCTGAATGTTCACTTTTAGTAGTTTCTTCTGTAGTTTTAGTGCTTTCTGCGGTGTTAATTTCCCTTTGTGCGTCTCTCGTCCTGCCTTGTATTTGCTTAAAACAGCAAGGATGATCATCTCACAAGGATCTCAATCCTCCTGCGCTTTTCGTTTTTTCCAACAGCACACAAGCTTCACGTCTGCAGTTGTCCAAGCATCTTAGCAAAAACACCTAAAATTTAGACCTCAGTGGCTTAAGTGTTAAACCATGAGCTCCCTCAACCTCCCAGCCAAACAGCTTTGACTAATGCCCCACTTATTTGTTTTTGTATTATTAACAACATCAACTGTCTAATAAAGGCATAAAATGCTGGGAAATCATTTTTAAGATGTATGTAGATCTCTTTTCAATTTAGAGAAGAATATAAGTCAATATCTAAGTCTTTTGTTTGTTTTTTTCTTTTTAGGAATTTTGAAACACTTGTTCGACTAAGGGTAAATCCAGATTCACTCTCTATGGGATATCACAGAACCTTGACACCTGTCTGAAAACATCCTCTATTCAGACCCTAAAGGACATGACTTGTGATGACAAATGTGAAGCACTTCCTGGAAAACATAGTTAAATTTGTTTTTATGCTATTCTATTATTCCTCCACAGGGTTGGACTTGCAAGCTACAAGTAGTGAGCCTGGCTGCCCTCAGAGCACAATTTTTTATTTCGTTTTTTTTTTTAAGTTCGCCATCATCATGTTTGAATAAGATCACAAAGCGGAAGCCGGAGAAGTCTTCCAATGCTGCTTATCTTTGCACACCAAGATTCAGGACAAGGTATGTCCAGTCTGGGGATAATGCACAATAGGAGAGCCAGCTGAGCATCAGACTGGTCCTCAGCTTCAGTATTTAATCCTGGAAAATGCATGTCATATTTCTCAAGATGTTGAGAAAAGTCTGAGTCCAACACTGAGGAGCTTTGGGATGAAGTCCTTGCTGGTAAGTGGGCTGACCACATGGAGTATATTGAGGGGTTATTTGACCCGGAGCCCTTTGAGAGTGCTAACCAGCCACAGTAGGAGATAGCCAGTTTATCAGAGGATGAAACCTGGTAGCAAAGCCCTGGCTCTCATCTCTTACTCTATATTGGGGAATGTGGATGACTTCGCGCTTACAGGAAGGAAGCCTCTTTAATAGCTTTCAAGTGTGTTGTGAACAATCAACTACTTGCTCCTTATGTAGCCATAATTCTTCTTTCTAAATAACATTTATTTTATAAAAGGCACTCATTGAAGCAGTGGTGTAAATGACAGAATTTTTCAGACTTTTTTCATTGCTTTTTGAAGACATTCTGTCAATTAAGTCTATTTCGCAAGTGGGTATTTCTGCCTATCATGTTGGGTCTGAAAGAATAAGGCTAGGTGGTTCTGCTCTTCTTAAATGGGTGTGCTGGCTGGTTAAATTGGAAATAAAGCTTTTTTAAGCTTTTTTTAAAGCTCATTTTAAAAACAGAAACATCGGTTTTGTGTTTTGCACACAAACTCGTCATTACAAACATATGTTTTTAACTCTCTATAATTGTTTTTGTTCAAGATAAGATTTTTATGGATATTTTTTGATATAAAACTCCACTGCTTCTCACTTCCACAAAGGTGGTGGGCAACCTCCATATTTTATTCTTGGATTGCCAAGATTACGTTATTTGCTGTTGGAGATTGTGGATTTTTATCCCCAGAAGTAAATCTCTATCTAAACAGCACTTTGGTGATGTGTTGTTTGAATTCTTGATTGTCAACATTTATTTCTTCATATTATAACTTCTTTTTTCTTTATTTATTTAAAAAATGTTAATAATGACTTGAATAAATATCAATTAACAAAAACTTAAGCATTCATAAATATAATAGCATAGTAAAGACTTTCTCAAAAGCTTACAGTCACAAAGGTCTTCCTTTACCTCACTCTCAGATAGCGCAATTTCGATCAAGGCTAATGCAGCGTCATAGATTCTGTTGAAAGGGATATAAACTTGCATCTTGCTGCAGTCTGTTGGTTATCATTGCAAACCTTATCTTTGGTTCCACCATGAGTATGTGACAGCTCACTAGGCGATATATCCTAACTGCACTACTGTCCTTGTAGCTCAGGTGAAGCACGAGGCTTCTCTGTGAGTCTTGAATCCATATCCAATATGTATTGTACTAGATTAACTAACTTAAAGAGAGGCACAAGGTACAGCAAATAATGGACCTGCTGTGGAACTGGGCTTGGTGAAGACAAACAACTGCAATGAACCCTTAGAAGTGATGTACATATGTACAGGTGTGGCCTCACATACAGATGGCACAGGTCATCTGACTTGATGCATGCTGTATCCCATAAAATATGTGCCTACACTGTTCTCTGCTTCAAGGAAAACAAGTTGCAAACAACATTTTTTAACAACATGTACTAGAACACATGTGGATCTGTCCATTTAAAACAAAACAAAACAAAAAAAAAAACCTTTGTGACTCTATTAGAAACCTATGTAGGACATACACTAAAGAGTCACACTACACACCATTACAAGCCTACTTATGAAGCAATTGCCAAGTATGATCAGGTGGCACTTGAGTTATTAAATTTCTCCCCAATGCACCAGTTCAGGTAAAAATTACCTGTAGCTGCACAGCTGTAAAATCAATTTCATCCCAAGTCAGCTGGTATTATTATGATTATCATTTGTCCAATTTGAATCGTAGTGGAAGCTGAGTAGGTACTGCATAATGCTTTAGTGACAGTTTTTAATCAACTTATATGAACTGTGCCATATAGTGGAAATATTACTGTTCGTGGCTTTATTTGCTTTCGGGGTCGAACAAACTCAAACAGGAGCTTTTGGCCAGATTTTGGCCAGCTGTAGTAGCCAATTTGTCTTTTTTCTCTTCCCTCGTCTCTCTTGTCCTGTCCTCTCTCCACACCTCTTCTCCACTTCACTCGTTTCCTGCATCCAGTTGTGCCTGCAGACGCGGTTGTGATGATGAATCTGTGGCTGCAGTGTGTCTGTGTTTCTGACATTGTGATGTATCTCCACTGGCCTTAACTCCCTCTCTATCTCGCCACTGCCCCCACCCTCAGTATTCTTTTCTCTCCATCTCTTTGTCTCTGTCTCTCTGTCTCCTCCTTTCTCTCTCTCTTCTCTCTCGCTTATTCTCTCACTTTCAATGATCAGGCATTGCTTGGCCCCCTGCCTCAGTGATGGAACAGACAGAACACACAGACCCACCAACAACAAAAACAAACAGGAACTGAGCTCCACGATTTGCCGATTGATTTTTACTGGGGGCATTTCTGAAATAGCCCATCTGACCTTTCGGCCAAATGGTAGTGAATAGAGGAAACAGAAGTGCTAAGCCTATCGCACACAAAACCTCTGCCAACAACTATCTGACCAGACTACACTGCTGGTGACAAGGTTGAGCTTCAGGTTGCTGGTTTATATACATAAGCACAATCACAGGATTAGCTACATCAATATACAAAACTAAAATCCTGCAGCTCAGCTGGAAACACCTAGAGCATAAGATGTTCATTACAACCCATACTGAATAGAACACTGTATTTCTTTTGTATTCTGGCATTCTTTTCTTTTCTTTTTTTTTTAGTGAAGCTAAGTCTGTCCTAAGGTTAGGGCTAGAGGTACAGATTGTTGCATAATTAAAAAGAGAAGGTTTTATCCCCTTAGAAACACAGGTCTAGTCTCTGTAAACTTAAGAACAAAGTGCCTAAATTATGAGGCAGTCTGAACAAAGTTAGTGTTCTGGCCAGCAGAAAGCTCGTGGACTGTTCAAAACAGAAATGGTTCATCAATTAGAGAGCATTTAATAAATGTCCCAGAAATCTGCTTATTAATTTCTAACATTTCTTTGCTACAAGTGAAAACTCTGGTCTAATCATGGCACTAATCAGGGTGTGATGCCCACTCGTCGGGTTGAAGGTAAGTGGGGTCCTCAGGCAAAGATACTATGTGGGGCAAAAAAAGACAGGTGCATGCTGGGAAGCTAAATATGGACAATCGGCAGAGACAATGCTGT
Source organism: Rhamphochromis sp. 'chilingali' (assembly GCF_963969265.1). NCBI lineage: Eukaryota > Metazoa > Chordata > Actinopteri > Cichliformes > Cichlidae > Rhamphochromis > Rhamphochromis sp. 'chilingali'. The sequence continues at coordinate 34,555,675 of NC_137933.1, read as the reverse complement.
GTAGTTAAAAACAATTAATTTCTTTGGCTTCAACAGGAGTCAAAAATGTTATCTCTGCTTTTTGTAAAACTTGGTCATAACACTGATAATGAATACATATTAAATATACATCCATCTATTTTCTCCTGCTTAACCAACCTATTAGCTGGGTGGGACACAAGGAGAACATGCAAAATCCAGAAAGGCCCCCAAGTGGGCCACAACACCAGTGTCCCACCTATTACAATTCTTTAAACACTTAAACTCCCAGAGAGCAGTTTAAATGAGGGTAAGATGACGCAGTTGTTTTATATATGTAACAAACTCTATAAGGTAAATGTGTGATTTTAAAAATGACTTAACTAGACATTCAGCCTGAGCATTTCAATTCATACAATTTATTTGCGAGTCATGGTTAACACCTGGCTGTCAGGCTCCAGCACTGATTCAGGTCTGCAAAAGTAGTTTCACAGCACAATGTACCTGCCTTTTTAAAAACAAATCATGCGCCAGCTCAATTTACATGCCAACACTTGGTTCGAGTATATAACACTCTGTAATTCCATCTCCCCAAAATGATGACTGTTTGGTGGTAGTGGTTGTGTGTGCGCGTGTGCATATGTGTTAGACTCTGTGTGTGTGTGTGTGTGTGTGTGTGTGTGTGTGTGTGTGTGTGTGTGTGTGTGTGTGTGTGTGTGTGTGTGTGTGTGTGTGTGTGTGTGTGATCAGGGAGAAGGGCTTAAAGAGAGTCGGCTCCTCTGCCCGTCGCCTGGAAGAGTAGCTCGGGCTCATTATCCTGATGAAATTTGCGCAGATGTGTGAGCTGCCGACAGACTCTGCAGTGACACAAACAGCCAGCTCTGTCCCCTTGAGCCAGTCAGGTGATGAAAACTGGAGCGGCACGGGGGCTGAGAAACGACGGCCATTAAGCAAAAAAGAAAGAGGTGAGGGAGGGTGGAAAAGGGGAGCTGAATGTGTGTGTATGTGTGTGTATGTGGGGGTGGGGGCAGTTGGAGGGGTTGGTGAGTTTTCCTCGTCTCTATCTAGCGGGAGAAAGCATTACATAAAGTAACAATTTCCAAACCACCTTCTTAAAATTCCAGATGAAAATGAAAATGTGCATACATGCACGCGGCATCTCCTCACGAGGCACTAATCTGGCCGTATCCAGATGACGAGCGGACTGCCACTTAACAGGGAGGAGATCCACTTTGATCACATGGCCCCTGGGGCAAACCTATCGCGCTGCCTATTACGCTGCTTCATTTGCATATGTGGGGCTTATGGGAAGGCTGAGATCTAGTGTGAATGTTCTAAACTGCAGCAGGGCTCACTGTTGCTAGAAAGAAATGTCCGGAAGAGAAGAAGACAAACGATCGAGTGCCGCAAGTAGCCTGAGGTAAGTGCACTTGTCACTTTAAGGTCACAAGTTCAATATCACACTCTGGCTAAGTGCATCTTAAAATTAAATATTCTGGCCAAACAACAATACAAGAGTTTCCATTGAACGAGATAGATGCAATTAATCCTTAATATAAGTGGCCAAAAGTGTAGAACTGTGTGAGTATAAATGATGGTGTAAGTCAAAAAAGTGCATGCATGCTCAGTAAACTTTACTTAAATAAACAAAAGGCTTGCTTTAAAAGAGTAAGCAAGTTAGACAAAACCCCGTGTGCTCCTTACATTCTACATCAACAACAACAACAGGTGAATGCTGCTCGTTTTATCCTCCTGCCTACTCAGACTTTTCAATGGAAGCTCCACGCAGGCCTCTTGATCTTTGTTAGCAAGCCAAGGACTGAAAGCACCCAGTGAAGTTATTCGGGTGTAAACAAAAAAACAAGACAAAACAAAAAAACAAAAAATTAAAAAGGCAAACTTCCGCTGTGAAAGTGCTATTTCCTTTTCCTTTGCGTAAACAACATTAACCATCCACTAAAACACGGTGTGGTCTACTTTCTGAGCTCCACTGGGAATTCATTTTATACAAGACCTGCACTTGAGATGAAGCGCCCCCGTTGTACAGAAAAGAAATGCACTATACCAGTTTAAACACTTCCCAGTTTGCAGAGCTAAGTGTTATGCCTCTGCCTGTTGGAAAAGGAAATAACTCTTTTTACTACTTTTTACTAGGAAAAGTTATTGCAGACCATGAACTGGTACATCTTAAAACCTCATTCATCATATACTTTTATGCTTTTGCTGAACTATGCATCGCTGCAACTGGACTAATTTACAAACAGATATAAAAAGTTAATCCATTTTGCTCTCTCACTATAAATTCTGTTGCACTGTGTAGGCTAAGATAATCGCACTTTTATGTGGCAACAAAATTTACATAAAATTAATACAAATGTACTTTTAAGACGAGATACAGATGTGCCAAAAGTGAGTTGAGAAATTAACAGTAAATAAAGGACACCATCTATGGAAAGACACCGGGCCCAATGAAAAGCAATTAGTCAAAATTTACACTGCTGTGAGACGACACAGATGAGGAAAAGAAAAAAGAAGTGGAGTGGAAGAAGTGGAGGGTGTCTTGGGTGCGCAGAAAATCATTTTCCACACTTGGGCTTCAATCTACGCGAATAATTCTTCAAACTTTTTTAAGTCGGACTTTAAATGGCATTACATATGTAGTGAGGCATGAAAAATTAATACGTTGGAGTCGGGGAAATGTCAAGGGTAATGATCTCCGCTGCAGCTTACCTCCTTAGCTTTCTGTTTCAGTCGAGCTTGCTCTGGGTCTTCTTGCCTGGAGCGACTCTGTGGAGCAAAGGAGAGGGGGGGGGGGGGGGACACAGGTTAACAGCTGGTTTAAGGAGCCCACAACCTCTCCGCTACTCATCTGTTGCTGCGGCAGCAAAAATAGTGCAAAATGGGAACAGGATACAGAGGTGTCAAGGACATCGTATCTGAATTCAGAGAACAGCAATGGAGCGCCCCCCGGGGGGCAGTGGCCTTTAAACCCGCTCCAAATCCAGCCCTAAATAAGCCGCTGGAGGGGGATTCTAATCAAAAGAGGTTATTAAAAATTCTGCTCGAGCCAGGACGCACACACGTGCACACACACAAGGGGGAAAGGATGTTGGTGACTATCAGTGGCAGTAGCTGTCTATGTGTCACTGAGAGCCAGTGTGGCTATCCGTTGCTTTGTGTTTGTGTGAGTGTGTGTGTCCCTGGTATAACAACACAGCACTTCTATTTTAATCAGCTGCTAAGATCTGGGTGAATGTATTTGTCCCTGGGAATCCTTCACCACGCAGCCAAATGTACATGTACAGCTGACCACTGCAGGCAACAGAGGCAGATTATGGCACTACACAGTAATTGCGTGTTGTTTGTTAATCTGGAAATAATCTATCCATTTGATTTTTTTCCCTATTAAGATGAGCATAAGTTGATCGACCCTAACGTTTTTGTGCAAACAAAGCTCTCAGTTACTGTCTAACCTGATTTTGGTAGCTCTATAATGTCTTCATTTTATTCCCTGAAACATTGCAAAAGGTTAATCGTGTAGTTCTACATATGTAGAGAACCTGTCATATTTTATTTTTACAATACAGCCTCCATCTCAGTGAAGTGAAAAGCTATCTTACTTTCATCTAATTTCTTCAAACAACAAATCAGTGAGAACATACGCCAGGCCATCCCTATTCCCTCCTTAACATTACCTCCCTTCCTCTCCTTATGTACTCCCTCTGATGGACGGAGACCTGCTCTTCATAGCCTTACTGCTAATTGGCTTTAAATATATCAGGCAGTTCACGTAGTGGTCGGTATCTCAACTAAGACTAATGTGTTTGCCCTCCAGTCGGCCAGAGCATCCCTCAAGACTTGAGTCATATTGTAAATGGCTGGCATAGCAGAGGGTAAGGCTTGTTGTGAAGGAAGGAGGAGGGGGTGGAAAGGATTATTTCAGTGCGTTTCTTATTCAAGAGGTCAAATTAGCGGGCGCTCGAGCAGCAAAGAGGCAGGCAGGGAGGTGGGTGGAGGATAGGAGGGGTAGGTACAGATGGACTGTTTACAAAGGGCAGTGGTGCCACTGGCATGCTTTACATCTCCTCTGTCAGCTGCCCTGGTTTCCCCACTTACAGGAGTGAACAGAGTCGAGAAGGGAAAAGAGGACTGCGTACTAAATGCTGACAAGCTTTGTTGGTTTTGTGTAATTGAGTGTACTGTGCTTAAAAAATGCAGTGTAGTATAGTATACAAACAGTCTGGGAATGTATTCTGGAGCTGTTTTGCAATGTTGAAATTTCATTTTGTTGCCAAAAATGAATTATGAGGACAATCAGAGGGTTATTTTTCTTTGATTAAGCTCTGGGTTCTATGTGGAAACAGCAAAGTTAACATATTCTCCCAAATATTTAGAGTGAAACTTGTCATACTTCTTTAAGTTACCGCTGATAGTATTTATAAATCTGATCAATCTTATTTCCTTTACAAATTACAGGCAAAAAATAATAATATCCACCAACAAACCGCCGGCATCAAGCTTCACCGTAAATCTTTCTTTTTATGAAACTTTAAGTCAATAAATGGCTCACTTATGCAATATAAGAACATAACATTATGAATTATTGAGAGTTTTAACATATTCAGCGATCTATATCTCTCAAATGAAGGATGAACATGAAATACTATGTATAAAGAAGCTCCTTTTTAGTTTAGTGAACTGAGCCAAAAACATAACATTTAAAGTGAAACAGTTATTAGAGGAAGTCAGAAAAATCGAAGCAAAAATTCAAGTTAAATCATCAGCCACTCCCTAACAGTATGTAAGTGTTTTAGGATGGATTTTTCCTGCTTTCCCTTAAATCAGTCTGTTATATTGGCTGCAGAGTATCAAAGCAAGTGTACCATAAAACAGATGTGATACCTATAAAGCTGTAAAGGGAAAAAAAGCAGGAAAAGTAAAACGAATACATGATTAAATAATAGAGAAAGTACTACAATATTATCAAGCACTGTTTGTGTAGTATATCGTTCAATTTTCTTTCCAAACTTCTCCTTGAACTGAAACGCCATGGCAACAAGAGCCAAAAAGCCACAGATGTGGCTCTGAGGTGAAGTCAGACTTTCCTCAACGAAGCTCAGGCAATCCAAACAGCCCCGAGGTAAGCCCTTCTAACAGAACTTGGCTACATTTGCAAAAGTTCTTCAGTAATCCTGTTAATAAAGAGAGCTTTCCAAAGAAAAAAAAATGATTACAGTGCTCAACCATGTAGAACTGTGACATGACAAAGAGGATCCTAAAGCTGCACTTTTTCTTTTTTAAACAACCAACTTTACAGTTTAGTTTCCTGCTGAGGCAATGTCTTTTTTTTCCATCTTAAAAAAACAGAAAACAAAAAAAAAACAGGTAGGTCATGGGGTTTGGTGGCCCTGTTCATCAACTAGAGGATTTTCTAATATCCTGCATGGCAGGACTGGAGCGTAATAATGCAATTAAGACAGTGAGGTGTGCTGCAATGAGAATCTTTACTGTGGGACATTGGCTCCATTCAAAATTAATTAAATTAACCTAGCTTCTGCTAATGTTACACTGCAGGGCATTTTCATTTGCAAAAGATTCTCTTTCTTTTTCTGGTCAGTGGTGATCTTCTTTTACTGAGAGACAAATGTCTTTACATGCACAAAGCTGAGATCAGAATACTGGCCATGTGTCAGTGCTACTGGCACCCCATTAGTTTTGATCATTTTTTTAAGGCTAGGGCAAGTAGTCCTGTTCTAAATGTCCTGTGCTACAATGTTTAACTGGACGAAAGTAACCTTCAATCTGGAACAATTTTAAAGAACAGAGAATTAGGTGTCTAACTATTGTCCAGTTTCACATTTCACCACCTTTTAGGCTTATGCATCATTTTTGTTTGCTTGTTTATAAAGGAGATCATAATCAAAATAAAACTCCGTTATTGTATTTCCACCTTTACCTCAAGGATCTTTAATTATTACGGCTTTAAAAGGGAAGGCAAGCTTTAAAAAGGGAGTAACCGCTCCAGATGACTAACTAGCATAAGCAGGATAAGCACATGGCTAATTGTCATATCATTACATAACGCACAGTAACAAGCGAATTCGCAAACTGCAGTTTATAAAATGCAGTCTTAACTAAAAAAGAAAATTTATAAACCAGCACGTATTTATTAGGTGTACTTTATCACAAAGATTGGCTAACATACCAGTTAGTTCCTTGGTACCAGCTGAGCATCATTTAAATGGGACAGCCTACCTGAGTATTGCTGACCATTGCTGAGATAAGATAATGTGCTATGTCACAGAGACAAAAAGGTTAAGTTCACTGTACTCAAATGGCTTCTACAATCACCAGATGCACCAATCCAACAGAGCCCCTTTGGGATATAGTAGAACAGGACATTCGCATCATATTCAATGACAAATCAACTGTGTAGTGCTGTCACGTCAATACGGACAAAATCTGAGCAATGTTTACAGCACCTTGGTGAATCTTCGCCACAGAGAATTAAGGTGGTTCTGAATGCAAAAAAGGATCCAACCCTGTCCTAGCAAAGTGTACCTCATCTGTCATCTGATGAAAAAACGTTTTGTTTTGTTTTTTCAATTGACTACATATGGAGCAAAAGGTTTTTGCTATTACACACTGAAAGTAAATCATTATTTTTAAGGTTTGTAGGTTAATATTAAATATGGATCACGCTTCGTTTTAGATGTTTGTGTAATAGCTAAGATAAAGTGTACTCTACTTGCAAAACCCAACAAACCTATCAGCTAATTCTTTGATGATCTCCACCAATATATTATAGCTGCTATTGTTTTGTGAGTCTGTCCATGTGTGTGCATCATCAGGGTAAAGGCCTGTAAAAAATACTGCAGCGGGAAGTAGCTCAAAGGCAGTTCTGAGTTTTTTTGTCAGATGTTTATGGAGACGGGCGACAAATTAAGGGAAAAAAACAAAACAACAATAACACTGAGTCTTAGAAAGCTTTTGGGAGAAGTGCTGCCAGAACAGCTTTAACTCACCTTGGCAATGATTGCACAAATCTCCTGAACTTCTACAAAAGGGATGGAACATCACTACTCAAACGGTTATTTAAGTTTTGATGATGGTGCTGATATTGTTCCAGAATCTCCTACAGGTATTCAGTCGGGTTACGCTGTGCTGACTGTTACAACCATACTATGTTATTCCCATTATTTTCACACTCAAGCCTTTAAGTAACTCCTTGAAAAGTATAGATAGGTTAGGTTTTTGCTCTTACTATGAACCATGTAAAGTTTGCTGCAATAGGTGTAAGGCTGCTGGGGGATTCCCATGATGCATTGAGTATTTCTTCTTCAGTTACTTTTCTCACTCACTATCTGTTAATAGACCTCTCTGCATTGAATCATATTTGTTATTAATCTCTGACTCTCTTCCACAGGATGTCTTTTATCCTGTCTTCCTCCTCTCACCCCAACTGGTCGTGGCAGATGGCCCCGCCCCTCACTGAGCCTGGTTCTGCCGGAGGTTTCTTCCTGTTAAAAGCGAATTTTTCTTTCCCACTGTCGCCAAAGCGGTTGCTCATAGGGGGTCATATGATTGTTGGGGTTTCTCTGTATTATTGCAGGGTCTACCTGACAATATACAGCACCTTGAGGCGACTGTTGTTGTGATTTGGCGCTGTATAAATAAAACTGAATTGAATTGAATTAAGACCACTCCCTGGATTAACAGAGCACTATCCACCCTTCCTAACATACACTGTGTAGTAAGATTGGAACAGCTGTATAGGTGCTTCTGGCTTCAGATACATTGTAGCTGCTGCAAGGAAACGGCGAGAGAAAGCGATGTGTGATCCAGCCTATTGTAAATAGGACAGTTGATGTATAGCTTAAGGTAAACTGAGGTAATTTTGCCTCGTTCAATTTTCTCTTCTTCCATTTTTTATAAATCTTTCAGGCTATTTTTTATATTTCAATTTCATTTTATTTAGTTGTCTCAAGGCGCTTCCTATAAAAAGGTAAATAAAAAATGTTACATTATCGTTAGGGCAAAATGTGCCCACTATATTACAGTCCCTGAACCCTGGACCCCTCACTGTAGGGGTCAAATGTTCAGGTTTTCCCTTAATTTGTCACTTACTTGTCTACAAACAGAATTTCTCAAAATCTTATATTATTTTTTACATGAGATCAAAATGAATTAAGTTTGAAGATATTTGAGGTCTGACCCATGACTACTGAGCACCAGTGGGTAAGACTAGATATTACTAAAGAACAGTCTTTAATTTCTAATGCTATCTTATTCCAAACAAACCCCAAAATGATTAACTTCTTGCACATCATTAGAAAAACATTTGGATGATCTGATCTGACTTGCTGTTTATTTTTTGAAAACAGCTCAGGTGATACAGATTGCACCTGAGCTGTCAGGACTTGTGATAGAAGGATGTTTTACAGGTAATACATGCTGCGGATAAGTGTGTTTGTTAGCTTCATAGTGCATGCGGGTTGTGTAAGGTTTTTCCCCTCCTTGCTGTGTCCGGGGAGGAAGAGCCAGGACAGAGGAGCCCTTAGGCCAGGAGCCTGGGAGGACAAAGGGAGGTCACTTCATCCACTGGTGTCACACTCTAATTCATCTGTCAGGGCCTGCACACGAGCAACATGCTCACACATGCACACAACGGTACACAAGTTCACACTGTTGCACAGGGACATAACTTTCACACACAAACACACACACACACAACAGGATGATAAGGCGACAGTAACTTACTTTAGCGGCTTTCAAAAGGATCTCTCTCTCCTGCTCATCCTTCCGCTGCTTCTCGATTCTCTCCAGCTGCTCAAAGAAGCGAAGCTGAGAGCGAACGTCTGCAGACTGCTCGTAGCACTCATCGTCCTGACAAGCAGATAGAAATAATTACTGTTTCAATGGTAATAGTTGAACAAGTCCCACTCAGCAGCTACTTCTAAGGCTTTAGCCACGTACTTCAAAACTCTGGGTTGCCTTCAGTTCAGATATTTCAAACTGAAAATAAGGTCAAGATGGTTGTGATATTAATAAGAAAACAGAATATTTCAAATGTAAGACACTTAGAAGACTCTTCCTCGCTGTTAATGATTTGTTTACTTCATGATTTACATTTGAGGTTAGTCTTCTCACGTGTCTGCTAGTGTACATCTATATTCCCTGGGCAGCACATTTAATACTACACAGTTAGGTATGTAGGTATTTGGACAGTTACACAGTTTTCCAGTTTTCTACCACCTCAGTGTATTTTAAATCAATCAATATGTGATTGAATTACAGACCATCATCTTTAATTGGAGGGGTTTAACAAAACTATCACATTAACCATTTAGGACTTAAAGCATTTTTAAGCACTCAAAAGTAAATGGACATGGTAACATAATTTTAAATATATGAACCGTTTTCAATACTTGGATGAAAATCCTCTGCAGTCACTGACTGCCTGCAGGCTAGAACTCATGGACATCACCAAATGCTGGGTCTCTTCCCTTGGCATGCTCTCCTTGGCCTTTCCTGTAACCACCTTCAGTTGCTGTTTGCTTGTTTCTCTCTCGGCATACAATTTTGTCTTCAGAAAATGAATTTCAACTCTCAATTGGGTTGAGATGAGGTAACTGAGTTGGCCATCGAAGAATATCCCATCTGCTTTTGCAGTATACTTTGGGCTATTATTCATTCGTATTGTAAAGAGCTGCCCGATCAGTTTTGCAGCATTTTGTAGAATCTCAGCAGACTAAAGCCTTGTGCACTTGAATCCTAATAGTAGCCATACATGCCCAAGCCATAACACTGACTCCACCCTTTTTGATAGAGAATATGGTATGCTTGGGATAATGCTTCTCCATACTTTTCTCTTCCCATCATTCTGGTACAAGTTAGTCTAGGTTTCATCTGGTTTCGACTTGGTTAGATGATTTGAAGTTACTGAGCTGGCCAGTACATTCACGTTTTCTGAGAAAGTACCAGGTTGTTTATTTGGTCACTCCTAAGGTTTTTGACATCTCTCTTCACTTACGCTGTTATCTATCTGGACCTCATATTAAGAGTTCCAGTGAAAATATACCTTCTGCAAGTTCAACACTTGGAATCAACTGCAGATGTTTTATCTGCTTAAGCTGTCATGCAATAATGAGGGAACAGTCCTCAACAGGCTGTGGACTGTTGTTATGCAGTGTCACGCCTTTTTCAATATGTCATATCATTACTAATTACCTTAAAAACACTGATTTTGATTTAATGGTGTAAAAAAATCCACCTAATTTTCTAATCCTTTTCCCCTAAACAGATAGGATATTTATCCAGCGCAGTGACTAACTGTAGTTCCAGATTAACTAAATCTTCTTAAACTATTGTATTAAAAAATTACAGTAGATTGCTATGACCATACAAATCTATATTTAAAATCAATTATTTGTTGAGAAGCAACCATAATTCCTTCAGCATTTTTTGGTTAAACAATGAAAAGAAACTTTAAAACACAAGTCAACTGGAACACCACCAGTCTGAACACATCAACAAACTTTTTCTATTTACAGACATTGCTTCTCTTTACCAATGTCACATCACTTCCCACTTGGGAGATAGAAAGGCAAGAGTAAAAACAACTTTTTTAGGCCATCAAAAGTTAATAGGATAATTGCTTATTTCTCATGTTTCTGTGTGACTGCATGTGTCTCATGCATCTCTGTTCTTGCTTGCACTTGATTTCTATATCACTCTCTTCTGTGTATTTCCATGAGTGGATGAGAGACGCCGAGCGGCACAGAGCACAAAGACACATCAGAGGAGACTCATCACCAGCCCCCTTCCACTCTCCCGCCCCCCTTTTCCTTCTCTCTCTCTCATCCAGCTTCCCTCCTCTTTGTTGCAGCGCTGAGCCTGCACTCTTGCCGTACCTCCCGCCGCCGCTCCTGCCGAAGCCCGGCTGCACTTTAAGGCCGCTTTGTCTTTCGGTCTTTTCTCTCTCTCTCTCTTTTTTTTGCTGATGTCAACAGAGCTGGGCTCACAGTGCTTCATGCCTCCTTCACACACACCTCATTTACAAAACCACAAAAAAGGCAAAGAACGAATGGAAAGAAGAATCACAAAACAAGACGGGGACAGCAGTAGCAATGCTCTTCCTCGCTCCTCCTCATCCTCCCGTCTTGGCATCAAGAAAAACACATTTTCAAAAGTTTCTCCCCCCCGACACACCCCCATTTCTCATAACGATGCAAAGATATAGCCTTCCAGCAGAGATGAATTTGTGCTTTAATGTTTACCAATTAAATGTGGTTATATAGTTATATTTAAGGGCTACAAGAAGTAAAGTCACCAATAATAACAAAAGTATGCAGCTGTAGGTAGACGGGCACTTACAAGTTCTTTTATAAGTTTTGACTGGCTGAAAACTCTGAGCTCTGGCGCTTTGTATTAACTTAAAGGTAAATAAGAGTTCTGACATTAACTTTTACGTGTTTATAGTTCCATTTTTGTCTGTGAGTTAACAAGTAAACGGGAAAAAATGCATATGTGCATATGCCAGTGTGTATTTACATGACTGTTGAAGCATACAAATGCCTTCATATCCATGGCAGTTTAGTTTTGCATGTTTGCTACAATATCCCCATGGATTTTATTCCCTATCTTGAGTGTTTTGTGTATTTCTAAGTACGGTGACAGTCTAGCTAGGATTCATTTAGTACCATTGGTGGCCCTTTGTAACACTGTATGCAGCCCCTGAACAGAAGAAGGAAAAAATTGTTGACTGAACCTTTCATTCATCAACAGTTTATGTCATATCATGATAAAGTGGTGCCAAAAAGAACTACAGCAGCATTTCTCTTTAATTTCAGCTCTTGTGTTCTGCCCATAAAAGCAGCTTACGATGTATAAACAACGCAGGTTCAAGAAACCTGTCTGTCCTCTCAGTGATGGCTGAAAAGACTATAAACCAGAACAAACATGACAATTACCTTATACACTCAACAAAAATATAAACGCAACACCTTTGTTACTGCTCCCATTCCCCATGGGATGGACGTAGAGACCTAAAATTCATTCCAGATACACAATATAACCATCCCTCCCAAACAGTGGTCACAAATCAGTCCAAATGTGTGGTAGTGGGCACATCTGCTATATTGAGATAATCCATCCCACCTCACAGGTGTGCCACATCAGGATGCTGATCTGACATCATGAGTAGTGCACAGGTGTACCTCAGACTGCCCACAACAAAAGGCCACCCTGGAATGTGCAGTTTTGTCTCACAGCAAAATGCCACAGATGCCACAAGCAATGAGGGAGCGTGCAATTGGCATGCTGACAGCAGGAATGTCAACCAGATCTGTCGCCCGTGCATTGAATGTTCATTTCTCAACCATAAGCCGTCTCCACAGGCGTTTCAGAGAATATGGCAGCACATCCAACCGGCCTCACAACCGCAGACCTCGTGTAACCACACCAGCCCAGGACCTCCACATCCAGCAGGTTCACCTCCAAGATCGTCTGAGACCAGCCACCCAGACAGCTGCTGGAACAATTGGTTTGCACAACCAAACAATTTCTGCAAAAACTGTCAGAAACCGTCTCAGGGACGCTCAACTGCATGCCCGTCGTCCTCATCGGGGTCTTGACCTGACTCCAGCTCGTCGCCGTAACAGACTTGTGTGGGAAAATGCTCACATTCGATGGCGTCTGGCACGTTGGAGAGGTGTGCGCTTCACAGATGAATCATGGTTTACATTGTTCAGGGCAGATGGCAGCTGGGAATGTCCCAGTTCTTGCATGGCCAGCATACTCACCGGACATGTCACCCATTGAGCATGTTCGGGATGTGCTTGACCGGCGTATACGACAGCGTGTACCAGTTCCCACGAATATCCAACAACCTCGCACAGCCATTGAAGTGGAGTGGACCAACATTCCACAGGCCACAATTGACAATCTGATAGACTCCATGCGACGATGTGTTGCACTGCATGAGGCAAATGGTGGTCACACCAGATACTGACCGGTTCTGGGTCCCCAGACCCCCAATAGCGCAAAAAACTGCACATTCCAGGGTGGCCTTTTGTTGTGGGCAGTCTGAGGTACACCTGTGCACTACTCATGATGTCAGATCAGCATCCTGATGTGGCACACCTGTGAGGTGGGATGGATTATCTCAATATAGCAGATGTGCCCACTACCACACATTTGGACTGATTTGTGACCACTGTTTGGGAGGGATGGTTATATTGTGTATCTGGAATGAATTTTAGGTCTCTACATCCATCCCATGGGGAATGGGAGCAGTAACAAAAGTGTTGCGTTTATATTTTTGTTGAGTGTATAAACCACCATACTCTGATTACACATTACAATCTCAAACTATACGTTTGATGTGTTTTTTTCTCTGCTGCCCTTAATCATATGGTAGCTACCTAATAGGGGTGCAACGATACACAAAATTCACGGTTCGGTTCGATACTTTGGTGTCACGGTTCAATATTTTTTCAATACAAAACAAATGTTCATGCCTTTTTAATTTGTCATTTATTAAAATTATAAATACCGTATTTTCACGACCATAAGGCGCACTTAAAAGTCTTAGATTTTCTTCAAAAAGTGCGGCGCGCCCTATAGCGCGGTGCGCCCTATGTGTTGTAAGGAGGACATAGTAGAGAACACCATGAGAACGTTAAAGGGTGAAGTGTGGGCGTTGATCGTATATACCGGGACAATCGCACATACCTGTATAAAAGAACAGGTATGTGCATTATGCAGGACATCGTTGTTTTAACAACCCTGAAAATGGCAAAGAGACACGCTTACGAAGCACAGTTTAAACTGAAGGCCATCAGCTACGCGGAGGAACATGGAAATCGAGCAGCGGCGAGAGAATTTAAGATTAACGAATCGATGGTTCGCAAATGGAGGAAGCTGGAAAACAAGCTCCGGCAGGTCAAGAAAACGCAGCTGAGTTTCCGCGGACATAAGGCGAGGTGGCCCGAGTTGGAGGAAAGACTCGAGCGGTGGATCATCGAGCAAAGAGCGAGCGGGAGAAGCGTTTCGACGGTCACCATTCGGCTAAAAGCAGTTTCACTAGCTGAAGAGATGAACATTGAACATTTCCAAGGAGGTCCGTCTTGGTGCTTTCGTTTTATGAAACGGTGCCATTTTTCCACCCGGACCAGGACTACGGTAGCGCAGCAACTTCCAGCGGATTATAAGGAAAAGCTGGCCATCTTCCGCTCCTACTGCAGCAAACACATCGGCGACAAAAACATCCAGCCCAGCCACATCACAAACATGGACGAGGTCCCGCTCACTTTTGACATCCCGGTGAGTCACACTGTGGAGAAGAAGGGGACCAGCACGGTAGCGATACGCACAACGGGGTATGAAAAGTCTTCTTTTACTGTTGTGCTTGGCTGCCATGCTAATGGACAGAAACTGCCGCCTATGGTGATTTTTAAGCGAAAGACTTTGCCTAAAGAGAAGTTTCCAGCAGAAATCATCATTAAGGCAAATGAAAAGGGCTGGATGGATGAGGAAATGATGAAAGAGTGGCTGAGGGAGGTGTATGTAAGGAGACCAGGTGGTTTTTTCCACGCATCACCATCGCTGTTGATCTGTGACTCTATGCGTGCCCATCTCACAGCCGATGTGAAAAAACTTGTGAAGCAAATGAACTGTGAGCTTGCTGTCATTCCGGGAGGAGGCCTGACAAAGGAACTCCAACCGCTGGACATCGGTGTGAACCGCCCGTTCAAAGTAAGGCTGCGAGCGGCCTGGGAGCGATGGATGACCGGTGGAGACCACAGTTTCACTAAGAGTGGAAGGCAGCGCCGGGCGAGTTACGCCACAATTTGCCAATGGATTGTAGATGCTTGGGCTAACATGTCTGCTGGCACTGTTGTTCGAGCTTTCGCAAAAGCCGGCATCGTTTCCGAGGAGCCGCACGGCACGGAAAGTGACTCTGACGGTGAAGACAGTGAACCTGGCATGTTTGATGGAGATTTAGCGCAGCTGTTCAATTCAGACACAGAGGATGAGGACTTCGATGGGTTTGATTGATGATAAAAATGTGAGTACCAAACTCAGTTTTGCTCCTGCTTTATTTTTAAATATGCACACTTGTATGCTTGTGTGTTGTTGATGATGACGATTACCGGCAATAGAAATGTGAGTAAGGTACCGAATTCAGGTTTGCTCCCGCTTTATTTTTAAATACGCATACGGTACTTGTATGCGCCCTATGATCCAGTGCGCCTTATGTGTGTGTTAAATACAGTAAGGGCACACATAACTGAGACTGCGCCTTTTAGCACAGTGCGCCTTATGGTCGTGAAAATACGGTATATATTTTAACTCAAAAGTACAGTTTTTAAATTTAATGTTGCTGAAACAAAAGTAATTTAAAAAATAAATATATCTGATTGAGGAATCACTCATCTTTGGAAAAGAGAATTTATTACAGAGAAATGGCTCTTTCCAAAATAAAAGCTATACTATACGCTTCTTCTGGGCTATATTCTCAGCAGCATATTGTAGCGGGTCAGGGCTGTTCGGGGTTCTGTTTGTACAGTTATGTTTTGTTTATGTTGCCATAGTGACGGGTGACGCCCTCTCGCTGCGACAGTGTGTCCTTCCGGGGTCAGAGGGCGCCCTGTGTGTTGTTGTTGTTGCTGCTGTGCGGTTGCCGCGCTGAGCAGTTAGCTAGCGGCAGTGTTCTTCTGCAGATGTCAATAAACGGCTGTGCTCCCTGGCTAGCTCACGGGAAGCAAGACCAAACGACACCTCCGTCTCCACCTTGTCTGAGCTCGCCACAATATTAAACATATCAGGTCCCCATAAGAAGAATCATGTGCTAACGGCTGTCTAAATGACTCGGGTAAAGTTTGTAGCATGCATGCTTGTTGTTTTTGTCTGCTTCCACTTGTCTTTGCACTAGGATGATGTCGGCGTAAACGTGCAGTCATATTCGTTGTGTTCCCACTAGTGCTGTCAGCGTTAATCTCATTAAAATGACGTTAACGCCACAACATGGCAAATATCCGTTAACAAGCTACCCCTGATCACCCCGTGTGTGGGGCTAGACGGCCAACACATTAACGAGCTAACTGCGCTAACACACTAGTTCCCACCCATGTAATTGAGCATTGCGTGGCACATCCAACATACTGTTTTACTTTAGTCCATAACGCGCTTACCTTCAGGGTCATACGTCACATGAAAACCAAAATAATTCCAAAAGCCAGATCTGAATGAGGGTGGGGGAGGTTCAATTTGCCATGTTGCAAGGAGAGCTTAACTTCTGTCTCGCTAGCTTGCCCTGCGCTCTTCCTTCTGATGATGCTGTCTGTGTTGAGCGCTCAGTGGATCTGCGCTCGACTGTACTGTCGAGCGCAGATCCACTGAGCGCTCAACACAGACAGCATCGATACGAGTATCGTTGCACCCCTACTACCTAAACAGGCACTTAGTCAGATTGTCTTATAATAAACCGGATAGTACTCGCTGCATGCTGGGGCATGTGTGGTAAGGGTGTGAGACACACAGTCACTCATTATTCAGTATTATCACAATATCGCTATAAAAAGGTCTATAAATACTGTAATTCTACGACACATAGCAGTACATTGGTATATTCATATGACAGGAAATAATTCCCATAAAAAGGAGAAAGCCCCCCCCAAATAATCAATTTTTCATTGTCAGTGTAAATCATTATTATTCAAATGTAATCAATCCCATGTACTCATTTATTGTTCTGTTCACTCTACCCTCCTTCACTGGATAACGGCCACCACAAAAAAACTCATACTTGTTATAAAGTATGAGGCTCATAAAATTAAATCTTGGCAGGTGGCTGATCTGATCATAGTTGTCTTTTATTGTGTTTTGCTGTGTTTCAGTTCGTGGTGCTTCATTTGCCTCACTCAAGTGACATGCAACAGTAAGACTACGGTTTCAGAAATGCAGCTGCATGATTATTACATTTTTTTTCATGCTGAAACTGTACTGAGCTCAAAGTGACAGCCCTTGTCAAGCCCCTCAACATATCTTTTTTGAGTGTGTGTGTGTGTGTGTGTGTAGGGGGCAGAACATATTTATTTGCAAACGTCCTACCTTACAGGAGTCCAGTCGGTGCTGTGCGATAGTAGAAACCTTTTCTACTACCGTCCGAAGCCGTGACTGCGTGGCGTGTGAGATGAATGTCACTGTCTCCATGGGGACTTCCGTAATTCCAAACTTTTTAGCTGCGAAAGATATATTAACACACACATTTAGGACAAGATGACATTTCTATGATCAGATAGGGTTTTGCAAATATTTCTTACTTTGCCCAGGTTTATCAACAACTGCTCAAATACATATGGAGACTATTTTAGGATTTTTATTTAGATATTTTTAATTTGTCTGAGAGAATAAGTCCTTTTTTGCATTTGTTCATTTTTTTTGTCACTAGTAAGTTAATGAAGCACATTTCCGGTGTGGTGTTCTTTCAGTTTTCAACATTCCTTTCTCGAGTAGGGTCCCCCTCTACAGTTTGAGAAACTCTAACTCCACTATCTTGCTCTGCAATTGGCACCAAAAGCCCTTCTTCTTTGGAGACCTACTTTGAGGTGAAGGGCCACTTCAACCAGCACCTGCTGCAGCACTGAAGAACTGGTTCATGTGCCTTTACACAAAGAGAACAAGGACAATCACTGCCAGCTGCAGGCCAAGAAGGTGAAGTTGGAGTTCATCTGAAGGATGAGAGACTCATTTGAGAGGCCACTGATTGCAAACATAAATGGCGAAGACTCGTGTACATGTGCTCACATATATGTCCTAAAAACAGAACCTAAAACTCTGGGGAATCACTGGATTAGTACATCATTAGTGTCAAACAGATGCATTCTTTGGACACACCAGTACATAGTACTTTTGCTTCTTATAATTTCATCTATTTCATTAAATCCTAAAATATTGATCCTCCACTTTACCAACAAGGAGTTTTCTAATGTAACATCTGTTCCACATTTAATTTACTTAACCCTTGTGTGGTGTTCGTATTTTTGTTACTCAGCCAGTGTTCATGGGTCTGGTGGACCCGCTAGAGTTTTGGCTTTCCAAATTAACACTATCAAACAATTTTATGTTAAATTACTCAACAGATGTTTACTTCATCCCAATTACAAGCCATATGAACAGCAAACATGGTTAATTTTTTCCCTTTACCTTTGTTAGATCACATTTATGAATTAATGTGCTTCTCGTTTTTCTTTTATATAAAATGTTATAAAAAAATCAGTTATAATCAAGTGGAGTGAGTGGAAAGACACAACACATTTACACGTGAAGCAATATGTTTCACAAGTAAATGGGATCAGCTGCTCATCAATGGTGACATTAGGCCCAGGGTTGTAAAACAGGGGAGGTGGTGCACACACTTATCCCACACTGTCCTGATGGCAGCAAGCTTGTCTCTCTGCCGTCGAGCTGGTCTGTCGTCTCGGTTATCAAAACGGATAATCCTGGAAATTTTGTTGAAGTTTTCCAGAAACATTGATGCATGGAAAGTTTCTTGCCGGTTTCTGCATCCCACAGGGATTCTGTGGATTCCCCTTTGGACCTGAAAACTCCTGCAAGGATAAGAACCCCAAAGTAGGCCTTTGGGGTTCTTAGATGGATTTGGTCCATCTCCTTCCACCTCTCTCCAAAAACACACCTTCCTTCTAGATTACTGCAATCCAGAATAATTTTCTGGATGGAATCTGGGATGAAAAGCTCAAATGAAGACTTGATGTCCGGCACATGAGTACCTGTCAGTCGTGTTGGCCCTGGCTTATCACAGTAGCAGCTCTGCAGGGTGGCTCATTTCTTGGGCAAGAAGACCATTCAATTTCACCAGTTATTGACATCCATATTTCTTCACTTGCTGTCTGGTGGGCTTGTTCTGGTCCTGGAGCTGGCTGCTGATGGGGTACTCGTCTTCGTTTTGTTACTAAATGGTGCTCAACCTCATCCTCTTCTTCAAAGTCACTGTCAGACTCAGAAATGTGAAATATTCTGAAACCTCTTTGTCAACATCATCATCAGAAGCTCCTCTCTCTTCCAAAATCAATTGGATGGCCCTCGCAGCAGATAATATTTTGCCATCTTGATCAGTTGTGATAAAGAACCACACTGGCAAAGTCTTATTTATAGTATTATGCCCCTAATTTGCAGGTGGGACAGGGTATGAGAAAATAAAATTTGGATACCTAAAGAAAGAGGGTAAAATGTGTGGGAATGTAAGAGCAGACGGTGTTGATAGTTGAATTTTCAACAATGTTGCAACTTTGTGCGGGAGCGGGAGGGGAAGAAAACACTATCAGCAGCACCAGAAAGGAGGAAGACAGAGTGTGGGAACACAGGACCTACACTTTCAACACTTTTATTAGACCTGGGTCCAGTGGACCCGAACACCTTGTATGTAATGTAAATGCGTGGGGGGAGGTACAGTATGAGGTCATTGAAAATTTGTTCAGATTCATGCTCTTCACAGAAAATAAGCCAAAGCCAATGAATTTCAGGTTGAAAAAATAATTAATTGTTTAATTTTTCTTTTGAAAAAAACTGAAAACGGGTCTCACAGACCCGAACACCATACAAGGGTTAATGTTATAAAACAGGTCATAAGTCACTGTTATATCGTCACTTAAATTGCTGCTAAGACTTAAGAAAAGCAGCAGATAAGCAGGTAGAATTAAAACACATACAGTGCATCTGTAAAATATTCACAATGCTTCACTTATTCTACAGTTTGTCATATTACAGCCTTATTCTGAAATGGAATAATTAACTTTTCACCTCAAAATTATAAATACAATATCCCACAATGAGAAAGGGAAAAAAAGTTTGTTTGATGTACAGATTTATTAAAAATAAAAAACAAATATATAACATATACATACAGGTCCATCCTGTTTCCACTGATATTTTATCAGATGTTTCTAAAACTTGATTGAAGTTCACCTGAGATAAAATCAGTTGTCTGGAAATGATTTGGAAAGACACACATGCCTATATAAGGTCATATAGCTCACAGTGCATGTCAAAGCACAAAAGAGCATGAAGTCCAAGGAAATGTCTGTAGACCTCGGACACAGCATTATATCAAGGCAAAGATCTCAGAAAGGGTACAGAAAAACTTCTCCAGCATTTAAGGTCACAATGAGCGCAATGGCCTCAGTCATGAATAAATGGAAGAAGTTTGAAATGACCGGCTGGCCAATCTGAGCAATGGTGGTAGAAGGGCCTTAAAAGAGAGAGGGAGGTGACCTAGAATCCAATGGTCACTCTAACAGAGCTCCAGCATTGTTCTGTGGAGAGTGGAGAACAGTTCAAAAGGACAATAATTTCTGCAGCCCTCCACCAATCAGGTCTGTACGGTAGAGTGGCCAGATGGAAGCCATTCCTCAGCAAAAGCCCAATGACAATCCGCTTGGAGTTTGCCAAAAGCTACCTGAAGGACTCTCAGACCACGAGAAACTCTTTGGACTGAATGCTAAGTGTCATGTCTAGTGGAATCCAGGTATCACTCATCACCCGGCCAACACCATCCCTACACAAAATAACCTGCTCCAGAGCCCTCTGGACCTCAGAGGTTCACCTTTTAACAGTTACCCTAAGCACACAGCCAAAAACAAAAGGGGGCTTTGGCACCAGCCTGTAAATGTCCTTGAGTGGGCTAGCCAGAGCCCTTGACTTGAACACGATTGAACATCTCTGCAGAGATCTGAAACTGGCTTTGCACCAACACTCCCCATCCAACCTGCCTGAGCTTGCGAGATCCTGCAAAGGCGAATGGGAGAAGCTGCTTAAAAACAGGTTTGCTAAGCTTGTAGCGCCAAGCTTAAAACACTTGAAACTGTATTAGCTGCCGATGGTGCTTCAACAAAGTATTGTGCAAAGGATGTAAATATGTACGTACATGTTATATTTATGTTTAGTATTTTTAATAAATTTGCAAGAATTTCAAACCTCACTTTTTACTTGGTCATTATGGGATATTTGGTGAAAAGTGATTATAATCTATTTTTGATTAAGGCTGTAACATGACAACATTTGGAACAAATGAAATGCTGTGAATACTTTTCAGATCCAGTGCACAAGCTCACACACCCCTCCCAAAGAAGTCAAGAAGTAAAAGCACATCAACAGATGACCACAAACTCCATTGAGTACCTTCACTTATGCACACATATACACCCACTGTACTTACACATTCATACAGAAAAACTGTCTGGATTAGTATGTGCAATTAACTCCCAGAAAGAAGACTCATTGCACAGAAAAGTTAATTTGTTTCACAGTCTTAGTGCAAATTCTCAAGTGGCTTTACCAGCTAAGCTCCTTCAAGTGTGTAAACGACATTGACCATCTCTTTTCATAGAAGGATAATTTAGTTTCCTTGGAGCAAAACTCATCTGAAGTCATAACAAAAGAGAGGAGGACAGACTTTGGTAGGGTTACTATCTGTTTCCAACTTCCTTTTAAATTATTCCATTAACATAATTTTCTCTCTGGCACCCTTTTAAGTAAACCACACCAATTATTTAAATCAGCTGAACAATACATACACTTCTCAGCAGCTAAAGCTTTGAAACGGATGGAAGGAGCCCTGTTAGCCTTATAATTACAGTGGCAATACATGTGGCAAAGTCACAAGGTCAAAGAAAAACGCTAATAGGCTCCTGCTCCCTAAAAAATGCAATCTATCAGGGACATTAATATTTCAGACAAAGTTTAAGAGACTTAGCCGCAGAGAGAGAACAAAAACATATTCTTCAACTTGATACAGATCATTATTCTTCACCTAGAAAAAGCATGTAAAACAGCGAGAAAACGACTAATGATCTGCTATAACATTTCGTTTAATTCTGACTAAAATAGCATTAAGAATAAAAAGACAAGCACCAAAGACTGTAACACTTCCAGTTGCGTGGTTAATTCAACTCATTTAAGCTACCTTGTGTATGATTTTTTTTGCCAAACTACTGACACTAATGATGGCAGTGTTGTTCAGTGAAATAAAGAACTAAACATTTATATTGAAAACTGATATATAGATTCTACAAGGTGACATTACCTCTGACATTACCTCCAATGCTTCTATCTGGAGAAAATTAAATTTATAAACAGATATTGTCAAAATAGAAGCTGTCTGTGAAACAGGATGTTTTAAAAACTCAAAACTCAAGTATATCCAAGATTGTGTAATTGCCTAACTTAGCATAAATGCAGCCGGTTTCTCGGAGTGCTGTGGTTTTTAAGACCTTAGAAATTCTTCTTCAAAACTTTCTCTGAATTCACAATGTGTTCCACCAAAAATTTGTTTAGGAAAAGACATAAAACTGATTTTTTAATATTTATTTATTAAATTTGTTTTAACCACCAACCATGTTTCCTTGCAAGCAGTCTTTTTCTTTCTTGTCTGCATTGACACATTGCTAAAATTCCTATGTGTGCATATGAGTAACATATTAGTATACACAAGATAAGCAAAAAGGTAAACCACACATAAAAAAAATAACAGGTCTACAATTCTGCTAAAAGTTTAAAAACCATCACAAGATGATGACACATCAATATTGTGTTCAAAACTTATGAGTCCCCTGAGTGGCTCCGTAACAAAAGTCCAGATGGCAAGAAATCTAACTGCAAACAAATGGTATACACCTAAACTCCCTGTTGGAGCTGGTTTAACTGAAAGAATATTTGTTTAAAAAAATAAATAAAATAACATGCTACACTGACTTCAGACCCCACCAGGTGACCAACTGTCCTTGGCTTTTCCCCCCCACTTTTATTTACATGACACAGTAAAAGTCAGTTTTTAGAGTTTACTAGTCAGTAAACCAAAGTTAATCCTACAGGCTACCATTTACATATTTGTGTTCTTCATCGCTAAATCTGCATGTATTACATGTCAACTCTGATAAATAAAAAACTGATAAATAAAAAAACCCAAATAATTTGGCTAATTGAAAGTTGTTTATTCAGCTGCCAAATACTTTTTAAAACAACAGACATAGTGAAATCTCATGATGAGACTCAATCTGCAATGATACTTGGATTTTTTTAGTTCCTGTGAAACTTGCTGGTATTGATTGGAAAAAGAGTCTCCCTGAAAAGTACCTGGCAGTGAAAATGGACAAGTCCCATCTGTTGTAGTTTATATCTAAAATAATTGCAACTATGTCATTCCTTCTCAAAATACACAACAAGTTTCCATAACTGGTTTTGATATTTATTTCAGCATCCATTGACCATAACTGACCACTACAAAGTCAGAAAAAAACTTCTCTACTGCACGTCATGAGTCAGTATTTAAGTAAGACCACAACAAGGACCACTCCATTTTCAAATGACAGAGATGCCATCATGCAGAGTCACTTTCCTGTTACAGGCACACCCATTCTACATATGCTTGATGTTATGCCAAGAAAAGACCAAAGCAAATTCTTACAGCAAACGAGAAACAATTACTCACAAAAGCAAAGTCTGAACACTGTACTACAAAAGCCAAGGAGTTTAAGATAGTCTTCTCTCCTCCTCTTATGAAGCAGGTGCAGAGCCGAAAAAACAAATGGGACAAAGAATCGTTAATTCTTTTCAGCAAAGTATTTCACTAACTAGTAAGAAAATTTAAGAGAAACCCTGTTATACTGGACAAGTTGGACAGTATTAGCATGTAGTATCCATCCAATAACACTGGTCAACCAATATCTTAGTTCAGCTCAACTATACACTGATATAAAAGATGGATGTAGCTACATCACCAGTCAAGGGCAGTGCTCAATGTCAAAACAAAGGACACGGCACCTTCATTTGGCTAACAACATAAGAAATAGATGACACAGCATGCTTTGTTTTATTGCAATTATTGAGGTCTATCATTTACAAAGCTAACTTCATGTTATATTTAATAACACATAATTGCATTTTGGCACTCAGAAATCAGAAAAGTTCAGCGAAAGAGAGCAGATGGCTGTTTGCCAATAGGCTTCTATAGAGCTGGTAATCTTTCTACGACCACAGGAGTTGTAGCAGTAGGGCTGTTCGATATAAGATGATGACATAAAAACATCTATCGCTATTGTTTGTTTCGTGGTGTAGCAAAATAAACTGTTTACGGTAATATTTTTTCATCGTTTTCATGGTCACTGTAGTGGCTATATTAATTTCTTAAAGTTCTCTCTTTCTCTTATATTTAATATAACCACACTACAGACACAAGCGCCTGTTTTTATGCGTTGTGGTAAAAACATCGCGTGTCCGCTTGTTTATTTTCCACATAAACCTTTCACAATAAAGCTCAAGATCCTGTTGAGACTTTTCAAAATAAACTGAATCACGTGAAAGAGTATGCAGAGTATTTACGGATGAGAAGCAAAAAAAAGCCGTCAGGTGCTAAAAAAATAAACCTTAGACTCAAACGTTAGAACAGGCTTTTCCCTGCAGCACACTGCGGGGAAAAGCTTACAAAGAAAACAGCGGCCGTTAAAACTTATGTCTAAAAATTTATAGTTTCATACATCGTTAAAACACTCGACTCCAGGTACACGATGCCAAGCTGGAAACACTTCACGCAAGTCGAGCTGCCCGAGATTCACAGAATTTACAGAAAATGTTACATTTTTGTGATTTATATCGTCATTGGACGATAGATGTCTTATATCGGGGATATGAGATTTTGGTCATATCGCACAGCCCTATGTAGCAATAGTGATAATTCTTTCTCAGAGATCACAAACAAATACTATTAGTGCTAAAAAGCTTAGCGGATTGGCATAAGTACCTCATTCCTGTTATATTCTGTATAATAAATCAAACTAAAAAAAAAGAGAGATTTGGTAATGTTGCTTAAGAAGGTTTTTGTATTATTAGTAAAATGTACTATTTTGTATAAATTTGAAACGAATTTAAGCAGGGATATGTTCAATGGTTAAATATACTCTAATGCCAACCATGTCTGTGTTAGCCACTTCAGGGTATGCAAGTTTCTTGATAAAAAGAAAAGAAATTAAAATGGGTTTGCAGCATTAGAGATCATTAGCAGCTAGCAGGAAATACTACTTATAGATATTCCAAATACAAATAAAAGGCAATAAGCCAGCAAAACATTATTTGTATTTCATCTTAAGATTTAGCTTTTTAAAAAAATGAAAAAACAAAAAACATTTTCAATAAATGTGGGCTCCCTGTGTGTGTGTGTGTGTGTGTGTGTGTGTGTGTGTGTGTGTGTGTGTGTGTGTGTGTGTGTGTGTGTACCTTTAAGGTACCAGTGGACTATCATTACTTTGAGGAGCTTTCCTAGAGAACTCCAGCTGTGCCTGTGTTCTGGTTCCTGAGATGGGGGTGGAGTGCTGCTTTTTAGCTTTGCAGCCCCCACCACCACCACCACCACAAGCTCAAGGACAAGCCTGGAGAGTTATGAGAGAAGGGAGACAGGTTTGGGAGGCGAGGGCAGCCCAAGTGTTTGTTTGCAGGGGATAAATGAGAGAGGAGAGGAAGCAAGACACGGAGAGACATGAAGATGAAAATAAAGAAGGGGATAGAAAGAGCCAGTCCCCTCTTGAATTCACAATTCAGAAAATACATCAAAAGGGGGTTAGAAAGGGGAAATTAAGACATCTAAGAAAAGAAAAGAAAAGAAAAGAAAAGAAAAGAAAGAAAGCTACTACAACCAGTGTTTCCATGGGGGCAACCAGGGCAGGAAAGGTCACAATTAAGTTTTTTGCAGGATGCTAAATGTTAAATCGGAACAAAGTTGGTGCTTTTGCAGGAAGAAGAGCAGCCGAGCCTTTCTGATTGAGTGGAGCTGGCAGGCTCGGGGAGCCTCCCTCGGACTGCTGTCAGCTGGGAGTGTGGAGGGGCCAATCACTGACACAACAAAGCTGCATAAGTGCCACTTCCCCAGCAGGGGGCGCCCTAGCCTCCTGCCCCGTATCATGCTGTGTGCCCCCCCCCGAGGAAAGATTTATATTTTTAAACAACTCTTCTACCCCAAGGTGACGGGATAACAACCATGCCAAGGGTCCACGTAATGAAACATGACCCGCAGGCCTCCATGCTACACTAAAGATACTTTAATTGAGATAAAAACAAGATGAGGGTGCTAGACTCCCCGTCACGTGGAATTATACTGTGTGTTTTTTGATCTGATGCACAGGAGCAAGATGCCAGGCACAGTTATTTTGAGCAATAATGCTCATTACACGTTTTCACAGGTTTTACCGTGCAGCTACAGCCTTAGGTATATATCAAGCAATGAAATGGATTGCCGCTAGCAAAAAGAGGTAATGAAGACACCATCACTCGTATGTGATACTGCATACAAGCAAGACTTCTCCGCCTATATTGATTAGCTCAGGCAATATTGTGCGCTTTTAGTGGATCTTGACACTCTGATAAGCCGAGAAAGATTCAAAATTTCACTGGCAAGTTACATCCCTCTAAACTCTGTTCCTTTAGTCCAGAGGACAATCTGACAGCCAGCCTTCAAAAGACAAACCCATAAAGTATTTATGCATGTGCCTGGGGTCCAGTGAGTTCAGACAGCCACTGAAGAATTCATTAAAGGAGGTGAAAGAATTTTTAAGTGTATCAAATTTAAACCAAGGCCAAACAAGAAATGCTCAGTCTGAACCACAGAAGGAGAAAAAAATCAAAACTGTCTGTAGTGATGACACAATAAATACAAAAACAACATGGTCCTTACACAAAAGGCAACAGAGAATCTTTTTATCATGACATGACATGAGGAATTTTCCTACTGCATCAGTAACTATTTTTATCTGCCATTAAGAACACCTAAAAGCTCCAGTTCTGTGAAACAGTATTTGCCCCCTTCCTGATTTCTTATTTATTTTCCCCCATTTTTGTCACACTTACGTGTTTCAGATCATCAAGCAAATTTTAATGTCAGACAAAGATAACTCGACCAAATAGGAAATAAGGTTTTTAAATGATGAGATTCATTTATTAAGGAAAAAAGGTTCATCAAACTTACCTGGCTGTATTGGATAAAAGTAATTGCCCCCTAAGCCTAATAACTAGTTGTGCCATCCTTGGCAGCAAGAACTGAAATGAAGTAATAACTGGCACTGAGTCTTTGACATCATTGTGGAGGAATTCTGGCCCACTTGTCTTTGCAGAGTTGTCTTAAATCAGCCACAATGGAGGGTTTTTGAGCATGAGCAACCTGTTTTAAGCTCATGCCAACCATTGCAATTGCACTAAAGTCCAGGCATTGTCCAGGCTCCTGGCAGTAATCGGGCCTAAGTGTAAATAATGAAATTGTACTCAACTTTCCAGAAAGCATGGTTAATTACAGTTAATTTATGACATAGCTTCCCCCCTCCCAACAAATGAAATCATTATTTAAAAACTGCATTTTGTATTTACTCAGATTAACTTTGTCTAATATTTAAATTTGTTTGAAATAGTCAGGTGTGTGAAATATGCAAAAACAAGAAACCAGGAAGGGGGCAAATACATTTGGCACGTCTTTATATGTCACTTCTGCAATGAGTGGTCAGGATTCACCTGTTTCTTGAATTCGTCGGTGTAGCAGCCCCGGATGAAGAAAGGCCTCGTCTTTACATGAGCGGATCTGCGTTCCCACGAGGTCAGAGTTGGTGGCGAGTATTCTGGCACTTTCCTCATTCAGGTTCACCCCAGCCATAGAAGCCACATCATTGATATCATCATCGTCCCTGAAGGACGAGATGGTAGATGGTAAAAAAATACGAAAATACAAAAAAAATACGGAAACACGCATTTTATTGTGGTACATTTTTACAACACATTTTTGTCGTGCAACAAGACGAATATGCATCTGTCCAAGTTTTACTTTAGGTAAAGCCTGTGAAATTTCTACAGCTCTCCAAGGGTCTCTCAGAAAACTTGAGAGGCCCTTGTCACAGTTCTACTGACTCCTACTGGAAGCTGTGTTCAAAATATTTTCTCTTCTTTTTAGCTCCAAAATCACCAGGAAAATTCATTTTGCACTATCCTTAATTGTGTATTCACGCCCTAACATTACATTGTCAACTAGGAGATTTTTCACAGGGATATTTGCCTGGACAAAATTATGCATTAGTTTTGTTACAAGGGGCTATACGTTGCTCATAATGGCACAGAAGTCCCATTCCAGGGTCTATTTGCGTCAACACTTTGAGAGTCAGGGAGATGAAGAGCGTTTGGAAGCTGTGTTTTGCTCGGTAAGGATGCTCCTGAGAATTGGCAAAGAGCTGCAATGAATCTGGCTATAGACTAATGTCAACAAACTCTATTTACACAATCATGTGCAACACACAGTGATGTATTTTCTCAGAGCACTGGTCATTTCTCATGGTCATAATGCAGACTTCACTATGTTTACACAGTATTACAGTTTAGCAAAGACAAAGGAGTATAAACATGCAGAATGTGTGCTATGGTCACTGTGTTTCTTTCTCAAAGAGGTTTACATATTCTGTAAAAGGCTGCAAGTTTCTTTGTGAGTTGTCACTGGGAAAAATTCCTTTACAATTATTATACTTGGCAAGTAATGATTATGATCCTGGCCTGAATTAGCAGAGCAGTGACATGTTGTGCTTACAGGACTGGCCTAGAGCGAGGAGCGGATTTTCTGAGTGGCTTTGACGGAGAGAACAAAGAACCACAGAACACACACAGAGTGGCCTCTTGCCACTCACTGGCTAACCTCCGTAGTCATTTACGTTCATGCCACTGTTGTGGTTTGCGACAGAGTTTACGTGTGTGTTGCTGTGCTTTTGCGTACACATGTGTGCAGCACGGGGCACACACCGTCAGCCAAGTCCACCCCACCGAGGCCCTCCTGCTCCTTACTGCGGCCACGGAGAGCCGATATGAAACTTGACACCACGGCAGGAGGTTGACAAAGACGATTAGAGTAGCTCCCTGAACTCTACACACCTCAACCTTCTCTCGTCTTTTCCTCCTCTCCTCCAGCTCTCTAATTAAGCCTTCACAGAGAAAATCTACACACCAACGCAAGCGTGGATGCATAGGATTATGATCTGTGTTGCACCTCAGGCTGTGCACCTTTCTTTATCACGTCCTTATGGATAACTTGACCTGGCTTAAAATCACACACACACCTTAGGCCATACTCAACCAGCTAAGTAAAGAAAAACTAAAAACTACACATCAGGCCAATGTCCATGATGGAAAAGTGACTACACAAGATCACTCAAAGCCAAAGCAAAATCTCGGTATCAATGCATCCAAAGAGATCAAAAAAACCAATGCAAAAATCTCTACCTGATGACAATAATGTGATGATAATATGATAATGACAATAATCATAAGTCTTTTCTGTAAACTGAACGTCAGGACATAAAATTATAGGTTTTGCTTTATATAGCCATGTATCCATTGTCTCCTGCTTGTCTAATTAAGGGTCACAAGGGGGCTGGTGCCTGTGCCAGCTGCCCCAGCTGGAGTGAGAGGCAGGGTATACCCTGAACAGGTCACCAGTCTGTTGGGAAGCTAAAATGAGACAGACAGCTATTCACACCTAGAACTGCCAGTTAACCAAATATGTATGTCTTTGGACTGTGAGAAGAAGCTAGAGTACCCAGGGAGAACCCACAAAGCCACAGGGAAAAACACACAAACTCCACACAGAAAGGCCCCAGATGACCTGTGGATTCAAACCCAAGAAACTCTTGGTGTGAGGCAGTAGTAGTGCTAACTACCCACCACCATGCCAAATTTCATTACAGTCGTGTAGTGCACTGAACTCGTGGTTCCAAAAATATTTTACTCATTTTTTTTAATCTGGCTTCTTTTAGGTGAACTAAAAACATTGTGGGAAAAGGTTCAGGTTATGAAAAGCTTTTCTTCTCAGGGTTGAGAATAGATGAATATATTTCTTGCATATGACAAAGATAGAAAGACAGAGAGAGAGACCGAAATCTCATGTTGGCAGAACACATCACATAGTCTTAGACTAGAAAATCTCTGCAAAACTGGCTAGGCTACTTTTACATGAACCGTTATATTACAGCAAACTGTGGGGTGGGCACTGAGCCACTCCAGGTGGGGCATGGAGCACTGGGGGAAAATATCGAATGAAACTAAGCTGAGTTAATGTGATTTACAAAGGGAACGACAGCATTCTAACCTGTATTCACTGAAGGTCAACTTGGATCCATTTTTATTGTTAATGATTGATTACAAATTAGAAGTGTAGGGTGTTGTTTCGGCTTCTGAAGTTGTGCATGTGAGATAAAGTTTGAGAACCACTGAATTAAATCAAGTACATACAATTTCAGTACATAAAAAGGTTTTCAGTGATTCTTTTGGTCAATATTACATGGATTAACAGTTGAGCATTTTATTATTAGTAGTATTATTTCAAATAATTTGACTAAAAATGACAAAGAAAGTTAACTTATTTGGAATAAAAGAAGAATAAAGGAAAAAGATGTATTCACTGTACTAATGGAGTCTCATTATCTGAGTAATAAAAAATAAAATAATACCATAGGGTCAAGATCTCCAATTTATACTGCAGGAAAAAAGTGCTATTTTTAAATCAAGATGGTACAGCTATAGCTGCACTATAGCCCAAGGATTTCTTTACAGGAAATGTATGTGTAGTTTGAATAATTATTTACAATGGATCTGCAGAGTTAACATTTTGTGTATCGGCACACAAAATATCAACCAGTATCCAAAAATTCTGGTAATCCCTTTTTCTTTGATGATCTGTTTTCAGGGCCATTTGAGATCACCAAGGCTGAAATCAAACGAGAATGCTAAAGACAGGTCTGACATTAAAAGGAGAGAGTGAGATATGAAATGCAAAATATTCCCGACTATATCTCTGCACTAATAAAGCAGATGTGCAATTAGCTTCCACGGAAGCTAAAGAGCAGGCTCTCAGTTATTGGTTTGGGTTGGCTCAGGGACTCGGAGCCAGAGGCCACATAAATACATATGCATGTCGTTTCCACATCAAGCTTGTGTTTCAGCGAGGGCATGCCATAGGAGGTTGGAGAATTGCACTTGCTGTTTAGAGGTTGTGTAGGTGTGGGGTGCATTCAGATCTCCTCCGCCCCCCTCCCCCTTCTCCAAGACTACCACACTGATCCACCCCCTTTATCCCTGTTGATAAAGGTCTCTGTGCCCAGGCAGGGGGCCCTGATTGATCCCTGTGACTAACACCCAGGCCATGCATGTTGTTGTGCCCACACTGAGAGACATGCGCCACTGGAGAAGTATTCTCCATAAAACAGCCTTAAGTTCAATGGGCAGCTGACAGGACATGTGTTAATGACCAAAATGAATGATAGCATAGGCTTAAGAGCCTTCCAAAGACCAACAACAGGTCAAGTATTGTTTCATGTTTAATGGGTAAGTGTTATTAATTCATTACAACACTCAGGCTGTTAATATTCCCAAGCACTTAAAATACCTGGCAAGGAAATGGTGTGATGTAGGTGACGATCTGATCAATGCTAAGAGTCATAAGTATATTTTGTAGCATTTTAAACGTTCCTGTATCTATGTGGAGTGCTGCCACTTTCTTTGGAGTTTTTGAACATCTTTGTCACCAGCTGGCCAGAGGTGCTAGCTACCTCTGCTCATTCTTCGTCAATTTTTCCCCCAAATCTCAACATAATCGAATCTTGTGGTTGCCGTGCTTACAAGTGGCAACATCAACATTTTTCAGAGATCACTTTTAAGTTCTAATTTACTTTTAAAGTTCTTCTTAGCAAAACGGGCACATCACATAGCAATTTATACAGCAACAAAGGATATAACCGCAAAGCATAATGAAGTCAGTTTGCTGGTACATGATGGAAAAGAGCTGGTGGACTTTTGCGTCCACTGGATCTGAACGAAAACTTTTGATCCTAATTTTGCATGTGTATCTGTGTGTCTTTTCCTATGCAACCATGCCAGTATTCGTTAATGCGCAGGGATGTGTGTCCACCATGAAGCACAGGGTTGGATTTGAGGGGCTGAGGCTGAGCTCGGAGGTTGGCAGAGGGCTGAGGGCCTCGGCTGGCTCGCCAGTGATTACAGCGGATGTCGAGTGTTTACAGAGAGATGAGGAGGGGTAGAGGGGGGGACGCAGAGACAGCTGCTTTCACTCTGTACTGTAAACTACACACACATGCGCACACACTGACACAAGCACTTACACAGAAGGCTGTAGCTACATTGGAAACCCCACAAGCCCTGCAGTGTGTATGTGTGTGTTTGTGCTACAGCTGGCCTGCTGGGACCAGCGGTTCAGAGTGACAGCCATACACACATCAGTCCCAGACTGCAGCTGAACATGGTGCAGGCTGGGTGGGGGAGAGCACGGAGATGCTGACTGACCATTGTTTGTTTTTTTGTTTCTTTATTACAGTCAACAGATACCTTCTACACCCCTCTAATTCTGCTAAGGAAGCAGTTAAGTCAAAATGGCTTTATGTCCAAATTCCCCCTGACTTTAGTTCA
Organism: Rhamphochromis sp. 'chilingali'; assembly: GCF_963969265.1. Taxonomy (NCBI): domain Eukaryota; kingdom Metazoa; phylum Chordata; class Actinopteri; order Cichliformes; family Cichlidae; genus Rhamphochromis; species Rhamphochromis sp. 'chilingali'. The sequence goes on along the minus strand of NC_137933.1, from coordinate 34,523,209 downwards.
CTTAGACTTTTTTGTGTGCTGGCCACTTGTCTTAATCCTTTTTTGATTTCTAAGTAATTACTGAAATTATGTCAGTGGCACACATTTTTTAATTAAATCTGATCTACTTGACTATTTTATGCAAATGACCTGCTGTTGGTGTTTAAATATTAGCGTCTTTAAAAGGCTGTAGGAACTCAAAATTAACTTTTTTTTTTTAACAACTTGTCTGCATTTTTCAGCATGGTAAACATGAAAAACAGCGTCTGTTCACAGACACAAGTCATCGCGTCTGACTGGACGTGGTGTGAAGACAGTGTGGCATCAGATGGATCACCTTGTAACAATGAGCTCTGTTCCAGCATGTTTATATCCTCAGGTACGAAACGTAACAGCATAAAAAAATAACAGCGATTTCTAACTGAGGTTTCAGTCAACAGCAACCAACCGAGGTCCAGCCGAAACATTAACAAGTTAAGAATTTAACGCACAGGCATTTTTCAGTAAAGTGGAAAATTAGGAGCGACAGTGAGAAATGAAGATAATTCGACAATACGGAGGTCAACTCATCAAACAGTTAAATCTATATCGGAGTCAGAAAAGTCATATGTGACTTCAAGTAACAGTGTGATGGTGAGAAAGGTCAGCGTGTATGCGTCGTTGGAAGAAAACGAAAGAGACAAATAAAGGGATGAAAACAATGATGGTTGACTGCACAATATAGACAATAAAGTGTCTAACGCATAAAATGAAGAGCAGGCAAAATGTCACCTGACCCGGATAAAGAGAAAATAAACTACAAAATATCATTGACATGATTCTTCCGTGACAGTGGTACTGTGTGTTATTGGACTTGTGTTGAAACCAGTGCATTTGTGTGTAGTAGGCCCCTGTGATCACCGCAGGGGGGAAAAAGGTCGCCAGTAACAAGCGAGCCTGACAGCTTAATTACCAACGCAGCTAAAGATTTATTGGTTTATCAATCAGAGCCCAGGGCGCTGCCTTTCCCCTCAGGAGATGGGAGCCATTACCATGAACCCGTTGGCCCATGTGACCCAGACTCTTCTTGCCCTGTCCCAGTCACACAGGGGCAATCCTAAACCTCCGGCACCTGTCAATACATGTGTACAAGCACGCTGGATATGCACACACACATACACACACAAATTCTTAGATTTCTGGAATATACACATATGTTCATGTGCACCCAAGCAGAGACACAAACAAACACAGACAAATAGAGGAATGTATGCAAACATAAAACACATAAAGACTCACACAAAACATGGACCGCAAAGGCCAGCATGTGGGCGATGAACCTTTTATGTTTCGAGACAAAGGCACAGCTGAAGCAGAGACAAGACCAGAGAGAGAGAGAGAGAGAGAGAGGAAAGCTGCAGGCTAAATACTGTATGTTTGACTTAACCAAAAGGTATTTTCAGAACCGCATCCAGAAATTCCAACCATATGGGCACAATTATCTTATTTCTAAATTAAGCGGTAGCTCATTTGGAATCCTGTCGATGAGTTGTGACAGTGACACGAGGAAGGCGAACGTGAGGGTGATCTGTTAACTGACAGTGTGCTGCTATGTGGTGGGCATGGGAAGAAAGGACCACCGATCAACCAGTCGGGCAGGCAGGCAGCCAGGTGGCCAGGCAGGCGACTCAGATAAACACTCACAGCCTTAGCTGAGAGTGTAGCCTGTAGTCATGCAGAAGCTTTTTAGTGAAATGCTGCCCCCATGTGTTGGCAGCCACAAATAACATGCTCCACAGTCACTCTCCTGGCGAGAGGAGTTGTACCTGAATGTGCCTCCTCCGGGGTCATTGAGCTTGTTTTTCTGATTCCCGGTGATCTGAACAGGCAGGCCCATGGGACTTTTGCCTGCTTGGATTATGGCTCCCTTTCCCATTGTGCCTGTTAAAGAAAGGGGGGGGAACAAAGAAGAAAACACTAAACAAAAAGGAAAGGTTTAATGTTATCATTGAAGTGTCCCCTTCTATCTGCATCAAATATTTATTCTGTCTAACGACTACCTTCAGCTGTCTCTGTCATCCTCACAGGGGTGAGGGTGAGGGGCTGTCGCTCTCCCCAGGTTGGTGCGGAGAGCGTCGCTCTGTCAATATCACTGCACTTCACCGCCTTTCCTTACACTCCTAAACCGCATCCTGCTCCGAGACACGTTTTCCAGAGAGGCACAAGGACTGCCAGAGTGAATTTAAACTTGATTTTAACAGGCATGTTCCTAGCCAAGAGGCACAGGAAAGTATTTTTAGAACTATCCCCGCATTCCAATTTATGGGCATAAAACAACCTACAGATCTTTCACTGCAGGCAATCTTGGGGAAGGGGGCAGATCAAATTTGTATGCACCTCCGATTGTACACACACGCACGCACGCACACACTAACACAAACGCACAAGCACAAACAGGTACAAACACATACACTCATTTCACACACCACTTGAGAGCACAGAGCTCTCTTAGGGGAGCGTTACACCCGGTTGGTGTTGGGGCGATATTTGTGGGCTTCTGTGGGAAGAGTGTTTGTGAATCAGTGTGAGTAAGCAGTAGCGCAAATGTTTGAGAAGGCTTTATAACCAGACAGGAAAAAAAAAAAACACAAAAAAAACACCTGTTCTCTCTATGGTTCCTGCCTGTTTACACATCCTTCAGCCTACCGAGAGAACATTTACGGTTTCACTAATGGCCATCTTAGGCTATATAACCTGTTTTATTGGTTCATCATTTAAACTAAGGCTGAACGTCTTTGAATATTTTTCCTGCAATGGTGTCTTAATCGAAGGATGTAAATATTGCATAACAGAATCAGAGGAAAACCGTGAGTCAAAGTTTCCAAAAATATAAAGAAATGTTTGTTCAATCTTTCATCTTTCTATACTTTAGTCCTCCAAATGCCTGGTATAAGAATGAATTCAATTACATGTACAATCCCCAATCAAATGTGTCTGTAATAGGCCTGCAGATGTCTTACCTTGCGCTCTGATGGACTGCGTAATCACCACAGGCATCCGGACCTGGCCACCAACAGCGCCTCCTGTCTTGACACCCTGAGGAAGCAAAACTTTATTGTAGCATTTCTCAGAAGGAAACAATTGGAGAGAAGGAAGAGATAAAGAATGGAAATTAAAAAGGATGAAACTGAACACCTACTAAAGCATTGCTCAATTTTTGTGTGATCCCCAAAACCGAAAGTGAAAAATCAAACTTTTTGTCATAGTTGGATAGGAAAAAAACATAATCTGTAGACCTAGACCCACTTGAGTTTTGTATATTGATTTCTTTTCAATTGTAACACAGTGAAAATACCAGCAGTATATACAGAATAAATGCATAATACATACAAGAGTGGTGAATTCTACAGTGGCTATCTCCACACAGTACAGAGAAACTAGAGATAAAATTAAATGCACAAGAAGGATGGATTTCTCCCACTGTATATGACCTACATTTTCTTGCATTTGCAGATAAGACAAAGGCAATAAAAAGTCAAGGCCACGGTGAAAAAGTAGTTGAGAAGAAGAAAAAGTAGTAGAAGAAGAAGGTGCGGGGGGTGGGAGAGTATGCTGGGCTATTAGAGTCACTTCCTTCCTTGGTAGCAGCTACGGGCCGAGCCTCAGGCTCAGCCATCCATTCCTACCAGTTTGCTTCTTGCTGCATATTTTTTAGCCTTGTTTTCCATTCCCTGACACATGCTATATTACTGTTCAAGCTACTGAAAAAAGACAGAGGCCATTTTCCCCAGAGATCCACTGCAGGGGTCTGCGAGTAAGGGGGGGAACGGGAGAAAAATACATTCAGAATGAGCAAAGATAGCTAGCACCTCTGGCCAGCTGGCGACACAGTTAAGAGAGAGGGGAAACCCTCAGGTAAGAAGTTTTAGAATCAGGGGCAGAAGGAATAACACTAAACCTAAACTGCTCATCTTTCATATGATTCATATTTCCTACATTTAACATCTAGAGCGATCTTAAATGTTAGATGTTTTTTAGATTAAAGAATAACATGTTAGTTTTATGTAAAGAGAGAAACAGATTTCAAACAATAATACAGAAAAAATACTATTTATGTCTATTTATTATTCATTAATTATTCATTTTCCTTGCTGTTGATGCCCAATAACTTGACCAGCAAAGTTAGAATATATTATTTCAACCTCTTAGCTCAAACATCCATAGAACATCACATGTACTGACGCTGCACACTGTTGCAATGAAGAATGAGCTGTTATGGTATGTGGTGGTGCGGCCTACTTACACCTCTCGAGTTTTCATCAAGGCCATTCACCTCATATAAAATTTGCCCCAAGGAAGTTTATGGTCTAGTTCCCATATAGCTTTTGGCACAATACAAAAAAAAAAAAATATATATATATAATTTAAAAATATCTAATTTTGATTTTCTAAATAATGTCTTTATTAAGTGGTCTATCCTCCATGTGTTTAGAAACGTAGAATACTTCTTTTTTTATCTAATTAAACCCCTGACATTTGAAACACAGCATTGTTTCAAATGTTGTGGGTTCAAAACCAAAAATGATTGTGGCTTATTGGATATCCTGGAGCATTAATTGTAATTAAATAAGAAACCTTAAATAATGTAAGCCCATATCTATATACTCTACTTTACTACAACAAGAAATCTTTCCCATAACACTGTAGTATGAACAGATTTTTTTTAGGCTAATTCAACTAGCGTTCTGGTTTCAGACTGTTGACGTGCCAGCGGCGATCATTTACTAATGTTTTGTGTGATAGCTTATGTTGCGGTTGTGTGTGTGTGTGTGTGTGTGTGTGTGTGTGTGTGTGTGTGTGTGTGTGTGGAGGGAGGGAGAGAGAGAGAAAGAGAGAGAGAGAGAGAGAAGGGGAGAGCGAGAGACCAGAGGCATGTTCTGGACATAGACTGCGGCCGCCACATTGCTTTAAAATTGACCTGGGGCTGACCTAGTTACCTCGCTTCACCCTTCAACGGTTAACGGGTAGAGGGAGGGAAAGAGGGAGAGAAATGAGAGGGTGATGCGGGGGCAGATACAGTGAAAGGCATGGAGAGAAAGTGTGTGTATGCAAGTGACAGCCCAAGTAAACCAGGAAGGAGTGAGCGAAGAAAAAGGGAGGGAGAAGGAAAGAGAAACAGAGAGAGAGAAATACAAAAGAGACACCCCTCTAGCTTGCCCACTACTCTGCCTGGACCAGACCAATCTGAGTCTGACCTCACTTGACCCATCTGTAGACATCTGGGCTCTGTGGGGTTGCATGATTCTCAATGTACAAGCACATCTGCACACACAGACACAAACACACGTTCAGTATCCACAACGCGGTTATTATAGTTAACTAAAACTATACCACGATCTGAAACTGGGGATAGAAAACTAACAGAAAATAACTAACAAAAATACCAAACCAATTAGAAATATAGAGGAAAGGTCCATGTTATTAGTCTTTGCTAATATTGTCATATTATTCAATACATTAAGTAAAAGAAGGCATTGACTCTGAGCCAGGTTTTTGTTCTGCAATACCTTGTCTGAACTTATTAAATCTGCTCCTGGCACTACCGACTACAGTATTATGATTATAAAGGCTAATATTAATTAAAAAAATTTAAACATTTCAAATATAACTGAAACAATCAAATCAAATCTGGAAACTAAATCAGACAAACGGTAAAAAAAACCAAAGAAAAAGTAAGGCTGTTGCTTCTTGGTACAGTCCCCCTCTGTCATGGTACTGCGTCTTTGACCCTGAAATATGAATTTTGTTGGGACTTTGAATTCTTTTCTACCTTTAGGTGCAAAGCTCGGCCTCTTTTTGTGACACTGACAAACAGACAGGAGGCCAAGCTGGAGGTGGCAGAGTAGAGGATGTTAAGATTTTCAGTAGGAGTCACCAGAACGGACAAGATTAGAAATGAGTATATCAGAGGGACAGCACAGGTTGAGCGTTCGGAGACAAAGTTAGAGGGGCAAGGTTGAGATGGTCTCAACCTTTTCTATAATCTCTTGTGTTTCTCCGAGCCTTCCCCCTTGTCTCCCCTGTGTCAAGTTCAAGTGTGTTAGAGTCTTGTCTCTTTGTCAGTCAGTGACTTCCAGGTTTATTTTGGTAGTCTTTTGTCTTCTTGGTCTTGTTCCTAACTGTCTTAATTGTCTTCAGCTGTTCCTCGTTCCCCACCTGTTCCCTATTCCCCTGATTAGCTCTTAGAGCGTGTCAGTTTGTATAAATAGGCAACAATTTCACATTGCCCTTTTGTTGTAGTGTCTGTGTTTCCTCAGTGTGTGCGCTCAGCCCAGGTTTCGTGGCGTTTCGATGTTTTTGTAGGTTTACTTCCTGTCGTTTTTTGAATCTCCTGCTTCTTTGACTCCTGTACACAAATAATCATGACACTTTTATAATCTGCAACATATGGGTGTGACTAACCATCACAGAGACTGTACTGCATACCAAGAATCATATCACAGATTTGTAGGACAGATGGTAGTGTTAAACTGTTTCCATTAAACTGGGGGAAGGATCTTTAAATAGTCCTTCAGAAAGCTCACAAAGACATATAATACAGTCCTCTGTGTTAGGCATATGTATTCCTAGCTTAATGTAATGCCTCCAAATGACTTCTTTGTGGAATAACTGAACCTTCATGTTTAAAACTACTTTAGTCTGACAACAAAATCCTCCAAATTCACTGACAAATTTTTCAAAATCCTACAAATAAAGAGACAAACCTTATGTCATAGCTTTAAAAGACCTACTATGTGGTGTTGTGTGGGTGTATTGTGCTGCTTTCAGGTGAATTCAGGTGTCACAGCTGACTTCACTCAGCATTCAGCATTCACGTATAAAAAGCCAGTGAGAGCAGCTGGTCAGCCTGGTGATCGAGCTTCATAAGTGTTGGGAGTTGATATCATGCTTGTGAAGAAGTGTGGTATCAATGAATAATCTGTTGTTGCCTTATTATTTTTTATTTTATTCTTAGACATAGCTTAGCTTTCCCATCTTTTAAAATTAAACCTTTCTGTTAAAAAGTTGTTTTATTTCTCCATATGCTTTCTCTGGCTCTTTCTCCAACCCAGACATTGTTATTAGTACTTCTTCTCACCTCCCATTTTGAGCAACTTAACAGTGTAACAGCAAAGTTTGTAAATTGAGTACCTCTAATTGGATACTTGTGCTTTGCCATCTGCTATGGTCAGTGGAGCCACTTGCACATTACGCAAACAACCTATAAGACAAAATAAATATTTTCTAAAGACAGAAAATGGGTAGGCCTGGGTCACCCTTTCCCTTTTTTTTTTTTTTTTAAATATATGAGTCCTCAGTGAATCTGTGAGTTGGGTGTCACACTGTGACTTGCTCCAAAATAACAAAACCCATCATCAACAAGCACACTACCCCCAGCAGGTTGGATTCATTGCATTTTACCATTTTTTAAATGCATGGTGGGCTGTTGTGGGAAAATGCGTCACATTTACTGTACAACTTCTGCTCTATCAGACACCTTACATACATACATACATACATACATACACATTTCCTGGACATGGCTAAAAAAACAAAAAACAAATGAAACACATATGAACATTTACACATTTTAGGATCGATCTTTATATTTGCTATGTTTTACTTCAAAGATCACATGTAGTTTCATTTGGACTGTGATGTTGGGGAACAAACTCTTGTGTTTGGACAAAAAAGTTTTAAAAAGCAACTCCCAATTTAAACATTGTGATGACTGTGTCTGCACTGGATACTCTTCCAACTGGGCCACGTTATACATACCATTGCAGCTGCATGTCCGAGCGTCCCAGCGGGCAATGCACTGGCACCCGTAGTGGTGCTGACACTATTAGGGTGGCGTATACGGACAGCTGGCCCAGCGACGATGGCAGGAGGGGTGCCACAGGGTGCTGGTTTTAGTCCCTGCTGCGGGGGCTGGATCAGAGACTGCTGACTATTCAGCAAAGACAGCCTCAGGGCTGGGAGGCTCTTCTGTTGATGGATAGAGGGCAGCCAGAGTTTACAGTCATATAGAGAAATAGACATGCATTACAAAGCACCATACACAGCTGCAACAACTACCGCTGTGGTCACTGGCTAATTTAGCATAATGCTATCAAAAAAATATGGCTATAGACAGCTAAAAAATATCTGCAGATGCATGTGACCACATGTTTGTAGAATGTTTGCACAATGATTCATGTGACTTTTATTTGTTATTTAAAAAATGCTTATTTGTGTGCTGAAATTGTTTAATTTGCATTCAGGATAATAAACCTACAGTATGCTTAAAACTGTATACAGTGTTACCATAACTATTAGCATGATAACTCACTGTCAGTTGACCTAAGGAGCTGATGTCGTTCGCTAGAGAATATTTTAGGGCAGATTTTTGACGTAAATGACCTAACATTGCCTGACACCATGTGTTTGTGGCCCTGTTGGGCGGGTGAGTGCCTTGATGTGATGCTCATCATGGCTGGCTGAAAAAAACCTGCTGGCTACTGGAATGGCTGCAGGGGCCACCGTCACCGCAGTCAGAAGTCAGGCCAGAGGGAGGGTGTGTGTGTGTGTGTGTGTCTCATTCAACTGTCAGACCAGGCTAACATTGACTGTGGTCCCATGCAAAGAACTACTTTAGGGGGATCATTTCAGAAAAATCTATGAGGGGCAGCTTAAGGAGCCAAGTTAGGGAATAAGTAGAGGTGAAAGATAAGGGGCAGTTCAGAAAACAATTTTAGGGGTCAATTTCAAGTAGACCCCAGGACCCAGAATTGGTTAAGCACAAGAAAATGGATGGATGGATGGATGGATGAGAATTTCAAGTATCTACAGGTGCTATAAACTGAATAAACAGGCCCAAGGTTAAGAAGACTACTTGATGACAGAGGTGTAGGGTTCAATGTTAGATAGGCACTTTCAGAGACTTATAAAGAAGATGAGCTCAATGAGCCATTGCATTAGTCAGTGTAGGAATCAGTTTTATGGATGATATAGCTTAGGAAGAAGGTTAAAAAAAAGAAGTTAACTAGCAAGAACCTCACCTTGAGAAAGGGTACCAGGTAAGGCTGCGGAGATGACTTGAGCTCTGTCTGTAGTCGGCTGGTGAACTCTTCCGGTTCGATTTTGGCATCCTGTCAGGTTAAGAGTAAAGAATATATTAAATTTCAAAAGAGAAGCCATGCAGTACACCAGAGGGTATAAGCACAGTTAGATGAAAGCCCATCACCAGAAGGAATCATCAACCATTCCATCCTGAAACTTCAGGGTACAACTTAAGGTGCACATTTTGTATGAGATGAAAATTCATGACACAGAAAAGAGACTTTCGGAAAGAGTTTCATGCTGCCATCTACAGGTAGGAAATATTTAATACAACGACACAGAAAAGTGTCAATTTTAATGTAAAATTTAAAATATGTTACACCGCAAAACAAAAAGGGAAAAAAAACCCCAAAACAATGGACTCACACTTACCATGTTATGATTTCATTAAATTAGTTAGATACATGAGAAACATGGTGTTAAAATTATTTGCCTACAAAAAAAAGAGGTATACGGCAGGTCCCTAGCAGTTTTTGTAAATCTAATACTTGCCCCAAAATTGTCCCATCTAAACAAGTGATATTATTTAGTTTTTCCTATATGATATGAACAGCGTTTTGTGAAGCTCACCAGAAGGTCCTGAACAAGAGCCTTGACGTTCTTAGACGTCTCGGGGGACGGAGAATTGTGAGATGCCAGCTTGATAAGTGTGGCCAGAAAATTCTTACACTTCTTAACATTCTCTTGCATTTCCTGTTGAAGACAACAAAATAATTCATTTTCTATAAAACACACACACACACACACACACACACACACACACACACACACACACACACACACACACACACACACACACAAAAAAAAACCCCAGTGACACCACTACCAAATCCCAACCTCAAAGTCGCTGTGTAAAACAATGGATCAGAACATAAGCAGAGAGGAAGTGGCCCTATAACTGCGGTGCATGTCCTTAAATATTAACTTAAAGAGTGGAATTAACTTGGCTGATAAAAGAGGCTGAAAAGTATCTGTCACAACTCAGTGAATAGTCTACATTCAGGACATTAAAATGTAGCACCTGGGTTGACAGGTGTGTGTGTGTGTGTGTGTGTGTGTGTGTGTGTGTGTGTGTGTGTGTGTGTGTGTGTGTGTGTGTGTGTGTGTGTGTGTGTGTGTGTGTGTGTGAGAGAATATGCATACATGTGACTTCGTGGTAAATCTGTGCTTCTATGTCTTTCTATGTCCTTGGGTCAGTACGCAATAGTGTGAATGTATGAGCGCAAGCATGTGCAAGACTCTTTGTCCATGGCCAGCTGTGTGACGTGGTGTAGCTGTAGGTCCGGGTCTGAGCTTGTGACACAGCCAGCCTCCTGGCAGCTGTGACAGTGCCCTCACCCTTTAGGGTGGCGTGTGGGCGGTAGTGGAGGAGGATGAGAGGAGGGCAGTGTGGCAAAGGAAACAGACCTGGGATGCGACAGAAGCTCCAGAGGCCGTGGCAATTCCCGGCTGTGCAGGCTGCACTGGCTGGGAGGCAGGCTGGGCCGGGGCCTGGGGAGGCAAAACCACGGGGGTCTGCTGCGGAGCCGTCACAGCCACGACCGGTGCCACAGGGCCCTTCTGGAAGAGCAAGGAAGAGACAGAGAGATAAACAGGACGTGACGCCTCGCTCCCAGCAAGGCCACAGAGAACAGGAGGCAGGCGCCACAGCGCTCCTGTCACATCTGGTGTCCTTACTTTGGTGGACATCTCTTAACAGACAAGGAGGAAGAAGGGGAGGAGGTGACAAGCTAGAGGCAGGGAAGCACAGGAGCACATCAAAGCTTTTCTAAATCGTCACCCACCTGACTTGGAAGATCTGTAACAAATGTTGGCTACCCATAATGATGTGTGCGCAGTTGAATAAAATTCATATACACAATTTTGCTCATGAGGTGCCAACAGCAGTCTCTCACTCTAAGGCCCTCATCACCTCTTTTAAATCTCTCAGGGCCTGTTCACACTTGGCAATAAAATACATCTTATGTGACGTGGTCATAAGTGGACAGCTCTAAATACAGGTGTGAATACAGCCAGATGAAGGGGACACATTAAGGTCCTATCATTTGAGTGACATATACTGTAGATGGTAACAAGGCTACGTGTACAGTTATATTTGTGATGTGACTATGTAGTGTAGTTTTGGTTAAATCAAAACAATCCGAATTTGATCTGGATCAGAGGATACTGTGTTCTAGTTCCTTGCCAATAAGTGCCAGTATTTAGTACAGGTTATGCATTATGTGTAGCTAGGGCATCAATGCAGGGGACTCATACTTTCCTTTTTTTGTCTGCACACTTTGAAAATAAATGGTTTGACCTTCTAAGACCCTTTTTGTTTTGGAATCACTTTTAAATTCTTCTAGGTATTTGCAATTAACTGGACCTGACATCCATATAATCTAAGGATCCTCTTTCCTGTAACAACAGGAAGTTGTTACTTCGTTACATAATTGATATATACTTAAAAAAATGTCCCCATGATTTTTTTGCTGTTACTAAATAAATTTTAATTATAGTAGTGAGTATTAGTGCTTACATCAGGTATAATATATACAGAAAAGGGTTTTACTAAAATTTCCTCCGAAATACTAGAAGTCAATTATCAGCTTGTACACAACCTTCAAGTAAACTTTAGACTCAGTCAGCACTATTTCTAGGCAGTTATCTGGTATAGCAAAGGAAAAAAATGCCAGGCAGAGGACTGAATAACATGTCAGGAGGAGTTGTCTCACTGGGCGGAGTGCAGGGCAGGAGGAGGAAGAAGAAGAAGAAGAGGAAGAAGAAGTCTGTAGGGCAGGGCTGGAAGGAGTAGGAGAAGGAGACGGTGCCATCTTGGCTGGGGTCAAAGGACATTGCCTGCTGGCCTGAGAGGTCACAGGAGATTGCTGGAAAAAGGAGAACAGAAGAAAAAGGAAGAGGAAAAAGAGACAGAACTCAGAATAAATATATCAGAGGAAGTAGGTGACGAAAGAGAAACAGGAGAGATAACTGAATACAAGCCACCTTAAAAGATACAAAGGAAGAAACACAGCGACAGTGATGCTGTGCCAGTTTCAGCTGTGAAAGAAAAGAGTGAGGAGGAAGGATGGCAGCCAGAGAAAAGACGGGGGAAAGTGTGAGAGAGGGAGAGAGAGACAGGGCAACAGAATAAGAAAAGAGCAGTATCGTGCCTTGCAGACAGATGAGAAAAGGTCATGACAGCAGGAAAGAAGAAGGAAGGTGGCAGCATGTTGTCGACATGAAGATTTAACTCAAGAAAGCACTTTGGTCAGGTGGCGCTGGCTCACAGTGACGTACTACTGGGGTCTGATTCCAGAGGAGACCTACATCAATCAGTGACGACACTGAAACTACTGACAGGTAAAGGGAATAACACTGATGATTTCATTACAGTGAAATGCTTTGCTGGGAAACCTTGAGTTATCCATTGACTAAATAAATGTGTCCTTTTACAGGAGAAATATTTAAACTTTGAATATAATAAAAAAATAAAAATAATTTTAAAAAGCAAATACATGTGAAAAATAGGTGGATGTGGTAGAGGCAAACAAGGTCATGCAGTAAGGAGGCTGTTTCGTAAGGACAACCATCACTTGCTGTCAGCTAACAGGTGCAACATGAGGCTCAGGGGACCTGCACGGACCTGTGGAGAGTAACTGAACAACCAACAGACAGGTAACTATTAATGATCCTTCAACAGGTTCACTTACAGAAGACCTTAAAAAGTTACTTTTTGTACAAAAAGATTTATGTAATCATCTTAGCTCAAGAACTAAATTTGGAGTGAGTCTGAGATTTTAAGGAGGACTGAAAATGCCCTGCTACTGAAAACAAAAGAAACCCTGGAGGTGCTCTTGATCTGTAATACAACAAATAACACAAACCAAAAGCAAAATCGTATATGAAATTAAAATATAGATCATCACCTAGCCCTAAGCTGAGTCCAGAGACTCATGGTGACAGAGAGGTTATAAAAACCCAAATATTGGTGCACACCCAATTATTGCAAAGGCACTCCCCAACAGCAGTGGCCTCCCAGGAAGAATAACGCCACACTACAAAAACTGCTCAGGATTCGAACATGGCAAAGAGAACCAAGGGGGTGATGTGGCCTTGAATCACAAAACAGGGCTGATGATGAGACCCCAGTATAGCATGTAAAGTTCATGCATTTATTACTTCAAGCATGGACTACTGTAATTCGTTATTATCAGGATGTCCTAAAAACTCCCCGAAAAGCCTTCAGTTAATCCAAAATTCTGCAGCAAGAGTACTGACTCTTGCTGCAGAATGTATGTTGCTGGAGGATTCCCATGATACATTGAGTATTTCTTCAGTCACCTTTCTCACTCACTATGTGTTGACAAACCTCCCTGCACTGAATCACACTTGTTAATCTCTGGCTCTCTTCTACAGCATGTCTTTTATCCTGTCTTCCTTCTCTCACCCCAACCGGTCGCGGCAGTTTGCTGCCCCTCCCTGAGTCTGGTTCTGCCGGAGGTTTCTTCCTGTTAACAGGGAGTTTTTCCTTCCCACCGTCGCCAAAGTGCTTGCTCATAGGGGGTCATATGATTGTTGGGTTTTTCTCTGTATGTATTATTGTATGGTCTACCTTAAAACATAAAGTGACTTGAGGTGATTGTTCTTGTGATTTGGTGCTGTATAAATAACACTAAATTGAATTAAATTGAAATATATATTGCCAAATTTCTTCTGCGAGGTGACAATTTTGGCTGAATGATGACCAACATTGCCACAATGCATGGTTTAAAAAAAAAGAGAAATCCTTTCTTCCTTCACTTCAAGCCTTCAAGCTTGGGTCCTCTATCTGTTTAACCAATACAGATATTAGCATCTAAATACTCACCTAACCTTGATGTTGGCACCAAGGAAAATATGTAAAAACAAAGTGCATCAAGTACAGTATATTAACAGTATCAGATTTAAAGTTTGAACCTGCCTACATTTAAAAGACCACAGATATTTGTGTACAACACACCTGACCATCGCATTTTAATGTTTTATTAAACTTGATATGCACTACGAGTGAGATAATGAGCAAATTAATGGATGAATAGAAGACCTAACAAACACACAAATGGGTTAGTCAACAAATAATTAAACAGAAAAATGAATATGACTTTTCTGAAACTCACCTTTCACTATTAAGTGTCAATGACTGTATAAAACATTCCTCTTATTATTATGCTTTTATACAGTCTAGAATTTCCACTGTAAGTTGTTGCAGAAAAGTAAGGCAATACTGCAAGCAATTTATTAAGGCACACTTTACTATAACAGAGACAAAACCAATGAGTGCAAAAGGATCACACAGAATACACAAGTAGGAATTAATCACTCAACTCATACAGATAAATTATGTTTAGGGATATTTCAGCAGATTCTCTTTAGTACCGTATTACTCTAGCTCATTAGATTTCAAATGACACATTAACTGGGAGCTTAAATTGCTGACTCCGAGTTGCAATTTGAGGATGTTTACATGCATACTGTTTGTACTATAAACAAAAATTTTCATCACATATTTACGCAGGGCCAAAAGCACTCAGACAACTCAAATATTTCTTAGGTATGTTAGCTTGTTTTGTTGTTAACCCAGGCATAAAAATGCAAACTACGGGCACACAGATTATTAAAAGGCTGAAAAACCTGAATAAATCAGATGCACAGTAGCATGAACATACTACATACTAGCATGAAGTATAAATTCAGGTTAGGCTGCAAAATCTGTGGAATAGGTTCAAAGCACAGTGACATATCGAAATACGGTATGCGCAATTGAATGAAGACTGGAAGAATGAATGGAACTTGACAAATGCAGCATTTATAAAAGGATTCATGCTAGTGCTGAAATGTGTCGTAACCTAAGATTGTTTGCTAACATATGAAAAGCAGAAGAACGAATGAGGAGGACAGTGCCAAGTGCCACAAAGCCAAAGAGGTTCATCTCTTACTCACACACACCACACAGACAAACGTTCATAAACACTTCCTGGCTGCTTCCCTGCTACCCTGTCTATTAGTCAAAACAACCCAGGAGGGCCTCAACCCTGACCTCTGGCACTCAGCCTTCCATTCACAGACAGACCAAAGCACGCTAACAGACACAAATTCGTGCACACGATTAACTGCACTTGTCACAGACAGAAGAAAAGAAACAAAGACTACAGTGCAGAGGAGAAGAAGTGGGATAAGAAAGAAGGAGGAGGGGGTTTGCCTCCACTAAAAGTTTAGTAGGATCCAAATGAATGTTACACTGAAGAGTTGGAGGAAGTGAGTGTATGAGAGATGAGGCGATGGGGGTAAGGAGGGTGATGCTAAGAGCCACAGGGTGCATCCCACCGCTAGCTATGCCACTTTCTCGCTCACTCTCTCTCCCTCAGACAGACACACGCACACAAACGCACTTGAGAACCAAAGCCTTGTTAGCTTTTTAAAATAATCAGGCAGTTGGATGATGAATGATTTAACAGGTATGGAAGGAAGGAAGCTCAGGATGCCTTCCGTTTCTCCCCTTAGGGTCATGGGAAGAGTGACAGGCCGACAGAGGGGTTGAGCTCTGGGAATAAACACCATTCCCTTTCATTTCCCTGCTACTGCTTTTCCTGTCGAGATGGCAACGCCGCAGCCCACTAATTTGTCATCAACTGTGACAGGCGATGACAATCTGCGACTTTCTTTTGAAAAGGGTTCGTATCAGGGTGGATATAGGTTGGCTGACTATGAGCAGAGAGGATTGTTGTGCAGCTAATGCAGAATTCTGTTCATGACGTTTAAGGAGATGAATGTCTGACCATGCTCTGTGTGACACTGACTCTGATTCACAGTTTACAGTTTTTTACACTATGAAAGTAACAGAGCACCTGAGGTTAGACTTAGGTTTGAAATATATCACATTATGTCTCTCAGTTCAGTCCTACCTGAAAATGTAATACTACCCACTATAGAGCACAATAACACTAAACACCTGAACACTAAAGTTTACAACGATACTTTGCATTATATGTATATAACATTATAGGCTTAAATTCAACATCAGTTCTTCTTGCACCTTATGTAAGAGCAGTGAAACTCTCTTCAGTCTCTATTTTAATTTCATATAAAGTTGTAAAACTGAGAGAAATCATATAAGGTAGCATGAATGGATATCTTACCATAGCCCAACGTGATCAGCAAACACTACAAACAGTCATCAAAATTCAGAGTAAAAGACACGTCAAGTTAAAATAGGCAATGAAATGCTGCCCTCTAGTGCTAATCTTTTGTCTTTGCAGTTAGGGTTATAATGAAAAGTGCAACCTTGAAAGCCTGGGGGGGGGAAGACAACAACTAGCTATATTAGATTTAAACCTTTGAGATTTAGCAAATTAACAGATATGAACCAATCATAACCAGCCAATCACATGGCAATAAACATTTAGGCATGCATAGAAAATATTCTCCTCAAGTTCAAACCGAGCATCAGAATGAGGATGAAAGGTGATTTAAGTGACTTTGAACGTGGCATGGTTGTTGGTGCCAGACAGGTTGGTCTGAATATTTGAGAAACTGCTGATCCTCTGGGAATTTCCCGCACTAACCATCTCTAGAGTATACATCGAATGGTGTGAAAAAGAAAATATTCAGAGAGGCAGTTCTCTTGGTGAAAATGCCCAGAGATCAGATGGGAATGGCCAAAATATTTTGAGTTATCACTTAACAGGCATAAATTTCAGATAATTAAGATGAAAAATATTAATTTAACTATATGTAAACCAGTGTAGTTATCGCTTAAAGTTATGTTTTAACCAGGAAAAAAAACTGATATACACTTAACAGCACAAATTCCAAGTACGGGGCTCAACACCCTTCTGCCTTCAGGATTTCTTTCAGCACACGTTGAGCTCCATAGCCTACCTGAGTATTGCTGCTCACAGGTCCATCCCTTTATGAATACAGCGCACCCTTCTTCTGAAAGTTGCTTCTAGCAAGATTATGTCAAGCTGGTTCCTTGAAGATGACAATGAGTTCACTGTATTCAATCACAATCACAGTCACTAGATCTCAATGCAGTACTGCTCCTTTGGGATGTAGTAGCACTGGAGATTCCAATCATGGATGTGCAGCTGACAAATGACCAAATGGACCAAACTCTCTAAAAAGCCCAGTACTAGCAATTTGTAAGTAGCACTGAGTGTGTACCAGGATTTTTTTCCTGGTTAAAAACAGGTCTCGAGGGAATAACTATGCAGGTAAGCATGACTAGTCTACATATAGTTAGAGTTATAAGCTGGTTTCACCCTACATAACTGGTCTATGCATATTCCTATTATTTGAAAAAAAAAGATGAAGAGTGTATTTCCTTCTTAAAAAACTGGTAAAAATATCCCAGTCATGCTGACTTTTCTTTAGAGTAAGGCCAAATCCTCTGTGGTGTGCCAACATTTTTGTTTTGTTTTTTACACGCAGACAAAACCTGTGTATTTAAACCAATACAAGTGCTGAAGCAACTACTAATTTAACCAGTTAGACAACTGATTGCAGGTTTTTCATAATAATCGAGATTTTACTGGTTCCAGCTCCGCATATCTGAATATTAACAGATTTGGGGTGTAGTTTGGGAATGGGAATAATAGTTATTAGTAATAATAGTAATAATAGTTTGGGAACAATATTCACCCAAAATGGCCTACGATAAAACACACCATCTCACATTGCAGAGGTAGTGTTTTGCATTCTGAGATCAATAACAGAAAAACTAGCCCAGAGACATTAACACGCTCAAATATTAAGCTGTGCACACATTTCAGCTCTATTAGTGCTCTGCTGTCACCAGCCCATTTCAGCTGTCCCACTTGATTTAAAGAGAACTGTGGGGGACCAACTATCAAGTAACCTCATTATTAAAAGCAATTAAGCTCCAAAGGTGTACAGCCACCAGCACAAGCTCAAGTTATCAAATGAATGATGGATCCACAGGTGATAATAAGCAAATTCCAATTAATGATTCAGGAGCTCGTTAAATTTTGATGAGAGGACCCCATGGAGTCATTAAAAAGCCTTGAGACATTAATTCACCTATTAATCTCAGTTTAATCTATAGATTAAAAAAATCAAGGATATTCTTTTGTTATAATTACACAGTTTAACGCATTAATCACACCCCAATTAGGGTCTACAACTAATAAAGTGTTCATTTAATGAGGAGGTGCCCACCCAACATCGACTGTGTGAACACACGTATAATTAGATCACAGTTTTTCAAATCTCATCAGTCAGATTATTCTTTTACAAAGGTCACCACCTGTGGCATTAACATTGACGGAAATTATGCAGAGCTGGAGAGAAAGAAACCTGAAATGTGCCCATGAGGATTGGAGTTCGATGTTTTTGTAATCTTAGTAAATCATATGCATGGCACTGGTGTAAGCTGAGTTTGCACAGAGTGGAATATCAGCAGGTTTTAGAGGTACAGTAAAGATACACATCTGTTGAATTCTATTATTATGGCATTTTAAATATGCTTTAAAGTGAAACATCTCCTTTTCTTTCTATACGCTGCTAAAAAAAAATTATACAAACTCTCTATCACTCTTACCATCAGGCCTTTCTGTTTCATCTGATATTCATTTAGAGGTTTTTTTTAATTCTACTATATGTCTGCAATCAATTTGTTTTTCTGTTTGTCTCACTGAAAACATACGATTCCATTTCAATCATTTATCTGACATTCATTGATAGATGAACAACATCTGGACACCTTTTACTACGCAGGTTATTTACTTGTTTATTAAAAAAAATAAATCCCATCTAACTTTTTCTGAAGGTTGCAGAATTATTTACCCAAAAGCAAAATGCACATCTGCATTCAGATGCTTTCGCTGCTTTATGTGATGTGATATATCGCTGAGCTCCATCCTAACGTTTCAGGAGCAGCGAGCAGTCACAGCACAGTAGCTAGGAGTCGGCTGTTTTCGGGTCTTTTTTTTAAGATTATTAAGAGTCGTAACTCATACATTCATGTCTTGTTCGCTCAGCTGGCGAGGAAGCTACGAGTGACCCTGAACAACAAAATAGCATTTGCAGCAAATACTGCAATAAAAGATGGCCATCTTGCATTCTATCCTCAACAGTGAGGCTTCTGAGGTATCTCCTCTTTTCACGCAGGGACTGAACTCTTCTAGGAAGAGTAGGCAACCGAGTTCCACGCGAGTAGGCAGGTATCAAATGTAGTCTTAAACCTGTCAGTTCCGAAATTAAATGGCCTGTATTTGTATAGCACTTTACTAGTTCCTAAGGACCCCAAAGCGCTTTACACATTCAGTCATCGACCCATATCCACACACTAGTGATGGCAAGCTACATTGTAGCCACAGCTGCCCTGGGGCGCACTGACAGAGGCGAGGCTGCCGGACACTGACGCCACCGGGCCCTCTGACCACCACCAGTAGGCAACGGATGAAGAGTCTTGCCCAAGGACACAACGACCGAGACTGTCCGAGCCGGGGCTCGAACCGGCAACCTTCTGATTACAAGACGAACGGCCAACTCTTGAGCCACGATCGCCCTTAAATTAAACAAACAAACAAACAAACAAAAAGAAAACAATTACCTAATAGACCTATCAAGTGGACACTATATGTGCTGCCTCCTGTGCACTCCATCCAGATAGTTCCTACACCTAAACCACAGAGTATTTCAAGCAGTGCATGTGAAATGGACATCAAGACAAAATAACTGATGAAAACACCCGGACACTTTCTAAATTGTCCAAAATTCTTATGCGAAAATTACCCCAGACTAGTAAAAATGCTGGAGACAACATTTGTGCCATAAGGCCACTACCATTAGTCCAAGTAGCTGATGTCTGCCTAGTACTTGTATTCCTGCACAGTTCTCCTTCCATGTACACCTGTCTGGCTTCCAGTCATTCAAAATTCTCCTGCTTATCTACATGCCAAGAACAGGGCAGCTCCTTCCTACCTCCAAGTCACGGTCAAATATCCCTTGGGTCATCCCATCACTCAAGAAAACCACAGGGTCATTTACGACTCTTCTCTGTTCTGGCTCCACAGAGATGAATGAGCTCCCACTGAAGTCGGGATAGTAAAAGTGATTCCCCAAGGCTAAAACCTCACCTTTTCATTTTATCAGTGTGAGAGCGCAAATGTCTAGACATGTCAGATCAGACATTAAATGGACTTTAACCTGCCAGCTTCCTAGTAGAAAGTCAGAGTAATATCAGAATGAGCCCTTGTGTAACTAACACGCGTAGTTTTCTACAGGTTCCTACCTCCTGCGTGCTCTACCCATAATGTGTGTCAGCAAGTTTAGATTTCACCACTTGTGTAGGTTTCTGAATAAGAATGACTCTAAACTGAGTGCTGCTAGCTGCAAGCCAAAAAGTGGATGAAGTTCAACAAATGGATACCAAAAAAGAAGAAACAGAGAAGTGTTTCCTTATGAGTGACAATGGAAATAAATAAATAAATAAATACATACATACATTATAAAGTCTCTGCACTATGGCTCAGGTAAAAAAAAAAAAAAAACAACAACAACCTGATGAGAAGAATCCTGATTAGAAATCGTCTGAAGAACACTCAATTGCTAAAGTTGGTGGCTGGTCCACCTCTGTCCTCCTTACCCAAGAGGACAGCTGTTCCACACACTGTAAGTGATTTATGGTGACTTAGTGACCAGAGACAAAGAAACTGAATAACATTTACGACTTCAGACTACAGAGAAAATAACTACAATTGCAAGTGCGAAGTGGGTGGACGCGCAATAAACTTTGATGCAAGGAACTGAAGAGATTACTAATGAGAGTGAAAAACACAGTTGATTAACATATGACCTACTAGTAACTCATCTCGAACGGTGGACTCATCTTGGACGGGGATGAGTCTGCCTACAGGAGGGAGGTTGAACGTTTGGTGTCCTGGTGCAGCCACAACAACCTGGTGCTGAATGCCCAGAAGACAGTGGAGATTATTGTGGACTTCAGGAAGCACACAGCTCCACTCCCCCCCATCATCCTGACTGACACCCTCATCACCACTGTGGACTCATTCCGCTTCCTGGGTACCACCATCACCCAGGACCTGAAGTGGGAGCCCACCATCACCTCCGTCATAAAGAAAGCCCAGCAGGCTGACTCGGAACGCTGGGACATTGGTGTTAGGGATACACTTGTGCAGCTGTTGGAAAATCAACGGGCGCTTGAGGAAAAGGTGTCCGATATGGAGGGCCGCGCTAGACGCAAGAACATCCGGATCTACGGCGTACCGGAAAACTCGGAGGGCTCGTCGGTGACTACCTTTGTTGAAAATCTGATCAAAGAACACCTAGGCGAAGATTTCGGCCCGGACCGTGCTCTCGGCATTGAGCGCGCACACCGCGCGTTGGGACCGAAACCACCCCCGAACGCCCCACCACGCTCAATAATAGTGCGCTTCCTCCGGTTCTCTGTTAAAGAAGAGATTCTCCGCACGGTGTGGAACAAAGGGGTACATATCCAAAACAAACGGGTGTATTTCGATCATGACTACTCTCTGGAAGTGCAGAAAAGGAGACGGGAATATATCCCAGTTAAGAAGGCTTTGAAGGACAACGGGATCCGTTTCCAGACACCACTAAGTAAGATGCGAGTGTTTTATGCGTCAGGCAATGTCCTATATAATACCGCGAGCCAAGCTGCCGAGGATTTAAGAAAGCGGGGAATAGCCGTGGGTAAGATCACCTTGGGGAACCAAACCAACAGGATGACAGAGGACACGATAAAGCAGCTACTTCCTTGGGAAACGCAGACAGCACACTGCGGGGGCGGCTTCCAGCAGCACGTGCGGGAAAAACTCCAAGCATTCCGGAGGGAGCAAGCAAAAGTGTCAGCAGACGAGTGAACAGCTGATGGCGGGACAACGGTGAGATAGCTGGCGGTAGAGTTTTGATAATCTAACCGCAGGAACACTGACTTTCGTATCCTTCAGAATTCATATTTCTTTAGGTTGGTGCCTACGGACATGGTTAGAGAACCACCACGTTATGTCTAGTAGCGATAAGAGACTGTTTCGTTTATTTTTTGCCCTTTTTTGGCTTTTTTGTCGGTCACTCCCCTCTTGTCGGATGAGGGGCCCCACCCTGTGGCCAGTCCCCTCAATGTCAAAGGATACTGTTATATCCTTTGTATTGGAAGCTCCTGTTAATGTTTTGTGTGTTTGCTGTTCAGTGAGTTCTGGTTGTGATGTTCTGAGGTCTGGGTTGATTATGTTGTATTCCACATATCCACTTGATGGCTTATAATTTCTATAAAATGCTGTCACTAAATGTAAATGGCCTGAATAGCCCTATTAAAAGAAGCAAATTAATTGCCAAATTGAAAAAGGAGACAGTAGACTTGGCATATTGGCAAGAAACTCATCTAGATAATGCAGAACATGAGAAATTAAAAAAGATGGGTTTCAGACATACATTTTATTCATCGTATAGGGCCGGGAAAAAACGAGGAGTAGCTATCCTTATCTCAAATAAAATAAAATTTGAACATATATCTACTATAAGTGATAAGGAAGGTCGGTTTGTTTTAGTAAAAGGTAGAATAGAGAATAAGACGGTCACACTATTAAATGTCTATGCACCCCCAGGAAGCAACGCAAGCTTCTTTAAGAAGATATTTGATTTGATCTCTAAGGAAACGGTGGGAACTCTTATTTGTGCAGGAGATTTTAATTTACTGTTAAATCCCAGATTAGACTCAAATAATAGGGACAGGAAAAGCACGTCTGGAGGGAAACGGGTTAAAGGAATGTTAACGGAATTAGGGCTTATTGACGTGTGGCGATCTATCCATGGGTCAGCGTCAGGATTCACTTTTTACTCTGCTCGACACTCAGTGTATTCGAGGATAGATTACTGTTTTATGTTTAATAGGGATTTACACAGGATAAAAGATTGCAGAATAGGTCCAAGAGATGTCTCTGACCACAGTGGACTTTATATAACGTTACATTTGGACGGGACACGGAAGACAACTTTGTGGAGACTAAATACCGGTATGTTAAATGACCCCGCTTTTGTGAAACAAATGACAGCCGATCTTAACTTGTACCTGCAGGACAATGATAATGGAGAGACAAATCACAGTATTGTATGGGATGCAGCCAAAGCTGTCCTCAGAGGTAAAATAATTGCGTGGTCGACCATGATTAAAAAGAAAAAGTCACAAGAATTGTTACAACTGCAGAATAGATTAATGGCCTTGGAACAGTCAGGTCTAAAGGATAAAAATACTACAGTAACCCACCAGATCAGACAGATTAAGCAGGAGATAGATAAGATATTGAGCGAAGAAGTAGAGAAAAACATAAGGTTCATGAAACAGAGGTATTATGAGGCGGGGCCTAAGGCGGCGAAGCAGTTGGCGTGGCGGATTAGAAAACAGCAAGCTGAAAATAATATTTATAAGATTAGAGACCCGGTTGGTAACAATGTTGTAACTGACCTGGATAAAATTCAAAAAGCGTTTGAAAAGTATTACAAATCCTTATATAGTCAATCTACTCAGGGTGATGTAAATAAGATGACTGACTTTTTGAATTCCTTAGACCTGCCTACGATTGGTCGAGAAGCAAATAGTAAGTTAACGTCCTTAATATCTCGGGAAGAAATAATTAAAGCTATCTCCAGCCTTAAATCCAATAAATCACCAGGTACCGACGGGCTCCCTGCCGAATGGTACAAAACCATGAGGGAAAGCCTTCTTCCCCTGTTGGAAACTAGTTTTAACTACATTTTGAAAGGAGGTCTGGTACCTCCCTCTTGGAAGGAGGCCTTCATATCGGTTTTGCCAAAGGGGGGACAGGATAGACTAAACTGCAAATCTTATAGGCCTATAAGTGTCCTGAACTTAGACTATAAACTATACACAACTATTTTGGTGCGAAGAATGGATGCTGTAATGCCTTCTTTGATTGATGAAGACCAAACGGGTTTCTTGAAAAATAGACAAACCCACGATAATATTAGACGAGCTTTACACATCATCGAACACATTAATAATAAGAAAAAAAGCTCAATTATTCTTAGCTTAGATGCTGAAAAAGCATATGATTCAGTGAATTGGGACTTCCTCTTCCTAGTGATGAAAAGATTTGGTTTCTGTAGCGAGTTTATAAGATGTTTCCAAGCTCTTTATTCTCTCCCTACTGCCAGAATAAAAATTAACGGTAGCCTCTCCGATACTATTTTTTTAGAACGAGGATGTAGACAGGGGTGTCCAGCAAGCCCCTACCTCTTCAACTTGTTTATCGAACCTCTAGCCCAGGCTATACGTCAGGAAACATCGTTGAAAGGGATTGTAATAGGAGGGGACGAGTACAAGGTGTGTTTATATGCAGATGATGTCTTGGTGACAATCATGGATCCCAGCTCAGGTATACCAGTATTAATGGGGATGTTGGAAACATATGGCCTGTATTCAGGGTATGTCCTTAATGTCAAAAAAACTCAAGTTCTGTCATTTAATTTTTCTCCGGACCAGACACTACTGGCAAAATTCAAGTTTAATTGGGAGGCAACTGCTATCAAATATTTGGGAGTGTTTCTGCCTAGAGATCTGACACAACTGTACGATATTAATTACAGTCGTATTAATAGAGAAATATATAGCGATCTCAACATTTGGGCCTTGCTCCCTCTCGACCTTGGCAACAGGATACAGATAATTAAAATGAATATTCTCCCCAAACTACTCTATCTTTTTCTTGCTTTACCTATTCAAATTCCAGAGAAGCAATTCAGGGAATGGAATAAGCAGATTTCGAGATTCATTTGGCTTAACAAAAGACCACAGGTGAAGTTCTCTACTTTGCAGTTGCCGAAAGACAAAGGGGGCTTGGCTCTACCTTCATTAAGGAATTACTACTTATCTGCTCAGCTGAGGTCCTTGGTGTGTTGGTGTAATCCATCTTTTTGTGCGAGGTGGAAGACTATTGAGATGTCTCTCTCAGACACGCCAATCCAGTCTAGACTTGGTCACGCGGCTTCTGATTTGGACGATACCTTGACGCCCAGCCACTGGGTCACTTTTACATTAAAAATATGGAGGGGAGTGGTCAAGCAGGCGCAACTCCAGGAAGAGATAAAACTTCTGAGGTGGCCAGCGTATGACCCTGATTTTCTACCTGCTTCCCACGATAGTAGATTTAAACAATGGGTGTGGCATGGAATCACTGCTGGGTGTTTGGTTATTGTAAAATCTAAAATTATGGCTTTTGATACCCTATGCAAGACTTACGATCTCGGGAAACAAGACTTTTTTCAATACTTGCAACTCCGTGACTATATTGGCAAAAGACTGAAGAGCTGTGTCCGTGGAGACTTCTCGATTGTTAATATTTTCATTGATGCTTATGACTCTGGGAGTAACAGAGCCTTGATAAGTAAACTGTATAAATGTCTGATTAAGCTCAAAGGGCACTCAACGATTTACATAAAGCAGAAATGGGAAAAAGAAATGGACATTGTGATTACAGAAGATGGGTGGGCACGGATCTGGGAGACACAGTTTACCACGACTAACTCCAACATGTGGCGGGACTTCTGCTGGAAGAACATTATACGCTATTTCATAACGCCTAAACAGAAGTCTAAATTCAGTGCTACACCTGCGTTTTGCTGGAGGAATTGTGGGGAAGTCATGGCTGATTACGGTCATATATTCTGGTCCTGCCCACTCATACGACCCTTCTGGACGGAAGTTATAAAGATAATTACAGAGGTGTTGGGATTCCACGTGTCTTGTACATTTACCTCATTGTATCTGGGATATTTTACAGACGATTTAGTTGCAGATGATGTTTACCTTCTGAAAGTTCTCTTGGCTTCTGCGAAGAAGGCCATAACAAAACGCTGGCTCTGTAGAGATCCTCCCACTGTAACACTTTTTACCGCTATAGTGGAAGACGTCAAATTGATGGAATGTATGACTTTCACTCTGCGACTGCAGGGAGATTTGGGAAGGAGACGGTGGAGAAAATGGCTGGACTTTACAGCTTGTGGCAGCACCCTTTGATGCATAGAATTAGCAATGCAGACTTGTTGACGTATGTATGTGTGGATGTGCAGATGTATGTACAGGTGTATGTTATCTTCCCATGACCTCATACTGTTTCTGTTTTTTCTTTTTTCTTTTATCTTGTTGCATAAAAATGTTCCTAAACAAATAAAAAGTGTCAAAAAAAATAAAGAAAGCCCAGCAGAGGATGTACTTCCTGAGGCAGTTGAAGAAATTCAACCTGCCAACACGGACGATGACGCAATTCTACACTGCAATCATCGAGTCCATCCGCACCTCCTCCATCACCGTGTGGTACGCTGGAGCCACTATCAGGGACAAACAGAGACTGCAGCGTGTTGTGCGCTCTGCTGAGAAAGTGATTGGCTGCAGACTCCCATCTCTGCAGGACCTGTACACCTCCAGGACACTGGGGCGTGCAGCTCGGATCACAGCTGACCCTTCTCACCCTGGACACAGTCTGTTTGACCTGCTCCCCTCAGGCAGGAGGCTCCGGTCCATTCGCACCAGAACCTCTCGCCATAAGAACAGTTTCTTCCCCTCTGCTGTTGGACACATGAACAATAACCGTATGACTGTTCCCACCACTTACACATGACCCTACGCTGTGTTCACTGCATCATTCCATGTTTGGCACTGATCACCACCTGCACTCATGTATATATCTATCTACTTAGCACTTTTAATTTTTATTTTTATGTTTATTTAAGCGTTGTCTGACAGTATGTTTTGCACTAAGTACCCCAGCAATTTCCTAATGTTGTAAACCTGCTCAACATTTGGCAATAAAACCCTTTCTGATTCTGATTCTGATTCTAAATACATTAGAGGATCCACACTACAGCCTGGAATATCTGCGAGTGACCAGCAGGCAGTTTTAAAGCGATGCTTGACAAGCAACTCATTTCCAGTGCATACACAACTTAAGAGCAGATCAGCACCCAGAAAAGGAAACTTTAACTAGTTGTTTTTGCACTTATCCATGTAAATGGTAGGCAGTCACAGCAGGTGTGCTGTGGCAAATGTTATCATAGGAAAAATGTAGGTGCATGTATGTTTTACTTTCTCTTGGCTTACTATATCCTTCACATTGATAGGCATGCCATTTGTTCAGTGCTCTGGTGGGATACGTAGAGATGCTTTTTTCACATCAGCTCTCTGGACTGAGCCAGTAATGAAGCTGTAATGTTGAGTACTAGGAATACAATCTGACAGGAAAACTTAATTCTTAACCTTATTTTGGAGAAGATTTACTAAACTTTCGAAGAGCTTTGTATTGGATTTAATTAGTGCATGCATTTTTAATGTCCCACTAACTAGTGAATTTAAAGTTATGGGTGTCTGCTCATTCAAGATTCAAGATAGCTGCCAAATTCCCAGAATCACAAATTGCATCAAATGGGAAGTTGGCCCCACCTATTCGCAGTTCAAACCAAACCATCTGTTTGCAAGAGGCAGCCAATCAGAAGGTTGGCTTGAAGAAGCAAAACTAATGGCTTGTTTCAAACAACTGAACAAGGGCCAGCGTAAAGGTCTAGTTTAACAACATGGATAATTTTAAACTGTTAAACCAATGCAACGCTACACTAGTAGAGTTGCAAATGAGTATAATAATCTTTCTGATTTTTCTGTCTTTCTCCTTCCTTTTGTCTCATTTGAACAGCAACACTGTGTGCCGTTGGTTGCAGCAGTGAGAGTCTACAGCTGCCAGCTATCATGTGGGTTCTGTGGTCTCACCTGTGGAGAGGTTACTCTGAAGGATGTCCCTGTGGTGGGGGTAGCAGGTCGTGGAGAAATGTTGTTCTGGGCCTGGGCTTGGGCTTGAGCTTGTGCTTGTGCTTGAGCTTGAGCCAAAGCCTGCTGGGGAACCATCACCAGCTGTCCTAACTCTGTGCGTACCAACACCATACCTAAGGAAGAGCAGGAAACATAAATTAGAGAACACCACAACATAAATACCGCAGAAGAACAGCTAAAGCAGCCACTAAAAAAAATACTGTATATTTCACATGTTATACTGCAGGTATATCACTGCACTACAACCTTATAAAACACTGCAATTTTACAAAAGTAATATTTCATGACAGGATCTAGACTTTGTAAGATGTTACAGTAGTGCACATATTATAATCAAAGACTGAAGTATTTGCTTCAGGCTCTGATCATGAGCGAATTACACAAACTCTCCCTTCGTTTTAAAGGACCAGGACTGCAGTTATTATAACCCCACACCTGGCCGTGATAAAATATTTTATTACACATTTGTTTATCTTTGCAGAATTTCCATAAAGAGAAAAGGACATGAGGTCAATAGTAAGGTTAACAGCATGTTCTGATCATGCTCTTGAAAATGTAACTGAGCTATTATTTCTGAGGTCAGATGACTCATTCAAGCAGTGCAGCACAAAAACCATTATGACCACTTTCCTCTGTTATTACCTGCCCCTTTACAAGTACAGAATATGAGCTTCTATTGAATTTACACTGTTTAAAATATAACAGCTAAATTAGGGATATAAATATGGCTCATCTATTGGGTAAGCTATAATTTGAACTACTGGAATCCTGGACTACTGAATTGTTGTTGTAATAACAAAAGTTAGCTACATAAAAAAAACAATATCTACTCAAATATTTTTTGACAACATATTGCAGTCTCAAAGCATCAGTGGCCACTGTCTGCACACTAGAGCTGCCCAAAGCATTTCTCTGTGCCTCTCAAAGTTTCCTTAGAGGTCTTTTGTGATTCTACTCATCTTCAGTGTACTATTATTATCCTGCATAAATAAACATTTAAATTGATGTTTTTTGCTCTAGGTTTACCACACACACACACAAGGTGTTTGTGCTTATTGCATCTATCTGTATAAATACTTTGATTTCTGTCTTTTTCACCCCGGTTTTATCTTTTTTCCAATTACAAACAAACAAACCAAACAAGAAAATCAGGGTTTTTCCTGTTTCCAAAAAATTTTGACTTTGACCTTTGTGTAAATGAAAATCACCAGGACTGTAATGAAAATATTTTACTTAAACATTTAGTCAAACATAAAACACAGATTTATTTAGCAAATGATCAGAAATAACATGGAAATCCACAAACTTCTGTTATGTAAGGTACAACACTCCTTGCCATACATATATGTAGATTATTCATGCCCAAAGGCCTATTTTGAGCCAGGGAAAATCCGGAGGATGTCACACACACAATCTTCTATTATGGGAGAGTCCAACACACACCGAGCCCTTTTAACAACCACAACCAGGATTCTCTGGCTTGGTTGTTAGCCCTCCTGCTAACCTTACCTTGTGGGATGGTAAACCCAGGGGGCAGCTGAATGGTGGTCTGCTGCTGAGGCGGTCTGACAATCAGTTGGGGGGTTACAATCCTTTGTGGGGCTGTAAGTCCAGGACGGGGTTGTGACTGTGCAGATGTGGCCACAGCAGGTGTTGGGGAGGGAGCTGTTGGCCTAACCATAGTAATAGTGGTGGTCACCGATGTGGTCTGACCAGCTCCACATACTGAACTAGTTGCCATCCCTGTAACACACGCAGCAGGTGTGATGGAGTTCAGAGGCTGAGTTATTGTTATTGTTGTTGTTGCTGCAGCTGTAGTAGTTGTTGGTGTGACAATAGATGAAGAAGTAGAAGGAGGAGGAGGAGGAAGAGGAGGAGAGGAAGTGGAAACAGTATTTACTACAGAGTTGACAACGCTAGACTGGGTTAACATTACAATTTTGGACTGACAATCGTCTGTTTTGGAAGCCCCAGTGTCTGTGACCATTTTGGTTTGGTTCCCCGGGGAAGCTAAAGAGGTAACGGGTCCTATACGAGCACCCTGCTGGACCAAGGCCGAAACACTGGTCCCGTTGCCGTTCTGGGCTATACTGGCAACAATATGACTCGGGAGTCTATGCAAAGCAATAGTAGGAGTCCCCCTGTCGAGAGCAATAGCCGACTGACCCACAGGCAGGCTCGCGTTGGATAAGGTGAACGTCGAAGTGTTAATAGAGGTTGTGACGGGTCGTCCAGAGTTTGGTGTACTTGCACTCGTATCCACTTGGCTAACGCTGTCGACCACCGCTGTGTTGCTGTTCCTCCGCGTTGTTACAGCTGCGCCGTTCAAACTCTTTATCCGCGCCGAAGCGCTCCTCCGCGGCGTCGTTATGCGTTTTCTCGGCGGGGTTGCTCCCGTCGACGTCTCACCTGTGCCCACGGTAACCTTAGAGCCCTGGCTGGATGTGGTGGTGCTGATGCTGGCTGGCGGCAGAGATGCCAAAGTTGACACACCAGATGCAGTCAGTGTTGTGATGGATGCTCCATGTGATTGCGAGCCGCTGCTAGTGGCGCTCACACAGTCACCCGAAGTGGTGGAAGGCTCGCCAAAAGAAGGGCTGCAGCCCGGTGAAGGAGATGTGACAGTCTTATCCGGGCTAACGTCTTTAGAGTTGATCTCCTGGCGCATCTCAGTTTTATTACGGCGTCCTTGTTGTTGTTGTTGTTCTAGTGTTGTGGTGCTCACTGGAGCTGGTAGCGTTTTTCCTAAGTGATGGTTAGCGGGGGCCACAGAGCCAGCGCCTCCGTTTTCGTCTGCTTTACCAGCCGGGTTGCTTTGTCCAGCAAGCTGTGACTCCAATGAGCCCACTAGGTCGCTCACAGCTTTTTCATCCACCTCCGAAAAGAGCATATCTTCCAGGGGGTCGGAGGCGCCCGCCATCTCTGATCACAGATAGCCGTCTTCTATTTTTTTTACAATGCGCCTGCGTGTTACTAGGCATTGTGGGAATGGATCTGACGTCATCAAATAAGGGGGGTATAAATGGAGGAAGGGGCGTCCTAGGTGTAGCCGTAAGTCTGTGGTTATTGTATCCTATTTATTATGTGTTACCTTCACGGAGTATTAATTAGTAATCATACTAAGTACCGTGCAGTTACACCGCCATCCCAAAGTAGAATATGAGGAGCTTTGACCATATTTAAAGAAAATGATATATAAATAAGAAAAAGGTTCAGGAAGAAAGCAAAGATTATTTTAAAACGATATAAGACAGTTATAATGTACATAAAGCTACTAAGTTAATGAATAAATAAAACAGATCTGAAACAAAGCAGTTACACAGAAGTTATATAATTATTAGGTCTGATTTTGGTATTGTTTTTCCCTTTTCTGTGCATCTTTTCTTTTACCTTTGCAAAAGGTAAGATGGGAAATATATCATTTATTATCCAAACAGTTAGTAAATTACTTTTTTACAGCCGTTAAAAATGAAGTTAACACAATCTGTAAAATAATAGCCTAAATCATTAGGATTGTATCTTAGATCAAATAAAAAGAAATTTGGCAATAACTAATATGAAATAAAAAATAAATACAATTGGGTAAAATATGACTAAATAAAAATATGAAGTATTAAATTAAATTAAAATGTCTTTAATCCAACATACAATAATAAGATTAGAATTTCTTAAAATATGATAATAAATATTAATAATAAATATGATAATAAATAAATTATTAAATTATTCTTTAAAGTGGCTCAACATAGCAAGGCAGTGCAGGGTTGAAATGAAATGACATTATGAGAAAAGAATCAGGAATAATTGGGAATATTTTTGTTATAGTAGTTAAAATAACAACAACAATGACCATAAAAATTTAAAAAAATATATATATATGGTAGCTGTATTTGATTGTTGTAGATTGAAAGATTGTAATAAGTTGTATATTATATTAAGTACAGTACAGTAATTTTAGTAAAAAGTACAGTAATATTTAAAGTTAAATACTAAAATAATAATATTATAAGCAATAATTATGGAGTTTTTTTTCTTATAATTTTTTGAAATGTTTGTACATTTTGTACAGTTATACCTACAGTTTATGTTCTGCCAAAACAAGACAAAACACCCAATAAGTAACGTTAAATAACTTCAATTTAACTGAAAGCATTATTTTTTAATATAAATCACAACACTGCAACATTACATCACCACGACATTACTATGAATTTGTTTGGCCAGGGAATAACTAGTTTCAGTTTTATTGGCATAATATCAAACGCTAAAGCTAAAGACATTTCCTTTTTTGGGGGGTGTTTTTTTACTTTATTTTTGTTTTTTGTTTTTTATTTATTCTGATTATTTTAAGAAATCTAGATTTTTGTTTATTTGTTTATTTGTGGTTAAGTAAAAATGTTTTCACAATTAGTATTTAGTTTGAGTTAGCCTAACTATAACTGCTCAGAAGCCTCTGCCTAAAGACATTGACGTTAAAATAAAAATAACCGTTGTTATTATTTTTCATTTAAAATGAACTGCCTTGCAGGGACAGCGTCATCACAGCTGTGGGAGACACGTAAAAAATGTAGACTGTTTAATGGCTGCGAAATTTTCTGCTCTAAACCTCCGGATGTAATCTCGTGTAATATCGTGAGATTATTGTGTGGTTAAATTTCAAACCTGCATTAAGTATCCTTATTTAGTGACTTATTTAATCCCTTTGAGGAAATGTTATTATAATAATTACAAAATAAAAGCCAAAACTGTATCGAAAATGTTAGTACCGCTAAAAATATATTTGTCACATCATTCGTTTCTATTTGTAAGCAAAGGAAACAGTGGAAGGGATGGAAGAGGAAAAGGAGGCGACTTTAGTTGACTAGGCCTCTACCTATCTCCCAAAATCCTTTGCGGCAGGGGAAGGAAAATGAAAACGGCCATGTCGTGGTAGAGATCAGTTGCGAGCGGGATTCATAGTGTCGTTTGACGATATATGTTATGTAGTCTGAGAACTGCAGGTCTGAAAAGAACGCATCCGACGCTTCGTGTGACACAAAACGTTTTCTTCGGAAGTACGCGTGTAAATAAAGTTAAAGGACGAAGATGAGCGGAGGAGGGACACCGTACCTCGGCAGCAAAATTAGCCTCATCTCCAAGGCCGAGATCCGCTATGAAGGAATTTTGTACACGATTGACACAGAAAACTCGACTGTAGCTCTCGCTAAAGGTAAGTTAAGGCACACAGAGAGGGAATACAAGACTCAAAGAGCGTAAAAGTGTTAAGCGAAGGAGAACAGCATTTTTTAGGGTATTTGGCTTTGTTGGTTAGCTTTTTAGTTAGCCAACAGAGCTAACTGGCGCTATAGTTAAGCGCTGTAGTCCTTTGTTTACGTTGTAATTGTGGTAAAGTCAAATGATGTGCACCAAGTGACACATAATTACCACCAGATATACCTTGTTAAAGCATTAATTGCGGCTTATTGGCTCTTTTTAGTGTTTATTTTTTAACATGCGTTTTAGAAACTCTGATTATAATACTCTTGTCTGACAGTATCGCTAAGACCTGGTAGACTGTGCGTATGGGAAGAGTGCTAACTTTATCTCGAGCTCATATTATGTGGAATTTATTTTGAACAATGTGGTTAACAAAAATTGATATAACTTGAGGCGTCTGTTTTCTTTAGTCTTTATTCCAACGCTAATTCATAATATTCAGTTCTAACATTGAAAGTTAATGTGAAGTCAACAGTGTTTGTTCTTAACGCAAGGAAATTCTCCTCCTTAATTAATAAAAGTAAAGTCGTGTAAGTTAACCTGTGAGTTTTCCCTACAGTTCGCTCCTTTGGCACTGAGGATCGGCCCACTGACAGGCCTATTCCTCCTCGGGATGAGGTCTTTGAGTACATCATCTTCCGAGGAAGTGATATTAAAGACCTAACAGTTTGTGAGCCACCAAAAGCCACCAGTGCCCTGCCGCAGGACCCTGCCATAGTCCAAGTAAGTCAATTGGTGCGTTCCATTACTATAAAACAGCTGTATAAAGGCTTTTCTTTAAGGCTTCTTGTATGCTAGCTCATGGTGGCACAGGCATGGCTTTATTGAGACATAAGGGAGAGACACTCACTAATTATTCTGTATGTAGAGTTTTTGTGTGTGTGATTTTATAATTAAATAATAGCAATTGAGGTAATCATTCAAAATAATTACTGAAATAATTGCCTAGTGGCATTTTGAGTTGCAAAGCTTGCTTTAAAGGAACTTTGCTGTAGGGCCATCGTTAACATTATTTCAAACACCTGTGTATTACAAGGATCAACTATAAAGAAATTCAGGTAGAAAGTGACAACTATTGTTTTACTGCTTTTTCTTTCTTTGTTACAGAAAATAAGTGATTATCAATGTTTTTAATTATTGCACATTTTAAGAAAATAAAGAAACCAATTAGAAAATACAATAAGCAACAAAAAAATAAAGTGACCACTTGTTGTAGAAGCCCTGAAAACCAGATTCACAAACAAAGGAGTCTGTTAAAATAAAGTGTATTCAAAGTAGAGTCAGGCCTTTTTCCTTCTAGATATGGTATCTTATCTATCTTCTAGATAACACTTTCTAAGATGTACATAGGTTTATTAACAGCTTTGTGTCCAACCAACAGTTGCCCATTCATTTTGTGTTATTTGTTGTTTTGAAATGTAGGCATCAGACATTTATAATCGTATCATAGTATTTTCAGTCATGGTCAACAGCTATGTTTAAAAGTCTTGTAATGTTTTTAACTGGATGTATATTTGTTTGTCTAGTCATCAATTGGATCCTCAAGTGCTGCAGCACCTCCATCATTCCAGGCTCCTGGGTCCTATGCACCTTTCAGCAGGGCTCCTGCCCCATCATACAGCCAGTTTGGTGTTGCACCCATTGGTTCTCAACAGTTTGGATCTACTGGAGCAGTTGGTAAGGAGCTGTGTGAAATAAGCAAGTCAACCACATTAGGGCTGCTCAATTAATCGAATTTTAATCACGATTACGATCTGGGCTTTCAACGATCATTAAAAATGACTGAGCCGATTATTAGCCCCTCCCTCATTTATCCGCGACACCTTAAAGGCCGGTCCGTGAAAATATTGTCGGGCATAAACCGGTCCGTGGCGCAAAAAAGGTTGGAGACCGCTGATTAAGAGGACCCGAGGGAAGCTCGGAAAGCTAAGCACAAGTTATTTGGAGAGGAGAGTGACTGCTGTTGGTTGAAAAGAGAGGTGTAAAAAAAAAAAAAAAAAACTTCAGTGGTGTTGCACACTATTTTATATTATTTTTTTAAAGTCATTGTTAACCCTTTAAATCCGGTCAGAGCAGCATGCTCCGCTTTGTGTAACTATTTTTAAATCCCTGTAGAACCTGAACCACGTAAGCTAGCGCAATAATTTGTTTTGCATATGAAACCGGAGGAGTTCTACTTACATCTTGTGCCATCAGCTTGTCCTCGGTCACGGTTTCCTTCCACATAAAGCTTTGCAAAAATTGCATAAAAAGTGCTTGCAGGAACAAAAACATAATATTCCAGAAACACGCTTTGCCGATCCGATCAGCTGTTCGTAACACTTCCCACAGTGAAACAGACGTCAGCGCGAACTGTCGCATGTCCGCCATTTCCTGGCCGAAACCGGAAGTGACGTCATTTTCGTGGAAATGTAGTTTTTTACTTGTAGGCCTTAAAAACCTCTACTGGTCATGTTTGACTTTTCTGAATAGTTTCTGGGATGCTTGCACTGCTGGAAATAGTTTGTTTTGATGCACATGCTGTTTTCTTTGCAAATTTGCATCATAGGATTGTTTTTTTTGTTTTTCCTGCAGTATATAAAAATTGATGTATCTCCAAGATAAAACTATGAAGACACTCAAAATAAATTTCCTGTTGTTGTAAACTATTTTTTGCAACTTTTTTGTATTTAAAGTTTTGAGGGATAAGCCTCTTAAATTTCTCCAAGTAGAAATATATGTAACAAAACAAAAACAATATAAATTTTTTTGTAGTTTATTGCACTTTTTTGCAATTAATGTAGTTACTATGGACTTAATGCATACATATTATTAAAATATGGGCTATAACAGTTATTTAGCAACTTGAAATGCTCCCACAAATGGCACTACAACATGTAAAAAAATAATATAAGCTCTGGTGGACTTGGTTCTATAGTAGGTCTTAAAGGGTTAAATAAATATCGTCAAATAATCGAGATCTCAATTTCAGTGAAAATAATCGTGATTATCATTTTTGCCATAATCGAGCAGCCCTAAACCACATTAAAAAGCATTAGGTTTTTCAAGTTCAAACCTGTCCAAACACTCTCTTGGATGGAAATGTAGCAGATGCAGTTAAATCTTTCATTGCTGATATCTGTCTAAATGCTACGTAGTGACCTCAGACAAGCTAAACATCTGTTTCTCAAGCAAATTTGGAGCAACACCTGATTCCTGCTCATTTGAATAGAGCACAGCTGCATGCTGCTTTGAGTTTCCTGCTACACACCTGATCCCTATTGTGTTTTGAACTGGAAACAGCAAAGACAGTTATGCATCATACTTCTAATAAACTGGTGAAGATTTTTTCTCTAAATGTACAGATTGGATTTTTACCTTTTTGTCAGTGAACATCTGTGTCATCCACTGCCAGTAAAATGGAAGTGTGTGAGTAGCTGAAGCTTATCATTCAGCTCTGACAGAATCATCTTCACTACTACAGTGTATTATATATTTTAAGTAGACTGGGGTGAAGGTTACTTTTACTCACAAATACTCCAAAAATGTTTTACACTGCACACAAATCTATTACAAATACAAGGGAAATGCTTACACTGTGGAGTCCTTCACAAGCAGGACTTTAATGGACAGTATGTTTTTCACTTAACACTTTTAATGTGAATTTTTTTTTTTCCCCCTCCATAACAGCAGCTACTTTGGAACAGCTTCTAATTGCCGTTTGTTTGTTTGCAGGACGCACTAGTCCCCAGCTGGATTCTATAAGAAAGAGTCCCACCCTGGAACAGTCAGTGAAGGCCCCACCATCATCCGCCCCAGCTCCACCTGCAGGACAGCGGAGTCAGACAGGGGCAGCAGCTTCCAGAACCACCACCACTGGCATCCAGAAGCCTCCAGACCTCCTGGAGCAGAGAAAAGGTAAAAGTGTAGGTTGTGGCTGGTTTAAAAAGTTATTTGTAGTAAGTTCATAACAGAGCAAAAGAGACATTAATCAGTAATGTTGATTCATTTTATTTATTTATTTTAAGATTGCAAAGCCACAGGATGTAAAGAATACAAATTGTCTGGTGTCTTTAATTATCAGCTTGTTAGTGTGGAAAGAACTAAAATTTAGCACTGGCTATCAAATACTGCTGTTAATAGAGAATCAGCCTAATCAGGCAAGTCATAAACAAGGTGGCTACTCTACAGAACCAAAAACTAGAGTTTAACTTCTGAATTTATTCTTTTTAACAAATACAAATAAACCTGAACCCATGCTGCAGTTGAAGCTCATATTATTGTCTTCCTCAGTGCCAAGCCCTGCCAAGTTAAATTGATGACTATTTTCTTTTCCTGTTCAGCTCCTGAGGTTCTGAAGGTAGCGCAGCCAGATAATGAGCAGGGTGCAGTTGAAAACCGGGATCCCAACAAGCGCCAAGGTGGTGAGTAATTTGCACCTTCAGTCAGTAATGTCCACAACACTTACTGCTGTTTACTGATGTGTTCATCTTTTTTATTTTGTAGCTACTCAGCTTTGAAAATTTAAATATATAATGAAAAGCTTTATTGGATTCATGTTGGGATGGCAGTGCCTTTCCTGAAATGCTTTGGGCTAATTTCACGTCAGCCAATTCTCAAAAGTTCCCTCAGAATGTACTTTTGTAATTTATCAAGTGGGAAGCACTATTTTTCTTTTTTAAAGTTTAATACTTAAGTTTGTTTCTGTTGTTTCTCAGCTGGTGTTCAGTCTTCTAACCGCCGTGGCCGTGGAAGAGGAAACCGCAGCAGAGGCAAAGTAAATGTGCGCAGGGATGGCACAGTGAAGTTTGACGAAGACTTTGACTTTGAGACTGCCAACGCCCAGTTTCACAAAGACGAGATTGACAAAGAGCTCCAGAACAAGCTCAAACTCAAAGGTACCACTTAAACAAGTTCTAAACTGCAGCAACTAAAATTGGAGGTTAAATATACCATGATACATATGTGAACATTTCTGCCATTTTAAGTTGTTTGATTTTACAACATTTCTTCCTACAGATGACAAAACTGAAAAGGCACTCAATGGAGAGGAATCAGAGCATCCAGCCAATGAAGGTGCTGCTGAGGAAGAGGAGGCTGTGATAAATACCTGCTACTATGACAAGTCAAAGTCCTTCTTTGATAACCTGTCCTGTGATGATACCAGGTACCTCAATACATCCATTTATTTATTTTTAATCTATTCTGTGGTGGATTAGTTACACAAGGGCATGTTAAGATTTGAGTGACTTAAGTTTTGTCACCGCATCTGTAGAATTTATTTTCAGCGAATATAAGGGAAACCAAATTTTAAATATTCTGCAATGAAAAATTTCCCAGACCTGTAACAGGGCATCTAAAACCACTTTTGATAAGAGTGAACCTGCTGCAGTCTTCTAAACAACTGGTGTTGCAACTCTGACTGGTACATGAATAATAGAAACTAGGGCTGCTCGATTATGGCAAAAATGATAATCACGATTATTTTCACTGAAATTGAGATCTCGATTATTTGACGATATTTATTTAACAATAACAATGTATTGAATAATGACTTTAAAGATTGTCATAAAATAGTGTGCAAATACTGATAACAGTGCAAATGTTTGCAATATGAAAAATGTAAACATCTATGTTTAGTGAACTTTGCAGTGTTGCTCTGTGGTGCAGCTACGACACTGTAGCAAAGTTTACACACTATGTCTACTTAAGTCACGTCTGACTCCGCGAACCCATAATGTTTCCACACCACTAAAGGTTTTTGTTTTTTGTTTTTTTACCTCTCTTTTCAATCAACAGCAGTCACTCTCCTCTCCAAATAACTTGTGCTTAGCTTTCCGAGCTTCTCTCGGGTCCTCTTAATCAGAGGTCCCCAACACCGGGCCTCGGACCGGTACCGGTCCGTGAGTCGTTTGGTACCGGGTTGCGAGAGTTGAGGCTCAGGTGTGAAATGTATAGTTTTCAGGGCTTTTATCGGTTTTCGGCGTTATTTTGTTATAGTTTTTATCGTTTACTCGGTTTTCCTTGGTCTTTTCACGTGTGTTATGAATAAATTTTCTTTTTTTCGGTACCGGTACTAGTTTTATTTTGTATTTATCCGCGACACCTTAAAGGCCGGTCCATGAAAATATTGTCGGGCATAAACCGGTCTGTGGCGCAAAAAAGGTTGGGGACCGCTGCTCTTAATTGTTGTGACACGTGTTCGAAATGCAGAGAGGTGCGCTCGATTTGCCACACGGAGCAGCGCGAGAGTAAAGCACGAGGGAGGGGCTAATAATCGGCTCAGTCATTTTTAATGATCGTTGAAAGCCCAGATCGTAATCGAGATTAAAATTCGATTAATTGAGCAGCCCTAATAGAAACTGAAAAAAGAAAGTCACAGAGCACTTCATTTTATCTGAGAGTTGCACCGTCTATATCTCTCATGTGAAGTCTCACATGTAGTCATAATAGATTTAAAAAGATACACTTGTGTTTTCAGCCCGGCCAGATTATATATTAAAAAAATAAATAAAATAAAAAATCGAGATTTACACAACAAGCAGATTTGGCATGTGAACTGTCAGCAAGGTTCTTCAAAGATGTGTAGAGCTGCACTTAAGAAAAAAAAAAAAGGTCAGAATCTGTGTTTTTTGTGCCCCTCTGGAGATTCTGCAGTCTGCCTCTGCATAAACTATGCTTTGTATTTAATCAATACGCTGAAAGACTTTTGTTTCTATCTCTTTCAATAAAACAAGTGAAAGAGGTTTTTCCAAAGGGAGAATTTTTCTATGTTAGTCGAGGCTTCGCATGTGAATGGGACACCGAATTGCTACTAGTCCATCCATTGCCGCCCACTGAAGCACTAAAGATGTTTGGGTTTTTCGTGTGTGCAGGAAAATCCAAAAAAAAACAACTTTTTAATGTTCTGTCATCTGCTCAAAGTTGGAACTTCACTAATGTACAGCCGCCTTTTTTTTTTTTTTTTTAGTTCTTAATGCTTGGTTTGTTCACTCTCTAATGAATTTTTGATTTAAAAAAATTTCATGTTAGCCTGTGATGCCTCGCTTTATGTCGTGTAAATTTATTTTCATGTGACTTTAAAAAAAAAAAAAAAAAAATCTGTATCCTTATTGATGTCTGTGTCTCAGGGATCGTAGGCCAACCTGGGCTGAAGAGAGACGAATGAACGCTGAGACATTCGGCATCCCTCTGAGGCACAACCGAGGAAGAGGTGGTTTCCGCGGTCGAGGCTTCATGGGGCCTCGTGGAGGCAGAGGGCGACCGGTAAGCAGAGGCTCCTTCGGACCACCCCGAGGTGCTCCACCTGGATTCAGAGGCGGATTCAGAGGTGGCAGAGGAGGCCGGGATTTCTCTGATTTCGAATACAGGGTAAATCCTTTATGAACTCATTATAGACGGTATAAGATGGACTTAGCTTCCAGATGTGAAAAGTAAATTGCAATTTACTAGTGCATTGTGTTCTGTTCAGTGGCCACCCTTGTGGTCTTGTAGGGGTCAGTGAGCAACAAAGACTCAGTATATCAGTAGGCACCTTCCCAATGAGCTTTAGAACTCACTAGTTTAAGGACATTGTCTGAAACATTAAGTTCATTATGTAAAATATGGCCATTCTAAGAGTGAAAGTCCAGTTTCATTTGACTTCGCTCTTCAGTTATCATGACAGCAAAAATGTTCATCTTAAGGCATCGTACCAGGATTTTTGCTCAACAGTGAGGTGTCATCGAGGCTGTGTCCATCACTTATGCTCTCTGAAGATCTCACATGTATTTTTTTTCCTAGCAAATAAAGCAGATTGGAAGAAATGATTAACTTTTGTTTTGCATTTTTGCAGAAGGAGAACAAGGTGGCTGCGTAGTACTGCAGTGATGGATCCACGATGAATGGTAGCCAGTCATCATGAAATTATATTCATCCTACAAATTTTCTCAGCATTCAACAGACAAAAAATGAAGACATCTTGTTGGTCACCAGCACCACGGTGGACTGTTCAGGCAGTGAGAGTGCCGCTCCCTCTCTCAGCTTCACAATGAGGCTTTTTGTTTTTTGTTTAGTTTTTTTGCCCCAGAAATATTAGTTTGATAAGCAGTCACCGGATGGACAGGAACACGTGTAAATATACCATGTTTTGGAGTTTGTTCTCTTAATTTACAGTATTGTTTGATATTGAATGCTGTATCCAGAGTGCCCTCTGATACTGTGAGCGGATCACAGTCGGTGTGATCGATAGCTTTATTTTATCTTTTTTCAGTTCCCCTCGACTCCGTTTGATATATTTCTTTGACACCAAAATTCAATGCATCACCTGTTGCACTTTTTTTTTTTTTCTCCTCTCAGACGCATGTGTTCAGTATCCTTTCTCGACTTTAAGCATTTTATTTTTCATTAATTCATTCTCAAATGTAGTGAGATCAAAGCCAGCTGAAAAAGCAAAAATCTGAACTTTACTGAATGTATTCTGATCTCATTTTATTCTTCCTGCTCCACAGCAAATTTATTGCCCACCAAAAAAACCCCAGTCCCTCCTAGTTTTTAAGACGTATGTATTCAGTAAGTAGATCAGTCAGTCCTCATAAATCAGATGAATTCTTTCAGCTTTAGGTTGGCAGCCTAGTGCAGCCATTCATTTGATATATGCAGTTTACAGCATATTAGGTATAGATGTATATGTTGACTGCCGTATTTCTTTTTTAAATTTTTTTTTTTTAACAGTTTCCTGTTATTTGTACCTTTTTTGAGGAAATATTCATTATTAGTAAAATCTGTAGAAGGTGTTTTGTTTTTCCTGTAGGGAAGGACACCTAAACAGGTTAAAACTGACAAAAAACCCAAAACAATGACGTGTTTGAGCTAAACTGATTGTCTGCCAGAAGTATGTGTTATCATTTAAGTACCTGTTAAATGTCCCAAACATGTGGAGTCCTCTGTTAATTTCAGCTTACTTTTGAATTGTCTTACAGTGTTGTCCTCTGAATTGTCGTCTCCCCCACCCTCCCTACTGTTACTACACTCAGCTGTGTCAGATTATTTACTGAAAATGGGAAATATTGTGGATTAAATGATGTCTCAAAGCATATGTTCAAACAAATGACAGCGATGCTGATAGGTGTCAGCCTTCCAGCTTGTTTGTAGCGCTCTTGTTGCATTGTGGTCAGTGTGATTGTTCTCTGAAGTGAATTTATTTTTATTGACTTTGAACAAAGGGACAAGAACTGGATGTGGTGGGATGCCTCTTTTTCTTTTTGGCTCTGATTTAGTGCTTTAGGGAGTGCCTTCAGAGTGGTGGGTTTTTGTACAGCTCTCCCTTTAACGAAAAGGTTACCTTTTCAGACAAGTATCAAAAGCACTACAAGGTGAAATAGATCCTTTCCCGTAGCTTTGGTTGTTTAGAACAGAACAGTTCAGGTGAAAGTGGGCCGTTTAACCGGATTAATCACAGACAGCTGATCACTGCATGGTAGTCGTAAAAAGCATCATTCTATAGGGGCTTTCTCAATAACCAGCAGGATTAAATTTGAGACAAAATATTACTGAACGATTCACAACTGACATGTTTTCATATGTTTGCTACTGCTTCCAGTCACTGGAATTGTAAAACAGGAATAGTTTTCTTGAGAAGCAAAATGGAGTTTTTACATAAAATAAAGAGTTGTACGATTTACGTCTTGGTTTTTTGTTTTCCACGTGACCCTACATTTTTCCCACAAATCCTGCAGTGAGTTGCATCTAGGTCATCCTTTGTTGCAGAAGTTCCTGTACACACTCACGGGCGCAGTCTGTAAGGTTGTATTTTTAAAGAACTTGCCTATTAGAACATTAAAAAAAAAAGGCCTTAACACGGTTTCTCATATTTGAGTCTTTTTGGAGTTTGGAGTCTTTACATTATTATTGCACAGCAATTGGCATTATTAAGCAATAAATAGCAAAAATGGTTGACATAGCAAATACACACAACTCACATGCAGATTTGCTTTTCTTTGATACGATGGTCAATAAAAGATCAAATTTTTTAAAAAAAATTCATGATAAAAGAATATTCACCCACTGCTCACCTGATTAGGTAGATATCAAATATATAGATCCTCTGGGCTGTTTCAGAAACCGCTGATCTAAAGTCAGATTCTGTCAGCTTGATAGGTTTGAGACATGACTTTCTTTGGTAATTAGGACATTTCAGTTAATCTTGCAATTAAAATTACTACTACAGCAGCATAAAGAATAAAACAAAGGATGATCTACAATTTAAACATTATTCCTGGGAAATCGAATGAGAGATGAAACATCTTTGCAAATTTACACAAGTCCAGTTTCCTTCTTTTTCAAGCTCTTGGGTCCAAAACAGCCTGAGACATCACACTTCCGCCTCCATGTTTGATAGTTGATGCCACACACAGTGGAACCATCCTTTCACCTACCCGACAGCGTACAAAGATCCTGAGTGATGAACTGAAGATTTCAAATTTTGATTCATTAGTCCCTAATACCTACTTCCAGTCTTCAGTAGTCCGATGGTGGTGTTTCATGGCCCAGGCAAGCCTCTCTGCCTTATTCTGACCTCTTAGCAATGGCTCTCTTACTCCAACTCTTCCTGTCAAACCTGCAGCCTGCACAGTAGTTCTTGAGGACTGGAGTTTGAGACCCCTGTCCTACAATATTGGCCACTCCAACAATCAGAGGATTCCCTATGAGCAAGCATTAAGTTACAGTGGGGAGAAAAAACTCCCTTGTAATAGGAAGAAATGTCCAGCAGAACCAGGCTCAGGAAGGGACAGCCATCTGCCGTGACTGGTTGGGGTGGAGGGAGTGAAAATTTAAAAAAAAAAAAAAAAGCCAAGGTGATAAATATTGGAGCAAGTTGATTATTTTTTTGTTAAAATATTAAGCTGTTGTTATCAGGTTTAAAGGAGTATTGGATTTGCATTGTTTGCACTGTATTTCTGCTGTTGATTACCTTTTCCAACCCCTACTTGTGGTTTTGTCACTTTTGTCTGGGGTCAAAGAAGCAATGCTGGAGACTTGTGTCCCCCTCTGCTCCTCATTTTAATGCAGGGGGAACTCTCAGGCCAGGGTCAAAAAAGGGATGCTTGAGAACCTCCAAGGGTTTGATGCGCTGGTTTGCAAGCAAGGCCAACATCTGTTTAATCAGGCTGACCAATAAATCTGTGCCACTTTCAGGTCCTGTTCTAACTGTGATTACTCGTTTGAGGTCATCAAGATGCTGCAGTGTTATATGTCGAGTGTCCTTGGATTGGTATCCTGTCTCATACTGAAATTGCTCTTCTGTCTTAAATGTCCAGCGCTGTTCGCTGTGGTCGTTTTTTCTGAAATAATATTCTGTGGCCATGCTACAGTCTAGAATATAGTCTGGTGGCTGGCCCTGAGTGTCTGTGATGGATTTTAAAACATCATAATCCATTTTCCCAGGGTAG
Organism: Rhamphochromis sp. 'chilingali'; assembly: GCF_963969265.1. NCBI lineage: Eukaryota > Metazoa > Chordata > Actinopteri > Cichliformes > Cichlidae > Rhamphochromis > Rhamphochromis sp. 'chilingali'. Next base: position 34,478,593 of record NC_137933.1, on the reverse strand, counting down.
AGTGGCAACCCTGTAGCAAGCTCCACAGCTAGCCGGCTCAGAGGCCACATGTCAATTGCTTCATTATATGGAATATGAAGCATAACTTCGGGTGCTCTATACCAAATCGTCTGCACAATGGTACCAGGAATCGCTGCACACAGAGGACATACCTGCCACCTTGCCTGTTGCAAAATTTCAGGTTTGCTCTTGTTGATTTTAATAGCCACTGCTTGCTTGGTTTTTGTATTTTGACATTTGGTTACGAGACCAAAGGTGCCTTCTCCAAGAAAAGCTTCTACCTTGTAGTGGTTTCCCAAAATGCTCCCTTCAAATATTTCACATGACATGGTGAAATGTGTTTTTTTGCTCTTAAATTGGTGAGAAACGTTTGAAAATGGTTTTGGTTGTTGTTGTAAAACTCTATCAAAACTTTTCCAATGTTTTCTTGGTTGCTGTCAGTTCAAGGTCCTTTTAAGCACTATAATATATCACATGTAGGTCCTATCAAGGAGCGTTCAAGCATTCTAAAGTGTGTCTTTGTTTTGTGTGTGTGTGTGTGTGTGTGTGTGTGTGTGTGTGTGTGTGTGTGTGTGTGTGTGTGTTAGTTACATATTTGGTAAACAAACAGTGGATCAGGCATACCTAATAGTGATGTGTCGGTCGCGAACGAAACGGCTCTTAGAGCCGATTCTTTGAAGTGAACGACTCGAGCCGGCTCCTTATTGGGAATCTTGGTTTTTTTCCTTCTGTCTCTCACCCTCTCTCTTGCACTTTTTTCCGCTTCACTCTGCACGCGAGCCTTGTGCTTTGCGGTGGGAAGAGGGGGGGAGGGGCGGTAGTTACACTCTCAGTAGCACAGGAACAGAGCTGGAGGGAGAGAGAAAGAAAGAGAGCCAGGGACAACAACGTCACATTAGAAAGGTATACTAATCATCCACAACTATTTTCAGTTGCAGATGATAAAGGATTCAAAAAGTTTATTCATGCAGCAGAGGCGGAGCCAGACATTTGAAACACCCGGGGCTTAGCCCTAAAGGGTAGTATGCATGTGGGATTTTTTTTTTTTGGGGGGGGTGGGGTTAGAAATGACTGAAAGATTAATAGGCTCTGTTTTGAGTTTTGTTCAAAAAAGAATGACTTCATATAGGGAAATATATATATCACACATGCAGGACACCTTAAACTAGTTTTTTAATTAAGCAGCAAGACAGAACGAAGTCGGGGCTGTATCAAGACACAGGGACTAAACCCCAATTCAACCAGACGCAGAACTGATCCAGAATTAAAACAGGACTACAACAGTTCAAAATCAGGACAACACAAACCCAAGGCAGGTCTGGGAGGGCATCAGGGCTATCACGGACTACAAAAGAAGAACACCATCACCCTCAGCCGACAGTTCTACTCTGGCTGAGGATCTAAATCTCTTTTATGCCCGTTTTGACAGGGAGAACACCGACCCTGTCCTGTCCCCTCTCCCCTCAACCGACCCTGCTCCGGTCCTGAGCACTCATGAGCTGAGGCGTGTGTTCCGGAGCATTAACACCAGGAAGGCGGCCGGGCCGGATGGAGTGCTGGGCCAGGTGCTAAAAGACTGTGCTGCGGACCTGGCGGACGTCTTCACCTCTATATATAACACCTCGTTGTCCTGTTCACTGGTACCATCCTGTTTCAAAGCAGCAACCATCGTTCCCATCCCAAAACAGTCAAATGTCACATGTCTGAACGATTTCAGACCTGTGGCACTCACCCCCATTCCCGCCAAATGCCTGGAGAGACTGGTCATTAAACACATCAGAGCTGCTTTTCCACCATCCCTGGACTCGCACCAGTTTGCATACAGGGAGAACCGGTCAACCGAGGATGCGATCGCCACAGTGCTGCACACATTACTGAAGCACTTGGAACACAGGAACACCTATGCACGGCTCCTCTTTGTAGACTACAGCTCGGCTTTTAATACCATCCGGCCATACAAACTCCGTCCCAAACTCCACCAACTGGGACTTAACTCCTCTCTGTGCAACTGGATTGTGGACTTCCTCACTAACCGTAGACAGAGTGTCAGAGTGGGTAAGAACACCTCTTCCACCCTTGTGGTCAACACCGGTGCCCCTCAGGGGTGTGTTCTGAGCCCTCTGCTATACACTCTCTTCACCCATGACTGTATTTCCTCCTGCGCGTCCAATCTCATTGTTAAGTTTGCAGATGACACTACAGTGCTCGGACTTAAATCCAACAATGATGAGACAAACTATAGGACAGAGGTGCAACAACTAGAGTCATGGTGCCACGACAATAACTTGGTCTTAAACACCAAAAAGACCAAGGAGATCATTGTAGATTTCCGGAAGAGGGGTCATAACAACCATCTGCCTCTCTTCATTGGCAGTGAGGCGGTGGAGAGGGTGAGCAGTTTTAAATTCTTGGGGGTAACTGTGACCGAGGACCTGTCCTGGGGCAACCATATCACCTCAGTTGTACGGAAGGCCCAACAGCGCCTCTACTACCTGAGGAGACTGCGGAGCGCACACATTCCCAGATCTCTGATGTTGAACTTCTACAACTGTGCCATCAGCAGCGTTCTGACGTATGGATTTCTAGTGTGGTTCCCCAGCTGCACCAAGGCCGATCAGCAAGCACTCCAGCGGGTGGTGAAAGAAGCTGGCAGAATTATTGGAACAAGTCTGCCAGAGATCAGTAATATCTTCCCCACTCGCTGTCTGAGGAGGGTGCACAGTATCCTGCGGGACCAACATCACCCTGCGCGCCACCTTTTCCATCTGCTGCCCTCAGGGAGAAGGTACAGGTCTATACAGGCCAGAACATCCAGACTGGCCAACAGCCTGTATCCACAGGCTGTGAGGCTCCTGAACTCTCTGCCCCCCTCTCACGGACAATAACCATATCCAACTTCTTAATAGCAATGAACTGGTCTGCATTGGTGCATCATATCTTTATTCTCTTCCCCCTCCTGCCCCCCCCCCCCCTCTTTCTTAAATAGATAACTATCATATCTGATATCATATCTCACAGTACAATAATATTGAATGGGTTGCATTGTTGTATTTTGTCATGTTTCTCAGGTCTTTGTCTGAATTTCTACGAACATTATTGCTAAGGATTGTCTTATTGCATTGGAGTCACACTGGGTTAAATATGTACACTTGGGTTTTAAGGGGTATTTATTATTTTCTTCTTTTTTTTGGGTTGTATGGAAGCCCCAAACGCAATTTCATTGTTCTTGACAATGACAATAAATAAATAAATACTAAACTACTGAGGACTTAACCAAGACAGAACCAGAATCAGAACTAGATGATAGTAGCACTAAAAATCATCATAGACCTGCACTACACTTATTTTTTTAAATCTACCAAAGTACAATATTTAGATTGAGAAAAGTTTATATAATTATTTTGGCCTTGTTGTGCAAACAAGCCTGCATAACTTAATAAATATAGAATTTGAAAAATAGCAAACCTAAAAAGAAACACTAGGTACGAGATACATGAGTACCTATGATACGGTGATACTTTTGGCAAACGACCATTTGACTAACATGTGTGTCTCACCTGCTCTTGTTCATCTGTTCTGTCCTCATTCTGCTCTCTCTCTCTGTTCCTCTCTCTCTCTCTTTGTGCTGACAATCATCAAATATACAGTTGAAACCAGATATTTACAAACTCTTCAGATCAAAACAAACACTTTTTTAATTGTAACATCAAATCAGACTAAATGTTTATTTTTTTAGATTGATAAATATAAAAAACATATTTGTTAACTTTAAGAGTAAAGAGAGAAACTATCTGTATTTCTTAATTGTAAATGGCACCAAATTGTATTCAAACTGAGCCACACTTATGGAGCTCCACAGTTCTTTTCCTGGTGTTTTGGTTGACATCTCTTGATTTTCCCATGTCACAGAAACAGGCTCTGTGTTTTGCCTTATATGCATCCACAGCTGTGCCACCAGTTTACTCACATGGACTCTACTAACCTATCAGAAGCTTCTTCAGCTCAGAATGGAATCGTCTGGAGTTTTCTTATTAATTAACAAACTTAGTGTATATGTACTCCTAAATTTGATGAAAGTGATAATAAATAGACAGATCTCTCTCTCTTTATTCTGACATTTAACTAATTCAAAAGATATTTCAATATTTATCTAAAACAAAAGTTTACTCTAAATTGATGTTGTACAGTAAAAATGTTTTATGTTTTCTCCATAAAGTGTATGTAAATATCTGGTTACAAATGTAAATATCCTGCTGTGTACTGAAATCCCTCTTGTTTTGCATAGAAATATACTGAACAACATACAAAGCACAATATATAAAATAACATTTACCTGAGTTTTTTCTTTGAAAGAACCCTCTAATGTCCATTCTTATATTTCAGTACATAACTGAAACCGATTTAGTCGGGGAGGGTAAGAACTGAAAATATGAAATAAACACACGTAAGCTAAGACTCTAAAAAATAGCATTTGTTCGGCTTTTCATTTCGCCATTTGTTGATTCACTTGAAGAGCAAGTAACGTAATATTGGTCAAGTGATCAGTTTCATATCAATCTTTCGTGATTCACCGTCATATTTACATTATTTATACGGTACGAATGATTTGCTTTGGTACCTGGTCAAACTTAAGCTCTCCTTAGTATGGCTGGCTCTGTTTCTCCAACAGCGCACTAACAGGTAGCAGCTGCCCCGCCCCCTCGCTCAGTCGCTTAGTGCCTGAGCTCGGATCATACCAATATCAGGGGGGATTCACGCACAGTCGTAAATTCCCACAGTGTGCACTATGTGCTTCGAATATTGTGTGTACTTTTTGTTTTATACAGTTGTCAGCCAGGCATCTAACTATGAAAAAATTACACTCCAAAAGACCCCGGGCTTCTGACAAAACAACCCGGGCTTAAGCCCAGTAAGCCACCCCCACGCTCCGCCCCTGTCATGCAGGCCCATATGAGAGAGAATATGCATCTTCTTTTTGTTTTCATAATTTAATTTATATTTAACTGTGTTGTGGTTTGCAGTGTTTTGTGTTGTTTCACTTAAAATTTGTTTAAAAGGAAAAAGCTGAAAATTTAAATAGTTAAAAATTGAAATGTGAATAGTTGTTTTTTGTATTATATGATTTATTTATTATATTTTATGTGGAGTGAATAAATAAAAGTATATTTATGGTGGCCCCCTAGAGACAAAGCACATACAAACTCCAAAACACGTAAAAACTCCAAAACACTTAAAAACTCCATAGCACGTACAAACTCCGAAGCACGTACACACTCTAAAACACTTAAAAACTCAGAAGCACGTACAAACTCCAAGACATTTACAAAAGACAACAGAAGTGCTCCAGAAAGCTAGGCGCAGTGTTGAGCTTTTGTTACCTAGTGGCTACACAAGCCAGGAAGTACCAACGAACGGATTTGGTGTGTGGTAGTAACAGGTAAATGAACATTTTTTTTAAATTATTTGAATATATGAATGCTTGTGTATAAATACACAAACAATACACATATGCTTTCAATGGTGCAATTTAAGTGATCTAGGTAGCTCTGTTTTGGAAGGTCAGTTAACGCTAGAAATGTGTTTTGGAATTTGTACATGCTTTTTGGAGTTTTTACGTGTATGTGCTTTGTCTCTAGGGGCCACCGCATATATTTATATATAAATATATATAAATAAAACCACTTTTTTTTACATTAGTAATTCCTTTTGTGCATAATTTTATATTATTGTTAATAATAAATTAATTAAAGCAACAAAACAACCTGAAGAGCCAGTTGGGAGCCGAAAAATCCGACTCTTTTTAGTGAGCCAAGCCGAAAGAGCCGGAAATCCCATCACTAGTACCTAATCAAATGAGTGTATATGCAAATACACATACATGCACGTGAAAGACATCTTTATCAAGCTGAACACCTGACAGTTCCTCCCCAGTTTATTGTTAATCTATCAAAACCTGCAACAAACTTGGGGATTCCTAAGTCAAAATTTCAATTAATTTATTTAAAGTTCGACTTAAAAACTACAATTTTTAGGTTATCTAATTTTTTTTTAAACAATGCGATAGTACGTCTTTTCAGTGGCGGAAACGAGCTTCTTTAATCTAGCGTTCAGCCTTCGATGCAATGGAGTGCTCCATCTTTCTGCACATATCATCTTTGGTCGGCTCCCGCCACTGACGTTTCCCTCGGCCGCTGGGCTGTGCCTGCCTCCCCGTGTGTGAGTCGAACATAATACGTCCCACGAAGAAGAAGCTCTCCGGTCAGCTGGCGTCGTAAAAGCGAAATCGTTGTAGTAGGATTAAATTAAACATGTCGATTGTGTTTGTACCAAAGAAACTCAGAGGAAAAGCTACAGTCAACCAAGAGACGATACAGAGGGTAAGACACCAAGAACGTATATTTTAGAAGCTTTTACGTTGTTTTTATGTCTCGATCGTTCTTGGATTAGCAATTAGCTTGCTAACAGGTTTATACGTTCACCCTTATTTGGGGGGGAAATTGGTAACCTTTTCGCATTTGGCTGTTGACTTTTTACACGGACTTGTCCCGGTGACGGGTTTAGAAAAAATGTTAAAAGTGGTTGTGGTAGGGCCTTATCTAATTAACATGGTTCAATACTCCGTGAAAACCTTTGTCATTTTTTGCTGTAAGTGGCTTTACGCTCTCTAAATTTCTCTCTGGTCCTGCCGGATTCTCTGCTTTGTTCCAGTTACTGGATGAAAACGATCAACTGATCAGATGCATTACAGAGTACATGCAGAAAGGACGCGCGGTCGAGTGTGTGCAGTAAGTTACACAAACCTCTCCTCCACTAATGCTGTTGATTGACTTCATAGTGTTGTTATTTATTTTTTTCCATTTTCCAACAGATACCAACAGATTCTGCATCGCAACATTGTCTACCTGGCAACCATAGCTGATGCAAGTCCCGACAGTGCAGCTTCCACATCAAATGTAAACACAGCCCAGACACAGAAGCAGCAGTAATAATGAGGATGGAGGTGGCTTGTTTCTAATGCTCTATTATTGTCTTCGTTTCTAGTGCACATCTAATGACACATCAGCTTCAGCAGCAGCTGTGAATGGGCACACAGAGGGCAGCTGATTGCAGTTTCTGTGACAGCTGCATTCTTCCTCAGAAGCATGTGATTGTGGTCATTTGACAGCATAATTGCACAGAAACTGCCAAGGTGGAGTTCACAAAACTTGGAGATATGGACAATGAAAGCAAAGGATCCACCTCCTGTTATTTGTCAGGAAAAAGGTCTCTAGCCTTGGCAGAAAATGCCCTCTCAAAGCACCCTGCCAGTCGAGAATGATCTCACAACAAAAAAACTGTTTTCAGTATGAACAGTTTTCAGTGACGTAAACCATTTCAGGGTCGAGCTGGATATCTGTGGACAAAATTGGAAACAAAATAAAATTTTATTTGCACTAGTCATGAGTGCTTTTTGTCTCTTCAGATTTTATATTGTATTGATGCACACTATTCCCCTGTTACGCCTGAATTATTCTGCAGAATCTGTACAACCTATAGTCAACCCAACACCTTCCTCAGCATTCATATCTGTGAAAGGTGTGTTAACAGCACTAGGTACTTAAATTTATAAGGAAGGGGCACATCAGGTGTAGGGTTTCACAAGGGCTTGCAGTTATAGTAAACCTGAGGTGTAGAGTTCACATCCACTTAAATGCTTTCAGCAGGAGCATCTTTTATCACTCTGGTTTAGAACACCCCAGCTGTTTTTCTTTCCTCTCTGAGGCCTTGAGCTACAACTTGAAAGCTACCACACCTACATATATCCAAGTTACATTATACAGAAACTAACAACACAGGCTACAGTATTCCCCCACAAAGTTGCAGTTTTGTTTCAGAGGATATCTTTGTTTGAGATGGTGAGATACCATTCAGAGGCAGAAAGTAGCCAATCCGAGAGCGTAATTCAGCTCTCCTTAATGCATCTCTGCGTGTAGCTATCTGCATGTTGTTCGTTTTGTTCTAAAAGCCATAAGACGCCACACAAAAGCATATTTAGGGTTTAAACTAACCTTAAATTTAAAAAAAAAAGAAGAAAAAAAAAAAGGCTTTTTTTGAACCACATCCAGAATTTGCAGTTTTTTAAAGGAATGTAACCCCCGCAAATTTTGAGGGTCAACTGTATCTCGATTAAGAAAGCTTCCTTGTCTTGTTTTGTGTCTTGGACATGCTGGAGAGATATCTTTTGCCTGGCTTAGGAATGGCTGTGTGTTTTCTCCATTTGGCGCTGGAGCACACAGCTGTGAAGGAGGAGGTCTGTTTAGACTGCAGTCCCTGTAATCCAGGCCCAGATAAAAAGCAGACGATAGGTGAAGTAAGCGGGAGGAAAAAAATGAAAACCAGCAAGAGACTTATGTTTAAAAAAAACAACAGCATTTTGAATTGCTAGTTATTTTTATTTATTTTTTGCATTGCTGGTACACTTGGAAAGATTCAGTTGCCAGCTCAAGAGAACAATAAGCAACATAAGCCAAGCAGCCCCCCTTCATATCTTCTATCAGGGCAACATGTTTTTATTATTATTTTTCTCTTTTTTTGTGTTTTTTTTAGAAGCCACTAGTAAACCATTTGACACAGCTGAGAAGCTAACAGTTACAGTCCAAGGTCTGTACTGATGTCTTAAAAAAGGCTGCAACAGTTAGGGAGATAACACAGACAAAAAGCAACAAACCCTATATCTTGATTGTGCAAAGCACATTAACTATAAAAAGATATATATTTATATGTATATACAGCAAACAATTCTCTGTAAACATGTTAAGTATGTTAGTTTTCTGAAAACATGGTGTCATTTCATAAATACAGGCAACATTGGCATCCGCAAACATCACAAAAAGATAACATTCTGGGCTTTTAAATACAGCCCACTGCCATAGGAACGGAGGAAACAAGGGCTTGAAAAAACAAAACAACAACAACAAAAAACCCACCCTTGTTACACAATGTTTTAGTGTTTAGCATGGCGTATTTGGTAACCTTTATAGATCGATGCTGTAGTTAAACTCTGTAGGAAAAACATGTGCTTTTTTCACATATTGGGAGGTGGAAAATAATGTTTTATGTAATATGTCTGCAGGAATACTAACATACAGTATGGTATAACATGTAAGAAAATACAAAAATAAGATTAATACTGTCAATAATTGTACACAAAAAATATTGTGTTATTAAACAAAGAAGAAACGTTAGGTTTATGGGAGTTAGTGTCAATCTGGAGCCAACAACTGCCAATTAGAGAAGAGGAAATGAAGATGTTCCCTAATGCTCACATCTAGTAGGGTGTTTAACTTCATGTTGATCAATAATCTCAGACTGCCTCTCATCTCTTCAGCACCATTCGTCTTCCGAACAACGCTTTGGTTGGAAATAATATTCTGCAAGTGCTATCGATACCAACATGGCACATAGTTACTGCTATAACTCTTAACTCTGGTCAGTTGTTGAAAAAGTAGTGTATTTCTCTCAAATTACACCTCTGCAGTGACTTACTATATTTATGCTGAGCCTGCTCAAAGCCTCTTAATAAAAAGTACTAAATATTTATATTTCAACTTCACTATTTTACAAGCTATGAAACAGTAGATGGTAGCTGTATTCTGGGTCATCTTGCATGAGATTTGGCAGTTACAGCTATGTAGACACAGTATATTTATTACGGGCAAAATGAGAGCATTTTAAGCCCCTGCCCCCTTGTAATCCCCCACACACACACACACACACACACACACACACTTTTAGCTGCAGAAGCAAGTGGGTGACGGCTTTGCACGTCTCCAGCTCTTGTCTGAGGAAATTTCTGCTCGACAGACAGAGAAACGACCACCTGACTAACTGCTGCCAGCACGACATGCGCACCTTTCATGGTTAAAACATGGCAGTTTGAAAAACTTCAAAATACATCTTTTTCTGATGGGGATGTTTGACATGGAAAAATATAGATACAAAAAAATGTCAAGCCAGTGTGTATACTTTACGTTGCCTGTGAGGCTTTTGAAATTTTCCAATTCGCTGGGTGTGGAGTTTAATGGCTGTAGCTCGGCCCACTCAGTGGCTCATGTAACAGAGCTACGGGTCCTCTGTGGCACTTCACCGTGGACTCGTTAGACATTAGATCGGGATCAGTACTGGTGAAGGTAGGAGGGTCTGTGCTCATGCTTGACGGGGAAGGATTTAAAGCCCTTGGTCATCGGTTTATGTTGCTGCTGTTGCTGCTGCTGCTGCTGCTGGGTGAACGGAAAACCAGAGGAGATGCCGGTGGAGGGGGAGCAGTCGCTGGCAGTAGACCACACGGGAGACTGGAGCATTGGCATGGAGTCGCCCCACTGGGAAGAAGGAGGGATGTTCATCTGGTACAAGGAAGAACTGGGATTGGGCATGGTGTTGGTGTGGGTGGAGTGTTGCCACGGTGCTTTGGGAGGCCAAGTTTTAGTTTTGCTGTCCTGTGGAGGAGGCCGGAACATGACGAGTCAACATGCAATCAAAAATAGTAGAAATGGTTAAAGGCGTTTTTGTAATCATCTTCTGCTGTTTCTAAACCTTCCCCACCAGGGGGCAGCATTTCACCAGTGCTCCTGCTCTTTTAATTTACAGCCCTACCCCAATCTCCTCAAGAGGTTTTGGCTTTTCCTAGACTGTAATTTTTCTCTCAACAGCCATCTTTTAATGTATGTGTGTAAAACACGGATGTAGCTTCTGGGTTTGAGAATGAAGAGGAAGTGAACGTGACTTAATCTGACATTTGTGACTTCAGTATTTTCCTGGTGACTTTATAATCTCAATCACTACTTTCAGATCATATTAAACAGAATATTAGGCTCATTTTGTAAATCCAGGTAATTCCAAGAGTCAGAAAGGAGGATTTCATGGGAATGTTCACAGCAGTCTATTATGCACTTCTGGAGCCAATTCCTACCCTTGCTTGAAAACGCTTCATAACGGGACTTCCCTAACCAATCCATGATGTCACGGTGGCTACATCCACTGTGTGCTACCATTAATGACCTGCCTGGTTATACGGATGTTACACAGACTCATTGCAGAATCCTGTGGTACAAACAGGTATTGCATAAAAGTATGATCTGGGTGTAGTTCAGCTGATACCTAGACATTTAGGACTCATAGCAGCTGTTTGTTCACATTCGTTTGACACATTTATTATTTTGGGGGAGTTCCTGAACCATTCTTAAACACAGGAATCTATAATTAGTCCAGCGTAAAATAAAATGAAGTGTGACATTTCACTGGCACAGAGGGGTTCAAACTTTACCTGGCTATCGTCGCCGATGTGATGGAGAGGTGGTGAAGGCAGAGTGCACACCTCAGGCTCACCACAACTGTGTTTCCTGAGGACAGAGAAATCTACACTGAACATACTCACAAAGAGTATCTGATGAATGTTAAACTGCAGCAGATATTTTTACTGAGATAAACACGATGACCTACGGAGCCACGCAAGACACATGGGAGAAAAACAAATTACGATGAGCCTTTGCAAACAAAAGTCTTGCGAGATCTCGCAAAATAGACTGCATACTTTGCAGGTCACATTTGAAGGCCGAGTCAGTGTATCCTTCGTAACCCAACCTATCCCAGAATTCATAGCGCGGCCCAGCCAATTCGTTTCCAACAATGGCGGCAGCTACTTAGTTTTAATATTACGCTTTGTGGGTCACAAAATAAACTTTTAAGATATTTTGAGGCGTGAATGTAGCTGTGTAAACGTCAAATATCTGCTCGGTTTATCATGACATCACATATTTGCAAAAGTGCTCCGACATTTTAGGAGACGTCTGTTACCCACCATCTCGAAGCTAACGGGAGGTCGAGGCTCACTACAGTCGGGGGGAACACCGCACTCCCGGCACATCGTGCCTTGACCTCCCGGTCAGCTTCAAGCTGGCGGCCTCTGAAGAATGCAGCCAAAACTTTTGCAAGATCTTGCAAAACTTCAGCTTTATTTTTTCTTCTCCCATGTCCCTTGCGGGGCTCCATAAGGACCAAACCAGGAAGACAGAACAAGATAAACACCACAAGTGGATGACTTTCAGACTTACCGCCTTTGTTTAACTGCAGCTACCAGGTCTGGCCCAGAAAACATGGAGAACAGACTGTCACCATTGGCTGAAGATGTCTCGTCACTAGAGCTGGCCGAGTCCCCCTGATTGGCTGACCAACCACTGTTTACAGCATCACTGTGGGCACAACCAGAGAAGGTGTTAGCAATTTCTCTATTAGTTACTAAAAACTGTGTATAACAAAACCAACAAAATTAGACAACTTAAACATATGAATTTAAAGCCCAGTATCTCTCGGCCTTTATTCAAAGCAAAAGCTGCATAAAAGTGATACATTTTTGCATAGGGTTTAAAAGTGAGATCGCATAACTGCAATGATGGCTTGTTTACTTCTATCTGCTTGCATCTGTGAGCAGGATGGTGTGTCACATGTGGGTGGAATTAAACAAGAGCACCCAGGATAAACATGCTAAATGCCTCACTTATTGCTAATGTTGGATAAATTAAAAACATAATCAAAACATCACATGACACAGTTTGACAGTTTAAAACTATGCCAGTGCCCACGACGATGAAAGCTTTCACATTTCAAAACAAATGTACCATATGTGAAACCCATCAGTATGCTGGTTCTCAAACTACCAAAAGTCAGACATCCCTGCATTGCAAACATATAAACAGGAAAGCACTGATCTGTACTTGTCACATTTGAGAATCAGCACGATGCTGCATACTGCTGTCATTTACAGCTTTTGGCTTTAAAATGTGAAGTTGCTGATACATGCATGCTTTGCAATGGCCACAAGGGGGTGACCTTTGTTGGTTGCAAAAAGACTTCCAGTCTCAAAAATCTATGGGGCAGCCCCCTGCCCTGACCTCTGTACACACTTTACTGTTGACTTCATAGGCTCTTGGCTCTGGAAGCATTTATTTATCTGTGGTTAAGAGTATATGATTTTGTCAAAGCTACATCAACAGAAGATAGAACAATATTGTACTGCATTTTACTTTATTTTGTATAGTGTATTTCTCTTTTTTCCTAAATGACTTTCTGGATGCGGTTTACATGATTTAAATTAATTGGACAAAACAAACACTTTTAAAAGTCCTCAAAAACACCTTTGTGCTAGTTGCCTCACAGGAGCACTGCCATAATGACACACACACACACACACACACACACACACACACACACACAGAGAGACAGACTCTCAAAGTGAAAACAATGTCAGGAATGCAACCATGGCTGGCCAATCAAAGGAATGATATCAGCAGAAACAAATGTTTGAGCTAAAAGATGATAACAGCTCCTCAGGCAGATTTATCCAGAGCTTAGGTGTTCCAACAGCAGAACCATGATCTGCTCATCTTAAATTCAGAGACATCAACAGCAAGAAGGTTCTTATCTGCCTCAGGCTGTGCACACAGTGGCAGGGGAGAGCAGCTCTGAGATGCTATCTGAAACCTGGTCACAACAAACCTTAAAGCCAATCACTAAAATCTTATAAATTAACCCCTGTAAGTGCAGTGCTGCTAAAAGACTCCTCCTAAAAACAACTCACTACCAGTTTGTCTTATAAGAAAAATACTTTTTTTAATTGAATGTTTGATGTTAAGATCTTTACCTACAATAGACCGAGTGTAACTGAATTTTAAGACCAAAACTGACATTTGTTGATTGACTGATTTTCTTTTGCTTTCTGACATACAAAAAATAAAGAAATGATCTTAACATTTGCCGCGGTTCTTATTACTGGTTTACATGCATGAATGACCTTAACTATGACAAACTAAGTAAATATTCATAACATGGTTTCTTTTCTTTAATTTTTCATTTATCAGCTTATGAATGCTGACAGAGATAGATTGGCAAACAGCTAATACTGACATATAATACTGATTGGTCAGATCCCAATAATAAACAAATGACCTTTCTACAAAGGTTTGTTTAGGTTCAGTTTTAAATAGAAGCATGGAAGGAAAAGGATGAAAAACATGATGACTTTATTACAATTTGTTTATTGATATTTTTTGAGTTAAAATGATAACAGAATACTGTAGAATTCACTTAGACATACCCAAAGTTTTGGGTTTTAGTACTGTTGAACCAAAGACCAGCTGTTTTTGAAATAGTAATAGACACATATTATAAAATGTAATTTATTTGTAGAATTGGTGTTTTTTAACCAATAACATAAGAGCATTTTTAGAATCTCTGTCACATATAAATGAAACAGCATAGGTTGAATAACTAAAACCATGCATAATAAAAAGGCCCTTACTCTGATTCTAGTTGAAATAGCTTGGTTGATTGAGGGTCATTATATATTCTTAAACATCCCTATGTGGGACACGTGCTAAAATGTCAACTTGTCTGGCAATGAATGAGTGGTAAAAGCAGATGTATGGGTACCAACCCCTCGCTGAAGTATTCTGGGTGGGACCAGGTCCTGTGCTGCTCATCAGGCATTGGCCAGTTGCTGCGCGTGTTGCTGGGGCGGCGAATGTGCTGTACCTGCCGTTTCTGCTGCATGGCCTGACTGACGCCGGCGACGTAACGTGCAAACTCCGGGTCCGAGCCAACTGCGCGTGGAAAGGGAGGATAAACACAACTATGAGTTTCTGACACCCTCAGCTTTTCTCTTTCGCTCCCTGGAGCTCAATCTATTCAGCCAGACTGTCTACCACAGCAGAAAAATCACAATAGCCTTAAGTCAACTCTGCACAATGGGCCTCGACGCAATCAAAAGAGTGTGCTGCACTGTAAGAAATATAACTGACACAAGCTAAATTCAGCGCACATCACCAACTTACAGTTTTAGCCACAACTTCTCATCGTACCTGACCAATATTTATATCAGGTGTCTTATGTCACCCTTCAGGTTTTAAGAAAAATCTGCTCAATTTAGTCAAATTACAGTGTCTTTTATGCACTGTAGTAATATTTGTCTGGTAGTCGCATCTTTATTTTTGATATCAGCTGATGTTTGAAAGCTAATTTTCTTTTATGACACGATTAAGATTTGAATTTAAATTAAAAACTTTTTACAGTCAGCTTGATACCCACTACCATCTTCTTAATGGTTTCATCTTGATTGTACTGTAGGGAGACTCAGGCCACCCACACCCCTTTCCTGAACATTTGTCTCCAGCTATACCTTTCAAAGTGTTAGAGACACTACTAAGCTTCTCTGAGGTTTTAAAATAATGAAAGTCAGTGCCATCAATGCTGCAGGATTAGCTGAAACTTAACCTAACCCAGTGAAAGAAAACTAAATAAAAGGCTCTTTGGTTTGTTCCCTCATCTCATCACAATCAACATTATTTGTTTATTTAATAAGAACATAGTATGTTAATGGATATCACTACCAAAATGCATAATGCAAGTAACAAAAATGGTGAATTTAGTCATGCTGATTTTTGTGCTCTCAACTTCTTCATATTCTGGATGTGAGTGTCTGCCTTCTTTTTAACTTAAAGAGTTGAGCTGTTCTTATATAAATAAATGTTCACTCTGTTTCATATGGATGTAAACTCAAACATGAAACTGTAAGGTAAACATCACCTGCTGGGTCGAAGGGCAATGTGTCCCCCAGGACTCCAAACACTCCCTCACTCTGGTCCCGGTTGGGCCATGTATTGTTACGAGGTCCTTGGGGTTTCTGACCCAGCATCTCTGACATGACACTGTCCATGTAGGTGCTGACCAAGCCCAGACTGTACAGGTCTGAGCTCAAGTCTGGCAGTCCAGATGATGCCCACTGCCCAATGGGACCTAGGGGTGATAGCCCTGCTGGGGGTCCTTGCGGCGGAGGCTGTTGTCCAGAAGTGCCCAGCCACTTGCTTGCCACTCTTTGTTGTGGTAAGACCTGGGGTGGGGTTTGCTGGGGAGGAAGCTGCGGGGGAGGCGCTTGTTGAGTGATGGGCTGCAGGAGGTGCTGGTAGTAGAGGTGCTGGGCCTGTGGGGAGGGCTGCTGAGGTGGTGGAGGAGGGGGTTGCTGCTGCTGCTGGGGCTGTTGTTGCTGTTGGGGAGGCGGCTGTGGATTAGGCTGAGGCTGTTGTTTCTGTACTGGCTGTGAAGGTTGAGGCTGAGGCTGGGGCTGAGGCAGGGTCTGAGCTGGAGGCTGCAGGGCACTGTGAGAGATTGATGAGGTGGCTTGTGAAGGACCACTTGGGGGCTTCAGCTCAGCAGGATTAGCAGAAGCCACAGAGTTCCTCCTCTTGACCAGGGGTGAGGCTTGCTGGGATTTGCCCATGTTGAATCCTGAGAGAAAGTCAATGACATCCTGCATCTCTTGGTCTGTGGGCAGGTTCATCCCCTGGTCTTCAGAAACTGAACCGTTGGCCAGCTGGTTTTGTTGAGTGGAGTCAGAGGTACAAGGCAGGCTGCCCATCTGCAGGATGCTCTGTAGCCTCCCATCACTGTGGCCCATGCCTTTTGCCTTGTCCTCAGAGTTACTGGTTGTTAGCATGCTGCGAGATGGAGTACTAGGGATGGAAAAACTGCCTCCGCTATTTGAGCTGGATGAGACTTTCTTTGTGAACTTGGAAGTGAGCTTTGATATAGTTTTGGGCAGTCCACTAGAGGTCTTGGAGCTGGTACCTGGAGGCAAGTCTGTGGGGATGCCATAGTCTGGGCTCTCTCTCTGTAGCTGTATCTGAATAGTGGGCAAGGCTTGCTCTCTTTTGTGGACAGGAGAAAAGAAATGTGTGTTAGCTAGTCAAAACATGGAATGAAATCGTTAATCATTACTAACATCTACTCACTTTCTCTCCTTCCACCTGTTGATGTCAAACACCGCTGTGTAAAGCACGTCTACAAGACCAAGTGTCTTCTCTGGGTCCAAGCTTCGCTGGAGTAAGGACATAGTAGCTGGGTCCTCCTTCAAACACCTGAACCCAAAGACACAAACATTCACAACAGGACAGGACATGATCTGTGAGTCCAACAGTATGTCTTACACATAAAGGCTCAGGTGAGATGAATATCTGGCATGTGATATTTATAAACAAGAAAAGATCCCACACTTCCTTTTATTAAAATAAAAAACTCAAACTCATCACAAAACTATGTACTGTGACACGACACAGAGGTTTTAAGAAGAAATACTTCCCCTATTCCCTAAAATAATACTTGCTTTGACTAGTTTGACTTGATTTACAACACACATAATATCAGCACTGCATTAGAGTACATAACTTTAAAAAAAAAAAAAAAAAGTCAGTTAAATAAAAGCCTCTGAGAAACACCTTCTTCCAGGACCATTATAAAAGTGCTCTGAATCAAAAACCAGTTTGACTTTTCTAACACCACAAATACCAATGATATGGCTTAGTTTTAAAGTACACATCATTTACACAAAAATCTCTTATATACTACCTAAGTATGAAGGCACTAACCAGCATTTCACTGTTTATTAAATATTTTATATCAAACACATTCTCAATCCCTCTTGAGCCTTAAGCTTTAAAGTCTGTATAAAACCGTCCAAATCAACAGCATGTGTTGATTTGTTCCATAATACCAACTTCAATTTACTTGCCTTCAATTTTCAACTGTCTCCAACAGTCTAGATTTGTATGTTACTTATCTGTTTACTAAGGGACTGTAAATTCTGCTGTCTGCTCACAAACCCACAATGAAAAGGTTCAGATACTAATGCATTGATTTATTACCCAAAGCTCAGTCAGCACATGTGTAGGTGTGCTTGAAAATTTACAGCTGATGCTATAAATGAGTAAAGTTGAAGTTCTGCAGTGTAAGAGCAGTTTTTCTTTGTTTGTTTTTTTTGTCATCTATTTAAACATCAGCATTGGCCACAGAATTTGTAGAGGATGAATAAAGCTTCTGGCTCTGAAAAGTGAAGCCAACACATTAATACTTTAAACCTGTATTCTTGTTAATGGCCAGCAGGGGGCAACTCTTCTGGCTGCAAAAAGACTTCCTGTTGTAAAGAAGTTTATAAAAAACAAATAAAAAACAAAAAACAAACTTTCAGCTCTCTTGGTCTGTGATCTCAGTAAACACTTTTCTGATGACTGCAGACTATGCTCATGTCTGTCCCCTGTTTCACAATAAGATCCAGCCCGTCTTTCATCCTGTCTGGTTCCAGCCATCATAACTTGTCTTCAAAAACTAGTGGTTGGCCTCATCAATCTTATTTTATTTATTTAAAAAAATAAATAAATAAATAAATAAAAATCAGTCTACGGTGGATATTTGCCATCATAAAACCAACTGCCAAATAAGACAGCACTGGGATGCAGCTTTTTAAGGTTGACTAAATTTACACTTATTAAAAGCCAGTGTGACGAAGAACTGATAGAGTCCCAATCAAAAGTTTAAGACCACTTAAAAAATGGGGGGAAAAAAAAAATCATTTTCCATGGTTGGATCTTAACAAGGTTCCAAGTAAAGCTTCAACGACAAGAAGAAAGGGGAGTCAGACAAAACATTTTTTGAGCATGCAATTTATTGAAAACAATGCTCCACCATTGATCACTTCAAAAATTTGTTGCAGCATGCTTGATGCAAGCGTTTCCATGAGGTGCCTGGGAACATTTCTCCAAGTGTTGAAGATGGCTGCACGAAGGGCATCTACTTCCCTTGCCATCCATCCCCAAAGGTTCTCAATTGGATTTAGATTAGGGGAACATGCAGGATGACCCCCTGTTATTCTCCTGGAAGAAGTTCGTTGTCCTGCGCGCATTGTGTACTGTAGCATCGTCCTGTTGAAAAACCCAGTCATTACCACAGAGATGAGGGCCCTCAGTCATGAAGGATGCTCTCTGCAACATGGGGACATAGCCAGCGGCCATTTGACACCCCTGCACCTCCTGAAGCTCCATTGTTCCATTAAAGGAAAACACCCCAGACCGTTATGGCGCTCCCCCCACTGTGGCGCATAGAAAACATCTGCTGGGATCTGCTTGTCATGCCAGCAACGTTGCATCAAGGTGAAATTTTTTCTCATCAAAAAATAAAACTTTCTTCCACTTTTCAATGTCCCATGTTTGGTGCTCTCTTGCAAAGTCCAAACGGTCAGGTCTGTGGCGCTCAAGGAGACGAGGCCTTTGAAGACGTTTTTTGTTTTTCAACCCCTTCAGCCTCAGATGCAGTCTGATGTTATGGGGCTGCAGTTGGCACCACTAACCGCCTTAATTTGGGTCGAGGATCGTCCAGTGTCTTCACAGACAGCCAATTGGATCCTCTGCCTCATTGCTGGTGAAATTTCTTTGGGTCTTCACTGGACTTTTTTGCTCCATAACCCTCAAGTTCATTTAAGAAATTCCACATGACTTGTCTTACTGCGCCCCACCTCAGCAGCGATGGCACACTGCGAGAGACCCTACTTATGCAGTTCAACAACCCGACCACGTTCATAAAGGGAAAGGTTTTTCGCCTTTACCATCAGAACGTCATGACAGTGTGACTACCTGACAGAAAATGACAATGAATCCACATTTTTGCACAGATTTCACCTTTTAAAGGCATGTGGTCTGAAACTTTTGATCAGCTGTAAAACATTAACTATTTAAACTGTTTCAGTTTAAGTGTTGTCTTCAATAAAATGCATGCTCAAAAATTGTTTTGTCTCACTCCTGTTTCTTCTTGTTGTTGTTGTTGACGCTCTACTTGGAAGCTTGTTAAGATCCAATAATGCAAAATATAATAAAATATAAATATAATTTTCTGCCATTTTTCAAGTGATCTTAAACTTTTGATTGCGACTGTAGTAAACAGCCCAGGTACCTGTTTTAATTATGATTTCCTGGCAAAAAGGCTGAATAACATGTATACAAACAAAAACAATTAAAGAATGTATACATATTACCTATATGCCACGTTAAAAAAAAAAAAAAAACTCATAAAAACAACTTGTGTGTTGCATTTCTCACGTTGTACTCACCATGTAGAAGGAACCTGGACCACCACCTTGGATCCCTCCAGAGTGATCTGGGGAGCATAGGCCTCCTTGTTCTCAATCTGCGCAGTATCGACAACCACCTGACAGGACACAGAAATACCCTTCTGTTAGCCATCTTAACCTTTCCTGCCATTTCTTTCCATTATTGTGATTTATCTTCTGAAAAAAAAAAGGTTGTGCTGGATTGCTGCTAAGTTTTTTTGCCATTTTTTAATTTTATTTTCCACGAAGTTTTTTCTTTTCAAACTGTTGCACCATTTCCCTCTGTATATCTGTAGCTCTCTTAACTTCAGTACAGGACTATCATTAAAATCGCGGTAAAAACTGACCCAACGTACACTCGCATCTTCCACCCATCTGCAGTGCAGTGGTCCAGTGCACTAGGTTACAAAAACTGAAATGCAAGACCGTCCAAAGTGCTACAAATATGTGACGTCAAACTTGGCGAGTATAAAGACACCAACTCTACAAAACCCTACAGAATACGGACAGATACAATTACAATTTTACCCAGCTGATTAAAACCCTCCTTTACCACCATCTAACGATATCAGAAATTTTCATTCACAGTTTGTCCCCCCGGAAATATCAGTTCAGACCAATTCTCAGCAAATATTATCTTTGTGCTCATATATTCATATCTGCATTTATAATGGCTTCTAAATTAAATTTAAGGTTAAAATGAAGTTAAAGTAAAGAAGATCTGGGAGAAACACCCTTCAGTCAGTATCAGTGTTGCATATTTTGTCCACCAGAGGTCACTGCATAACTTCCCTGTTGGCGCCATTTGAAAAACCAGGATCAACTTCTTCAAGCGTGCAAATAACTTCATAAGCACTTCCCTATTAGTGCCATGTTTGGAACGCCACGAACACAACAATCAGCTGATCTGGGCAGAATTGGGAGGAAAAAAGTAATCCGCAAGTTCCTGTGACAAGATTGTTTTTGGCGTAAAAACATTTCTCAAGTGCACCGTCATATCATCTTAGCAAGGACTCAGAAATAACTACACATGACAAATGTTTAGTAAATCTATGTATAGTTCAAATGTCTGAGAAAAATAAATATAGTGGCTGATATATTGGAATATAGAACTTTTAAAATCCTGTACTGGTCAGGGTCTACATGTCACCAGCTGCTAGCATCTCCTCCTTTCATGCTCGACCCTTAACTGGTGAAACAAGTTTGCCGTTTCCTCCTTTAGTGAGAACAGTTTTATTGCCTATTTTGCACTTCTTGCATATTCTTGCTTTTTATTGTGCTTATTTGGAGGTTTGAAGTATTTGAAGTAGCTCCCTTTTTACCAAACCATCCTTGGAGGCTTGCATAGAGATTTTGGGGACACGTGACCGCTTACGACGTGACATTAACTTGTTGGCCATTTCTGTACGTGCAAGTGAAAAACCTACTAAACATTATGTAGAGGAGACAAACTCTGGCAACTATGAGTAAACAAACAAGTGTATATACTCTGTCAGATGAAGTAAAACACTTTCATGACAACCCAAAAAGTTGATTCTGTTCATCTGGATGTAGCATTTTTAGTGGGAGAAATGTTTCATCACACATCCAAGTGACGTCTTCAGCCTCAGCTGAATGCAGGTTTCTTTAACCTTAAACATTTGCATAATGACTGAAACTAGCACCACTGACGAACAAATGGGCTGCGAGGTCATTTTCTTGATCATTAATATGCATTTGTCATGACCATTGTCAAAACCCTTAGTTATCCCTTATGTGTCAAGATTATCGGACAGCTGGGATGCATTTTCTCCAAACACCGCATCTCTGTGGGTTTCAAACCCTAAAAAGGCCCAACTTGAGGTACTTGGGCAAGATAAACTCAAATTGTATTCTTGTATCTTTGCGAGACCCTGGTTTCTCTACGATGCATTCATCAGCGTGTGAATATTAGATAGAAAGCACTTAAGCACAGAAAACAAGCACTTGGGTGAATGAGCTATAAAGTACACCGAGTGCTCAGGTAGAGTAGAAAGCGTTATATAAGAACCAGTCGATTCACCATTTACATGTGGCACTTGCTGTCAGACATGCCTGGGTTTGTCGTGTTCTGCCCACTCAGGAAATAAACACATAATGCTGCTACATGACACTTTTATATCAAGTAAAAATGTATACCTGTTCTGTCAGAGATAATATAAATGTGTCACAGTTTAGAAATCAAAAATGTTACTCTATATTTTAAGTTTTCTTGCTTCACATATACAGCAACACACACTGACACAGTCTTAAAAAGCAACCGGACATGACTTATGCTCAAAGAAAATGTCAGTCTAATTTAAGACTTTTTTCCAGGCATGGTATGTTGTGGAAAAATAGTTAGAAGTCAAATGCTAGTTACTGGTACCTCTCATTAATTTCCTACTTAGCAGCGAGAGTTCAAGGTGAGAAAGGTGAATGACTTTAATCAGCAAGTCACAACACACAGGTAAGCCTTCCTGTCTGCTGGGAGTCAAATATATTTGCAAGTTCTTTGAAAGTGGCCTTGGCTCCTTGAGACCTGAGTAGCTGGGTCATAAAGAGGGAGTGAAGGTGGGAGGAGTCTATTTCCTGTATTGCAGGAAATTACCCTATTGTTATTAAAAAGGCAGGTGCATCCTTTAAAAAAAAAAAAAAAAGAGGGGGGGGGGGGCAAACTATGTGAGAACCGCACACAGATGCAGTCAGTTGGTCAGATATGTTGAAACAGACACACACAGAGAAGTAATGCAGCAGAACAGACAAGGTCGTGTTGTTTTGGTGCACTCTGGCAGCCATAAAAAAAGTGAGCAACATTGCCAGGAACACAACAGAAACGGTGCTTCTCACTGTAACTGTCACATGAGCGTAAAGAAAACAGGGAGGAGAAACATTTCTGTGGGAGTCATATTTGGTGCATTGCATGACAATGAGCATGTGAGTAAATGTGTGGAGAAGATACAACGTGTGCGAGGGTGGGTGTCCATGCTTACTCGCTGCAAGATCTATTTTGGGTTTGGTGGTAATAGGCTCAGATAAGGAGCTAATGCAAAGCGCTCATTCATCATATAGGGATTGTTTTACAGTTAGCATGGGGCTGGACGGGAACAAGCTCTCCGTTTTGACACACAAAGCAGGGCAGACCACACAGAGGAAATAAACAGTGAAGCATAAACACACTGGTGTTACTCTGAGGAAAGACTTGCTGATGGCTCTGCCCACGACTCTCCTTTTCAACAGAAGGGTGGGGGAGTTTTGTTTGAATTTCGTCAGACCCGTCCAGACGAGCCTATCCTTCACCCAGATGCTGAAGGAATGCTTCTTCCCTTTTGTCTGTCACTGGTGTTCGTTTACACCTCCTGGCTGCCTCAAAGCAAGCAGACAGATCTGCTCATCTTCAGTACAAGTCGGACAAACAATGGGATGTAAGTAGCCAAACCACCAGATACTCAGATGGAGGATTCAGTGGCAGTGAAGAAGCCTGTTCACACAGGTATTCCACCTACTATCCACTGTTCTGAGGTACCAACTACACAGTGGATGTTAACAAGACCAGTCATCATTTGGCATAGACACATAAAATAACTTAAATAAATTACATTTCTGGTGACTTTCTTAAGCATTTAGAAAAACTGAGAAAAATCTAGAGGAATATTTATAATAATAAAAGTCACTTTATTTTTTTTTTCCATTGATTTTGAAATTCTTACAAACACTACTGAATGGTGCTCTGACCTAACATCTATACTCACCAGACCAGCCTGGGAAAACAGTAGCTGGACAGCTGTCTTGCAAGCTCCTCTCCAACTGGATGGGCAGACCTGGTTTAGGACCTCAGTGACAGGAGAGTCATCTCTGGGTGTCACTCCGTTCTGCCCAAGGGCCTCCTTAATGAGCTGCAGCATCGTGTGCTAAAGAAACAAAACATGGCGGTCCATTACCAAAGCAGCCTATCACAAATATTTGCTGATGTTACAATATAGACACCTGTATTAAACCCCCCCCCCAACAACAACAACTTGAGACTTCAGGAGCCTACATATCTGCTAAGGTTATCACTCAAAACACTGAAAAATGTTTTGATGATGAAACAAAAAAAACAACAGAATGTAGACGAGATGAGGATCATACCGTTTTCAATTTGAGGTTTTCAGCTGCTGACTCATTGAAGGACACTCCTTTGAGAAAATGTGAGCCAATTTGCACGGGGATGGTGGGCAGCTCGCACTGAATGGGCTGCGAGGTGGTCTGCATCCTGCCCGCCTGCTGAGCCTCAGCCTCACTGCAACAACCCTATACGACACACGCATGGATATAAACACACAACAGCCAAAACACTCATTACAGCAAAAAACATGAGATATGTTCGTAATATTCTTTAATCAACTCCTGTGTCAACACTAAAATGATACAAGTACCATAAAAACAAACTTTATGCTACTGGGAAATTAACAGGCATTAAATCATTGCAAGTATTAGGAACAGTGGACAGCCACCAACTCCAGTCCACAGTGACGGGAGAATTAAGCGAACACGCTACAATAGCAGAAGGGAAGGGAACACACACAAGCATGGGGAGAGCATGCCACCTTGACATGGAAAGGTTACAATTTGTGATAGTGAACACACCTGTAAGGCTGCCTCCACAGCTTTGGGGTTGAGATGAAAGCCTGCCTTCAGAGCATACTCACTATGACCGAGGCTCTCTAATGCTGCTTTATAAGCCTGGACAGGGAAGAAGAAAATGATCAGTTACTTTAATATGTTACAGTTTTTATTTCTCCTCTCTGCGGTTTTTTAAAGTAATTATATTATAGTTTTATAATATAAGACTTCATCTAGTTCCATTGTATTATTCCATTAAAATGAAAAGAAAACCTCAAAGACCAAAGTCCATTTGATTCTTAAAACATACCTCAGTATATGTCTAACTCTGGAATAACAGCAACTCATTTCCTAGCCTGATCTATACACTCATACTGCACCTGTAAAGCACTGTCAATCTTCATGTTGAGCTCCTTCAGCTGGTGCTCAGGGATGGTTGTGTTGTTGGAGCAAAAGAGTTGCTGAACCTGGATGCCTGCCAGGCAGCCGTCCCGGCCCCTCTCTCTCAGCCTCGCCGTGGCCTGAGGGTACAGCAGCATACAAAAGAGCTCTGGGTCAATTTACAGCAGGAACATCAATGAAATGTTGCACTGCAACAAAATCTCACCACAAGCAAGAAGTACTTGAGAATAAATGTATAATGCTAATATAATACTGATAGGGTTTTTGCAGCATTGAAAGAAAACTATCTTGTGTAGCTTCTGAAATATGAGCCCTCTGGTGTCTCCCTCTATCCAGGCTGATTCCCTGCAGGGCTAACACTCTGCATGCCCGAGTTTAACAAATCAATCAACCCACTATTCTCCTCTCTGCTTCACTGTATACAGCAAATCTTGAAAGGGTCCTTGGAGACTGATAAGCCAGGAGATCAGTTGGGTCCTCTTACAAAACAGCTTCTCCTACATAGAGATAGGCTTTAAAGAACATAGCAATGCAAGTTTACAGACAGGCTACAGCCTAGAAAAGAGGAAATAGGAAATTTGGACTGGAAATCATAAATTGTTGGCATTTTTCAGGAATGTGTAGCAAGCTGTTTTTTTTCACCTCACACAGACAAACCACACATTTCCAAAGCTTAGATCTGGAAAAGTCCTGGGGCTGTGGCTGCATACCTCAGCTGCACCTTTCCATGAGCGGGAAGCTTCTTCCAGCTCTGTAAGGGGCCCAAGGTCAGAGCTTTGGGAGCGGGCATTGGCACAGCGCTCTTGGGCCTGGGCAAGAGCCTCGGCCAGGCAAGACTGAGCCACGGGCTGGACTTTCTGAAGAGCCTGTGATAGAAACTGGAAATGGACCTGCATCACCGTGAGGAAGCACCGACCTAGTACCTGGGAAAAAGAACACAGAGATTACAGTTACAACATACCTTAAGTCTAAGAGCACTCATTATTTGAATGTGGCTCAGTCAAGATGTTTGAGAAACCAAACAATATGGATGCCCTCAGCATAGAGGTGGAATCCTGTATGTCCACATGCCTCTGGGCTTCGTTATTGTTGATTAAAACAAAACTGCTTGCTGCTTTGTTTGCGCCTATCTAATGAAGCATTCGTCAAGTAATGACTGGTTGCTTTACCAACAAGTTATTTCTCCATCTAATATTTTTTTTTTGCATTTGCCTGCCTGTTCAACCATAAAGTTCCAGGAATTAAGAAGTGTGTCAACTATTTTCTATACACAAAACATCATCATGCTTGACAGGTAAACCTCAAAAGCTGTGATATATGCTTGTTTCGGTAAATTTGGTGCAGGATGTTGCGCAGGCATGATGTGTTTTGGCTCGAGTTGCAGCATATTAAGATAAATGCTTTGAAAAACATGCTAGCGACAACCATTAAACTGTTTATACACACATACAGCAAATGAATACCAGGCAGATTAAAGTCTGGCTACTGCTTTCAACGATTGTATGCCCTATTAATCTCAAACTTATCCAACAAATAAACTTAAGTTCTCTTTCAGAAACACTTTGCTACCTTATTTCCTATTTGTTTTTTTACACAAACTTAAGAATCGTAATGTGAAAGATGGCAAGACCAAATCTCTATAACCAATACATCAACTTCCAAAATACAACATTTTACCAGATTTTAGCAAACCTAAACTTTACGATAAAGTAAACTTTAGTGATAGATAAATAGATAATTATATAAGAACATTATAGCAAGGAGAGAAAAATCCACTATTCCACACATGTGGGAAAAGCATGTGCAAAGTTGACAATAATAACTGACATCATTCCACTACAAAGTGTGTCCAAGCAAGTGCTTGCTGAGTTCAGACAAGCTGTTTGTTGTTCAGTTTGCAAAATAAGAGAAATAGGACACCGTGGGTTCGCTACGGTCACAGGGTTTTCTTTTTCAGATACCTGCTGAAAATATCTCAAGGGATAGGGCTGAGTTCTGAAGTAAGAAATATGCAGTTGCTTTATGATGGCAGACAGGAACAACAACAACGAAGCCATCTTCATTCTTTAACACAATTCACGGACACCAAAACTAAGATGCACAAATGACTGGAGGCATAAAACCGCCATGACTTTGGAGTTTCATTGGTTTTGTAACAACTACAAAATAGGACACGTTGCCAAATAAATTATCATATTTGACATGCTCATGACTTTGGAATTTACTGCCTCATTCAGATTCCATTTAAATATCAAATGACTCAAGAGTGAAACTTTAGAGTAACTAAATATAAAATTCAAATGAAATTGATTTTGTTTAAGTTTACGATAATTACAGCGGGAACTCAAATGTAGTTCTCGCTGTTATGTGTGGGTACACATTTCATTGACAAGCTTCTAGTCTATTTTTCCATTTTTTCATATGAAGTCTTTTTGAAGGCACACTCAATCCTCCATACGAAAGCAGTGCTGGAAAAATTCAAACACCATGCACTGTGGTATTCCAAGCAGGGCTCATGTTTAACATGCTGGACCTCACAGAAACTGAACAAATTTATATGAGCTCTTCTGACCAGAAATATCCTCTGAATATTCAGGCTTCTTTTCATGTTCTTTTGCAAAGTTTAATTGTGGTTTGTGCAAAAGAGAAAACCTACGAAGACGCTGTTAAGCAGCATCTTTTGCAGAGTCTGAGCTGGCACAAACTCTGATTTCCACCGATGAACTGTTTGCTGAGGCGAAAACACACTGAAACATGTGCTTTTATATTTAGACTGAAGAATCATCACACCTTACACCATGAGGCTCTGATTAGTACCAGTTTGAATCTTTCTATACCTCCCAATTACTGATGCAACTCAGTTTCAACTTATTTTAATTGGTCTGTATCTTCCTGGCTCATTTTCTATATTAAAAATAAAAAATAAAAATCTGATTGCAAGACTTCAGTTCTTCGGGCACTGACTGGATTCTGGGAATCTCATTTAAAATTATAGATGTCAACATGTTTTCTGAGTCAGTGTGCGCATTGGATAAATAAAGTTCTACCACAGCAAGCCTGAGGTAGAACTATAAAATGAGTTTTCTTATAACAAGCATAACAAGTTAGAGAACCTACCTTTCCCGACAATTTTTTAACTACATTTTTTTTTAAATTACAGTTCAGAGAAAGTAATGCAACTCACTGAACATTCTGAGCCAGGAAAACCCCTGTAAGTATGAAAGAAACGTTTTTTATATAGTGTGCAACAAGCAATATGAAAGCTCACCAAAAGAAAAAGAAAAGAAAACTACCAAACAAGAAGTTTCTCTGTGACTCAGAGTCAGTATCCTGTCTGAAAGTTGAAAATGTCAGTATATCATGTGGTTTGTTTAATCTGTTCCTCATAATGCAACTAAAATAACAACAAGCTGGTCCTGGACTGAAAAGAAACAAGACAAGTTCAGAGGAAAACTTGTGGCTCTGAGATATTATATGGCACAGCTCTGCTCTAGACTAAAAAACTAATGTCAGTATGCTAAGATGCTTATATCTACAATGACAATGCATCATCACAGTCTTTGCTTAGTTCTAAATGCTGCCACACTAAAGTAAGTTCTCAATTTTGCAAATACACATTTACATATATACGTTCTGAACAACTCATCACAAAGATACATCAATGTGGACCATGAATATCAGGGAGATGGTGTTGTTATATAAATCAGTTGTGATATTTCAATCTGCTGATGGTGCAAAGTGAGAAGTCAGAGGAAAAAATAGAATGAGTTAAATTCGATTAAATTAGAATGTCTGGGGGACTTAAATATTTATAGAAAATTCCAAAGCAATCTACTGACAATCTGTTGGATATTTAACTGAAAAACCTTTATGGTAGTACTGGGAAAATCATTACTGGATCACTGAAATGAGCAACATTTATCCTTTGAGGCCAATAAAAAAAAAAACTGTACAAAAGTCGACAGTGAACTCCAACTTACCAGCAAAAGGTGGAGAAGCCAACACTTCCGTCGCTACAGTCCTCAAAATGAAATCCATAACTGCAAGTTCATGCCAAAACTCTTAGATTCACTAAACTATGTAGGATAATATGATGCCTATCCCCCTGCCACCTTCAGTTGGAGATCTGATAAATACGGGCTCATTTCCAGGGTACACTACATGAGAAACACCTGTTGTTGCTGTTAAAGCAACTAATCAGAGGTCAATTATTCAATGGAGATATAGTATGTTTGCCAAACAGAAAAATAACATAACAAACACTGATAATGAGGGCCGAGGTAGATATCACCAGCATATCTTAATGAAGATAACAAAATGAGCACATGCTGACAAAAAAAATCAAAAACTACTCTGCTACAAAGGCTGCTATAATCAAGCAAAGAAAGAAAAAAAAAATGAGGACATGGCTAAAGCATAAGATAATGGATAACACATGTGATTGGCTGTGCAGTATCCCACACAGTCATGGAAAATATGAGAAATAGTGAGTGCAGCAGAGCCAAGCTCATGCTGGCCTCCCTCAGAACCAAACAAGGCGAATCATGAATCAATCATCAACATTTATACTTCTATTTTCTGAGAACACCTGCACAATCACCACACCAGATCTGGGAGAGTAGAGTTCCTGAAGTCCAGACCTTTTCTGGGTAAAAGGAGAGTGAAGCTATTACAACAACCAGATGCTTACATAGTGGGGTTGCATTGCTGTCTGATCTACAAAAGAAAACAAGCAGCCTACCTCTGTTCATTAATGTCACTGGTCATGCTTTATTTATTTTTTGCTTTCTCCCTTGCTTTTCACTTCTTTTTTTCTGCATCTTCCCCCTTACACAATCATTTCTAAGAAACAGGAAGGTCACAATTATCCTGACCCCTACATTTCTCAGAAGTGGCCTATTAGATATTCTAGTCTTCAAAAACGTAAAACAGCTGTTCTGCGGGACTCTAAAGTCATGTGGATGGAACTTCATCAGCCAAATAAGCAGAACAAAAAAATCCAATATAATCTCATAGTTTGGTTAAAATGGGGTTCATCTTTAAATGGCACAACAATCAGGCTAAGAGAGATATATAAAGTATCGTGCCGAGCACATTTTTTCTTGAGGTCTAATGCTGGGTTCAAAGTAAATATTAGCAGATCTGATGCAATCAGGATGATGTCGGCTGTGAAAATTTTAAAAATGGCCATTATGATCTGACAGAAAAAAATACTTCATTTCCAATGCTTTCTCTTAGATTGTCAGATTTGAGCAGAGCGGTCTCCGTTGTGTAAAACGAAAAGGATATTGCAGATTAAGCTTGGTCTAACTGTTACATGGAGCGCCAGCCTCTATCATACACACTTCTTTGGTTGTTATTGTTTGTTTACACTCTTTATAAATTACTATCGCGCATTTTCTGAAGAAACACGCATGTTGTCAAAAACCGCAAGTATAATTGAATAAAACATGAACGTTTCTCTCAGTTGTGAAAAAGCCAAGATTTAATAACTTCATTAATTGCCCAATCTCACATACTGACCGTAATAACAATGGATTTTAACTTGGATGGACTGCCCAAGAATATTTGATAAACATTCAGAAATGTTAAACTGACTCATCTTTTAAATTCATCTGAGAAAGACATCACCCACAACTGATGCCACTTTTATTTTGAAAAGTTTGAAGTGCTACCAAGCTGGCCATCTTGGTGTTGTCTTAAACTGCAGGTAGTGACAGTGGACCTTGCTCTGCTTTGGAGACCTGCTATGACCTAGAGGCCACTCTAACCAGAGCCTATTTTATTATTTATTACAATCTAATATTTGTAGAGACCTTATAAATCATATAGTTTGCTTTTTTTTTTTTTAAGTTAGCTCTTTGATGTTTTAAATCCTGTATTGTTTACATCTGTGTATGCCAGCTTATACTTTTCGTCACACCTTATCGGGGACATCAGATTGTCAGTCTGCTTGCTCTCATACAAACAGATAGAGGACCCACCCTTGGTCAAAAACTCCATGGGGTTATTTTAAACCTTTAATCTGTTTTGGTTTGAACTGGAAACAGAAGGACGCCCAGAAATGTTGTTACACCAACATGTGAGCAGCAGGATATGCCATATTTCATTACAAACTAACTGTTGTGCATCTGTTTAGGCTGACTGTAGACTTTTTTTTTTTTTTAAATTAAAATCTCGCTCATGAAAGACTGTATGGTGCATGTTGTCCACGTCCCTAGTT
Organism: Rhamphochromis sp. 'chilingali'; assembly: GCF_963969265.1. Lineage (NCBI taxonomy): Eukaryota > Metazoa > Chordata > Actinopteri > Cichliformes > Cichlidae > Rhamphochromis > Rhamphochromis sp. 'chilingali'. Next base: position 34,447,406 of record NC_137933.1, on the reverse strand, counting down.
TTAACCGTGTTGAAAGGTTTATCCTCAGAGTGTTTTTAACAGTTGAAGACCAAGGTGGTGTTTTTCCAGTGTTTCCATTGTGCACCAAGTTGAGAGTGCTTATTCAGTCGTCTGACTTAAACAGCCATGAAGGTCTTTCTGATTGCGAGGACTTCACCATCTGCCTCTGGTCTTTGCTCTGCGGTTTAAACTTACAAGCTCAGCAAACAGCCTCCAAACAAACCGTGACAATTTCATGCATATTTGGCAGTAGACTCACTTTGACTGCTCAGAAAGCTCTGCTGTGGTTTGGAAAAAGAAGGTTTGTTTTGTAGACCTGGTCTACAAAACAAACCAGGGGGTGAAAAAAGGCCTGGGGGCAAAAAAAAGAAAGAAATAGGAGAAGAAGATGTGAGCAAGGGAAAGAGAGGGGGGGGGGGGGGGGGGGGGGGGGGGGGCTTCACATACCACAACTCTCCAAAACCAGAAATGCATTTGGTTCTTTTTGAAGACCTCATAATAAATCGAACTGCCAAAAAGCATTCCTCGAGTCATGCAGACAAAGGAAAATCCCCTCAACAGTCACAAACACAACACATTGTACGAGACAGACTGAATTAGCTGCAATTATCATGAGCTGGGTCTAAACAAGTCTAATCTGAGTATAGCGAATTCTTTTCTACCAAAGCACACCATGGCCGATAGTAGTAGAGATATTTTGTTAAAAACAATGCAAAACCGAAACACAAACATGAGCCGCAGATGACTCATCACAAACCCGTGCACGTATGCTGTACACTTCAATCTGATAACTCTGCACTTTTCTAAACACTGTCCTAAAATTAAAAAATATTTACTAAAAAAATATACTGGAGAGTCTTATTGGATTACTTACCTCAAATATTTTTGTTCACATGGGACATTATCCTTCATTTTACAACCATAACATTATTGTGGAGAGTGTTTTCTCTGAGATCAATGTATTTGACACACTGGAAAAAAGGCCATTGTAAAGTAAAATATTAGTACGTTTCTCTCAATATTTTAACAAATGTACCTTTTATGCCTGAGGCTAGACAGCACATGTGAGTGCCAAGCTGTGCGGTCTAAACTTTCACAGACTTGGGCTTCCTCTAATATTCATCTGTGCATATCCAAGACCACAGAGAGTCAGATTTACCAACTGTGGTGCAAAAGTGTTTCCTGTTTTGGGCTCAGCCACATCCACTGAGGTTCTGCAGGCCCTCCAGTGTCTTGGCCGCTGCAATGTAGCAGCTCTCCTACTACATGATAAAGTATTATCATGTAGCATAGATTGAGTAATATCCCCATAATTTTTGCTTTATAGTGTTGTATTTAACTATACAAAGTCATTTGTGGCACACTGCAATGGTATGGAAATTTGACTAGTCTTGGTCTAAGTTCTGCCAATATTTGTGTGTAGTCTATAAAAATATCTTTACACAAACTACAAAAACCCAGACTAGATGTTTAAACACTGCTACTCTTGCTATTCAGCAATAGAAATACTGATTGCTGAGTTACATTAATCATTGATATTTAATTAATACACAACACCTAAGATGCTAAAATGTTACACAGCCACCATCAGGAAGCAGTTCCCCTCATTGTGTTACGGGAAGTTGTAAAAAAATAAAATAAAGTAAGATGAATGACAGCCCCAGGAGCTGGTGCAAATCTGCAGTACTCTGATCTAGAAAATGAACAGTTGGATAAGGTGTGTCGAAACAAGCTGGTGAATAAGCATTGGCGCAATGTGTAACCACATTCTGAATGGGTAGGTGGATGTTAAGCTGCAAATAAAGAAGGCTGTTGGTGTTACCACTGCTAACATTATACACATACTGCAAATTAATCGGACAGTATGTGTGCGCAATGTTACGAATGATGCATGTAACGGAAATGGCACAAATTTCAGTTACATGCATTCAAACTACAATGTTACTGACGAATGTGATCAGCTGTTTCAAATGGCTCTCGTACAGATCCAACATTTTTATGGGAAATCTTAAATTTATCCATTCAACTTTTTGCTTTCTCTAACTTTTAGTCTACTACCAAGTATAAGTGTTTTCTCCCATGAAACAATTTTGTGTGTACTTGGGTCTGAATGTCCTTGCCACAATGATTTTTTACAGGTTGTTCCACGGGCTCACAAATGTGCATTCAATGCAGGTTAAAAGAAACAGGCATAGTAAACATTAGGAAATATGGGCTTTTTTCTGCTTGGGTGTGGTGCAGAGATTAAGATTCAGTTACTCGATGCTCACAGCACCCTTGAAGACACTATTATGACAACACAATTACAGCAAAATTGAAAACTGGAATTGCGACGATAAATACCTTATTTTCCATAATCAACCGATGATTATTATCCATTACAAACACAAGTACCTGTTTAGTCTTGCCATTTTCTTTTTATCATTGTGTCCTGAAAGGTGTAATGCAAGTTATTTAACCTGTGTGCAAGAACCTGGCTTGAGTTGAGAGTTTGTCAAACAGAGCCTAGATTTCATACAAAAAGTTGAACAGGTTTTTATAAGAACTATAGGATTTGTATGCTGTTATTTTTTGGATTGACAGTTTAGTCTCCAATAGACTCCATGTATTTCCTCTTTTGTAGAGTCCTCAACTCTCTTGAGCAGAAACACAGTTTTTATTCAAAATATGACAGATGCAGATCAGGATGCCGTTTGATGAATCTTGCTATGACAAATCTGTCACACCACTGTGTGTATACATAGCACCGGACTGTTACAGCAAAAAAATAAAAGACAATGTGGGAGACATACAAAAAGAAGACAGCAAGATAATAATGACATTAGCAGTGAGCCTCTGGATAACAGTCTACAGACCCTTTACTAAACTTACATAAGGAACACCTCTGCTGCAGCCTGCATTAACCATTGTGCACTTCAACAAATTTAGTACTGGTGAAAGATGTCGTGGTGACAAAAACTGTTTTTCTTCTCACATCCGCAGTGTTTTTCACACCTCACCCTCAGATCTTGACACCAGCTTAACATTGGGAATTAGAATGTTATTTGAGCCCGGAAACTCTGATTCATGAAGCGAGCATTCTAACAGAGACCAGCTAAGCATCTTAGCCCCCTCTCCAGAGTGCATGAATATGATAAAGTATGTCATGGCTAACTTTAGTACCCCAGCTTGTGAGCTTAGTTAACAAAATTTAGACATTGATGTTAAAATTTCTTTGTAGCAGTTTTTTACTGAAGTCAAAACAATCTGACGTTGTCTTTGTGAACCATGTGGACTTTAAAAGTTCACATAGAAAGACTGCGTGTGATTTGGAGACTTACCTCAACATCCTGCAGGCTGAAGTCATTCTGGTCTTTAAAGTTGGCGGCTCCAGCGCTCAGCTCCATCAGCATCTTGGCGATCTCAGGCTTTATTGCTGCTGTCAGTCTGCTGGCGGCCTCCATGACGTGTTCCTGCACGTCCTTCAGTTGCATAGCTGCTTTGGAATAGTGAGAGTTCCTGAACACACTGCTGAACAGGTCTGTTAGGAAGGCGCTGGCCCGGCAGAACACGTTGAGAGCATCCAAATATTTTGAGATGCCTTGCTGGATATCGGCAACAGCGGTAGAGGTGCCAGAAGGAGGTGGGTGGCAGCTGCCAGACATGCCTACCCCAGTGCCCATGGGTGAAGAGGCAGAGCAAGAGGAGGCCAGAGAGGCGCTCAGGGTCCGGCTTAGCTCAGGCATCTGGTACTGCTGGTGCTGTTGCACTTTCTGCTTGGACCCGCCGAGCAAAAAGCGACGCTTGTAGTCCATTTTACTTTCCTGCGCACTACAACAATACATAGGTGGTGCAACAGCACCGGAAGCTCCTGTTTGTAGTTTCTTTTTCCTCACAAAGTGTTCTTGTCCTTTTTAGAAAAAAAAAAAACAAAACGCCAAATTCAACGGCCCTGAAACTGTTCAAGTTAGGTATAAAGACAGCTCAAGGATTCTACCTCACAGAGGTTCATCTCAGTATGCCTTGTAGAGAGGCAACTTAGAAGTGGGTGAGGCTGAAGGGTGATCAAAAACCGACAAGCTGAGTAAAATACTCACATGCAGCCCTGCTGCAAAATCATCATGCTAGCTTAAAAAACAGCAAAGACACAGGTCCAGATACTCTGTTTTCAGCTTCAAACAAAACGATCATAATAGAGGAGGAAAGTATTACAGCCGAGTTTTAAAGTGCATTAACTTTCCTTCAGAATGGGGGGGGGGGGGAATCCTTCATACAGTATGCAGAGTATATACACTTATGTATTTACATATATAAACCTATACCAGCTTCAGCCAGTAAAAGTAGAAAATTATTTTAAAAGCTGAAAGCAAAAATGAATCCGAGGAAAATGACACACTGGTCAACAGCACGGAAGGAAAATGGCAATTTAAAAAGGAAAACAACACACAAGCAAGTAAATGCTGGAATCAGAGGATGTGGCTTCGTCTTTTCTTTTGCAGTGGCTGGCAGAGGAGCAGTGGGAGGCGAAGGGCAGACAGATCCAGTCCGTCTCAAATCCTCTTCACAAAGCAGGACACGGCAGGCAGTGAGCAAGCGGCCAGCTGATAGCTCTGTCTGCCTGTCAGAAGTCTCCAGCAGCTTCCCGGTTTCTCCACGTCTGCTGGCTGAGGTAGATATTACTCACCGCGGAAACAAGTGTGCTTCCAGATCTCGCTGTTCTCTGCAGATGCAGATTAGAGCGACAAAAGCACAAATGTATCTGTAAGGCCTCTAGGTCATTTCCTAAGGGAGGAAAGGGCAGAGACACAGAAGAGTGTTAACATCATGTCAAAGAGGAAGGATGAGCTTAATTTCAACTGCTTTACTGTGACAACCTAAAATAAACTGGCTGCTCTACAAAAATCAAAACATGGCTAATTTCAGCTGACTTCTAAAGTTTTAGGATTAGTACATAGAATGGCGCAGGTATAAACTGTCAAGTAATGTGCCTTCAAACAACAACTAATATTCTAGTATGAAACCTTTACTGGATGGTGACAAGGAAAGCAATAAGAGAAAGCATGTATACTTTACAATACAATAGGCAAGCCACAAAATATCAACTTGCTTTAGTTTTGTTCAGTTGCTGTGACATCCAATCAGTGATATCAAACCACAACCATAAAGTTGTACTACCCATTATGTGTTGTAAACCAGAAGTGACACTCAAAGGCTTTTATTTTAGAAAACTGATTGGGAAGGATGCGATCAGCCACAATTCCCTGAAATTGCTGCTAATATTGTATTACAGTTTGGTAAAGAGCTGTGCTTTAGTTGTACATTTCTAGACGATTACTAATACCATACCTCACTGAGCGTCTGTGCAAAGAATCTCTGGCAGTGTCTGGTTTAGCAGTACACAGCTGCAGACAGAAATTCCTGCATGAAGCCATTGTTGGAAGACACTGCGGGGTCTGTTGAACTACACGTAGTAGGAGTCACAATACTCTCATTCTGTGTGACTTTTCCATCTCCCTTTGGCCTTTTCACTGAATTAGGAATATAATATTTTATATTGTTAACATTAAAGTGGATTTGGCCTCACTTCTCTTCTAGCTTGTGACTGTCAGAAGATTTGCAATTTAGAAGGTCTCAAGACAAACCACAGTTAATAAGATTCCTGACAATAAAACAATACTAAACATAATCTGGAATCATATAAGTTAAATAAATAAACATTTCATGTAAACTGATCCAAAAGAAACATGCCTTAAATCCGCAGGTGTAAAATAACCTTTTTCTCATCTTAGGTCGCAGTGTTTTAGGAAGGAACAAAGAATACATTCCCATTAAACCAGTTCCTTAGCTATGCACTTGCAGAGAGCTTCGTGGCACTAAAGACTAAAACAGACACTCTTTATGACAATAAAGTCAATAGGACACTGAACATGATCCTGACCGACCATTTTCTTCATGAAACGGCTTTCCATATACCAGGCAGAAATCTGACTGTTATCTTGTAACATCACACTGAAAACAATTATGTTTTGGAATGAAACAGGAACGGCAGATAAAAAAAAAATATATATTATTCCCAGCTAGGTAACACATCCAGGATGCTGTCACTGTAGGTTTAGCAGCTGTGTGGTAGTCCCACATACAGGGTAGCTTCCATTACGCATCTCCGCCAACATTCGCCTGACCTTCAAAACCTCACTTCCTTTCACAAACAGAGGGGACGCCCAGCAAAAATCAGCCCACCCTTATCTGTCCTGGGCCACTGAGTTGAGAGACAGAGCCAAGGGAAACTACTGACCTCCTCTTGAAGGGACAAGGGAAATGTGCTTTCAATTTTTTTTAACCCTTACATTACAGTAGTTAGTCTTTCAGTTATTATTTTGAAAATTTGCTACAAGGACACCTTACTTAAAAACAACCACACAAATGTACATCGTAGTCAGGAGGTTTCATCTCCAACACTTGTTCAGCAAGTATTGCATGTTTACAATTGACGAAGATTCAGTGAAATATGTTAACGCCAACCTTTTCCTAAACAAAACTGGGTGATTACTACAAGACAAACCCTGCAGGGATAACTAGGATGACCAGTCTGGAGCTTGGCTGTACATTTAAATTAGTCAGTGCTTATTCAAAGATCTAATACCCCACATCTGTATCAAGAATGTAATGCAATTAACTTTATTATACTATATATTCAATTAACCAATTATTTGTTCAAGCTCTAAAACAGACCAGAAAATATTTGGGTTGCAGGGTTATATAACAAAGAAAAGCAGGAAATCCTTTCATTTTAGAGGCCTGAATTAATGATTATTTGTCATTACTTTATAATTTCTTTCCAAATTTTCAGATCTAGTTGTGGTACAAAAATATCAATTATACTACCACCTACCAAGTTATGCAGAGAAATTCTAGGCATTGTAGATGCGCTCTCTTTCAGGAAAACAAACAAACAAAACTTTTCTCTAGGAAGTATTTGATGAAGGAATAGCAAATTTTAATTTTATATGATTGTCTATAATGGTTAAGAGCAGCTAACTAGGGCAACAGTGCAGCAGGCCTCTAAATCCCAGGGATTACTGGCACAGTGAGAACCTGCCAGGTGCCCACAATGCCTGCTAGTTGACATAAGTAATAGGATATAAGCTTCTACAAAGTAAATGTGAAACCTAAGCTCGGCTAGCCCAGAGCTGGCTACTTTTGTTCTCACACATTCACACTATTTTTGGCTAAATGATGGGTGGAAGATTAGTCTTCTTTCAAAACAACTTGATGAATATACTAAACAGGTCAGTGAGGAAACCACATCGAACAAAACTAGCTTGCTAGTCATACAGCATGACGTAAAGGACCAGGACACAGCTGGAAACAATTAAAACTAATTGTGGACAGCAGTTAGACAGCTTTAGGAACGTGGTTTGGAAAAACAAAGGTTGGATATATTTAATCTTCATGAAATTATTCTTTTTTTTCCCTCTTTAGATTTGCTGCCTCAAATAGAGGAAGTCAAGTATCTCAGGGTTCTTGTTTACAAATAGCAGAGAAGTAAAGTAAGAGGTTAACACGTGGATTGGTCTAGCATTTACAGTGCTATAGATGCACCAGTTTGCTTTATTGAAGGCCAATCTGAATGCAAAGCTATTCACTGACTTGTCAATCTGCATTACTTCCCTCACAAACTGTGGGTTATGACTAAAAGAATGAGACTGCAGATTCAAACAGCAGAAATAAATTGTGTCTGTTCCCGCCTCCTGAATCTCCTTAGTGATAGGATGAGGACCTCAGTCATTCGGGAGGGCCTCCTGGAGGCCTCTGAGGTGAGGCATTGCAAACATGTCCAACCCAGGTCAAAATAAAGAAACAGTCTCTTGGCTAGCTTGAGAATGTCTCAGTTATCAACCAGAAAAGTTGGACGCCAAGGCTGAGAGAAGTCTGGACATCGTTTCTTAAGCAGTGATTATACCCTGTTGTGGATACGGACCCAGGTAGCTGGAGACAACATGGATGTATTTAAATGAATTAATTTCAGTTGCAGTTCTTTGAAATCCACCTGAAGGGAACACAAGCTGCCAGTGCATTACAACAAAGACATGGATGTAACGTTTTTATTAACAGTGGTAATTAAAAACAAATCTGTCAAACATTCAGAGCAGTACTGTTGGCAATGTTGCCTGACAATAATATTATTTTAGTATAAAGATTGACAGCTATTGTGATGTGACAAGTGAGTCCACATTCTGAAGTCTCCACGCTTCTTGTGGCTGCAGCGATGCTAGGTTGTTGTTTTTTTAGCTGTAATTTCCTTTATTTGGACAAGCACATGGAGTGGTTATTCATCAGCCAACACTACTTGGCTTGATTAGCTATCTAGTAATTGGTGAGCTAAGTACAAGACACCTATTGGTTTCATCTCCCTGTGTTAAGACACATGCCAATCAAAGCAACTGTTAAGTCAATAATCCAGGTGGAGTTGGATGAGTTTTAAAAAAAAAATTAATAAGATAATAAGAAAAATCACCCTCATCTAAGTAGTTAAAAATTGGGAAACTATACACCAATAGTAAAAGAATTCTTTGACTTTGATTTTTAATGCTGAGTCTATAGCCCCTTTTCCATTCGCCCCTACTCAGATCGTCTGGTTTTCAATTACAATCGAATACCACCTAATGTGTGTGGTCGTCATTATAGCAATACACCTGAGTGTTCCGTGACATAATTAGCTACAACAAAGGTCGACGTCAAGGTGATGATAAACCTGCTACTGTGGCTTTTCGTCAGACTTATTTTCGTGAAAGAGATGCTCTCATGATTCATCTAGTGACACCACTAACCAGCCAATCAGTCCCACGGAGTCTGCCATCACATTTCAGTACCTGCTCAGATCACTTTGGAATCATGGCCAAGCAGGTACTATTTTTGTACTATGTACCAGGTACAATAAAGTAATTGAAAACCCTGATAAATATGGCGAACTGCGGCAAGTCGATCCATGTCGGCACTAATGGAAAAGGGGGCTTATGTTGACTGACCCCCTTTTGGAGTCAGCCTAAAGTCTATATGCCACTTCGCACTTCAGCTCTAGATGTTGCCCAGGACAGTGTCATAAGATATGCTTAAAGGAAGTGAAACTCTTAAGATTAACAAAAAAGCAGTGATAGTGGGAAAAAAATGAAGAAACAAAATGCTGATTCAAATAAAAAAAATTTGTCAATTAACTTCATACTATCGAGATTACCCTACAATCACAATGGTATTAATCTGAGCCTAGTATAAGGAATGTGGTTCTATTATCTTTCACTTTAAAAAAAAAAAAAGAAAAAAAAAGTGAATAGCTTCGTCACACAATCTAGCACAGTTAAAATCATTTAGCCAGCTTAAAATTGGTGACACACTACATTTTTCAGCCAATGTCAGTAAATGCCATCTTATTTGGCAGGCCCATCATTCTATACCAGTGTTCAGTAGTTGTGTTTTTGTTATGTTTTTTTCTTGTTTTTTTTTTTTTTAGGGCTGTGAACAACAAAAGTAACAACACATTAAATGAGTGCTGTAAGTCAGACTCAATTCAACCCAAACAACAAAGTGACATTATTAGAGAGTGTTCATGGTCTACATTTCCTTCCTGGCAACAAAACTCTGCAGGCAGAGGATATCCCAAGAGAAGCAGACACGGCATCAATATTAATGAGGCCTATTGGCTTCTTAGGGTAGCTCTGTTGGCTGACAGCCTCCTGTTGCAGGGCACAGTGTGTTAGAGATTGCACCCAAACAAACACGTGTGATAAGAGCGTCCCTCCGGATGCACTGGAGTTCTGCCAGCCCACTTTAGTGTCCTTCCTCCAGCAGGAGCCGCTTAGGGCTAATGTTAGCCCTACTTCCCCACTCGCCGTACATGTCAGCTGCTCAACTTCAACAGGAAGGGGGTTTAGGTTTCCTGGAGCAAGCTCCTTGTCGCCAGTAACAAAAACTTCAAGCCAAGTATGCCACTGGGCATGTAGTAAAGTCATGGTACCTGTCTTTACAACCTGCTGGCCAAACAACTGCTTACAAAGGACTACCTTAAAAATGAGGTAGTATAATAGCAACAAATCCTTGAAATACTGATAATAATTCAGAAATGCCACAACTACTTAAATAATACTGTCTGGGCTACACTTGTATTGTAACAGATATTCATACTGATCAGCTCTACTTGACTATTGGCAGGGGTCTGCATTTTATTTTATTCAAATTTCTCTATAGGTTTTACAACATTAAAACACCCTTGTGTTAATTAATGCAACCTTCAGAGTTCATAACAGCAGTTACTTTTGGATACTCTGCCATATTTGTGTCACTGTTACTTCAAAGCTAGGTGGCTTAATAGCTGTAGATGGGGCAGCTGTTACCCATGTTGACAGCTCCTTATCCATCTGCCACTGGGAGGCAAACACAAGCCCTCTGATGCTCAAGCCACAGGCCCGACATTAGCTCTCTCATGAAGTCTATTTCGGCCTTCATGGGCAAAACAGCTGCCCTGAAAGTCCACACTGCCCCGTTTTTAGACACTCCAAAAGGTTCAGCGCAAAGTAAAAAAATGTCCTCCTCTACATCTGTTGCCAATGAAGCAAAGGAATGCATTTCCCCAAGAACACTCTTAATGTGGGTTCATACGAGTATAGAAAAATGGGCCAGAAAAACTGATATGCTGCAAAACATCTCCACAAAATGTAATGTAAACATGAAAAATGCATGTTTAAAAAATGATGCACTAATTGAAATGGAAGGCAAAGTTTACACTGTGTGTTTTACTGAAGACATTCCAAAGAGCAGATAAGTCACAGTGAAGTCTGAGAATCGGCAGACAGGTCGAGGAGGTCAGTCCGAATGACAGGACAAGTGCCGTGAGCAACTGTGTGATAGGAGCTGAGCCAGGCTCCTCTTGCCCACAGAGCACAAGGAGAGTATTGTGGCAGCCCTGGTGTCCTCATACCAGCACACAGAAAAAACACACACATGCACACTTGCACATGCAGCTGCATGACTTTGTAAGAGGAAGAGAAAAATAAAGGTCTTGGCTACAATTTAATATTAATATTAATAACAACTTTTTCCCCCCATCAATATAGTCTGTTTCTTCTTCGTCTTCTTCTTTCTTTTTAATCCTGGCCCTGTTTTTTTAGGCATTGCGGGTTTTGATTGTTGTGGTTTTGTTCCCATAACTAATTATGTTTTGGTCCCGTTTTTGGCTTGAAACTAAAAATAAATTTGATTTTATAATCAGGTATTACAAAAGACTGTTTCTAAACACTTTTCCAGTTCTGCTAAATTGTATTTTTTGGCAGAATTTGCACTTTATAAAGCAGTAGTGAAACCTTTCCTACTGCTTAAGTACCACTGTTATGAGTTTGCTCAGACATATCAGTCAAGAGGCTGATACAGCTGGCTGGATAATATTAGACTAACCTGTAGTGTCCTAACACACACACTGTAAGTAGCTTATGGCTCCAATAAAAATAGTGAACAGGCCGCACTCACAAAGGACACACTCACAGGCCTCATACGTCTGTGTTGCACAGACTTCAACATGTGCTTTTGACTTAATTAAATATTAATACATTCCATCACCCTAAGAACAAACAAAAAGCATATGTCCCAAATTTATTAAAGTCTAACGGGGAATCAAGATGTCAGCTGACATGCATGCATGAATCTCATTTGATTAAATAAAAGTCCCATCTCATCTGATCTAATCTAAGCTTTTGCACAAAGCCTAAATACCTTTCAACAGTCAACATTAAGCAATCGGAATAAGCTCAAATACCCTCTTCAAATAACTCTGTACAATAGACCATGTTTACTGTGCCTAACCAGTGGGTTTCAATAAGTGAGAGCTGTGATGAAAGGCTCTGACGTCAGTTCCATTCATAAAAGGTTGGTGGCAACCTGTGGGGATGAAAATGCTTTCCTCAGCCTAAACTGAGCAGACTGTATACTGAGATTGCAGGTTGTGTTACATGCCAAGCATGAGAGTTGTATTTATAGCCAAAAAGAAAGATAGAATTTACCTTTCCCGTTTAGCCACAATGACAAAATATATAGAGGTGTCACAGAAGCCGTAAATCTAAATAGGGTAGTAAAAGAAAATCAAGCCAAGTATAGCACTATGCATGTTATCATTAATATAGCTGCACCAATCTAGCTTTTACCACTTCTTATTCGATCCCGAGACCATGGCTTAAGGCATCTTCTTATACCAAGTACTGATCTGACCCCACTGTTAAATAAATAAGCTATATAAATTTATTAAACTGGTACGCATCCCTTTTGTCAACAGCTAATTAGAGCTGGGCGATATGGGATTTTTTCATATCACGATATGTTTTTTTCATTTCAGGCGATAACGATATCTATCACGATATAAGCCAAATAACTATATTTGTAAGATTTAAATGTGCCGTTGCTCACAAGTAAAATGTGAAATAATCAGCAGCTTGTTTTTATTTAAATATTTATTTCCCATAATAAGTTCAACAGGGTAGATGTACTTAAGGAACATGAGACTTTTTCAGATAAATAAAGGCAAATATTGCAAACTACACAAAAGGCAGCCGCTAAAGCGTTTAAGTTTCAAAACAGAACAAACGAAACAGACTACTAAATTGTCAATTCCACTTAGAAGCAAAATATTAATTCTAAAAATAAATCTTAGTTTGTTTTACAGAATAACAGACAAAACTGACTAACTTTTGTCAATATCAAATAAACTGAGAACTAAAAGGAAATTCTCAATCTCTCCTTGTTGTATAGCTTAGCTTTTCAAACAGTTTTAACAGTTACTTTAGTCTGACAAAAGCCGAATGACGAATTAGCGCTTCCAGTCAGAGAATGAGGCTACGTCCACGCGTACACGGGTATTTTTGAAAACGGAGATTTTCCGTTTTCGTTTTAAAAAAATAATCCTGTCCACACATAAAGGCAGAAATGAAGGAAAACGCTGCTATGAACATGCCAAAGCAGCAGGTGGCACTAGATTCCTAACCGTGCAGAAATGTTGGCCAATCAGAAGTCTAGAAGCCTCGGTGGGAAAAAGTAAACAAAGCTGCGGCATAGAAGCAGAACCGAGTCGTATGTGTGGACGGACAGTAACTGTGTATATGTAAGCATTTAAACACTGCAGAGAGTAGAATTAACAGTAACAGTATTGTAGAAATTCATTTCACCGAAACAATAACGTGGCGCACAGTGTGACGCATGCACCAGTTTATTGTATTTCCAGACTTGCTTTCGGCACATTTACAGTGCACGCTACTCTGTTTTTTGTCAGACTTGAAATAGCCGAAATACCTTCACACTACGGAACTTCTATGGCTCTTCCGTTCGACAATCTCTCCGGCATTGGAACCATCATCTGTTTTCTCTTCGGTCACGCTCGGTTGATTTTTCTAGTCGGCACACTCATTTCCTCCATTACCCGCTGGCTGCTTCCCAAACAAACACACGTGCGGCTTGGCACTTGTGCTGTACGTAACAAGTCACGCGACGTGACTGTGATTGGTTCGGCTCTGCGCTACTTAGTTTGGATTGGCTGACCTTTTTTTTTTTTTTTTTTTTTTTTTTTTTTTTAAAGAGGACAAGAGCGGCGAGGTCTATCGCGATAGCTTAATTTCTCTATCGAGTAAAAGTTATATCGCGATACATATCGTTATCGTTCTATCGCCCAGCTCTACAGCTAATTAATTATCTTGAGTTGATTCAACTGCTATTAGCTTAAAGGTGGGATACAGACTGACAAACAATCATTCACAAACACAGTCAACTTTGAATCGCTAATTAAGCTAACCCATGCATTTCTTTGGACAGTGGGAGGAAGTGACTGAGTCAGCTGCTTTCACAGCTGTTTGCATTGTAATATCTGTTCTGAACTTAAAGTTTTTAGCTAAAAAAATACCATTGACATTATAATAAATTAAAAAATTAAACTAATGAAAACTAAAGTAAACAAAACAACAAATTAAATTTAAATTAACAAAAATCTGAAAACTATTTAAAACAAAAGTGAATTTAAAAAGCCAAAATGAAATGGGAATAAAAACTCATTTTAAAGCTCAAAATTATAAAATATGCATGTTGATCGCAATTTGCATTTAAGTTACAGACTTTTGAAGACATTCAAAGACAAGATCTTGGCATCAAGGATGTGAAAAACAACCAAAATGCTGACGCTTTGCTGTCAGCAGCCGGTTCACTGTTCCTGAAGCGTTGCGTAGCAAATACAAAACAAAGATTTGAAGTGAGCAAAGCAACCCCATAAATCACTACAGATTTTATCATTCCTAATTCTCACACAGTTACAAAACTCAGTAAATGACAATCCTTTGCACAGAGGATAAAGAAAGGCTGTTTACTGACTGAGTGCTTCAAAACAATACAATACATTGGCAGGTATGGCACAGGGTGCAGACTATGAAACATTTAAACACTGGACAAATGTTTGATTCACTACTGAAATACCTTACAACAATCTATAAAATCTTTGCCATCTCCACTGCTTGATTTTTAGTAACTGATCCCAACGTCTAAGCTGCATATTTTCTGCAGGGATTAATAAAGAGAAGTTTCTCTATAGAGTTTCATGGTAGTCTTGTTTCATTTGATCATCTCTGGTGCATGAACAGTCATGCTTCTCACTGGGAACATTTGACTGAGGGGCAAATAGCTGACCACAAACTAAGGCTAAACTGGTTTCCCAGGAGACAAGGGTGAGATTTCAAGGAAGAAGCCCCCTCCCTCCCTCAATCCTTTGATTTTCTGAAAAATCGACAGTGCCCCTTATAATCTGGTGCACCTTATGTATGAATTCTGGTTGTGCTTACTTAGCTCAAACCAATTTTATGTGGTACATGGCGCTCAAAAATTTGTCAAAAAATGTTTTAGTAAGACTTTCGTAAGCTACGAAGGATGGACCGCTTGATGGACTGTCAGAGCATTACGGCTACTGTAGTCAGGAGCCTTGCAGAGTAATACGCACTGTATGCTTGTTAGCTGCTTGTTTAATTGAAAATACATTGATGGGGGTTTTTTTGCACTAATAAAGTTGTGGAGTTGTAAAGTATTTTGTCTTGCATCAATTATATCATCAGTTATATTGTTATCCCAAATTTTCAAATATATATCATGATAAATATTTATGACCATATTGTCCTGCCCTACATGACACACTAGCAGACAGAGTTGAAACAGCCCATGTAAGAGAAAGAGGTAGACCCAAGCCCTCTGACACACATAAATACTGTTAGTTTTATTCATCCAAAGGAAAATACAAACACAAACCACACAAAGGAAAAAGATTAACAGAATAAAATGGGTTGCAGCTGAAAATTATTTAATATGATCAGAGACATGTGAAATGTAAATTGTCCAGTCTGTCCCAAATTTCACATGTTTGATTAAAGTCAAAGTCTAGAGACATCTATATGTCAAAATCATGTCACACTCACAGCATCAGCTAATGGCAACAGGGAATCAATTAGCACCTACCAAGGAACTTTTTACATGTATTAAACAAAAATTACCAGAAAAAAAAGTAACCTTTAATTTATAGTTAATTTACTCAAGCTTAATTGTTTCAAATGCAGCCAAAAATAACAACAAAATACAAACATTTACATTAAAAAAGGCTCTTTACTTGAGATGATTCTTTGCCTTAGCTATATGTGAGCCAGATGTGGTCCCATGAGTAATCGCCATTAAAAGCTTGTTTTTGAGCTTAGAAAAGCCATTTTTCAGTAAGCAATAACTTTTCCCAGTTCCAGTATTTGAACTATCCAACTGAATGCAAGATTTAAATCCTACGTACAAAACGCAAACTCTAAACAGTGCAAATCATTGCAATGTATTTACATTTAACACAGACTCCCAACTTTCTGGAAGTTGTAGTTACTGGCTACATAACATCTTGCAAATCTTTCTGGTCTAAATGAAAATTTTTAAGTAAAACTAAATACACAAAATGAAGGAATTCCTGTTTATCACCTACTTCCCCCTCAGTGGAAATGTCTCTGTAAGACTCACCTACATAAATTTGACGTGGAACAATAATGACTATAAAACTCCTTTGTTTAAGGAAATATCATTCAGGCCCATGAAGTGCCTGCACTCCACCCGATGCAAGTGCAAACAGTAATCTTGTGACTGCTGACTTCCTCATACATGTATCCGGATTTAAAGTTAGACTGAGGAAAATGGCACTCCAGGTCATATATATCACATGTTGACAAATACTGGCAACAAATAATAGTATGAAAACAACTGGAGCCTCAGTGCTAGTCCACCAGCTACGGTGCCCATTCAGGCACAAAGGCTATCCAAAGGAATTGAGTTTAAAACAGACAGGAATTTTGCAGTGCAAAGCATGTATTTCCACAGAGACACAGCTGTGGCAGATGTCAACACAAAGGTTCAGGGTTGTTTTAATGACAGTTGTACATGCATGCAAAACTCCACAAAAGGAACGTACTGGCTTTACCATACATCTTCACTTTAACAAAAAATAAAAAACAACAACAACAAAAAACATTGAACACCAGTGACAAACACAGTCATCTGAGTGAAAACAACTTTCAATAAAAGTTTAAAAGATCACAGCCTTTTACAGGCATTTCTCAATGATAACATCTTTACTTTGGAAGGCAGCAAACCTAAACCACCTATAGGACAATATTAGATGAAATTGTGTGTTAGGGTCAACAAAGCCACTGAAAAACAGTGGTTTTATTAAACTTCAAGAAAATACGTTAATGAAGTTGATCTTCATGAATATTAATTATAATTCAACTGACATGAGCTGAACTAAACCAAACAGAGCTTAACAGGGAATCAACTGAGGCTCCTCAAAGGTGAAAGAAGAGCCTTAAAGTGGATTTTATACCAATTATCTTAATTTAAAAGCCCTTGGAAGGCAAAAATTGTAATTGAAATCAAATTAACTGCACACCCCTATTACCTAACAAGCAAGAAAATATGAATCATGCAATGACAACAATTTTATCAGTCTTCATCAGAGTGGCTGCTCATGGCAAACCTTGCACGTATGAATAGCCAATCAGCGCACAGACATCTCAAATCATAGGTGATATCCTATGCCAAGACACGATCAGACAGTAGGACAGCTTCTACTTTCACCACAAGCACATCCACACGATCTCAAACGACAGACATCTGGCTAGACTGTAGATGGCTACACCCCTCCAAAGAAGTGGGGCAACGTTATTTATTAATACAACTCCACTCATCTTCTCTGTACTGTAGAGACTATATAAAAACATCGACATCAAGTTTCTACTTTACTTATAGTACGATTATTTAAGGTCAATATATCGAAATTAATGTAAACCAAGAGGCGAGTATTAAAAGACCATAATAGCATGTCTGAGGATACGATATCAAGACCTCTACAGCATTACTGCTGCTCTGCTCTGTACGTGTTATTAAACACAGCAAGGCTACTCTAGGGCTATTATTACAACAGCTTGTTACTTAATCCTGAAACCCCAGCGGGGAAGAAAACCAACTAGCTAGCTAGTTTTGTAAGGGGGTTATTGTCAAACACGATCACTATTTAGCAGGAAGGTGTAACAGAATCCCCGCAAGCGCAGTTAGCCGGTTTCATCGAAACTCTGCGATGACATGGCCCAAGTCATGGGAACACTATGTCGCAGCTATTAATACGGCCTTTTAACGCCCTAAACGCGGTGTCGCCGGAAAGCCTTTCGCGGCATCAACACGCCAAACGCTGGATAAGCGAATGACGGGGAAATGCCACCCCCGGTGGGTACCCAGCACACTAGGTCCCTTGCTTTCCCCGGTCTTTGACACTCAGCCGCCTGCCACTTAGAACCAGACGCTCGCTTTCGTGTTAGCTAGCAAGCCGGAGCACAGAAAGGCACAGAAACAAGTATGTAGCCAGAGGAACCGTAAATAACGTCCGTGTCGCCAGCTTGTCTCTAACGTTAGCCTGCATTCCATCTTTGTGCGGCGGATGATCACCGACTGCAGCGCGTAACTTCAAACCGAGAACGCCCAGGTCCGTTATCGGACACGCAGTCAATCCAGGTTATTACAAAAGCTTAAGGCTTGTTACATCAATCTCGCACGTAAGAGTGTCAAGACGATGATCAAATCTGAAGCATCGTGCACAGATATAAACAAGGGGCAGTGTTAACAGAAACAAAAGACAGCGTCAACCCACCTCTCCTCCTTCGCTAGCCGAGGCGGATGCGCTTTATCAGCACACATGAAATTGGGCTTGTGTACATACGAGCGTTCAGTTGCACAAATATGTCAAGTCCTTCTGGAGCCTTCACTGAAAACACTTGTCTTAGCGATTATGGGGTTGCATTATTTTGCTTAACACGACTTAGAAAAATAAGCACGTCAAATAAAGGTGCGTCCGATAATGGACACATCAGTACTAATCAAGCTAGCTACACAGCTAAGCGAGCTAGCGTTAGCAAACCAGCTAGCTCTCTGCGACACGACTGTAAGCGCTGCTAGAAAGCACCAGCTAACGTAAGCGGCCCGGTGCTGCTCCACCACAGACTCAAAACAGCCGGGACTACCGCGGCCAAGACAAAACAAGCTCCCGTGAAACACAAGAAAATTATTACAGTACGCGTTCAGTTAATCAAAGCATCGCTTACCAGCTCTAGGCATCCACCCTCTTGACAGCGAATTCCCTGTCTGTGTGACCACTATCAAAACCAAGTCAATAAACTCACACTTCCGCTGAGACTTTCACAATAAAACCGTCAATCAGCAATATTTTATCAGATACCGGTTGTTCAGTGATGACGCGACGACTCCTACTTCCGGGTCTAAAGTAGTCTGCGTTTAATATGGCTTTTGTGTTGTTAACATGTTTAATGTTATGTATTTTCTTCTGTTTGATCTCAAAAAGCTCCTAAAACAGTCAGTGATCACTGACCTCCCTCGGCTTTTATTACCGCTAATCATTTATTTAAGCTCAGTTTTTAAAACCTTAGGATGTAACTACAGCCCAGCCCATGCAGCAGTATATGAATGACTAACCTCGTATTGTGGATGGATTATCTCAGTTGTTCTCCTGGCTGAAGTTTGGTCCTTTTACAGCATCCTGCCATGCGATTACATTTGTTTCTGACCACTGAGAACACTCACGTTAACTTTTATCGAGTGGAAAAAAAGTTAGCTTGTTTATATTATGCTAACACAGCTGTGTCGCTAGCGGTCACGTAGCACATCATTATATACCAGCTAGCCCAACTTCAGTAACCCTACAAACGTTACTGCTGTTTAGTTTTCTGTCTTCATTTATGCTGGAAGTGATAACAGAGATGTACGTTTTAATTTGTTTTCAAAACCCTGCAGTCAGGACATGCTATATTGTATTTAGATAGAAGCTAGCGAGCTAACTCCCTGCTAACTTCTAACTCCGTTAAATGTCATAAATTCCGTTTTCATGGATGCCTGGATGTTAAACTCAATTGTTACACCTGGTAGAGCAGAACGCTGATCATTTTATTAAAGATGAAAGACTTTAGACAGTTTTTCAACTCTCAATAATGCCATAGTGATCGTTTGATATATGGACCTGCAGCGGAGTTTAGACCCAGACACGGCTAGTGACGTCAGACTGAACAACCGGATATTTTGTCTTCCTACAACACCGCCTTAAATACCATTTAAAAATAATATAAGATTGCGTTACCATATTGTTTAATTTAGTTTCTAAACCTTACACTTCAATTTTGATTCTTGTAATATAACTCTAACTAATATAAATAATAACGATAACTATAAATAACATAAATATAACCAATATAGTCAAAGGCACGAAGTAAGAATAAACATGGAAAGCATCAAACATCATGATTGAAAAAGTAGGGAAACCTAGTTATTCAAATGAAAGGGAACCCAAATAGTGAGCTGAGAAAAAATCGCATTATATCTTTTGCTTGAAGTGTAGAACGGGTTTGTGACTACATGGAATGAAGATTAAGACGAAATAAAATCCAGCACAATTTAATGCTGCTTCTGGATAAGGTTTTCTCGCCCCCTAATGTTTGTTAGAGAATGTTACATCTTGTACTTCATGCTTAAATAAGAACACTTGGGGGCGCTAAGGTCTCAAACTTGTCTTTAACAATGCAACCTCTCCAGGTAGCAGACACCTGCACAGCTTTAAAGGATACCGCCTGCACTTGATCTGGATCTGCAGTGTCTCAACAAGGGTTACAACTTTCAGATTTAGATAATTAAAGAGGAGCCACAATTTGCACTGTTAGGTCAACTGATTTAATCGCTATGTGTTACATAAAATATGCACGTACTGAAATCAAGCATATTAAAACACATTATGTTACACACATTTACCAAGAACTAGCTGAGCATAAATGGTCGCTTGTCTTTTTTTACTAGCTGTAGAACAGTAATGCTAAATAAGGCATAACTAGTAACAAGCCAATATGCTTGTTTTTGGACTTCAGTGCAGCGTACTACAATGCAGGTTTGGATGAGAAACCTGTGAGAAAAGCTTAGTCTATAGTTTGGATGTTTCCTTTTCCCCCACATATAGTTGGAGAAGAATATTACTAAATGTAAATTAGTAGTTCATTACAAAATGAAAAGTTGTTGCGTTCATATAATTCTTCTTTGCCTTGGGCATAAATGCAACCCTTATACTCAGTTTTAAATGAGTATGAACTGAGTTTTAACTTAACTGAGTCTTAACATTTATGGCCACCTTCCATTTTTTGTGACTGGCTTCCCCTCACAAACAGAAGTTGGAAGGGGCTGCTGTGCTCACTGCTGTGCTCTTTGTCTCTGAGATGGGCATATTAGAGATGTCCACTCTCACTGAAATTTCACAGATACAGAACAAGTGAAAAGAAATTGGAGACTTACAGTGATTATGTCATCCACTGATCTTATTTTAAACTGTGGCCATTTTTGGCTATTTGACTACTGTATAACCATTTAAGAGAAAAATAAGAAAAGGTACAACACATTGTCTGACCTGTGTGATGATCCGTGTGGCACAGTGAACTACATGCACTCAAACCCTGCAAGACAGTGGGCAAGTGTGACACGCTCAGGTCATGGATATTATATGTCTCTTGTAGGAGGGGCAAGTTTAGATCTAGACTGTGCCCTTCAAAAAGCTCTCTCTCTGACCTGCTCAGTCGCACTCAGCCAAGATAGTTGAGCACAGTGGAGCACAGCAAGCCCCCCTCTCTGGACAGCATGGGACTTACTCAGGACCCCAACTTTCAAAAGTTGCAGGAGTGGTACACAGCCCACGCCCTGGGCCTCAACATGAGGCACATGTTTGAGGCTGACAAGGAGAGATTCAACAAGCTCAGGTATAAAACAAGAACAGAATACATTTAGATATGTTTGATGTATTTGGTAAGTTAATGTTAATTCTGTTTTATCATCTGTTGACATGTTCACATAACAGACCTCTGTGTGGCTTCATTACACACATGTCAAACCTCAACACAACGACAAAATGATAGTTTTTGTCTGGATACTGATACTCAGAAAATATCCTCATCTTGTCTCCGATAGCCTCACACTGAAAACTGAGGATGGAGACATTCTTCTGGATTACTCCAAGAACCTCATCACAGAGGACGTTATGAAAATGTTGGTTGACCTGGTAATTCAATTTACATTTAAATGATCTGTGGCCTTTAAACTGTTTATATTAATTACCGAATCATTAGCCAATCAATCCTTTCATCAAGCAGAAAGTGGGGGTCAGTTCATCAGATACAAGTTTCATCTTCACTTAAGTTGTGTTTCTTTGAAGGACTGCTCATAAGTTTAAAACTTCCCAAATTGTTACTGACATAGCATTCATATTTATTGTTTCATTAGGCCAAGTCAAGAGGCATTGAGGCTGCCAGAGAGAAGATGTTTACTGGAGAGAAGATAAACTTCACTGAGGTGCTCGTTGTTAAACAGTCATAACTTCGCTTAACACTCTTTCTTTTATTTCTCTTAAAAATGAACACTAAGTACAGTAAATGCAAGCTGAAAAACCCATTCACTTCTCATTCACGAGCAGTGTAAGCAGCCAGCAGAAAAATACCCAGTGCTTCAGTGCTGATAGTAAGAGTCTGTGTATATTAACATTTATCTCCTGGTGCTGTGGAAATGAAGGGCCGTGCTGTGCTCCATGTGGCTCTGAGGAACCGTTCCAACACTCCCATCATGGTGGATGGGAAGGATGTAATGCCAGACGTTAATAAGGTTCTGGAGAAAATGAAGGGTTTCTGTCATGTGAGTGAACCCAAAAATAAAGGCACAAAATCACAACAAAAGCTCTTCCACAGAACTGTTTAAACAATTCACTATGTCAGTTTTGTAGCCCTGCTCATGAATTTTTTGATGCAGCTATCAGCAGTTTATAGACCCACAAAAATAATGTTTGCGATTTATGTGTTGCAGAAAGTTCGCAGTGGCGAGTGGAAGGGCTACACAGGGAAGGCCATCACTGATGTTGTTAATGTTGGAATTGGAGGATCTGATCTTGTGAGTGGATTAGCTTGAAAGATCTGTTAATCTTACATATATTAATAATAACACAAATAGGCCTGACTTTTTTTTTTCCCTTACCATGACCTGTAGGGCCCCCTGATGGTAACTGAGGCCCTGAAGCCGTACTCAAAAGATGGACCTCGTGTGTGGTTTGTGTCCAATATTGATGGCACCCACATCGCCAAAACCCTGGCACAGCTCAACCCTGAGACAACCCTCTTCATCATTGCATCCAAGGTAGCATGTTCATGAAGAAATGAGGAATATTTATTTATTTATTGCTAAATCTTCAAGCACAGACAGAAAGTTCCTTATAAATTGCTGCATGAATATATGTGTATTCCTATATATACAGACATTCACCACACAAGAGACAATTACAAATGCTGAGTCGGCCAAAGCTTGGTTCCTCGAACATGCCAAAGATGTGAGTTTGCAGCAATCCTGCACAGCACAGTTTCATTACTACACTAAAAGGATGTCTTTCTTAATTATAAATTTGATATGTTTCAACAGAAAGCTGCTGTCGCCAAACACTTTGTGGCTCTTTCCACCAATGGTGTAAGTTGTACCAAATTTTTTTCAGGGTTAATAAGCCTCTCGCTGCATCTACACATTCTAATACTAACTTTTCTGTTTTTCTCTGTCTCCCCTTCAGCCCAAAGTGAAAGACTTTGGCATCGACACAGAGAACATGTTCGAGTTCTGGGACGTGAGTGCCCTTTGAGCTTTAAAACACACACACTGTATGCAGGTTTTTCACGTCCACACGGTGCCATGGAGCGAGAGTAGAAGCTATAAATAAAGCAGACTTTTGACCTGTGAAGTAGGTGAGACAGACTCTCTGAACAGCAGCTGCCGGGTAATCAGAAGCTCTTCAGTCTCAGTTATTATTGGTAGTGACCTTCTCTCTTGCAGAGGTTACTGTAAAGGCTGAGTTGCATCAAAGGTCAGAGAGTTGCATTTAGTTACATTGTTGGTATTTTAAAGGTAACAGCTATAATGTGGCCTTTATGTCAGGAGAAAATGGCTGCATGCACAAAATCTACAGCAAAGGTGGGCAATCAATTTTCCCAAAGGGGCACATGGGAGACTGGGACTGTTATAGAGGGCTGCCACAATAAGCTTATAAAGAGCTAAAATTAAAATCAAATGAAACTGAGTTAAGCTTATTGATGTGGCCCTCGACATCAGTCCCAGTTTCTCATGTGGCCCCTTGGAAAAATGTATTGTCCGCCTCTAGTCTACAGTATTTTCAGTCCAAAAGAGAGAAGAAGGGAGAAAAAATGCCTAAAAGAACTTTTGGAAAAGATTTAAGACTGAAGCAATCAATCAATCAATCTTTATTTATAAAGCACTTTTCATACAAAAAAAAAATGTAGCACAAAGTGCTTTACATGGTTAAAAGCAGCCCACCCCACCCCACCCTCCAACTCACTCCCCACACTCTCATTAACATAAACAATGTGAATACACACATATACCCCCCCCCCCCCCCCCCCCACACACACACACACACACACACGCACACACGCACACTTAAAGAGTAAAATTGGGCTGGGTACACATGTGCCAAGTGAGGAAACACTATAACAGGGAGCCGTCTGCACCGGGAGCCGGTCACAGACCGTAGCCTCCAGGCTGGGCACACAGCAGGAGGGAGGCAAAGAAGCCCCCCAGCCAGGCTGAGAGGCAAATCATACATTTCTTGCTACTATTTAACAAAGCTATAGAGATCAAGTGTGGTGTTTATTTTAATTGCATATGTGCATAACCTTGGCTTCCTTTTATTAAAATGGGACAAAACATTGTATAATTTTTGTGTGTTTTCTTGTAGTGGGTTGGTGGTCGTTTCTCCCTGTGGTCTGCAATTGGAATGGCTATTGCCCTGCACATTGGTATGTACAGTAAACACACCCACACATTTCAGGGAGCTCGCTGGGGCTTAAACTACAGGAATACCAAGGTTACTTGGGTCCATCCTGAGGAGAAATATTTGCATTTTTATGTCAGTATCTAAAATCATTGCTAAAACATATATGAAAACTTATATGTGTGGACCAGCAATCATATTCATCCCAAGTACAGTGCTAAAAGTCTACACAATCACTTAACTTTTCTTGTGCATCTGATCTCCAGGCTTTGACAACTTTGAGAAGCTTCTGTCAGGAGCACACTGGATGGTGGGTACACCATAATGAGATGTTCAAAGTGTCACTTCTTCACCTGCCTGATATTGAAAATTATTGTTATGATTTTTTCCCTAAAGAATGATACAGAAAACAAAGGTAAATTAGGTTTACCCTTTCATATATAGGACAAGCACTTCCGTACTGCTCCCCTGGATAAGAACGCTCCCATCCTGTTGGCTCTGTTGGGCATTTGGTACATCAACTTTTTCCACGCTGAGACCCAGGCTATGCTGCCCTATGACCAGTATATGCACCGTTTCACTGCCTACTTCCAACAGGTCTGTCCCCACAATGCAGAAGTGATCCAAAACATTATTTTAAATCAACTTATAGAGTTGATAGATTATTTTAATAATATAAGTGAGTCATTGTATATTGAGAGTGTTTGTTGTCTAGGGTGACATGGAGTCAAATGGAAAGTACATTACTAATCATGGGACACGTGTGAACTACCACACTGGGCCAATAGTCTGGGGAGAGCCTGGAACAAATGGACAGCATGCCTTCTACCAGCTCATCCACCAAGGTAACTCCACCTGGGAGCAGCAACAGACATTTGATTCAGCTGGTCTTTTTCTGGTCCTGGGTTGTCAAATATGTAGACTGTGTACAAAAACCAGCACATTAAAGTATTTCTGGAGGTTGGTGAGTTGTTGAATCATAAAAACAGTATATACTATTGTAGTTTAGTTACATGTAATTAACAGACTCAGTGAATGTGGAAATCTGAGCCATATCACTGAAATTGCTGTCAGTTGTCTTAAGACACCTCAGGCTGGTGATTATTTCTGTTTGTATCACTCAGCATATAAGAAAAAAATAATAATTTACCAAGAAATATACATTTCTATTGTCTAGCAAAATTTGTGAGGGAAAGTGATAAGGTGTGTTTTCATTTAAAAATATTATGGTTTCAGTGCAGGTGAAACTCTTCAGAGTAAACTTATATACAGTTAAAGAACTGGAATTATCTTAATGGTCCAGGATCAAATTGAGCTGCATGTAGCCCACAGACTAAAGGACTTTAATCCAGTTTGCTACCTGGTTAAGTTTGTCACTAATGCGACTCAACATGTTCATTTCAGGAACTCGAATGGTGCCTTGTGACTTCCTGATTCCAGCTCAATCACAGCATCCAATCAGAGACAACCTGCACCACAAGGTATCACTGATGTTAGAGAGGTATCTGTCTAAAGCAGCATTTATGCAGATATTGCGAAGTCTGTCTCTTGTTTAGGATATTAAATGAGTTTGACCACATCCTAGACTACTCTACTAGACTGTATAGACAAAAGTATTCAGCCATACCGCTTAATCTTAAAATTACAGTGCTTTTAGTTTCCCTGTAAGCACCTAGCCATGCAGTCTACTTATATAAATATTTGTGAAAGAATTCACTGACTTGAAATGTGGTACTATAATAGGATTCCACTGTTGCTACAGGATAGTTTGTGGAATTTCTTTCCTCCTAGATATTTCACAGTCAACCGTAAGCACTACTTTTCTGAAAAAATCTCAAGCATGCCAATACACCACCTTTTCAGCAACACATACAAGCTAATAGGATGCATAATGTTAGTAGATTTAATAAAGCTAGATAAAGAGACCAATATTAGAGCTGTTTTTAATTGTTTTAAACGGTGGTTGGCGGAGGCTGCTTGTTGGATTTGTGAGATGAAAGTCCAAAGCATAAACTTCAAATGATGGTTTTATGATAAGGTTTGTCCGAGAGGTAGAGCTTGGGGTGGAATTAGAAATTATTAAAATCAGTGTAACAAATAGCTACGAAAAGTCACAATAAACTATTCCCAAGAGAGCTGCATGTTCTGATATAACTTTTGTGGGCATTTTCTCAAAGCTCCAAGACAAGTTATTTGGCAACATATATGATATTGCACTGGCACCTTGAGGTGATTGTCAGACCTCCGACATTAGCATCAGAACAAGGGCTGCGCACTGGAGCTGAGGTGCAAGCCACTGACCTTCAATTTATTTTCTGCTTCCTTCTAATTTGTCATAGTGGTCAAACCAGTTTATGCCAACATCTATTTAAAGACGCAGCAACAAATTGAACTTTTGATCTTTGCGGTGGATTTGTTGGTTCTTTTATGCTGTGCATTTTTGTAAAATGGTTTGATTCCACTCATGTCCTTAGAAAAAAGGGTCAGCGCAAATCAA
The DNA here is from genome assembly GCF_963969265.1 of Rhamphochromis sp. 'chilingali'. Taxonomy (NCBI): domain Eukaryota; kingdom Metazoa; phylum Chordata; class Actinopteri; order Cichliformes; family Cichlidae; genus Rhamphochromis; species Rhamphochromis sp. 'chilingali'. The sequence continues at coordinate 34,420,494 of NC_137933.1, read as the reverse complement.
TGAAAAGTTGCTCTGAGTGATCACCTTTATTCTAAAGAATATTTATGGGAGAAATCAGTTTCAGGATCACTATGCCCCAATTCGAAGGGCACGAGGGCCAGCTAAACAAGTACAGGAGATTTTGGACTGATGTGTCCCAGAAATGAGGGAGTATCTTTTAGAAGAATGGTGCTGAATTCTTTCAGTTCCAGATACTGAGACATTTTAAATATATTATTTTAATTTGTTACTTATCTGTTTGTTAATCATGTAGGAAATACACTATCTAAAACTGCCTGTTTCATTTGACTGTAGATCCTGTTGGCCAACTTCCTGGCTCAGACAGAGGCTCTGATGAAAGGTAAGACTACCGAAGAGGCCAAGAGGGAGCTGGAGGCAAGCGGCCTGAGTGGGGAGGCTCTGGAGAAAATCCTACCACACAAAGTACGTAGAATAAAGAGAAACTACCTTATCAAAGATAATGAACCTGCTGCGCTGCTGATAGCATGTAACAGCAACAAACTAAAACCTAAACTTAAGAGGAGAGCTCCCTGTCATGTTGCTTTTACAAACCCGATTGCAAATTGTTTTTGACAGCAGGTTAGAGAGACTCACCCAGTAAAAACTCTGTAAACAGATGTTGAAGACAACTGTGTCACTTTGAAAAGTGAAAAGACATCTAAAAAAAACAAAAAAAACCCACATCTCTCTTTATGTCTAACGTTGGCTGAAAAATGAAAATACACCTTTTCTTCTCGCTACATTTGCAAACTCTAAAACATCAAAGAAGTTCAAAGCACTCTCTTTTTCAAATAACCCTGGAGGCTTACTGAAGGCTTTTTTGCTGAAATGCACTGGAGTTTGTTTTTTTTAAAGGTTAAATATGACCATGGTCTGACAATGGAGGCATTTATTGATTTTATTTGAAGAATAAATTGCCTTTGACTTCTTTGATGATTTAGCTTATATGTATCTCATCCAAAGAGGACCGCAAACAAACAGTCTGAATCAAGGATGCAGACTTTTTCAGAAACCATTTAAGTGCATCTTCAAACTCCTCAGACAACCAGGAGAATCAAACTCTGAACCTTCTTGCTATAATGTACTAGCAACACCCTAGCTTGTGAAAAAAACCTCAGTTTTGACTGTCCACAAGCCAGTAAGCTTATTTTGCAACAGAAAACCAGAGTTAACTGCATTAAAAACAGAATTTCATTCATGTTTTAATATTTGTTTTTTTTTAAATGTCATCCTCTATCATCTGCCTGTCCAATCACACTGGTTTCAAATTAAATTTCGATCCAGCTTTGTACTAAAACCCCAAAGACATATGTATTTGCAATTTAAAAAATGAGGGGATTGTCACAGATTATTAGGCAGAGGACTCAATCACAGGACTTTGAAGTTTTAGAGAGAAGGTGAGGGTTTATTTACAATGTGGCACCAAGTGAGGATATATACATATATACAGTGAGACAGATAACACGGGGCTCCAGGGAGTAGAGGGGGGTCTGAAGGGGAGGGAAGGTCCAAGGCAGGTGCACGCACCCTCCTCTTCAACTCAATCCACAACTCACTCAGATAGTCCACTCCAAAATGCTCATGCTCACTCACACACATCCACAGGAATCCAGCCGGCAGGGAATCTAGAAAGCCTGTACACAGAGGAAAACAACATTAGGAGGGAGCTCTAGGACAGCACAAGGAATACTCAAAAGGCTAGGCTACACTGATGCTAGGTAGTGTGACGATCCAGCAAGGAAGCAGTCTCTCTTGCCATCTTAAGTAGTCTGCCAGCATCAGTGTAAATGAGCCACAGGTGTGTGTTCAGGGCGGGTTCAGAGGCGAGGAATCAAGATCCAGTTCCGCCTTGGAAAGGCGAAGACAATAAAACACACACCACGACCTCTCCAGATCTTGAGAGATATTCACTTGTGTCATTTCAGTTCAGTTCACCAAAATAAAGAAAATAAATAAATAAAAGCTTCCAGTAACGAGATATGTTTCAAATAGGAATAGGAATTGCCTATTAGAAATAAGCAAATCTGAGATGGTGACATGGTGGGTGGACATTTAAACTTGAAACTTAAACTGAAATGACAATGACCCACTTTTGAACCAATCTTAAACATTTAATTTTAGCCCTGACAGCTAAGTACCATGTTTACATCTGTGTCTAAACTAGACTTCTGATTTTTGTTCAAATTAAAGTCAAGTCATTGTAACAGCTAAAAAAGTTAACCCCCCCAAAAACTTTCCATGAATATCTTGTGTTAGGGGGACAGTGCCCTCCAGTGACATGTATGGACATGGCAATGTATACTTTGTTAAAAAAAACATTTTTGCAAAATAGTGAATTGTATTCTAAAATGTTTCTATTTGATCGCCGCAGGTATTCCAGGGAAACAGACCAACCAACTCAATCATCTTCAAGAAACTGACTCCATATACACTTGGAGTACTTATAGGTAAACCACTTTTGTCACTGTACTGGTTTTATCATTGGTAACGTTACCAATAACAATTTCTTTTGAAGCTTTAATGTCCTTTTAAACATCGTTTTAATCAATTTAATTCTACATATACCATTATCTAATTTAACCCGGTTAGTTTTATCTGAAAATGAGACATTACGAAATAATTTCCACTGTTTTTAAATGCGCTGGACTGCACAATAATAAATGATATCTGAGACAGTGGTGGTAATGATCACACAGTGGGAATTTCCTGAAACAGCCAAAGAGCGGCAATTTCCAGCTGAGCTTCAGTCAGGACGTTGCACACTGTTGCATAGTAACAGTCAGTGTGTTTGCACCTATGATGGGAAACTAACTGAGCAGGTTTTATTCTGAACAGCTCTATTGTGCTGCTTCAGAAATTCAATCTTTGTTTTCATTTCATTTGTTGAATTTGTGATTATTCTTCCCATTTTTGCAGCAATGTATGAGCACAAGATCTTTGTCCAGGGATTAATGTGGGAGATCAACAGCTTTGACCAGTGGGGGTGAGTCTGTTTCTTTCAGCATACACAACAAGTTTCCTAATAAAAGTCTCTCTTTTGTGCTAATTCGCAGCTCCACATGTTTATTCCTGGACTCTGCTGAAATTTTGCATGATTCACAGTCAGAATTAACCTTATTTAACATTTACTATGCCTTGGTGTAGGCCCCTCCGTTCATCCCCTTTCCGAAACAAGCCTCTCCCCCACTTTAGGCCAACTTTCTTCTCATTGTCTGACCCAAAGGTTTGAACACCAGGGGCTGCTGTGCTCAAATAAGCAAGCTTTAAGAGAAGTCTGACGCCTAATGTTATACTGTGCAGCTTTCAGATTGAGGCACTGTGGATACATTTTTGCAGATTTTCCAAAATGTATTAACACATGACTGAACCCATCATATCTCTTGTATTTATGTCTTCTCCCCTCACATACGCATTATTAGAGTGGAACTGGGCAAACAGCTCGCCAAGAAGATTGAGCCTGAGCTCAAGGACACTGCTGAGATTCACTCCCACGACTCCTCCACCAACGGACTAATCAACTTCCTCAAGAAGAATTTTGCCTGAGCTGAGTGACCTCAATAACTTCCCCTTGACTCCACAGTATTATCTATCTTATCAGCTCAGGAGCTGCGTGGACAGGAGTCCCGCAGTGGCAGCTGGTCACTCCCACGCAGTTGAGCTGAAGCACTCTGTATGTTTGTTCTCGCATTATGAATATCGTGACTGTCTAGTATGCTGTCGTTTCCACGTTTGTTCGTTTACCACTGTGAGAGGAAAAGCTTTTTGTATTAGACTGTCGTGACAGGCAGAGCGAAGCATGCCCCCACTCTGTCTCTACTGTTACACGAAATTTTGTTCCTGAAATAAAAATCTTCACACAGAATATGTAGATATGTTCGGTTTTCTCATACATATGTACATGTATGTAATGATGATGTGAGCGTGCGACTAACAAAAAGCAGTACACCACTAGATGGCATCAGAGTGCCAGATTTATTTGCTGGGAGCAAATGAGCCACCCAGTAATCAACTAGTTATTCAGTGGAACAAAGGGTCAAAGGTCAGTCCATCTGTACTGTTCCTCCCCACAAATCCCCAGACTCCACAGCATCCATTTAGCTTAGAGAGAAAAACAAACAACTGGACTAAACAGCATCTGGACTGCAAGTCAGTCAGCACTATGTTTAACTAGAATTTAATTTTATGATCGTTTTGGACACATGTAACAAAATCTCCTTGTATTCTCCTGATAAACAGAAGGATCACATATAATACTTGTATGAGAGGCAGCTTGCTTCTGAATAAATCATGATTGTGTTAAGTACTGTTTGATGCACAAAACAGCCTGAGCCTTAAATATATTTCACGGTGTTTCCTTCACTTTAAACCCACTGCCGGGTACAATTACAGAGTGTGTGTAAGGACAAACAGAAAGTTAAAAAAGAAACCGAGACCCCCAGACACTGCTGGGTTTTCAGTCCTGTTGCCAGGCAACAATACAGTACTTCAAATCTAACTTGTGCTTTTTATCTCTAGCTCTGAAACAAGATACAGAAGAAAGTGAGTTTGTCTGAGGAGAACATTCTGCCTTATTGTGAATTATCAGTGAAATCAGTCCAAAAAGAACACATTTTCGACTCATAGCTAGAAAAAAAAAGAAGATAATTTTGGAGTATTCTTTGTAAATGGTGTTACCTTTCTCACTGAAACTCATCCCTCGATGACTCTCAGCTGAGTCCTAGATGAAGGGGCAAAGCCCTGGCTACATCATGGTGGTGAGGCTGAGCAAACCTGCAACTCTGCTTACTGAAACAAGAAAGTCCAGTGAACTAATAAAATACAAAAAGCAAACAGTAAAAATCTCCAAAATAGAAGAAAACGTTATAGCACCTGAACAGGAGTGAAAATATTTCATCCCTCTTACTTACCTCGCAGTGACAGTGCGAGTTTCATTTCAAATCTTGGGGAAAATACCACTTCTTGCCTTTACGCTCTCTAAGTTGTCATTTTTAACTGAGGTTAGTAAGTGGTTTAAATTAAAAGCAATGTTTCCGTAAACAACTGCTGCTGAACCTGGTTGTAACAGGAGAAATTGGACACGATTTAAAGAATAGACACAGACTAACCTGAAAGCGAGTGTACATTTAACCAAAAACAGTAACACAGTGGGAGCTATCTTCAAAAAATATAACAGACCGGGAAAAAACAAAGGAACTCCTGACAAAAAAAGACAGAGTTTTTGATGAACCATTTTTGCTTTTGACAGCACAACCAGTTTATGGGCCTAATCAACAAATCAATCAATCAATCAAAGCAAAACAAAAATGCATCAACTGAGACTTACATAATGGAATTTATCATACATATGACTCTATCTGTTTTACTTGAGAATAGCAGCCCGTATCAGCAACTAATAAGTGAACAATTCACCAGAAAAATCTGCTATTTGGCCAAAAGCAAGGCTGAAATATTCATCCTTGTGACATCTAAACAGTTGAACATGGCCACACCTATAAAGACTTCTTCTTCCTATGTGCACCTGCATCCACAAATAGCGAAAGCCTCTAGTACTTCTGCGTTACTCTGCGCACTATTATTCAAAACAGGTTAATTTTCGAGGCAGGAATAAACAAACTGTAACAAATCAACATGAAGAAGTAACAGGGCCGACTCGGTTCAGCGGAGAGTGGAATCAAATTGCAGCGGGAAAGCATTAAACAGGATCTGTGTGCGTTCCTGAGATTTTTGTTGAACAATGCCGCTGCACACCCTCACATTCCACTTCATACTCTATTGGTTTGGCCACTTGGTTATTTTTCTTTCCTCCTGGAGTGTTTAAGAGTTGCCCCCCTTCAACATTGCTTGCCATAATGTTACTGACAATGTCAGGTGTAGCTTTGGAGCACAAAACTGGAATTCTTCCAGATGGCATGAAGTGCTTGTTGTTGTATGGAAAGATCCTCTGAGATGCATGTTTTCTTCATCAGCATGTTCTCAACACATTTGTATTCATCGTGCGCCACAGTGGAAGCAGTTTGACGGTCAGCATCCGTGCATGTAAAAAAGCTCGGAAATTCAGGCCTCAGAGGAGGAGAGTGCCTGCAGGTCTTCAGCCAGCTGCCATTCTCACTTGACCTTCACTGGCATGCTTGTAATGTGCATGAGTTTAACTCTGCTGCCCTGCCAGAAACCTTCAGGGAACATATTCTCTTGGGCAAAACATTAGCCTTTCAAACACATGACCGATTTCTGACTCTGTAGTCTGATGCTGCCACTGAAAACAGCCACTGAAAAACTCTGGAGGATATAAAAAAAAAAGAAAAGAAAAAAAAAAGCCATCGTGTCAAGCCCAGCTTCATTTTTCCCATGACTACAGGAGTTATATAAAGATTAACTTAAGTACGTGGGCAGAGCTTGTCATATTGCAGCAAAGGAAGCCTGCTGGAGTTGCACGAGGCCTCAGAGTGCTTCAGCTAACCACTGCTCAGACTCCATGTTTCTCCTCAACTTTCTACAGCTCCCCATTTTGAGGACCACATCGAAAAAAACTGCTCTCTGCATTCTCACCATCACCGCAACAAGAACAAAATCCTGAGGACTATTACAGCTACATGCCAGTGCACATTGTGTGATTTTGTTCAGGTATTAAAGCAGAACGCTAAACATTGGTTGCCAACATTAGTACACAGATAGTGTACAGGCAGTTCTGGCATAAAGCATCACATGCAAACATATGCATCCTTCATAGCAGAATTACTTCTTTGAGATGCCCTTGACCTCACAGGTCAATCAGAGGCTGCTTTTTAGTGGTTTCTCCCTGCCAAGCTACCAGACAGCTGGGCTGGTTTTTCCCTCTGGGAAGGCCCAAAGTCAGTTATCTGGTTTTCTGTGTGGGTTTTTGCATACTAAGCACCCATTGTAAGAATCATATTTTTTGTTGCCTCTGCAGATAAACTGACCAACATCTGGCTCTAAGTCAGCATCACAAAGTGAGAGATACATAATACTCCCACGCTGATATCAACCTCTGTTAGTCTGCAGGAGACATAATATCACAGCGACAAACACAAGGATTGTGTTGAATGTTGATTTATTTTAAAAGATTTGTACATCAAAGCTTTTATTTCTGATTGTGGTGACATATTTCAAACCAAGCTGACATGACTGTGTAGCTTCGAGCTAGAGCAGTGTAGATACGATTATTTATTTTAACCTTCAAAATTTAATAGTTCAGCATAAGAGATTTTTTTCAGTAAGTCTTGTAAATGAGTGAATTGGTCACCTTTGTGCTCTTTCTTATTTATTTACTGGTTTCTGGTTAACAATTTAGTGTTAGTTTGCTAGCTAAACCTCAAAAAAGCAATTACTCATGTAATGTAAATTGAAGTAGTGTAGTAATTAACTACAACCACACATCAAACTCGTCTAAAGGCCCCATATGCTTGTTTGTTTCCATTCCTTCCCTCTTTGTCTGTTTGCCATCTTCTCTCAGAGGCATCACGCGGCTCTACTAGGTCGAGAAGATAAGGCCTTCCCTAAACTGCAGCATTTGGCCCGTTCATTAATCTTTCACTATTCCCATCTTCATCAGTAAACATGTGGAGTACATTTGGGGTTGTAGTTTTTGCTTGTGAATCTCTAACATGACAGAAATCTGGCTCTTTTCCCACTCAGTGTCAAAATAAACAAGACACTAAATTACTGGTAATTGTCTGTCAGACTTCCTGTTTAAAGTAGGTTTCAAGCCCTGCCCAGCATAATGATGATGACATCGTGAGGGGTTATTTTCTCAAATCCCTTTAGAGCCACAAAAGACGCTACACAGAGGAGGGTGACTAGCAGATGTCGAAAAAACTGATCTTTGGAGTGAACGATTAGGAGGTTGACCGTTTATAGTTAACATCTTTATCTTTAAAGAATCATTAAAAAATAATAAACAAGCAAAAAGAAATCAAGCAATAAAAATAGGAAACAGACAAAAATCGGTTCCTGTTGTTCAAGAATGTCAAAATCATTTTACATCGCTAAATATGGCCGTCTTAGATCCATGTCTTTAACATTGTTAGGAAAAGATTACCGATTTCCGGAGAGGGTTTGTTTTTTGTTGTTGTTATTTTGTTATTCTGTCTAGTTTGGCTTAATTGTCTTATTTATTCCACAAAACGTAATCTCTGAGGGGATGTGTTTCCTAAAATTAACACTATCAGCTTTTTTATTTAAAAATACTTTAAATAAAATACTTAAAAAACGAACATTAATCAAACTAACATATTACTGATGTTTATTAATTTATAGTCTTATTATGTTTCTTCTGGATACAACCCCGGTGAAAAGAGATTTGAGTCTAGTGAAATTTCTTTAGAAATAAAATAATAACTATTATTTTTATAGCAATTTTCAAAATCCAAACTTCACAGGAGCAACAAAATAAATTGACATTAAAAAAAATGTGTGAAGACGTTGCAAAAATAACAGAAATTGTTTTGTAAATAAGGTCTGTTCAATGGAAATTCAAACTCTTGTAAAATCGGGAAAGTGTGTTTTAAGTATTTAAAATAACTGACTCAGCCAATTTCTTCAGGGAGACCCTTCCAATGCGCCTGGATAAAAGTCCGCTTCCCAAGGATCCCAAAGTGTACACTGGTTCATATGGTACTAAGAAGTCAGAGATATAGCTAGGAGCAAGGTAGTGAGGCCAATTAAAAGTTATCAATAAAATCTTCAAAGATATTTAAAACATACTGGAAGTGATTGTAAAAAGGATAAATAGGAATTATACAGTGATTAAAGTCTGATCTTCTCAGATTATTCTGACCTCTTCCTAAAATGTCTTTCTGCACCCTCAAACACAGTAAGACAGTCTATCTATCTATCTATCTATCTATCTATCTATCTATATAGATAGATAGATATATAGATATTAGGGGTGCAACGATACTCGTATCGATATTGAACCGTTCGATACAGTGCTTTCGGTTCGGTACGCATATGTATGAACAATACAAAATTTGTAATTTATTTTATCAACTTTCCTTCTGACGATGCTGTCTGTGTTGAGCGCTCAGTAAATCTGCGTTCGACTACTCAGCCTAGGCTGCACTGTCGAGCGCAGATCCACTGAGCGCTCAACACAGACAGCATCATCAGAAGGACAAGCGCAGGGCAAGCTAGCGAGACAGAAGTTAAGCTCTCCTTGCAACATGGCAAATTGAACCTTCCCCACCCTCATTCAGATGTGGCGTTTGGAATTATTTTGGTTTTCATGTGACATATGACCCTGAAGGTAAGCACGTCATGGACTAAAGTAAAACAGTATGTTGGATGTGCCACGCAATGCTCAATTACATGGGTGGGAACTAGTGTGTTAGCGAGCAGTTAGCTCGTTAACGTGTTAGCCGTCTAGCCCCACGCAGGGGTAGCTCGATAACGGAGCACTAGTGGGAACACAACGAATATGACTGCACATTTACGCCGACATCATCCTAGTGCAAAGACAAGTGGAAGCAGACAAAAACAACAAGCATGCATGTTACAAACTTTACCCGAGTCATTTAGACAGCCGTTAGCACATGATTCTCCTTATGGGGACCTGATATGTTTAATATTGTGGCGAGCTCAGACAAGGAGGAGAGGGAGGTGTCGTTTGGTCTTGCTTACCGTGAGCTAGCCAGGGAGCACAGCCGTTTATTGACATCTGCAGAAGAACACTGCCGCTAGCTAACTCCTCAGCGCGGCAACCGCACAGCAACAACAACACACAGAGCGCCCTCTGACCCCGGAAGGACACACCGTCGCAGCGAGAAGGCGTCACCCGTCACTATGGCAACATAAACAAAACATAACTGTACAAACAGAACCCCGAACAGGGGGGGGTGCCAAGATGGCGGAGTGAGTAGACGCTTTCTACCGAGTTCTGCACAGAAAGTTCGTGAACAACGGTAAAACCTAAGCTTTATGCTGCTAACACTAACAATTCACTAAATAAGAGAAGATACAGCAATCATAGGGCAAGAAGCAGCAGAATGCCGAATCAGAAAGGAGCGAAAAGGGGACTGGAAAGTTCCAAGTCTAAGATAGCGCCTGAGAATGCTAACGAGGAGAGTGCTACGTCCAGCAACGTGCTAATGGATAGCTTCCATAACTACGCAGCCACTACGGTGGCACTCAAGTTAGCCGAAGAAGAAATGGATGAGTTCCCACCTCTCCCTGTTACACCTCTCCAATCGCCAGCTCCGAAGAAGGTGATGTACGAACGCAGCAGCTCTGACCCAGTTGATGTAAATGAGATAATTTCTCGTCTGTCGGCACTAATAAACACCAGGTCTGATAACATTGAGAGCATGGTGAGAGAGAACTCGAACATGGTGAAAGAGAATACGCTCCAGATTGAGGGTCTCAAAAAGACGATTGATTTTGTGTGCGCGGAAATGAAAGATATGAAGGGGAAAGTTTGCGACTTGGAAAAAAAAGTAACTAAAGAGGAAGGTCGAGTGGACAACTGCCAACAGAGAATATCTGAGTTGGAAAGATATTCCAGGAGGTGGAATCTCAGACTACATGGAGTCAAGGAGGCTGAGAAAGAAGACGTAAGGGGAAAGGTGACTGTGATATGCCAGTCTGTTCTGCCAGAACAAAATCGTAGGCTGCCTGACGTTATCGACACCGTACACCGACTCGGAGCCAAGCGACAAGGTAGCACCAGACCTAGAGGCATCATCGTGCAGTTCACCTCCCGAATCTACAGAGATGCTGTATGGAAAGCAGCCAAAACATCCTCCTACCTGCAGGACAATCATTTGAGGTTCGCTGAAGATCTGTCCAGGGAGGACAGAGAACGTCGTGACAAACTGTGGCCGATGATAGACAAAGCCCGTAAGGAGGGTAAGCCGGCTTATTTCGTGGGAGGCCGAGGATTCATCAGTGGATCAGAAGTTTTCCCTCCTTCATAGAGACGCTTATTCAGTCTCCGAAATGACATTTCTGTGAGCTTGTTTGCATGGTGAACTTGATATTTTCACCCTCAGGTTAAAATTTTATTTTGTGTTGAAGAGTGTGTTTATCTATAAAAAGCTATATTTAAACCATAGTAGATAGTTAAAAACTGTATTTTTGTAAGCTTAGTCACTCAGGGTTTTTACTGTTCTACTACCTAAATTGTGCAGCACCCGGTCCCCTTATCCTATAGATCTATTCTTAGCTGTGGAAGTTTAGAACTTACTTTTTCTCTTTCTTTTTTCTAATAACTTTGTCTTTTTCATTTGTTTCTCTTAATACCAGGGGTTTAAGACAAACATGTAAACGCAAAGCTTTGTTTTTATTTGCCAAACAATTTAAAACAGATTTTTGCTTTTTCCAAGAGAGTCATTCCACACCTGCTGATACAAATTTTTGGAAATCACAATGGGGTAATGAAGTCTGGTTGTCCCATGGCTCTGAGCGTTCTGCTGGAGTTGCCACGCTTAAAAATTCTTTTTCTGGAGATGTGTTACACTCTGACTGTGACACCTTAGGACACTACCTCTGCTCACTAATCAGACACAATAACAGTACTTTCATTGCAGTAAATATATATGGTTACAATAATAAAACTGAAAATGATAAATTACTTGACTCCTTAGAAGAAAGAATTAATTTCTGGCTCTCCAAATACCCAAATTCAGTCCTCTTAATTGGTGGAGACTTTAACATTGCTTTAGACAATACGGTTGATAGGTGGCCTCCAGGGCAGCAGTCTTCATACAGTGCAAACTTAAAAAAATTTATGGGAAAATTTAATCTTGTGGATATTTGGAGAGAAAAATTTCCAGATGATAGACTCTTTACTTGGAGCAATAAGACAGGATCCAGGCAATCACGTATTGACTTTTGGCTTGTTTCTGACTGTATTGATAAAGATAATATTACCGTTAATATACTTGCCACCCCCCTCACTGATCATAGAGCAATTCACATTAACGTCCAAATGTTTACACTGGATACTATACCTCATAAATTCTCTTATTGGAAGTTAAATAATTCTTTACTAAAAGATAAAATGGTTAACATGCAGATTAATAACTTAATTGTTTATTATTGGAACAAAGCTAACAGAGAGAAGTCCTTTTGTACCAATTGGGAACTTTTTAAATTTGAAGCATGCAAATTCTTGAGAAGATACGGGAGTCAAATTGCTAAATTAAGGAAAGCTGAAGAACAAGAAGTAATAAGCAGAATTGCCTCTTATTACCAGAAGTCCCCAGAAGAAATCTCAGAGAAAGATAAATTAAGTTTACTAGAACTTCAAAATAAATTGGACGGTTTATATCGACGCAAGGCTGAGGGTGCTTTCATAAGATCCAGGAAGAGGTGGCTGGAGGAGGGCGAACAAAATTCTGCTTACTTTTTCAGACTTGAAAAATACAGATCAAAAACAAACTCTATTCATCAACTAAATATTAATGGCATTGTCTCTGACAATCCTAGAGAAATTTCACATTTCTGTGCCGAATTCTATACTAAACTATACGACTCAAAATATAATGAGGCTGTCTCAACAGGATTTTTCAATAATATTAAAAACCTAAAATCTATTGTTGTGGAAGATAGAAGTTATTGTGACAGCCCTCTGACTGTGGAGGAAGTTTGTAATTCCATTTCTGCACTTAAGGCCAATAAATCTCCCGGCACAGATGGTTTGACTGCAGAGTTTTATAAATCATTTTCTAATCTCCTGGCTCCATTTTTACTGCAGGTTTTTACAGAAAGTATAGAGAATAACACCCTCCCCCCTTCTCTTACTCAAGGTCTCATAACACTTATTCCAAAACCAAACAAAGACTTACTCTTTATTGATAATTGGAGACCCATCTCCCTGCTTAATAATGACTATAAGGTTATGGCCTTAATACTTGCTAACAGAATTAAAGAGGTCTTGGAAACAATTATTGATGAGACACAATCAGGCTTTATGAGAAACAGACACATTTCTAATAACATTAGACTGGTTTTGGATTTACTTGATTACTCTGATCTGATACCTGACAATAGTTTCATTCTCTTCCTGGATTTTTATAAGGCTTTTGATACAATTGAACATCAATTTATTTTCCACTCTTTGGAAAAATTTGGCTTTGGCAAGTTTTTCTGTAAAGCTGTCAAAACCTTATACACAAATGGCAATAGTTCTATTAAAATGATTAACGGCTCCACCCCGAGATTTGACCTGAAACGTGGTATTCGCCAAGGATGTCCTATTTCACCATATTTATTTTTACTTTGTACACAAATTCTTGCAACTAATATTTCAAATAGTGTTGTACAAGGAATCACCATAGCTGATAAGGAGCTCGTCATCAGCCAGTTAGCCGATGACACCACACTCTTCTTGAAGAATGCAAACCAAATCCCTCCAGCCCTTACTGTGATTAGTGATTTCTCTGAGGCCTCTGGTTTATGCCTAAATCTTAAAAAGTGTGAGTTACTAGTAGAGCTGGGCGATAGAACGATAACGATATGTATCGCGATATAACTTTTACTCGATAGAGAAATTAAGCTATCGCGATAGACCTCGCCGCTCTTGTCCTCTTAAAAAAAAAAAAAAAAAAAAAGGTCAGCCAATCCAAATTAAGTAGCGCAGAGCCGAACCAATCACAGCCGCAGCGTCACGTCGCGTGACTTGTTACGTACAGCACAAGTGCCAAGCCACACGTGTGTTTGTTTGGGAAGCAGCCAGCGGGTAATGGAGCCAGCGCGTAATGGAGGAAATGAGTGTGCCGACTAGAAAAATCAACCGAGCGTGACCGAAGAGAAAACAGATGATGGTTGCAATGCCGGAGAGATTGTCGAACGGAAGAGCCATAGAAGTTCCGTAGTGTGAAGGTATTTCGGCTATTTCAAGTCTGACAAAAAACAGAGTAGCGTGCACTGTAAATTGTGCCGAAAGCAAGTCTGGAAATACAATAAACTGGTGCATGCGTCACACTGTGCGCCACGTTATTGTTTCGGTGAAATGAATTTCTACAATACTGTTACTGTTAATTCTACTCTCTGCAGTGTTTAAATGCTTACATATACACACAGTTACTGTCCGTCCACACATACGACTCGGTTCTGCTTCTATGCCCCAGCTTTGTTTACTTTTTCCCACCGAGGCTTCTAGACTTCTGATTGGCCAGTATTTCTGCACGGTTAGGAATCTAGCGCCACCTGCTGCTTTGGCATGTTCATAGCAGCGTTTTCCTTCATTTCTGCCTTTATGTGTGGACGGGATTATTTTTTAAAACGAAAACGGAAAATCTCCGTTTTCAAAAATACCCGTGTACGTGTGGACGTAGCCTCAGTCTCTGACTGGAAGCGCTAATTCGTCATTCGGCTTTTGTCAGACTAAACTAACTGTTAAAACTGTTTGAAAAGCTAAGCTATACAACAAGGAGAGATTGAGAATTTCCTTTTAGTTCTCAGTTTATTTGATATTGACAAAAGTTAGTCAGTTTTGTCTGTTCTTCTGTAAAACAAACTAAGATTTATTTTTAGAATTAATATTTTGTTTCTAAGTGGAATTGACAATTTAGTCTGTTTCGTTTGTTCTATTTTGAAACTTAAACGCTTTAGCGGCTGCCTTTTGTGTAGTTTGTAATATTTGCCTTTATTTATCTGAAAAAGTCTCATGTTCCTTAAGTACATCTACCCTGTTGAACTTATTATGGGAAATAAATATTTAAATAAAAACAAGCTGCTGATTATTTCACATTTTACTTGTGAGCAACGGCACATTTAAATCTTACAAATATAGTTATTTGGCTTATATCGTGATAGATATCGTTATCGCCTGAAATGAAAAAAACATATCGTGATATGAAAAAATCCCATATCGCCCAGCTCTAGTTACTAGCAATTAAAGACTGCCCTGCAAATACTATCTGTAATATCTCTGTTAAACAAGAAGTCACATACTTGGGACTCTTAATATCCAAAGACCAAAAATCAAGATGCTCTTCAAACTTCACTCCAATTATACAGAAAACCCTAAAAAAGTTCAACCAGTGGCTGCAAAGGGACTTGTCTTTGAAAGGTAGAGTGTTAATTACTAAAGCTGAAGGGTTATCCCGATTAACATATGCTGCTCTCTCCTTACATCTGGATAAGAAAATTAGTAAAGATATTGACCGTATGCTCTTTAATTTTATATGGAAAAACCGTACGCATTATATTAGAAAAACTGTTGTGATGAATAAGTACGAATCAGGTGGGCTTAACGTCTTAGACTTTTCTACTTTAAATAACACTTTCAAAATTAATTGGGCTAAACATTTTCTTAAAAACCCTACCTCTATCTGGAACTTTATACCATATTATATTTTCTCTCGTTTTGGTGGCTTTAATTTTGTTTTAAATTGTAATTACAATGTTGAGAAACTCCCTGTAAAGCTTTCATCCTTCCATAAGCAGGTCCTCTTAGCGTGGACCCTCATTTATAAACACAACTTCTCACCTCACAAATACCTTATCTGGAACAACAGAGATATTTTATATAAAAATAAATCACTTTTCCTGGAAACTTGGATCCAAAATGGGATCCTGTTGGTGGCTCAGCTGGTTAATAGAGAGGGACAACTACTTACTTACAACGACTTTATTGCACTATATAATTTTCCAATCAGTGTTCAGGAATTCTCAATGGTGCTTGGTGCCATACCCTCAGGGACTTTAATGTTATATAAAAACACTGACAGCTCGATCTCTACCTCAGTCACTCTCTCTGGTCCAGCTGAGTCACCAATAGGAAAAATCTGCTTTTCACAGGAACTTGGTAATAGCAATAAAAGAATACGTAGTTTATTCCAAGAAGATATCGTCTCTCTCCCATATATAATATCTTATTGGAACCGATTTGTTCCAGATATCAAGTGGAAGACAGTCTGGATGGTCCCCCATAAATATTTGATTGTAAATAAGGTAAAAGAAGTCTCATTTAAAATTCTACATAAATGTTATCCAGCCAGTCACTACATGGTAAAATTTAAAAGGGACATAAATACTAATTGTACTTTCTGTGGGGATCATCCAGAAACTGTGACACATCTTTTTTGGTACTGTTCTTTTACACAGAGATTCTGGAAGGAATTTAGCGGGTTTGTTATTGTCCATATTTTAAGGGAGTTTTCTTTACGATGGGAAAATGTTTTATTCTGTTTCTTTAAGTTCCCCAAGAAGCATGATAAATGTTTTTTTATGATAAATTTGTTAATACTTTTAGCTAAATTTTATATCCATAAATGTAAGTTTACTAACAAAACACCATATTTCTGTCATTATTTTAAGGATGTGGAAATGTACATACAATCAATATCAGACTCCACCAACAAAAAGGCTCTCAAAACAATTTATGTATGTGAATTTTTGCGTGTATTCTTATAATTGTTACCTTTTTCTTTTACCCCTGGCTTTGTGTGTTCATGTTCTGTTGTTTTGTATACTTCATCTGTTCGTATGTTGTATACTCATTGTTTGTTAAATAAAGTTTATTTAAAAAAAAAAAAAAAAAAAAAAACAACCCCGAACAGCCCTGACCCGCTACATAGCCCCCGCCTAAGGGGTCAGTCGTCCCCGACGACCCCATTGCCCCACACAAAGTCCTGCAAATGTCCAGGTGCCTTCTTTTGGCGCACCGCCGGTCACGACAGGCGGGGGAAAAGTCACTCGGGTCAGAACATGGGGTGCCACCATCATCCCACTTCTGACACCAATGTGGCGAGCTCAGACAACGAGGAGACGGAGGTGTTGTTTGGTCTTGCTTCCCGTGAGCTAGCCAGGGAGCACAGCCGTTTATTGACATCTGCAGAAGAACACTGCCGCTAGCTAACTTTTTTTTTTTAGTTTTTTGGTTTTTTTTGTTTGTTTTTTTTTTTGTTTTGTCTTTTTCTTTTATTAGTAATATAAACATACAAACAAAATGCACCATATATTACAGATTCAGAGAATAAACATTTCTTACATATTAGCAACTTTCATATATAGTGAAAATAAAATATAAAGATGGGGTCACATAAATTAACAGATTATTAACTCACTAAATCAAAATCTTCTACAAAGGAAACAAAAAAAGCAGCCTTTTTCTTTTTAACTAAAGTCAAAGATTTAACCAACAGGTTTAGGTCGTTTTTCCAGTGAGCCAGTGTTGGTTTAATCTTAAAAAAGCGACATTTATGTATAAAATACTTACACAAGATTAATAACACATTAACACCATAATTAGCTTTCTTTTCTTTCAAAAACACTCCAAACATTATCATATTTAAGGTAAATGGGGTAATTTGAATCCCACTGGAATAAAGCCAGGTATGAAAATCCAACCAAAATATTTGTATAAAATTGCACAAAAAGAATAGATGGTCCAAATCCTCCTCTTCTGTTTCACAAAATACACAATTACCCGTTTCTATTTTGAATCTATCACTAAGGAGTCTATTTGTCGGGTAAATTTTATTCAAGATTTTAAATTGGACTTCTTTCCCTTTAGGAGGGATAGGGAAGGTGATATAATCAGTTCTTATTTTTTCAATTTCTTCCCTTTGGAAATCTTTTAATATGTAATTACGTCTAAGTAAATTTGGAGAATAAAGCCTCCTTAATGAAGATCTAAGAAACTTATTGTTGCATTTAACATCACAAAATCGAATACCATCTATATATAATTGCCTTAACTTGGGGGAGATGTCAGAATATATTATATCATTTACAACTATGTTTTTAAGTGACTGCCGCTAGCTAACTGCTCAGCGCGGCAACCGCACAGCCACAACAACAACACACAGGGCGCCCTCTGACCCCGGAAGGACACACCGTCGCAGCGAGAGGGCGTCACCCGTCACTATGGCAACATAAACAAAACATAACTGTACAAACAGAACCCCGAACAGCCCTGACCCGCTACAATATGCTGCTGAGAATATAGCCCAGAAGAAGCGTATAGTATAGCTTTTATTTTGGAAAGAGCCATTTCTCTGTAATAAACTCTCTTTTCCAAAGATGAGTGACTCCTCAATCAGATACAGGTGTTACCGCGCCAGATCCGCGGCCCCGAACCGTAGTAAGGAAACCTCTGGCAGTTACTTGAAGGTTCCGTAACTGACTCGTAGCCGGCAACAGCTTACTATACAGGTCAACTCCGCTAGCAAAAAGATCGAAGGAGGCGTAGGAAACTGCTTCACCGAACTTTATTTCTTCTCTAAGGCACGAACACAGCGTACAGTGGGCTGAAACAGTTTACTCACAGCGAGCATCGCCGACACAACTCTGGCTGTCGAGGGAGTTATTATATTCCTTTTATTTATTTTCTTTCCGTTTCTTCTGTAGCTAACCGTTACTTTTTCCCCTTCTCCGCTCTCTCTCTTCACACACACACACACACCAGGCAGTCCCGCTACACACATCCCGAATACATTTCCCATCAGGCTTCATCCTTAAAGGGCCATGCCTGTAACACAGGGCTTGCAAAATCGGGCTAGCGATTTTTCCAGTCGGGCTACCAAAATCTATCTCTGCCCTGCCCATCGGGCTATTGTAGGAAGGAAAAATATATGTCAATGCTTTTGCATTCTTTCGGAAATGTAGCTGGGTAATTATGTCATTGGCATCGGTGAGCCACTGTCAATATGTGACATATTGAAATCGCGTTTGAATTTGCGCTTGTTTTTTGCTTTCACTTTGCAAATATCCAGGTGCCTTCTTTTGGCGCACCGCCGGTCACGACAGGCGGGGGAAAAGTCACTCGGGTCAGAACATGGGGTGCCACCATCATCCCACTTCTGACACCAATGTGGCGAGCTCAGACAACGAGGAGACGGAGGTGTTGTTTGGTCTTGCTTCCCGTGAGCTAGCCAGGGAGCACAGCCGTTTATTGACATCTGCAGAAGAACACTGCCGCTAGCTAACTGCTCAGCGCGGCAACCGCACAGCAACAACAACAACAACACACAGGGCGCCCTCTGACCCCGGAAGGACACACCGTCGCAGCAAGAGGGCGTCACCCGTCACTATGGCAACATAAACAAAACATAACTGTACAAACAGAACCCCGAACAGCCCTGACCCGCTACAATATGCTGCTGAGAATATAGCCCAGAAGAAGCGTATAGTATAGCTTTTATTTTGGAAAGAGCCATTTCTCTGTAATAAACTCTCTTTTCCAAAGATGAGTGATTCCTCAATCAGATATATTTATTTTTTTAATTATTTTTGTTTCAGCAACATTAAATTTAAAAACTGTACTTTTGAGTTAAAATATATATTTATAATTTTAATAAATGACAAATTAAAAAGGCATGAACATTTTTTTTGTATCGAAAAAATATCGAACCGTGACACCAAAGTATCGAACCGTGAATTTTGTGTATCGTTGCACCCCTAATAGATATATATATATATTTATAACAATCTAACTTCAACTAGCAGTTCCAATATGTTGGCTTTAACCGGCTATAGTGTTATATTCTGAACTCTTTAATGGGCAGAATGAAAACATTATAATCTGAAGAAGCTACAAAAAATATAGTCCAAATAGTCCTGATTTTTTTTGTTGTTGTTTTGGGAGGGGGGGGGGGGGGGGGATTAAATAATATTCACATATTTTGGAACTCTGATTTTGGTCAAAGATCTTCATTCAAATTACTTTATTTAAATTAATAAATTACTGGCATACTCTGGCACTTGGATTTTAATTATTTGCCTGCCAAATAAATTACACCTGCACTGAATGTGAATTCTGTGTAAAAATTTGTGTCACCTTTAATCAAACAGTTTGTCAGTATTATCTGTGTACAGAAAAAACAGCGTAGTTTCTGAAAAGTCGCACTGCTGCGGACTTCTTCAAGTGTATTATTTTATATGGCTGTTGTACTGAGTATGCACTTTAAAAAATTAACACATCGTTGTTTTGGCAGAGAAAAACAAAACTTTGCTTTTAGTGCTTACACTCAATAACTGAAATGATTTATGAAGTGACTCATAACCAGTGTAGCTCCTGCCAGTTTAATGTCTTTTCTCTTTAATTTTCAGTGCATGAAATTTGATTTTCTTCAGGTTCACAGTAGAAATAATTTCATTTCCCTACAGGTACGCGCTATATGACTGCACTACACACAGCTAATGATTGCACTTCGAGGAAACTCAGTGTACCTTTTCGAGGGTCAAAATATATGTTTTTTGCAGATTAAAATATGAAGAAACACATTCTATGTTTGGCTGAAATCAAATAGGAAATAGGTAAAAAAAAATGTTTTAATTTAGTCTTAGATTTTTAACAGTTTCTTTCCTCAAGGTTCTGCATTGGAATCTTAAAAGTTTTTGTTCCCATATGCCTGGTGATTTCTCTCTGGAGGCTCTGGTTTCCTTCCAGAGTTCAAATGCATGCATGCTTGCATGTTAACAGAAGGTGCAGATGTGAGATAAACAAAGCTCTGAGTGTTCAGAAAGACTAGGAGGGCATTATGAACCAATTTTGTACTTTTTAGTCTGTTTATATGTATTCATATATATGGTTACATTAAGGGGAAAAATTGTCAGCACATGTTCAAGACTGGTCTCCTTTAAGCTACAAACAATGACTGTTTTTTACAGTTACTGACTACAAACCACAATGGTACCCTCTGTTGAGGGTACAATGGTGGTATCTTTGGCCCCAAGTTACAACAAAAATAAAATCAGTGCAGAGTGCCAGTAACTCAAGTTCCTAGAATTTGCTCCAACTGCTCAGCT
The DNA here is from genome assembly GCF_963969265.1 of Rhamphochromis sp. 'chilingali'. Taxonomy (NCBI): domain Eukaryota; kingdom Metazoa; phylum Chordata; class Actinopteri; order Cichliformes; family Cichlidae; genus Rhamphochromis; species Rhamphochromis sp. 'chilingali'. Next base: position 34,399,782 of record NC_137933.1, on the reverse strand, counting down.
ATATGAAATCTACAGTATATAAAATCTAAGATGGCAGGAGGGGGATGTTGTTCTTGTACCTTTATAGATACAATAATACATTTTATTTTGTAGGAGTGAGGGGATGTACGGAATATTATCTGCTACTGATGCAGAAACTTAAATAAATTATATTGATGAGAAGATGATGAAGACTCACTATTTTGTGTGTTTTACATCTACAGAGGAGAACAGGAACACAGAATTTAATACAGTTGTGGTGAATCATCTCAAACTTGCCCCTGACTTTGTGTCCAAACCACTCAGCCTGAGCTGTCCCTCTGATGTACTTATTTCTCATCTTGTCAGTTCTAGTCCCTTATAATAAAAATCTTAACATCTGCAGGGCAGCATCCTGTCTTTTCATCAGTGCTACCATTTCCCAGCCACACATCATAGCAGGTCATATTCTATAAATCTTCCCTTTCACTCTTGCTGCTATCCTTCTATCACAAATCACCCCTGACATCGTCTCCACCCACTCCACCTTGCCTGTACTCTCTTCTTCATCACTCTTGTGCTCTTTCCATTGCTTTGGATAGTTAACGTCAGGTATTTAAACTCATCCATCTTTACTACGTCTACTCCTTGCTTGTTCACCTTTCCACCTGTCTCTCTCTCATCCACACACTCATTCTGTCTTTTCTTGTACTGACTTTCATTCTTCTTCTCTCCACTGCATACCTCCACCTCTCCAGGTTCTCTTCTCTTCTCTCTTCTCTCTACTTTCACTGCTAATATTAGTATTGTTTGCAAACATCATAGTTTATCCTAGCTGACTTCATCTGTCATTCTGTCCATCACCGTCACAAACAAGAAGGGGCTCAGAGCTGATACCTGATATAATCTGACTCCCACCTTGAACCCATCCATCACTTCATCCAGACATTTTACCGCTGTCTTGCTGTCCTCACACATATCTTCCACCAGCCTTTTCTGTCACTCTCGACTTCCTCTTGAAGTTCCTTTCTTGGCACTGTATAATATGATTTCTCTAGAGTCACAAAGACACAGTGCAACTCTGTTGCATCTTCTCGGTACTTCTCCATCAACACTCTCAAAGCAAACATTGCATCTGCAGTGGTCATTCTCAGCAGTGAAGACACAACTTTGCTCACTTATCATCACCACTGTGCTTAACCTATCTTCACTGTCTCTTTCCCAAATATTCATGGTAATACTCTTTAACATCATTCCTCTGTAGTACAGCTCTGCACATCACCTTTTTTCTTGAGGCTGGAATTTTTGGTAGCAGGAAGGAGACAATGCATCAGTAACAAAGGATTCAGCATGTGTGAGGTAATCTTGTGGCAAGAATTTTTTCACTCATTTCCTGGCAGTGGAGGGAGCCGTGTGCTCCAGAGGAAAGGTGTTCTTCGGTTCTTTTGTGCGGTGTAACAGAGCTCACCTCATAGCCGATCCCCTGGGGCTCGGCTACCTCTGCAAGCTTACACACACACAACCGCACACACACTCAGGGTGGAACCCTCACACACATAAAGGGCGCTTTGTGCCCTGACTCATGGAGCTGTCAACCAACACCAGAGAGCTCCTCACAGTGAACACCACTGTTCAGCACACCGGAGAGCTCAGTCAGTGGGCAGCTGCACTTTCATGTACACCCACACAAACTTTATCTACATCTCAAACAGACTGTGTATCACAGACTCATAAATACAGCTGCCCCTACTGTAATTACATTTTCAGACAAGTGGTTTGAAAGCCACAAAGAACGAGCAAGTTTTTTATTTTCTTTCAACTTCTGTTCAGGTGAAGTCTCCTTCCTTCATTTTCATTTTATATTAAAGTTATTCAGTCTTTTATAACTGGATTTTTTTAGCCTTGCTCTCCAACAAGTATTTCCTGAAAATGAAAAAAGAGGGGGAAGGAGCCAGACAGCAGTAATTTAGCCAGTGAGTAGTAAAAAAAAAAAAAAAGGGACTTCTGCATCTAATAAATCCCATCAACTCACCTGCAGGATCTTCAGAGAAATGACAGTACTGCTACTTGTGGCATGCTCCTTTACTTTTACACAACCACTACACAGTGAGGCGTGACTTTTTATGTCAGTATTGTGGTATCGCAAGAAATTAGTTGGTTATATAAATATATGAGTATGCATAATAGTTATTATTCATAGATACCTACATCCTAAATTCCTGTTATTCATCTGAAAGAAACAGAATGAGTGTGTCGTTACAATGGTAACGCAAGGAGAGGCAGTATTGGTTCTGTGTTACATTTATGTTGTAAGAAAGTGGAAGAAGAGAGTGTCCTGTAGGAGGCAGTAAAAATGGACACTGATGTTCTGTACATGTACTGAAAAGAAGGTTCAGTAAACAAGTCGCAACATACTCCATTGTAAGTCTCAGTTATTTTATTTTTGTTTTTGAAGATGCAACAAGTATAAGATGACACTTATACTGATGAACACACAGAGGGTTATGGCCTAAAACTGCAGTTTCCTTTCAGTTCCAAAGAATTTTTTAGTGCATTGTTGGTTCATTGTTATGGTTTTTGTTCACTTGCTTTGCTGTCATTAGCACCGTTTCAAGCCTCAGAAGGCAGGTGCTTACAGCAAAAACATCTGTTAAATCTCTACCTGCCTAAAACCTAAAGCTAAAGCCTTGCATGCTTTTTTTTAAAGGAAAAGTTCAATGAAATAATGCAAAACTAAAGAACTAAAGTGAAAACAGAGCTAGCTGAGAAAATGCATAGAAACATCAACATATATCTTGAATTTAAAATAATTTCATACTTTTATAAGGTAATACCTTAGTGCCAAAAATATGGTTGCTCAGCTCCTGATCATATAGGAAGAATTTCTCCATAAACTTCATTGTAGTCACATTACATTTCCTCTTCTTTTTGTGCAGTTAAATATTAATTCTTCAATTGTTATTGTTAATTTCACTTCTTGTTTTGCTTTGTTTCCTTTTTCATGTGCCCCCTGTGTTCCCCTCTGGCTCTGTCAGTGTCATCCCAGTCCCACTTTCAGTTTACTTCCTGTTTTATGTTGAAGGTAAGATCCTTGTGAGGTTTTCCGTGTTTTCAGCTCCTTCCTTTGTTCTTTTCCAACCCTTGTTATTTTCTAATTAAGGTCAGCCTTAACTGCTTGCTTATTTAGTCTGTGGCTATGTCCTCAGATTTTGTCAAGTATGATTTATCCTGTTTAAAGGTTTTTTCCCCTACCATCGTCTGCAGTGCCACCTGATTTTCTGTCTGTGTTTGGGTTTCTTTCTGTCTGAAATCAGATCTGTCTAGAAAACGTTCAATCTTATCATCCAAGGATCTGAATTTGGTAAAGGAGAACATTTTACCTTGAGAAAAGATGCACTTGGTGTTCTTCAGTGGAGAATATTTTTAAGGAATATTTGATAAAAGCCAATGATAAGCTATTATTTGTGTAAAAGTATGTTCTTGGAAATGTTGGCAGAAATTTAAAAAAAGAAGCTTTTATTCAGTGCTCACTTCCCCTCGTTGTTATGCAGTTTGTCATCGTGACCCAGTGTACTGAGAAAAAACCTTCCTGACCTGCATTTATAAACTAGCCACTTTTACTCATACTTCCTGTGTTAGTTTCCTTGCTGTGATTTTTTTAGAACCCCAAAAGCTTTGTGACACATTCCTCATTTACCCATTTTTTATTTCATGTCTCCAAAGCAACAATAAAAGTAAATACAATCAGATTCAGCTGAAAGCGTCTAAGGTGTTTTTTTCTGTCTCTTAGAATAGAATAGAATAGAATTCAACTTTATTGTCATTGCACATGTCACAGGTACAAGGCAACGAAATGAAGTTTGCATCCATCCAGAAGTGCTTTAGCCATGATATAGATATATTACAAATATATATTAGCAATAATATAGATATGTGAGTATATTACAGAAATGGGTCTATTATGGTATGTTATAATGTACACGGTATGAAGTATCTTATGAATATGCTATAACTATAAGTATGTACAGGCTATGAACAGGATATAAATATGAATAACATATGAATAAAATGAATGAATAAAATAAAAAAAACTATACAGAAATATGAGATACACAGCTATACAGAAATGTGAACTATGCAGTTGTAGATTTAAAAGTTATCGTATTGTACAGAATGATTATTTACACAGTCCTCTTGTTCAGCCACTGCCCCATGCTCCTGCACTTCTATAACATTTTGCAGTCATTTTGATGATCTATTCCTCCTTCAGATGCCCACAAACATTCCTACCTGCGGCATCACACCGTAACCTGATCATCCCCACCCACTCTTACCCCCTGCTCCCACATCTTCTTTGTCAGATTTTCCACTTTGCTCAAGCCACTCTCCCTTTCAACTGCTCTGTTCAAGCATCTTTTTCTGACCCGCTGCTTGTCTTTAATCTCTGCACCTGCTTTAATTTAATTGACTTGTTTGCATGTAAAAACTGTATTACCTTCCCTTCCAATTAAAGACCATCTTACCAAATCTGCCCGTGTCTGCACTTTTATAAGTTTATTTATAGAAGCATTAAAGTCAGTGATTCAGTCACAGAGGTCATAATTATTTATAGTATGGCTGTTAAAATGTTAAATCTGAAACAAAGTTAAAGGGAAATTATAATTCTCATTTTCAGCGTCTATATTTTCATCATTGGACGCACCTAGCTTTGCATGATTCATCTTCATACTTTATCATCAATTCATCTTCTACCTCAGACAAGCTGTTTTACTTCCTCTCCAGATGTCCTCAGATTTCCTTCCATTCATAAACAGAGGGTTCAGACAGCAGGAGGCTAGGTTTTCTGCAATCAAAGCTAGTATTGTGTACCTGAAATCACAATATTAGGGACATCCATTCTATTCGGCATCATACAGAGCCAAGGGTGAAAAAAAGTGAGCATCTCAAACTCTCTGAAACTCTCAATCTCATTTGAAGTGAGCATTCAGAGGAAATAAGAAAAACACAACAGACCTCTCTTGAAGAACATCTAATGGAGACTCTCTATCACCCGTTAGTAACCGATAATATTTTAACTGCTCTTGTACCGGATGGGTTTTATGTATTTAGCCTAAGGGTCCGGAGAATATTCAGAATTTAATATCTGACATTAGGCAGAGATAATGAACCTACTTTATGCTCCAATTAGCCCAAATGTTGTATAATGCTGCACCACAGGGGTGCAGTCTCTTCATTCATCCCAACAACCCAGCAGTTGCATGACAGTTGTAAGATCTAAAGGGAAGCACCATTGAGGGACAACTTTAACTCTATAACGTAGCTGCACAAATTGAAAAATAATCTTTACTGCTTTATTTCATGCCCAGAGGTTTTGTCAGCATATAACCAATTTGTTCCAGTATGTAAAATATTTGTGCTTCTAAATGCATTAAATATTTTATGCTTGACTTCAGGCTGTTTTCATGTCTGTAATTAAACGTGGAAATTCCACGTTTGTCCCTGCAGTATGGGTTTATCTTGCCAATGTGATGTTTACAGGAACGTTTGTGCACTAGATCAGTTTTCTGAAAGTGTCAGTACCAAGGGATCAGCCTCATCAGTGGATTTCAGCCAGCAGACATAGTTTATGCTTATCTCTATCATTTTATGCCATCGTGTTTAAATTTGTGTTTGTTAGTTGTTTCTAGTTTGTCTTTTCCTTTTTTAGTTTTTAGATAAATGGTTTCTGATGGTCTTTTTTTTTTTCAGACTTTTGACCGTAAGAGATCTCGGCTGTATCCCAGGAGAGAGAGTCCATGGCATGCTACAGGGTTGCGTGCAAGGACGTGATTATATCACAGTATTTTACTAACTGCGGGCAAAACTGCCCACTTGCACATATTTAATGCAACTAATGATGTTGTGTGGGACTTTCTGTTGTTCCCACTTGAGCGGGGGCGGGAAGGTGGTTGGGGGGGGGGGGGGGGGGGGGGGGGTAAGGTTGTAATTAAAGTTTTTAATTAAAGGATTTATTTATTATTTCATAATGTCAGTCTTATTTTTGGCTGTATCAGCACACTAGAATTTGTAAAACACTGACATTAAGAGCCGGTAAATCCTGCAGGGTCATATCAGGAACACAGAAGAAAAAAAGGAGATTTCATGTAAAATCTAACTGAAAAAGTTCCCATCTGACCACATTCATATTAACTGATCTTTTTATGTACAATAATGTTTGTATATCTAACAATAATACTATGAAAACTGTCAGAGTTACAGGTCTTTGAGGTAAATATAGGGTGGGTCCAATTTTCACCTGTCAAAGGAGATACACATGAACTGTATTGCGATTTATCACAGTTTCAATAGAAAACAACACCAATTATTTGTCTATAATGTTAACTGATCCGAGCATTGGTCGCCTGGATATTATATCGGTTTTCTTCAAGATGTGTGACTAGGTGGCTTTTTATAACAAGTCATAGCATCTGAAAGGTCTCTTTTTTATTTTTACCTATGTTTTGATACCAGAGTCATCTTCCAGCCAAGATTCCTTCTGTCCCAAAACAATTTCCCAGCGTTTTCATGTTTAAACACTTGCAAACATAGTTTGTGGCTTTGAAATAGAGAAATATTTCTGATGTTCATGTTCTGCATGATAGCTGGGAGATTGATCAAACAACTTTCAGTCCATTCTCAGGATCGATGGATTCACTCCCCAAAAGTTGATTATGTTCATCTGGACGTAACGTTTTTAGTGGGAGAAACGTTTCGTCACTCATCCAAGTGACTTCTTCGGTCTCAGCTCACTGCAGGTTTCCCCAATCTTATAAACAGTGCATTTGCATAATGACTGAAACTAGCACCACTGAAGGAACAATAGGCTGGGAGGTCAGTTCCTTCATCATAATTATGCAAATTCTCATGACCATTGATCAACAACCACTGATCAAAGACCACAGATCAATGGCCATGAGTACCATTCACAGAGAGTTGGGGAATGGCTGCAATCACAGTAGTAATATGTAATATGGTGAAAAGATGTACCCTTAGGCCTCCTTTCCCTTTTCACGTAAATGGCTTCAAACCAGCGTCATATGATATGACCAGTTCCTTCAGTGGTGCTAATTTCAGTCATTATGCAAATGTACTGTTTATAAGATTGGGGAAACCTGCAGTCAGCTGAGACTGAAGAAGTCACTTGGATGAGTGATGTAGCGTTTCTCCTGCTGAAAATGCTACGTCCAAATGAACAGAATCAACGTTTGGGGATATACCTATGTTAGGTTTGTAGCTTGAACCCATCCGCTGGAACGTTGAAGACAATATAATTACACTGCAAGCAAGACACAAGTAGGCAAACTTCTTCATGGTACTCGTGCACAGGAGAGAACCGGACAGGCACCGTTCCTTCGCTTGACCCCAGTAGCTCTCGTCCGTTCTCCCATACACTGTCCTTTTATTGAGGTTACATGAATATGCATAGGTTCATTAACATACGACGTCTACATACAAACAAAGAGTACCTTGCCTGTGTGTGTGTGTGTGTGTGTGTGTGTGTGTGTGTGTGTGTGTGTGTGTGTGTGTGTGTGTGTGTGGGGACTGCTGATCAAAGGGTCAAACATCCTTGGTCAGGAAGAGGGTAGCCTCCCCCTCACCCTAGATGGTTCATCCTAGATAACACGGTGAGGAAGTCCTGCAGTTCATCTAAACAAAGAGCACTTAGACTAGAACAGACGCAACTACGTTAATCCTACCATAAAATAATAAGACACAGTATGACCTCTCATGCTCCCAAAGTGCTGTCTAATACACACAAAGTTTGCAGACTATCAAGGATCAAAACCTCTACCAATCTACAACTAATTACAAAACTCTAAGCATATATAAGTAAATATTTCTAAGCATAAATGACAATCAACAATACAAATCTAACATTTCCCCCCTTTTTGACCTTTATGCCTGAAAAGTTCCCAGGTATGAATACGTCATGTCTGACAGTTTCAATGCAAACCTTTTTATACTCAGCATATGTCAAATCACCCTAAATTACTGAAAGGTACACAGTTTAATAAATGTATTAGCAGTTACCCCATTCATTGAGCTCATCTCATGGCAACCTGCATCTTACGAGCAACCAAAGAAATTGTTAATTTAATAGTGAAAATAAAAAAGTAACATTTTCAAAAACATCTCAGCTTGGTAATGCTTCCTCCAGGTGTGCACATCACATGTCTCTCTGCAGAGTGGTTTGAGTTCTGCAGGGCGTCATGAATGTCTCTTCCAGTTGTTTCCATCACTGTCCATAGGACCAGAGTCCAAATGTATGTAGAATAGACATTCAAACATACTAGTTGGTTTTGTGGTTCGTCAACATGGGTCTCAGCTATTTCCAAGCTGCAGACCTCTCAGCACTCTAGTTTTATGGCCTCTTACCAGCCCCCATCACCTGACTTCAGACCTTCGTCTTGTGAGGGGGATATTTATGACTCTGCCATTGTCCACGCTCTGCAGAAAAAGCTCTCTGTGGAAAGGGTGCTGGGTTCCGTCATCTTACTGCTGTTATGATCCCAGCAGCCTTCAGAGTGTCATCGTATGCACAGTATAGTGGCACAGCATTAGGTGATGTTCATAGGAAACTGCTGTCATCACCACCATAGCTTCTGGTTCCTGTGCTTTCACAGAATCATGATGTCATCCTCGAACTCCTTCTGCGCTGTCGATGGAGCTTGGCACGCTCCCCTCATCCCACGAGTTTTCATGTTCCAACGCTGCTGAAGGTTTAAGGCAGAGCACGTCGTACACCTTAGTCGTCTTCCTCAGCGTCAATATTGAATCTTTCATTGTATTTAAAATCTTGCTGTGGGAAGTCTCCTCTTGATTTCCTGGAAGCTTAGTAGCACAGCTCTCTGTGTGATGTCTGCTGTGCTGAAGATGATCTCTGATCCTCCTGAAGCCTCTCTCCCATCTTGTGGACGATCCTCTCCTCTATTTTGCAGGCAGTTTCATGGTCCTTGCTGTGGCTCCAAGGTCTGATTTCATGATGGGCCCCAATCAGCTTGATCTTTGACCTCAACCACTGCCTGGTCCTGTCAGCTATGCGCTTCTCACTGGGCCTCTGAAGATTTCTCAGGAGATTACTGCTGCACCTGTATTTCCTTGCTAGGAAGACAAACTATTTGGAGAGTATGTCAACAATCATCAAACCACATTCTTTAGTTCAGTGAACTTCACTTATAGGCCATCAAAGCCTCATCTGAACATGGGTGCACCACTTGCATAGGTTTAATATTTGTAAATAAAACGGCTAATCACACAAATCACTGCAACAATAATAAAAAACATTGTTTAATGTTAATCCTTGGACCCCTCCTCTTGACGCATGGACACACCCATGAGTCAACTCATCAAACCTGGATTCCAGTCTTAAAGAAAAAGATTAGCTAGATCATATCCCAGGCAACATCAGGGCATCTCCTCCCCTGGAGCAGCACCACCCTGGACCTATAATCCTGCAATGAAAATGTTAGTGTGCTTTGCATATTAAGTTTGCTTAACACCTGGCTCTCCCAGGAGCCTGCATACACACCATCATGGCCTGGAAAACAAAATCTGGAAGTAAAATCAAACTTCATACCTGTAAACAATTGTATCATAAGGACAAGAAGCATTCAACATCAGCAAGACAAGTGTCATGTGCAGGTTTTCTCAAATCAGTAAACTACAACTATTTTCATAAGTCGCCTCAGACATGGATCATCCCATGTACTCAGGCAACATTAATGTAATCGGTGACTGCTCTTAAGCAAAGTCACTCCACTTATATATTACTATGGGCTCAAAAGTGGCCAGCTAATGAGCCCATATCAAACTATCCCAGAAACACTGTATCTCTTATTTGTTTTACTCATGTCACTTGTCCGTTTCAGCTGAATCTTCCACAGCATTCTCAAAGAAACTAACATTAGCAATACACATTGACTGTAGTCAGACAGAGGTCAGACACAGGTCAACAGGTTCCAGAGGTGCCATAAAAACACCATAAAGTCAACCCTAGCTGTGGAAAGAAGTAACACCAGTTCTCAACACAGGAAATTTCACACATGTTATTCACATTATCAAAGTAACCTTCACATTTTCCCATCAACACAATGCAACAGCATCACCACTCATAACCTGTAAACACAGTTTTCCTCACACATAAACCCAGAAATCCTGTAGTAGGAAAAAACATCAACCAGTTGTCCTGGTATAAATCGCATCATCAATTCACATGAAGAACTGGCATGCTGTAAGAAAAGAAAATGCAAATATTAGCGCTTGCGCAGGCGTATGCATACTTTGTCACAGATATCTCTGTAAGCAACTCAAGCCTATGAATAACACACCTGATAAATGCACAGACACAGAAAATGGCATTTAAAAGGTTAAATCATCATGCAACCTCGAGTGTTGCTGTCATCTTTCTGCTCCTGTAAAAGGAAACACATGGGTTCATCTGCACCTTTGTCAGGTGGGGGTTAGCTTCACACAATCATGTTCAGTCAGTCAGTCAGATATTTTAAAATTCTTACTCATTCACTCAGTGGTTCCTTCTTTTGCTAATTGTGGAAATTATCATCGCATTCGTTTCCACGCTCAGCAAAACGACGTTATTTCAAAAAGAAAAATAATTTAGACTGGATTTCCTCGTTGAATCCTTTTTGGGGGGGACTCTCATTTCCTAATTGTCCCAAATAAGTGGCTTTCTCCTGAACCCATTTTAAATGTGGAGAAACTCACTTGCAACAATTTTCTTGACGACGTGTAACGCTTTTAATTCCCGACTTGCAGATCTGCTCAAAGAAAAGAAATTCACAAGCAAAAATCAGTGCTTGTTCAAAAATGAAAAATAAAAAATAACAGAGATTATCAAACCAAACTCTCAGTGCACTGTGAAAGTATCAAAATAAAAAGGCCTTGTTAAGTCATGACACAAGCTCCTCATCTCAGGAGGGTAAATCATACCATTAGCATGGTTTATCATACCATCATACTAATCGGCAGGCTCAACTTCACAACAAAAGAAAAATCATCAGCTAGATTCACTCCAAATCAACCATCAGCTGCACAACACACAACATAACCCTAATGTCATATTAGCTATGAGTTTAATCACCCGGTCTGTGCTCTTCACTCATTTAAGCCACAGATCTATTTTATTCAATTTTTCCTTTTTCCCTTCATCATAAAACATGTGACATGCTGTCATGCACTTCACAAAACAGTCTGTTCTGACGTATTCAGAGTTGTGTATCTAAATACAGGATTCACTCGCACATCAAAGCAGGAAACTCAGTGTTTTAGAGTCTCTACTCAACACACAACAAACTCCAACACATCTCATTCACTCGTGCTAGAATTCAATCACCTTTCATTAATCTAAAACCGATCAACTAATTTGCATATCAGCTATTAACCCACTAAGTTGACAGGACGACAGAAAAGCATGTTCAAAATAGTATCACAAAAGACAATTTCCCTCATACAGTAAATTACTTATGCTGCCTCAATCAAGCAGGAAGCTTCTCCCAATTTACCATTTTAACACTAAATTTATTGTCTGATCACTGATTTATCAAACCAGGATTTTTTTTTTTCCCCACAAAAGTTAAATTGTTGTCCTGCAACTTGTAGAGTCAATTTTTTTCTTTAGGATAAATTCAGTATTTGATAACAAGTGTCTGCTAAATTGACACTATTGTAACACTGATGAAAGATAACAAGCTAATTTTCATTGCATGGGTTTGTGTTATTAGGCAGGTCTAATGCATGTCTGTGGAGCTGCATCTCCAGCAGAGCATGTTCTTAAAGCTGCCTTTCCTACACATTTCTCTGCTATTATTTAATCATTTCTTAACTAATGTGCTATGAGTCTTCATGAGTCATTTTGTGTTTGGAATTGTTAGTAGGGTTAATGCATGTTCTGCTTGTGTGTGTGTGATTTTGTATATGTTTCTATTTTCGCAATGTTTCAGACTCCGTCTCAATTTTCCAACTTAAGCAGTCAGTTTTCTTTTCCCCAGGTTTGCTAACCCAAATTTTGATTTCCCACATTAAATAATTCCTATGTGTTCTCACCTAGTCTTCTCACTCTGTTGTCCTCTCACTCTTTTGTCCTCTCCCTCTTCAACAGTCCCGGCAGTTCTCCTTCAGCTTTGTCCTGTCTAGTAGCTGAAGTGCTGCTGCTGCCTTCTTGGGCGACTTCTTAGCAGCTGCTGCCGGTTTCTTGGCTTTGGCTGCGGCGGGCTTCTTGGCTTTGCTCTCAGTAGCCTTGTTCATCTTGAAGGATCCGGAGGTCCTGGTGCCCTTGGTCTGCACCAGAGTGCCCTTCGCCACCAGGCTCTTGATGGCGGTCTTGACACGGGCCTTGTTCTTGTCCACATCGTAGCCTCCGGCAGCCAGAGCCTTCTTGAGAGCGGCCACAGACAGGCTGTTGCGCTCCTTGGAAGCGGCCACGGCTTTCACAATCAGCTCGCCCACGCTGAGGCCGACCTTCTTGGGCTTGGAAGTCATCATCTTCTTCTTCTTGGCCTGAACCTCGGCGCAGGGCGCAGGGCGTGTTTATGATGGAGCCTTTCCCACCACAGCGCTGGCACGTTGAACGCATCATGAAGGGTCCATTTCTTTCATGTCGCTAGCCAGCATGCTAGCTGCATGTGGCTTGCCCGAGTCACTCAGTCCTTTTTGAGCATTTCAACATGCTGCCACCGCCATCTTGCTCGCCCCTCCGTGGAATTCATCCAATCAGACAGGAAGATGGGTTTGCTTTCTTCTTCTGCTGCTGTTTATCCACATTGCTGCTGCTTTGCTGGGACTTTTTGTGCTCAGGACTTGCTGCTGTCTCTTTATCATGTTATTGCTTTGGAGCTGCATTCCTTATCTTCAGGGAGGAGTGAGCTCGCTTGTGAGGTTGAGAAACACATGGCACTGTAAATAAGTCAGCCAGAAACTTGGCCTGCATGTTTCCAATGATGTTAAACTATAACTTTCTTCCGACCGCTGCATGTGGAAAATTGATTCAGGTCTGCTTTTCACCTGAAAGTGACAAACTAAGACATTTCATTATTATCATCACTGCTTAATCAACACACATCTCTCTCTGTGTGTGTTTTTGTGAACAGTCTTTTCTTAAAAGCAGAAAATGAAATTGTAGTTGTTTTTGGCTGATCAACACAAAACCTTTTTCCTATGATTTTTCTTTTTCACTCTTTTTTTTTTTCCGTTACAATAGCTGGTGACCTGCAGAATCACCGCTCTCACTCACAATCAAAGGCAATTACTTTTACACAGCGCACAAAAACACTGTGATGTCAGACACATTCACACTCACTTTTTCATCTGCATAAATAAACCATATGGCTGGAGATATGTGCCATGGTGATCCATAAGCATGATCACCAGTTTATTTAATTATTTTTAATCCAACAAAACAAATAAACAAAAACATGATGCTGATGCTACACACACACACGAGTCAAGGTGCAGAAAAACTGCTCATGGAAACGCTGCACACTCATAGCTCTGTTTCCCTCTCTTTGAGTAGTTCTCAGACAGCTCTTGATCTGATAATGTGTAGCTTGCTCATCAGCTCAAAAAACAAAAACAAAACTGCAACGCGACATCACACAGTAGTTGCATGCTCTGCCCACAGTGGCAAAGTCTTACACTTACATATTCAACACAGCTTCTCCATCATGTATTTTTAGATGTTTCATACAGGGTTGAGCATATTAGTTGTTTTCACAGATGTGCTCTATATCTCAACAATGGCTCATAACAAGACGACCGTCTTCCACACAGGTCAAGTGCCTCTATGCACTTCATTAGTTTAAATATTTACCTATATCACTTCACCTCACATGTCATTGTACTGAATTTAAGCAACCACAAGTTTAATGTAGGTTACTTTTAACAACTATCCACCTCAATGGTTTGGCACACAGGCTGTTAACATTTTGTGTCAGGAAGGGGTGGGGGGAAAGCCACCCACCAGAGCACAGCTGCTGATGTGGGCTGGCCTTTTCCACACACTCTTCAAGGCTGGTGTGTTTTCTGAAAACTTCTAACATTTGAATCTCTTCCATTTATAAGCCTGCGATTAACCGCACGGCTCAGGTCCGCGTGAAACCCGCGCGACCGCATTCGCGTGCACCCACGCAGCTGTGGAGCCTTCGCTCTCTCTCTTTTATACATAAATACTTTGTGCTGCCAGGAGCAAAGTCCAGCACAAACGTCTTTCTCACTCTTGGTTGCTTAGAAACCCATGATAACAACAACAGTCGGTGTTACAGACCACGTGTTCTGCTCCGCACACACTCACACAACAACAACAACAAAAACGACGACGACGACAACAATGACAACAACACAAAATAGGCCTACTCCGGACTCACACCGGACCGCTCGGGACCCTGACCCAGTTGTGGGACGCTCACCCACTCGCGCGACAAAACCCAATGAAGGGACGCTCGGGACACACACCCAGGGCGATTTCAAAACCGGACACTCACCGGACGCTTGGGACCCTTGGGCGATTTAACCAAAACTTCTTTTTCGGGACACTAACCCAGTTATCGCTCCACAAAGCAGCGAACTTCTCAACGCCTCACAAAATGGCGGAGACTGCACAACGACACGGTTATAGAGTCGGCCTCTTTAAACTTACTTGGCGTTGCTTAGCGTGTAATATCAGCCTGAATCCCGCCGATCGCCATTCATCGAGGAGAAAGACAGACAGCGAATCCACAGGAACTTCCTGGCTGACGTCAGTCTTTCAGCGTGCCTCCCCCCCCTCGGTGAATGCGATCCCAGAGATCCGGCATCGAAGGACCAATTAATGTTAGGTTTGTAGCTTGAACCCATCCGCTGGAACGTTGAAGACAATATAATTACACTGCAAGCAAGACACAAGTAGGCAAACTTCTTCATGGTACTCGTGCACAGGAGAGAACCGGACAGGCACCGTTCCTTCGCTTGACCCCAGTAGCTCTCGTCCGTTCTCCCATACACTGTCCTTTTATTGAGGTTACATGAATATGCATAGGTTCATTAACATACGACGTCTACATACAAACAAAGAGTACCTTGCCTGTGTGTGTGTGTGTGTGTGTGTGTGTGTGTGTGTGTGTGTGTGTGTGTGTGTGTGTGGGGACTGCTGATCAAAGGGTCAAACATCCTTGGTCAGGAAGAGGGTAGCCTCCCCCTCACCCTAGATGGTTCATCCTAGATAACACGGTGAGGAAGTCCTGCAGTTCATCTAAACAAAGAGCACTTAGACTAGAACAGACGCAACTACGTTAATCCTACCATAAAATAATAAGACACAGTATGACCTCTCATGCTCCCAAAGTGCTGTCTAATACACACAAAGTTTGCAGACTATCAAGGATCAAAACCTCTACCAATCTACAACTAATTACAAAACTCTAAGCATATATAAGTAAATATTTCTAAGCATAAATGACAATCAACAATACAAATCTAACAACCTACCTGGATGATTGAGCATGCATCAAGAAGATGGATAAACTCCTTTTTTCAGCCTGTGAAGACTTTCTTTTGGAAGAAGTTTGCATCTCCGTTTTATTGTCCAACTGTGGTGAAACAGCTTGTAGTCAACTCCAAACAATTTTTCACTTAACAACATGCTGGTCCACCAAATTTTTTTACGTTCGCTTCTGTGTACAAAACCATCATATATCTGTATTTTCACACATTTTATTACTTTAACTACAATTCCTCCCTCTTTGTCGATATTGAAGGAGAGATCTGAGACTACAGAGTATCTAGGTGAACATAAAGAAAACAAACAAACAAAAAAAAAACTAATCAAGAATAACAGAAATCATAATAGTGGTTATCAGCTTTAGTCAGGCCTTCTGCTTCAGGTCCTGTTCTCATTTGACACTTCTTTCTTTCACAGTGTAGCCTATGTGATAAGAGGGCAGTCCATACAACATGTTCACTTAAATGAAGATGAATTAATAAAACAGAAATACCAATGAGGCTTGATGAGATATGGATAGAAGCATCAGTTGGTGGGCAGTAAATTGCCATAAAATGGATCCAAAAATTGCCAATTAGGAGGACGAGGTCATCGAGAGATATGAATGACACAAAAGCAAAACACAATGCATGCGGCAAGTCAGGAAAGTATAAAATACCGCAGTTTTTTAATTTTATTTTGTTCAAATAGTGGCAAGTCATTGTTTCAGTAATTACTTGACTCATAGTGAATGTTACAGAAAATAAATAGTGTCAGTGTGGGACTCAGTGAAGCTGATTTTAAACTGATTTTAACCACACCCTTGTTCCTTTAACGTGGTAAAAAGAGAACCATCCAAAACTGAGGATACAATTCGGAAAGACTCATCAAAATCAGATAATTGAATGTTGGAAAAATTCTGCCTGGTCTTAATTTGGATAGTACAAATCTAACCTTTGTATAGTAGAGACAGAGTTTGACACACACTGGGCGCTGCACTACCAGCTGACCACAGTCAACCGGAGTATTGTTGCTGAGCCTGTCCACAACTTTATGACTACAGTATACCCATCTTCTCATACTCCCACCAGAATATGGTGCTGTCTCACAAAGCTCAAATCATGTCCTTTGAGCACCTTTGGAGCTTGGTGGAACGGGAGATTTGAATCCTGGATGTGCAGCCAACAATTCTGCAGGAACTGTGTGATGCTATCGTGTCGTTATGGAGCAAAATCTCTGAGGAATGCTTCCAGCACCTTGCTTAATCTGAATCATTAAGAAGTAATTATGTCCCCCTCCAGGGGCAAGGGTACCTAGACCCGGTTTGTAGAGTACGCTTGGGGAGTGTGATCGTGTGTACAGCGTCTCTTTATGTCTGTCTCCACGTTGGTTGAGTGTGGAGTAAGTGCATATGAGAGCATGAGGGTGGGAATGGATGTTTGTATCTGTGTGTGCCTGTATTTCTGTGTCTATATGTCAGGTTGGGTGTCAGGCGCCACCTCTCTGGGGACATCTCAGGCCCTCCAAGGTTTGGAGGCCTATCTCCCCCTACCACCACTTCCCCTGCCAGTGGCGGACTCCCTCAGACATCGGTGCGTTGGTGGTTCTTTGTGTCCGGGGGTGGGCGTCCAGGTACACACCGGCTCACTCCTTGGCGGCCGCTTATCGGGGCCTGGAGCCTGGGGCTCGCTCGGGCCACTTCGGAGGTGGGGTGCCCCCGGCCTCTCGGCCTGGGGCTCGGTCACTCAGGCACGGCTGGCTGCCGGCGGAGCTCACGGGCGCGTCACTGCAACTCCCCCTGGCTTCTGCTCCGCGGCTGCTGAGTGAGCCCTCATCTGGGACTCTCCTCAGCTCTTTCTGGGACAGTGGCGCGGCTGCCCCTCTGTTGGTCTTCCTTGGTCTCTTGTGTTCTGGGGGCCTTTAGATGTCTGGAGTTTTGATCTCCTCCATACCTGCTTCATGCCCTGGAGGACGGGGCTGTGGCCCCCCCACACCCTCTAGCAGATCATTACATGAAGGAACCTTTTAAAAAAACAAGCGCGTCCATGCTCACAGGTGTACACACGGGTGATCACACCCACAAACTACACCCTTTTTGGCTCCTACCTCAAAGCACACTGTGTTCTGTTGATCTTATGTGCTGCACAATAATGTTTAATATTTAGTATTTACTGTCATATTCCCATATATCATTGTGATGCTGGTTATTCTATTACTCTTGTTCTCTTCTGCTTGTTTTCTTTTTTCTTTCTCAGCAGGTGATCCAGGTGATTGATATATGCATTTATTTCTTTTCTTTTTTTTTTTTTTCCTGCTCATTCTGTTGGTTTTTGTTTTTTGCCCTTCTCCCCCGTCCCTCTTTCTTTCCCCCAGTCAAGTCTGTCCCGTATTCAGTAAGTGAAAATAAAATAAACAATAAAAGGTGAATCAAATGGACCATTACGGCAAGGCTGGGATGGTCCATTTGGTAAAGTAAATCCGTTGGGCATCTTTCTTTGCCTTTAGACAACAATTCTGATGGCAAAAGAGCCAAACGGGACAGGCAAAAAAAAAAAAAAAAAAAAAAAAAAAGTAATTATGTCAAAATCCAGCCACCCTGGTACTGTCAAGGTGTAACTAACATATCGAGTTAGAGATGCTGAGTGTACATAATTCTTGAATTATGATTGAAATAACATTCA
Source organism: Rhamphochromis sp. 'chilingali' (assembly GCF_963969265.1). Lineage (NCBI taxonomy): Eukaryota > Metazoa > Chordata > Actinopteri > Cichliformes > Cichlidae > Rhamphochromis > Rhamphochromis sp. 'chilingali'. The sequence goes on along the minus strand of NC_137933.1, from coordinate 34,381,638 downwards.
GAGAAAAAACAAAACGAACATCAGAAATCGTTTGCAGTTAGCTACAAAACCACTTTATTGAAAAAGCAGATTATGTCATCTACAGTTAAATGATACGTCCCGATTTTAATACATTAAATAACTTTAGACTTTTTCATGTTTAGATAAATAGATCTAGTTTCCTTTTTTAAAATGAACCATCTAGGTAATCAAAACACTTAGCGATATAAAAGATGTGTGACAGGTATCCAGATGTGCTTATTGGAACTACGAGTAGGAGAAGATATCTTTTCTTTCCAAGTGATTTTTGACAGAATTATAAAATAAAATAAACTAGCCTTTTTATGTACAGGGTAACTACCTGTGTGCTATGCAGCAGAAACTGAAGTAGTACTTTTAAACAAGCGAATTAAGACATCTTTGAAGGGGATAAACTGGGCTTGTTAAGTCGTTGATAAAACACAAAAGTTCAGAAAATGCCTCATTCTTCAAGTATAGCACACATGACTTAACCCTTGTACAAAGTTGAGGTTAAACACATCAAATACGGGGGGAATGAATCACGTACAGTATGCAGTCCTTTTGTTCTTTTACACGTACTAGTCATTATTACATTCAAACGAATCTCATTACATCAGGTTACATTAAAAAGCCCTTTCGGCCTGTGGTGACCCCTGCCTTCAGTCTATGCTTCAGTCTCTGTTTTGGACACATTCAGTAGTATTTAATCAGACCTGCATGTATTACAGTATGAATAAAAGCACGGCCAGTGTTTGCAAGTAACAATTGGTGATTGTTTTACTCAAGTTTGCATACTTGACGGGTGGAGTTTAAGTGCTACGGTCAAAGTTTGACGTATGAGCTACTGGAGCATTAGCTGTGTGTCTCAAACATGTGTAAACTTCACATGTTTGAGATCCAGTATGGTACAAGAGAGAAGTTCAAACAAACACCAACAATTAGAGACAAACATCCGGAATATGGTAAGCAATGAACAGACAGCATCATCACAATCATTACCAGGTTTGAGAGCGCAAGGATCAGTGTGCTGGATGCTGCTGAGCCCTGCAAACACAGTGAGGTGCATGTGCCATGGCCCTGCCACTAATACGCACGCACGCACACACGCACACACACACACACACACACACACACACACACACACACACACACACACACACACACACGCACACACAATATTAGACATTATGACAAGTTGCTCTTATTTCAAATAAGCTCATATTGTTGGGGTTCATCTGCAGAAGTGCAGGATTTCTTTCAGAATTAAGAGCTTTCCTCACAAAAACAATGCTTTAAATATAATCAGGGAATGATCAACAGACTGCCAGTTCAATAAACACACTGATAACAGTCCAATGAAGGTTGGGAATTTTTCCACGCTACCACAGCTTGAAGTTTAAAATATTTAAGTCTCGTGTTGGTCTTCCTTTGCATATATGTATAGATATATATGCACATCACTCACTAAAAGACATACATATAAGTGCCTGCCAATGCGCACACACACACACACACACAAACACACACAATCAAAGAAGGGGGTGTGGGTGGAACTCCCTAAAGAACACAGGTGGGACCAGCAGCTCCGTGTTCTCAGGTACATCCTCCCGAAACACAACAGCAGGCTTCATGGCAGACCAGAGAAAGACACACAAACAAACCTGTTCTGTCTTAAGGCATGTGGACAAGTGGAGATTCCTCATAGTAATGCACGATGTGCTGATGTGATTTAAAAAAAAAAAAAAGTCTGCAAAAACATCAGGAAACAGCGCCCTGAACAGATCTGGAGCAAAAGGTATTTGTAGATAAGCGTTCAGTCTGTTTTAACCCGCTTGGTTTACCCATGGTAGCAGAGAGAGTGTGGCCTTTTATGTCTCTCTTTTAAGGAAATTCAGCTACTTCCTGGTTGAAACAAATGATCATATATGCTTACCTGCATGACAATCACCAGCCTATCAAAACGACACTGTCCCAGTCTTGTAGCTTTAAAAACTGTTTGAATAAACTGTCTTTAGCCAAGAATATACCCTATATAGTTTAAAACAAGGAGTTCTCACACTTTTTTACTGGGGGAAATTTTTTTCCACAACCACTATATTATAAACCCTAAACAGATTAATTGTGTTTAGTGTCACCAGATGCTGTGGGCTGATATTTCTCCATGCGCGCCAGCAACCCAGCGGTCTAATACACCGAGCTAAATAGTAACAGGAACATTATAATGCACCCTGAGAGAAGTAAGAGCTGGTGACAGACTGATATGATGTTTCCCAACCTAATGTGGGAGGGAAATAATGGATCCAATATGCTGCTTTTACTGGCGCAAATAGTTCCAGTCTATATCTGTGAATTTAAACAATGAAGTTCAGTTTTCTAACTTACAGGAATTTATTCTGAGGACCACTTAGCAATAGGTTGCGGACCCCTGGGGATCCTCAGACCCCACTTTGAGAACTGTAGATAAAAAAAAGAGCTAATGAATGCTTTATTTTTGGAAATTTCTCCAACAGTGAGTCACAGCTGGAATTTTTCCTGTGAGCTGTGGACATCTGCCTTGTGCGACTGCTGAGTGTCCTTTAGTGTTGCACCAAAAGCCCTAATCCTCTGTATTTAAAGACTTATCTCCGGCTAATCTCTTAAGACGTTAGGATTAAGCTAAGTCTTAATCTTAATGATATAACTTTGATGACTTGTGGTGTGATGACAGAAGGCATGAAGATAAATTTAAAAGGGTCTGAAATAAAGATTAATATTTGTTTTACATTTTGTAGGATTTAACTACAACGTATAGCTGCCTCTATACAATCTGTGCGATGGGACTGCTCATCTGTTGTCTGTTAAAGACAGAGAATGATAACATTGGTTCAGTCAGGGAGCACATGACCAAAAGAAGTATTTTCTATTTGGCCTGGTCTGGGACTCCCTTGTCCTTAGAGCACCAGCGTGAAACTCCATCTCCTGTGATGGAGATGGGTTGCAATGTGACTTGCAGGTGTGTAGTACCTGTATGCAGGCTAAAGCTTATTAAATAGTGCACCCTGTATGTGATTTGCTAATTGGATCTGTAGAAGGCGGTGAGCTGAGAAGAAGAAGAAGAAGAGTGCACCCAAGCCTAGTTTCAAGGCCTGCCTGAACTAATGCGATGCTTGATTTGTAAGCTTTCTATGGTGAGTAAGGGCTAAAAGAAACTCATTTCACTGGGTGTACAAAGTGGGACAAAACAACTGAAGGCAAATACTATTTGATCCTGGTCTGCTCCTACAAAGCCTGTGAATCTCTGACAGGCATGAAGAGGCTCTGTGTCCTGGAGGAGAAATGATACAACAGACCAAAAGCTTCCGAGGCTTTAGACTGATTCTACCATGAGCGCAGCAACATTAAAAAGAAAACAACAAAACAAGAATCTACATCTAAGATCTGATGTGGAAAATGTCTGCAAAATATATATCCATATATAAAAGACAATCTATGTGCATCTAAAATTTTCTGTCATCATATAATCATTAATTAAGACACTGCTTGTGACTTCTAAGTGGAATGTCAGTCCGTCCTCTGGGCTTGTGGTGCTACTCTGCATCGGTGATGTCGAGGTGGTGCAAGGGTGACAGTTTTTCATCACAGCCCTGTGTCATGAATGCTGGGTGTCCATTGCATAGCCTTTAGCAGGACTCCATTTCAGTGTTAGAAGCTACACGGGGAGAGCCCACTCGTTGGGCCTGTCCGGCCCAGCCAGCACTGGAATGCAGTGGCTCGTTCCCCGGCCTTCCTGACGCTAACATCAGCAGCGTTCTCAGATGTGACAGCACTGGTGAATTCACGTGGTAAATTGCTTCAGTCAAAGCATAAGAGTGAAAGATACAGAAAGGATGAGAGAGAAAGCAAGGAGAGAGTTGAATTTGCGCTTTCTCCTCCAATCCAGAAACCCTCTTTCTGATGAATGTGCTGGGGTCAGGAGGTGTGACGTCATCAGGGGCCTCTGGGTGAGCTGGCGTGTTGACTTTCAGGGTTAGGCGCCCAAGGGGGAGGGGGATGGAAAGGACCACAAATGGAGGGTAAGGGAGGGACCCTTTTCCCCAACCCTAGCATGTAATAGCAGGGCTTGTGGTGGGAGCTGCACTGTGTGTGTTAGTCCACGGACTGGCTGTCGAGCTGAGGACGGGGGCAGTAACTCAGATGGCCACAGAGAGGCTTCTCTGGAACTGCTGAAGAGGGTGCAGGCCTTTTTTTGCCCACTGCTGGTGTCCCAGATCACCTGGGATGTGGAGCTTAGTTCTCCCAATCACAGTTCAGTGACATGGAGAGGGTAGCTGGGGGGCGCATGGGCAGGAACCTGCGACTGGAGCCGAAGGATGTGGCAGTCGTGGCAGAGCAGGTGGCCTTCCAGTGGATAACAGCGGTGCCTTTCCTCATCATTTAACTGGAGACCGCAGTCCTGAAATAAATATAATTACATATATTTAATAATCACGCTCACACATATTAATAAAAATCCATTTAGACACTATAAAACATGTATTTTACATGCACTGGTAAATTTTGAGGTTTTATGCTATTTTGCTTCCAAAATGTCTCAGACTGGTGGAACAATCATACAGTCAGGCATTTACCTTTTGCTAATTTGAGATTTTACACATGAACTTCAGACATTTTCAGCAGAATTGTGTTGGGATGATTTCGAAAGGAGGAAACAGCAGGAAAGAGTGTACTTCAAAGACCGAAGCTGGCAATGTGGTTTAGATGAGAGAGCTGCCTGGGCAGAGCACGCCGGAGGCAGCACACATGGTGCTACTTTGACTACTGGCTGTACATTTTGCAGATCAGAACAAAAACCCCAAATTACCCATCGACCTTTTCAGAAGTGAGCTTGCAGCTTAAAGACTGTCTAATTTCATCTGACGTTTCCACTGTCACATGGATCTCTTGGGTGCATGCACTACTTGGCACGAGTAAGCAAACACCTTTTGTCTTTTTAAGTAAAATAGTAGATGTTTATGATCCACAACCTTCTCTGTGATCTTCCTATTTTCCACTTGCCTGATAACTTCATCTTCAATCCTTTGTCCGATATATCAACCATCCCTTCTCTGCACATGTCCAAACCATCTCGACCTGAGCTGTTCCTCTGATATACTCATTTCTAAGCTTGTCTGTTCCAGTGATTCACAACAAATATCCAGGTTTCTGCTGTGCATATTTAAATAGTGAACTGTAGACCTGCGATACAAAGTAACTGGAGAGGTTTTAAAGTAATAATTATAAGCTTTCAATATTTAACCAGTAAATATTGAATTTCAAACATATATCTTTAAAATCAGATTTCTTTCTTATATTTTAAGCCCAAAATCTCCACCTATAGCTACCAAACTTTCAATTTTTGGAGCAGTCTATATCCTGAAGGTTTTAATAGCATTCAGAGTCACATTTATGGAAGATTTTACTCTTAAAAACTTGGGGGGGAAAGTATTTTTTTCCTGTTGATAACAGCAAAAACAGATTTCAACAAATTAAGCCACCTGCAATATAAAAGTACTTTGCTCAGTGTAAAGTTATTAGTTAGTTTTTAATTATTTTTACTGTCTTTACCTGTAGTTTCTTTCCTTAAAGAAATAATTTGAGATTTTGGGAAACAGGCTTGTTTGCAGAAAATGAACAGATGAGAAAACTAATTAGTGACACCAAGTTGTGCCAGTGACTTCAGTGTGGGCGTCTTTCTGGACCCTCGTTGTAAACAGGGTGCTGACTCTGAGACAAATCATAGACAGTGAGTGGGTTTATCCTTGAAGAGTTCAGATGTCCAGAGGGAACTGTGGGTTTGAGAAAAGCTGCCTCCAAAGAGGCAAATTGTATGCTTTGATGAATGAGCACACTGATCTCTGAGCCTGCAGAGGAATTCTGCGCATGGCTGACACGACGAGACCCCGATGTGGACCCTGACCATGTTGGAGGGATTACATAAACTGACTGCTAACCACTCGGGTGATTTAAAACCGGATAAACAGCTTAAAAATGTACATATTATAAATGAATTTTCACTGTGCATCAATGTGATTCTCGCTGTATTTTCAAAAATCCAACTGTCGTGTTACAGCATTACAGAAAAAACATGTTTTTTTCCCCTCAATATGTAATTATTTACCATCTTCAGAATGATTCAACTGCAGACTTTACCCTTCCTGTCCATAAGCCTCCCTCTCACCCCCCATTCAGAGCTCCACTGAATGATTACCCGCTGCTTATATAACGATCTGATGCATTTCTATGAAGCGGAACCTCAGCCATTCAGACATATGCAAGTTGTATCCTGCTCAGGGGATAGTAAAAATGATCTCACGATTTAGAAAAAAAACCCTGCTCAATCGCTGCAGGGAGGCGTGAAATGTTTATTTGTTTCACTAAACATTCATGGCACACTTGAACTAAAAAAAAAATCTAGCAGCCAAGTTGAGCGACAGGATGACTGAGATGTCAGAAGCTGGGTTTAAGCAGCAAGCCCCCAGCCGAGCTGCAATGCGCTTTGTCAATGAGTCACATATTGAGCTGTAACCTTTGGTTGATATCCATCAGTATGTTTTTTTTCCCCTGTCTGTGTCTCATTCATTCCACAAGAGCAGTGATTCACACTCGTTGGTAGAAAACAGTGAGTCTATTCTTATCCCACGATTTGGAGATCTTACCACAGTTCACTGTGTTTACGGGACTAAGCAGATGTGCACGTGTGTTAGTGTGTGTGTGTGTGCTAAAGTAGTGTGCAAATATGTCCTTGTGTGTGTTTTTATAATTTCAACCGCCTCAAAAGTTGAATCACGCACAGTGATGCTTAATTCACTCTAATCAAATCCCAGGCATGGCAGATCACTCTTACTCATACCTTGTGAAGTGTGTGTGAGAAAGAGAGACTACAGTCAGTGTACGCAGTCGAAGTGACTCACCTCACAATGGTAGCACTCCACGTGGTAGTCCTTGTCCATAGAAACAACGCGAATAGTTTCCTCAGAGCCCTGTGGAGACAAACACACAGAAAGTGATGAGTTTGATGTTTGAGCCCTGCAGCTTTTATTATTAATTTTTGATTCATTCATTCTACTTTTATCTAAAACATATTGGCTTTTATTTTCACCTTCAAAGCAAAAGCTTTTGTTTGCTTTGGTTTTTGTACATTTTTTCTGTAAGCATCTCCCTGTTGGTGATTGTGTGCTAGTAAGAGATCATTAAAAAGAAAATCCATGAAAAATTCAATGAAAAAGAAAATCGGACGATTCTTCCCTCACAGGGCGCCGCTATGTGGAGCTGTTATTTTTCGATTGCTTTGTGAAGTTATATTCTGACTTTGTGCTCGTTTGAATCTGCAGTGGGTGTAGTGGATCTCCTTGAGTGTGTCAGAAGGGCGACTCTTCAAGTTGAATTTTTGAGAATGCAGATGTAAATGAAGACAGTCAAATCTGGTGAGAAAGTGAGTGATGAGTGAGAATTAGGTTGTTCTATGTGAAGGTGCAGTTTGGGTCAGTTGTGGTGAATGTTCTCCCTCAGACACGTTGGGATGTTACAGAAAACCTCAACACTCTGACAAAGATCCCAGGGGGGAAAAATCACGCTGTAAATGTTTGTGAATCTGAGCTTGGACACCTGCTCCCGGTTGGTATCTGAGTTGTAGCAGCATCTCTTATTGCCGTTCTTGATCCCAGATTAGATTTTGCCACCTCTTTTACATAGATTCGGAAAAAATTAGTTACATGAATGAGCCTTTTTGCAAATACACCCGACGTTCACATGATTAATGTCAAATTCTGGTCTCTGAGTCCAACCAAAGTCATCAGTAACACTCAAAAACGGCAAGATGTAATATTGTTTTGCTCGTTACCTGGGCTGGAAGGATGGGCTGGTTACATGAGGCACACTTGGGGGCAAAAACCCTGTAATGGAAAAAAAATCGTCAACCTTGTGTTTAACTCAACTAAATCTAAAAGTTGTTTTTAGACATATAATACACATTCATACCCAATTTTTGGATGCTGTTTAAAATGTAAACAAAAACAGAATGCAATACAAATCTCACAAACCTATATTTTACTCACAATAGAACAGAAAACATATCAATGGCTCAAGCTGAGAAAATCTACCACTTTAAGGGAAAAAAATTGGCTCATTTTTCATTTGCTGGCAGCAACACATCTCAAAAAACTTAGGACGAGGCCATGTTTATCACTGTGTACCAACAACAGATGGGATGGGCGCAACAAATGATTGCTCTTGCCATTAAATTCAAATTGATGTAATATTTATCACGAAATAATTAAATATTTCAATTTAAACATGTGACATGATAATTAAATATGAGTTTATGAGAATTGCAAATCGTGGCTTTCTGTTTTCATCCCAACTTTTTTGGAATTGTGGTTGTAAATACCAGGACAATAATTAAACAAACAGGAGGGTGTGGCGTACCCCCGTGACACCTGGCAGACTGAGACAGACTGCTTCTTTGTGCCAAACATTACTTTTACGTGCTGAGCTGTTTGTTTACAAAACGATCGTCTTCTTACGTGTGGTAGTCTTTGACACAGTAGATGTTGTTCTCAACGTCCACAGTGAAAGGCACTCCATCTAGACCCTCCTTACACACAACACAGCGGAAACAGCCGGGATGGTAGGACTTGCCTAGTGCCTGGAGGATCTAAACTCCCACACAGAAAAAAATAGAGAAGAAAATAGAAGATAATAATAGTTCTTATATAGGACTTAAATAACAGGTATGGACATGCAGTGGGACATAATAGGCAGAGAAAGGGTTACACTCTCTAAAGGGCTGTCCAATTTTTTATTGGAATAGTGTTATTCAGACAGTATGTGAGATTGCTGGAGTGAAGGTCTCAAATATAATTGACTTTGGACTCCTGCAGGACAAAAAGATGATAACTTTATCTTGGAGAAAAATTGATGTAGCTATAGATATATGTATGAGTGAAGGAAATTATATCTTGGAAAAATACTGGATTATACAACACTACATCTTTTTTATCTGTATCTTCTTTAAAATTCTTTGTTAAATATGTAAAGTAAAAATTCTCTGTTCTCCTCTAACGGTTGTGAAAACACAGCAGCATGTCTAACTGCTGAATCAGATTAATGATTTTTATTAAAAACGTGGTTGATAAGGAAAAAAAGGTCTTCGTTGCTCAAGGCTCTTACCATCTCCATGATGAGGTGACCACACACAAAGCACTTCTCAGCCGTCTGCTGGAAACCAGAGTACTGTGGGTGAAACCAGACACGCAGATTATCATGCTGAGTATTGCTTTTTTGGATACTGTTGCACTGACTGACCGTGCAATCTAAAGCAATGCTTCACACTTTCTGCATGAAAACATGTTTCAATCTTGTATTTATCTACAGAGGGAATTGCTTGTTAAATGAGATCAGTTATGCCCTTTTCACCTCTATATCTTTATTTTTGAACTCTGCGTGAATTACAATTAAAAACAATTCTTATTTGTCTCATACTGAATGTAAATGTAGCCTCAAAAAAGCTGTTACAGTTTCGCTCACTTTCGCTCACTTTGGCTGGCTGCATCTTCTAATGGTTCACTTACACCAGAGCAAAAATAGGATGTCAACCACCTAGCAACTAAGCAGAATTGTTTGTTTCCCAGTGACTGTATTATTATTATTTTTTTGTTTTGTTTTGCTTTGAGCGTGTGGCACATTCAATTTCTGTGGGACCTCTGTGCTCTCAGTCAGAGCTGTGCGTGTCAAATGACCATATAAGGATATCATCTCTCTGACATTGTACAGAACCAAGAGCTGAAAAAACTGCCAGTGTTCAGTGTTTTGAAGCGTGAGCTGTTGAGCTATTCAACCTTAATGTGTTGACCTCATTATTTGTAACTTTGACCATGTTAAATGTAACAGTTTAATTATGAAAGGAAATAAATAAAAGCATAATAGATACACTTTATAATGAGATGACCAGGCTTTATTTAGAATCATCTCATCATTCTCTTAGCCTCCATTACTTTTTTTTACAGCTATAACTAATTCGTCAAAGATTCCTTCATGTTGAGGGAGTTTAGTGCCCTCTGTCTTCTACAGGAAATAAAACACTCGCCAACACATCAGTAGCTCCTTCCCTTCAAACCTGAAGCCCAGGCGAATAATTAAAGCGACCATCTGCAGCACACAACCCCCTCTGGGTCGTGACCTGATTGATACAGAGGGGCCTGCTAATGGAGACACTGCTACCAGGTGGAGGTGGTAGGTCATGATGGGCAGGCTGCCCCCTGCCCTGACATCTCTGCTCTGAATCTACCATCTGCCAGCACCTCCCCCCACCTATGAAGCACCCCCAGGGTGACAGCCCAGACTAGCCGTGCATCAGCCGTAGGAGGGAGGCGGAAGGAGATTAGTCTCATCCCGACATCTCAAAGGTGTTGATTGTAAATTGCAAAACAGGAATCTGAGTGTTTCCTAACAGGCCAGCAGGTTACAGGAAAGCTGCCTATAAACAGGAAGTACTGTCAGCACATGAGGCTAACAGTTATGGTGTAATCTGGACAACAAAACCAATTTCAACATCTGCGTTAGAGGAAGTGTTTGCAGCCACCTTCCTTGTTTGAAATCAGTTACATTTTATTCAAATCACATACAGCTAGAGTAAACAAAATATGATGGTCACGATTCTCAGTGTTCAGTGGAGCATGAGATCAGGTCCAGTGTCTGGCCTGTTAACCTGCAGCAGATGGACCAGGAGTCTGAGAGCTGCAGCTGTCCAACCCTCCTCCTCCTTCTCCACCTCCTAATTGTAAGTGCCGGGGAGCAGCTCGCAGTGTAATTGAGCTCCTTGGGGAAATTATTAGTGTGAATTGAAGGGGTGGTGCTAAAGCCCTAATTGTAGCTGTTCAGTGTTTTTCCTCCAGAGGGTTCAAGAATGTAGCCTGAGGTCCTAATTCTTCGCTCTTTCTGCTCCACCTGCATCCCCGTCTGACTCCAGCATGAGGCAAACACACAGTGATGCACTCATCACAGAACAAAATCAATAACCATGAGAGCACTTACCAGAAAGTCCTCCTCACAGTAGACCTTTCCATTGACGTTGTAGAACGCTTTCCCTCGTAGCCTCCTCCCTGAAAAGATGAACGGCAAATTAAAAATGCAACATGCAAAGATGTATATAGACTATATAGTCAAAAGTATGTGGATGCTCATAGTTTTGTACTTTGGATCTAGAAATCTTAAGGCACAGACCCTTACAGTAAACAAGAGAACCGCTTATATACAGTGGGAATATTATTTCTCATCTCCTTGCATTCATTTGCTATTTTGTTGTCTACCAACAACCAAACAGTGTGACGAGGGATTTTCTGACAACCAAACATTATTATAGCACACTGTACTTTACAGTATACCACAAGTGGACATCAAGGTATGAATTATTTTTTTTGTAACGGTACATTTTAAGCAGTTCTTTCCTTTAACAACAAAAACAACAACTAAAAAAAGTTGACGTGAGCCCCAGACTTTATGTGTAGTTGTTACATTTTGGGAATTACGAATAAGTGATACAGCAAAGGTCTTGGTTAACCTACTGAAAGAAGAAGAAGAAAGACAACTATCACAAAAGCCATGTGTCTTTTGACTTCAGCTGGACTGAATGATCATCATCACTGTCATCTGTCAGTACAGTTTGGGTAATAATAAAAAAGCACTTTGCAAATGAAACATCTGAGAGAAATAGGCCAACATCAAAATAGTGGTAGACCGTTCAAAAGTGTCTGATTTATCATTTGACAAAGGATGAACTGAAGCTCTGCCATCACGTAATGTCGCATACTGCTGTTTCTGATGTCATTTAAAAAAAAAAAAAAAAAAAAAAAAAAAAGTGTCTGATTTAAAAGTGTCTTTTCCAGTGAAGGCAAGGTATCTGCCAGTGGACTGATGACATCCAGATGTTACAAACTGAATCAAAAGGAGAACTAATGATATGTCAGAGGACACAAAGGCTATTTTCTGAACATATAAATATAGTCATCCCTTTAAATTCTGGCTTACACAAAAATTGTGAAAACCATTGCACTGAACATTGTTGCACACCAACCTTAGCCCCCCCCCCCCCAAACATCAACATGTTACCTCAGCAGAACAATGCTAACTGCTACACACCATGAAACCCACAAAGTTTTAGGAAGTAAAAAGAAGAAACCATCACAAACACAAAATAAGTCCAACACACAAACACTCAAATGACCCAAAGGCTTGACTGCCAATGTGCCATGACATTCTCAAAGGTGCCATATTCTTGCTTTGAAGGGTCAGAGATGGCATGAGGAGGATTTACACGATATTAGGCAGCTGGTTTGAATGCTGTGACTCATCAGTTTAAGTAATTGCAACTTTGTGGCAACAGTTTCCACTTTGCTTGCAAACTGACTTTCTTTTTGCATAAATTCCAAAACTTTTTAAGTGGACCTGCAGATTTTTTCTGTGTAAAAATTTTTTTGGTGCAACCACACTTTAAAATCTTAGCTGAGTGGGAAAGGATTTGACAAAGTTTAGTGTAAAACCGTAAAAACCATCCCAGAATACTAGAGAAAGCAAAGAGATGAGCTTATCCAATTTTCCACTTTTTAAAATCTGATGATAAAATAGTCGATTTTCTTTATTGCTGGTTTGCAGATTTCTGTCACAGCTGCACCATCCACCCACTGTTTAAACCTACTGTTTGTAAAGGACATGAAAAGGAAGCTGAATTCGGAATAGAAGAAAGGTAGCTTAAATGAAAGAATGTCGGCCTTCTAGTGAAGAGCAGTTAAAATTGCATGTCGCAGGTAGAGAATGAACTGAGTAGCTGCACCGAGGTCCAGTATTAGAAAAATAAATTGTATCTTGAAATACGAATCCTCCCGCAGACATCAATAATAAAAATATGGAAGAGAAAATGTGCACTTTTAGACTGTATTTGTTAGGTTATCACTTCTTTGCCCCCCAAAAACTAAAAAAACTAAAAAATAAACAATGAACCAATTATTTCAGACAGAACATGCGATATAACACTTCTGTTAACTTTTACATGCAAAAACACATCCTACTGTATCCTTTTCTTTTATCTGCCACGGCCACAGCACACAGAGTGCGGAGCAGATGGTTCGCTAAAAAAAGGCAACTTTCTGCCTCCGTTTAATTACCTCAACCATTGATCCCGACAAGAATCCATTCACAACCCATACACAATCAATACAGCAGGCTGCTTGCCAAACCTCCCCCAAAAATCTCCACTCTTCCCTGCTATTGTGCACTGCTCACAGACAGACCAACAATAGCAGACTGGAGGGAGGATGTCCCTTATTCTGACACATACAGAAAACGACAACCAGCTTTTCAACACCGCTTCATTATTCTAAATAACTTTAAAACCCTAAAAAAGTCACAGGCCCACAACACATAAACATGTCCACACTGTGAGCCTGGGTTCAGGACACCGAGCTTCTAGCGCAGAGTGAGAACACTGAATTCCTCTGGGTTAGACTTCATTCATCAGAATCCAAGTTTGAATCCAAACTGAAAAGGAAATTCTGCTGCGGGCTGGCTTCTACAGCCCCCTGCCATGCATCTCACACTGCTCGCCCATTCAAATTCATTTAACAGCAGCGGTGTCTCTGTGGCAGCACGATGACTTCACCCAAGCCTGGCAGACGAAACCCATGGATCTCATAAATCTGCAGGATTAGTCAGATTTAATTGTCGTCCTGAGCCACCACTGATTTTATGGGTGTCCCAGCATGAAAAATATGCTGCTTTTTTTTTTTAAACTTAAATTTATGCAGTCGCTATATTTCATACACATGCACTCACATGCACTCACACACACACACACTGTCACAATGCTGGGAGATGGCAATACATTAACATCCACATAAATGGCTGGAGCAGCAGAGGAATGTTGTCCACACAATAGGTGAGACTTTTAAGACTTTGAGACTGAGGAGCAATTAGCATTTTGGTAGCGAGGAGCAAAAAAGAAAAGGAGGATTGAAGAAGAGCTCTTCATAGATGAGACTTTGAAGGGGCTAAACTGGCAGGAGCAGTGAGATTATAGTGAACAGTGCAGCAGCAGGGGCTGCGAGGTGTTGCTGTGTGCTGGTCTGTGGCCTCTGCTCTGGAGTTTGGGGTCTGGAAGGTGAATACAAAGGCCCCAGTGCTGATGACTGTGTGGAGCGCTGCTAGGGGAGCAGGCCGACTGAGCAAACGGGGACATTCTTTCTGCCTGAGGTCACTAGCTGGTCCCATTCATCCCCCCCGCACCTCTCCAGCACCCGCTCTCTGCCCACTTCCATCACCAAGAAAAAGAGGGGGAGGGCTCCATGCCTCCCTCTCGCTCCTTTGGCCTTTTGTGACCAGACATTGCTGCAGAGGGGCCGAATGTCCTCACAGTAGTGCAAGGCATTGAATCAGTAGCTCTATTTATATTTTGCAATCTACCTGCAGGTTTTACAGAGCCTGATCCATGATTATAGCTCAGTCAAATTGCTCCCATTAGGCCCCTGACTGCATGTAAACTTGAGCATATTTTACCCATCCTGGCATCATAGACTAGCTAGATGTGCAGTTTGGGATTTACTTTAAAACCCTTTTCTCATTTTCATGTCTCACTCTGCTTGCTTGTCTTAGTTATTACTTTTAGAAGTTCCAACCAGAGGTTGTGTTAGACTTTGTCATCGCCTTTCATTTTGATGGACAGGGTTGTGAAGTTTCCTAACTTATTTTCTCATTACCTACCTACAAATAAAAAGAGTATCCATTGATGGGGACATCAATGCATAAGGGACAAATAATGGTACATCACAAAAAAGAATAGAAATGTAAAAAATCTGCTGTAAGGTCACTCCACATGTCAGCAGCAAAAGAAACAGATTCGACAGTTCAAGCGGAGGCACTAAAACAACCTTGTGTCTAAACTAGCAAATATAAGGTGACTTGAGCTGGGTGCTTGATTGAGTGTAATCAAATGCATCAAAGAGGGCTGCTGCAGAGGCGAAAGCTTTTTGTGTCCGATTTTATTTTATTCTGAAGGGCAAACTCTGTCCAACCTCGCTCTGCTGCTACACCCAAAACTGAAATAACCAGCATCATGTTTCCAGCAGGAAAGTGATTGTAATTTAACAAAAGTTTTTTATGATTAAACTTTCCAATGCTGCAAGCGCTTACTTCCCCATGAGGTTCATTTTGCCTGCCTAATCTGCTCCTTCTGCATGAGGAACCAGCTGCACCCATGACTCAGTCGTAATCATGGAGGATTCTGGAGGATTCAACCGTGTATGTTTAATTTTAGGTTGTATATATAGAAGACAGCAACTGGTGTGTTTATTTAATATTTTGATGAATCCACCATCTAATCCATCAAAAAGACTGACAGACTTCAGATTTTTCCATCACTTTTTAAAAAAAAGAAAAAACATTTAGTTAACTGGAGTCAATTTTCAATTGATTCAATTTTAAGTCAAAAGTTGACACAGGGCACTTTAATTTCAAACCATACTCGCATTATTTTGACATCACAGCATTTGAAACTAGAGGTTTACAACTGATTTTGTTAGGTTATTTACACAGTCATAGTATTTACTGAATTTCATAGTTTATATTTTATAGGGACAGGTATGCAACATGCCTAACAGCACAGAGCTAATTTTCAATAGCATTTAAAATCCATGAACGTCAGCACACCACATGCATATGAGTTTGGTATGGTTTATAATGACACATAATGATGAGTGATTTTCTCCTCTCCCTCTTTCTGCTCCTGACCTCTGCACGTATGACGGCCGCGTGCAATTTTTGGTCATTTACAAATCTCAGCTCATCTGTTAGTGCATGCATTTTGAATGCTGGTGTTGCCATGGAAATAAAGACTGATGTGTCACCATGGCGAAGGTATCATTCGGCTAAATTTTCCTCTGGTATGGCAGTTTCGGTTAAGCCTATTCAGTCAAAAAAGAAAGAAAAAACCCAGCAGGAGTCACTCGTCTTCACTGAAAGGATAGAAATCATTTCATTGGGCATCCAGGTTGTTTAGACGCTTTCACCTAAAATGAGAGCTGTGTATTTTTTCTACACAATGTTAGTGTGTCTGAGATTCATCCTTGGATCATGTGGGAGATGTGGCCTTTTCTATGACTACCAAAATGAGAATGTAGGAATCTTATTTTTGCATAATACAAAAAGAAGATTTAACACGTTGCAGTGACTTTGTTAAGTTGCATGCTGTTTCTGGTCTGAATAATTTTTTCCTACCGATAAGATACAGATGTAATTGTGATCTTTTGTACATTTTGGATGCAGGACATGTGTCGACTATTCTCTGCAACTCTAGAAAACTGACAAAAAATCCAACCCTTAAGGTTAAGTTCATGGCTGGAGTTCAAATAGAAGTGAAGATGACAGGATTTCTTTCAGTGTAACCTGAGCTCATGGTATGCACATGAAGCTCGACCCAAGACTTCCAAAGCCACAGAGAGTCCCCCCTTTGGATAGTACTTTATGAACATTGAGGAATTATTATGATATGTTTACTTTGAAAATCTTTGTGTTATCTCTTTTGATTTTTTTAAGGACAGGCATTTATTAAACAGAGTGAAAAAGTGTTACTTCTCTAGTCATGGTATATGTCTAGCACACACACACACACACACACACACACACACACACACACACACACACACACACACACACACACACACACACACACACACACACACACAAACATTAATTTTCTGGTGCAGCAATGGTAAGTTACTGACTTTTTCAACTGTTGGGCTTGATAGCTTTACCTGGATTAGTGCACTGAATATGAAGCTGAAGATTTAAAGGAAGGAAATAATAAAGTTTTCATAAATATGATGAATTAAACTATGGGTAGAGAAATGAAGCATGCTTTACGTTTCTTTAGTTTGACTTAGGGCTGCTCAATTATGGCAAAAATGATAATCACGATTATTTTCACTGAAATTGAGATCACGATTATTTGACGATATTTATTTAACAATAACTTTAAAAAATAATATAAAATAGTGTGCAACACCACTGAAGTTTTTTTTTTTTTTTAAACTCTCTTTTCAACCAACGGCAGTCACTCTCCTCTCCAAATAACTTCTGCTTAGCTTTCTGAGCTTCCCTCGGGTCCTCTTAATCAGCGGTCTCCACCCTTTTTTGCGCCACGGACCGGTTTATGCCCGACAATATTTTCACAGACGGCCTTTAAGGTGTCGCGGATAAATGAGGGAGGGGCTAATAATCGGCTCAGTCATTTTTAATGATCGTTGAAAGCCCAGATCGTAATCGTGATTAAAATTCGATTAATTGAGCAGCCCTAGTTTGACTGACATTTTCCAGTCCAGTCCATTAACAATGGAAGTCTGAATTAAGACCTCAATAGCAGACTTTTTAACTGCAGCCTAAAAGGTGTTGCTCTCTTTGCAGCAGCTCAGTTGCATCAGCTGAGCTTATAGCAGCCACATGCTGCGAAGAGAAAGGGGAACATTTCAGAGTTTGACACAAAATAATTTCTTTAGTAGAAAAAAATGAAAACCAAGCCTCTATTTTTTTTAATGGTTCATAGTAGGGCTTTCCAGCTTTGGCAGAAATCATGAATCATGACTACTGAGGTTACAAACACTTATAATCACAAACTTTAAGCAAAGAAAGAAGAAGAAAAAAACAGTGTGTCCTTTTAATTTGTCCATTTGAGTGTCCATAATCTTTAAATGACGAAATACATATGAACTAAAATGAACTTCAAAACTTTGCAGCGAGTGAACATGAATTCATAACGCTTTTTGGACTGTCAGTTGAAACTGATCCATTGATTTTGCAGCCTTACACTCTAAAAACTGATGAAATATTATTAAAACATTTTCCATGACGATCTCCCCAGACTTGATTGCTGGCCCTGTCTCTTTCTATCTAAAGATCTTTAGATATAAACCAATTGCAAAACGATATGAAGAAGACAATCGTGTTCCTTAATGATCTGTCACATATCATATCACATAGAATCCCGTTTCCCATCATACACTTAGGTTTTGTACCTGGTGGAGTAACAGTGGCACCTGCATTCTCAAGCCGCTGCTGCCTTGAACTTGTGAAACTGTTGTTATCTGCGTTTGCATTGACGTCAGAAGTCAAACATAAGCCAGTAAGAACAATTAAGCAGATATCAATCAGCTTAAACCCTTTACATTCTTGGTGATTGGGTCTAATACGGTAAAATAAATTGTCAGCATAAAACAGACAACGCACAATATAATCTTTTACCATTAACCTTTGAATTGCTGATCTACTGAGCTGACCTTTTGACCAGATAGAAAAGCTGAAACATCTACATCCCTAAAGCAAATGCTGACACAGAAGTGGATCATATCAGGTCACATTCCAACAAGAAGTATTTGTCAACTTCCTACTGGTGACACGCCTGCTGGTGTGTTTCAACACGAGATAACTGTTCCCCTCTGAGAGGAAGTTTATCCCGTGGCAAAACGTGCTTACTAAAAGTGCACTTAGAAAATTCGCTCTTACACTGCTCTTGCTAGCAGTTAATCAAATATAAATAGCATCTGAAAACCAATGACTTCCCAAGGTTAATAGTTGTATTATTACTTCCTCTAAGATTTTATGAGTTAGTCAAATTTTATCAGTGGCCAAACAAATTTGAGCTTTACAAAAAAGGGTAAAGTGAACCCGTCACACATCCTCAGGTTGGACATTTTTGGTGGTACTGATGAGCATCTGAAAACCAATCACACCGCCGAGTTTGGCTCCTCAATCAGGTCAATTAGCCAGAATAAACAGTTCACATGACAGCACGGACCTGCCTGCAGTTACAAGGAGAGAGCTTCAGTACATACAGAAGCTTATTGTTTTACATTCACATCAAAAGACAACAGAAAATTTTGTTAGCTGTATTTTAATTTAATTCCGCGCTTTGTCACTGACAATAAACCAGCCTAACAGAGAGGAATGTGCTGGCAGAAGGCGTCACTCTGTTCTCTCTCTGGCAGAGAAACCACGAGAGCGTTTGCCTGGCTGCAGGAACAGATAAATATGGTGATTGGCTCACAAAGGAACTTCAAACTGATTTTTTCATACAATGCAATCACAAGCCTCTGCAGACCTTCATGTTTTTGGTATTCTGAGAGAAACCCCAGTCACGGAGGCTACAGCAAAGCCTGCTGTAAGCATATTATCCACCTCTGAACAGTGGAGATTAACATCATATAGACTGTGGATAAAAATGGACTCAAACTTTAGTGTTTTGCTCTGTTATGTATTTTCTGAAGCAAAGCTTATCAATAAAGGGGAGTAACGTTGGTCACTGCATTCCTTAACTACATCATAGGCACAGATACTTGCTAAACTTAGTGCTGAATAACAGATTAATTAAATATTAGGATTTAATTTACAAAAACAAAACATGTAACAAAAAAATATGGTTGCATCACATTGTTTTGACCAATTGCCACCACACCCTTTGAGCCACACAATACTAAAACCAGGACAGACACATGCACTGTCTTGATGTTATGCTCTGATTACTGTTCTCACAGATTTACTCCCAGTTTTGAGTCATCCAGAAGTCAGAAATGATGCAAGCTCCGACTTCTAGGGTATGCGCAAAAGTTCAGGGCAAAACATCTGGCAAAGAGACAGGTTTCACCTCCAAAAAGAGGAACATTGCAATAGTGTCAGATCTTTGCAAGACATTTCATTGCTTTCTGTGTGGACAAAACGAGAGATAAAGATCTTCAAATTGCTGGTCTACCCTTTGAGTTGTAATGTATAACTGCAGACGAAAGGCAACAGAACTGCAGGATAACAGCTAAGGATTGTATGTCTTCAGCTGTGCAGAAAAAGATGATGTGTGGATGGGAGAGATATGAGTATGTGCAAAAAAAAAAAGAAGCTTTTTTTTGTAAAAAGAAACTCCTAATAATATCCTCCAGTTTAAAGCAAGAATGAATGAGATACAGCAAGCGAAGGCCACACAATGATAAACCAAATGTTGTTCGTTGTGTCTATAAAATAAGTTTGAGTCCTTGTTCCAAAAGCAAATGAGTTTCCATTGAAAAATGTTGACTTTTCCATGTCTCTGGCCTACAATCAATCTGAATGTTGCACATTCACTGGCCACTTAGTCAGGTATTTAACTGCTTCTTAATGCGCATATCTCAGCAGCTAATCACGTGGCAGCAAGTCAGCATCTTTAGGTATGTAGATAAGGTCAAGGCAAGACTGCTGAAGTTCAAATGAGTTCTGAGCATCAGAATAGAAAAGGAAGATGATTTCAATGATTTTCAACTATTATTCAAAATCAATTTCACTATTTCAGAGAGTGCTGGTCTAAATGTTGATGTCAGGGGTCACAGAAGAATGGCTAGACTGCTTTTAGCTGATAGGAAGGTAGCAGTATTCAAATACCAAAGTATGCAGAAGAGCTTTGGTTGGTAGAGTCAGATAATATTTGTCCTTTTCGTTAGTACGATTGTGTCAAAGAATGAGCACATTTTTAGCCTCCAGCAAGCGGACAACTGAGTCTGTCCACAAAATAAGACAGTTGACGCAGACAAGAGAAATCTGTTCTGTTTACTGTCAAAAATAATAAGCTGTGTGATTTTGTTTTTAATGGCACCTATTTTCATTTGAGGTGGTGGAGGGTGGGGTGCTCTAGTCTGTGATGTATCATTATTTTTCATTTAGCATTTTCTGTGCTTTCATAACGTAAAAGCAGACAAAGTAATATGTATATCTTTATTTGATATATCTTAAAAAGAGATCCATACATATATTTTATTTGCTGTGTTAAGGTATAATACAGCAAATAAAATATAAAAAATACAGCACGGGTCTACTGTGAGCAACAGGTGACATCTGCTGTGCAACAAAATGTTTATAACGCTGTGTAAATGAAAACAATATTGAGGGAAAAAAATCTAAAAATAAATAGTTACATTTTTCATGCATGACTGGCAATGAACAGATCACCTGTCTGAAGTATTTAAATAGAATTTTCCACATTTTTCTGAATCAACCTCTAACTTGCCTAGAATAGAAATAACATCAAAGTGGCAGCTGCAGCCCAAATTGAGGGCAAAGTTATGATACACATCCTTGTTCCAACATGTCTCACAGCATCCAGCCTTCCTGTTATTCATTATAATAAAAGAAGGATCTTAAATGCAAGCCCAAACAAAGCAGAAAGGGTTCCACCGAGGGTGTCACAAACACAATACTGCTGCTACAGGCTCGTTAGCTGCCGGCTCGCTGACCACCTGCTAATGAGAACAGTTGTCTCCTGCTTGCATCTATGAAGAAATATTTACCCAGCATGATTACTAATGAATGAAGTTGCCTTATCCTCATTATCCATCCATCCATCCAGTTTCTTCTAATAACACTACAAGTTTGCATATATATGACATGTACGACCTCAGGAGTAAAACAAAAAAGAAAATTGAATGATTTCCAGTGCCTTGCAGGTGCAACTTGTGGCGGTAAACGATTAAAGAAATTCAAGCCCCTGAGCTGCTGCCTTTTGGTTCAGTGTAGCACACAAATGAGTCATCGGGCGTTTTGCGGTTGACAGTCTGCTCATCCAGTCTGAAGTGCGGTGTTTACTTCTTTTCTTTTCATCGACACCCTGTCTCGCGCCCATCCTGAAATTTTACATTCAGCCCGATTAACCTGTGTTTACGTTGAGAAATATGTCCATTAGGGATGTTTTGACACCTGTTTTCCATGCCAAATATAAATGGGAAAATAAATATCGTAAACTAAAATTAGAAAGAAAAATAAAGCTCTCAAAAAACAGAGTTTACTGTATAATAATTAGATTTGCATTTAGCAGTCATTAGAAACAAATCTTTCAATAAAATTTGAATTTTAAATGTTTGTGCCATTTTGCAAGGACACAATGTGACTTTTTTTTTTCCTGCAAACTGTGGCTAAGGTTAGCATTGCTAGGTCCAACAGCATAACAATTACTCATCCAGTCAGTTCAGGGTAATGTTTAATGCTCTGACCAACAATTAAAGCTGCAGATATGAATAAATTCACTGCTCAGTGGCACTATTTATAACCATAGATACCTCGGCAGATGCTTATTATTGCTAAAATAACACTTGTTAATGCCTTTTTATATACAACTGGTAGCTAATAATATATAAAAATAGCAAGAGCAATGATAATACAAAAGATTACAGGTTTTTCTGTTTTGCATTTTCTAATTTTAAATATTAGACTCAGTAAGTGAGAAATAGAATAAGACCTCATGTTTAAAGTTTACTTAAAGACAATGGTTAAACGCTTTTGTCAGTTTTACTGTGCTGATATTATGTAGACCATAACCTTAGGTTTTACAATTTTTCTGATTTTACTTGAGTTGATTTGACTTACAGACCAAGTGTGATAACATTATATGTGTGTTATATTTTAGCCATCAGAAACTTGTGGCATAGACTGACTGACTTTACTACTTAGCATGATGGACACTAGAGGAAGAAAAATAAGATATTTCATATTAAAAAGTCAAAGTTCAAACCGATTAGACCCAAGATGTCCTCCTGTGGACATGTATTTGCATCCACTTTGGCGTACGTGTGCCAATGCCAGGCCTGCCCCCTCTGATAAGCAGGTCTGGTACACTTTGTGACTGTCTGACTGAGGTCCTCCAGGGAAGGTTGGCTGAAGTGGTGGTGGCGGCGGTGGGGTTTGCATTCTTGGCCATTTCATGAAAAAAGGGTGCAACCATGGGAGTAAGCCAAGAGGAGGGCTCAATTATGCATGGTTAAACAAAGCCCAAGGCTACCAGTGAGCAATGTCTCAGCAAACTCAACCTCACTCTGGAGCTTCAGAGTCCAGAAAGAAGAAAAAGAACCCGAAAAACAAACAGGGGACATAAGCACGAAATTCCCGATAAATCACTGGATTGTGTTATGACAAGACCAGGCACTTTGAAACTAAACTTCTCAGAGGTCTTCAAAACACTGCTTAAAAGAAAACATTCCCATTCACATGAGGTCAAATGAAACATCAGAGTTTATGTTACCAATAAACCATCTTTAGAGGAGAGATGGTCCATGAAGCACAAAAGACAACTTGTTAACTAATCGTGGACATGATTTCTCCAATAAACGCAACAATAATTCTCCAGGGAGCTGTTTTTTGTCTAAAAGCAATTACGCTCCACATAACTGCTTTATTATGTAGCTACCCTGCTCCCCACAAGTACTCCAGGCATGTTTTCAGGGTATTTTTAGCCCTCAGAGGAAATTATCTGGTTGTCTTACAAATAAGTCTGTTTGAAAGACCAAATGTCGAGAACAACCAGTGTCTTCCTTTGTTTTGGCAATGAACACTGACTCCTAAATGAACCCACAAAAAAAGTTATCAAGGCTGTTAAAACAGCTCTTAACCAAGCCAGAAGCCACTTTTCCACATTAAACACCCAAACTTCTGCAACTGGACACTCAGCTTCTGGCCCCTCTTTCTTCCAGCACACAATAAATAGGAAAGTATGTGGCTTTGGTTACATCTAAATTGTAGGAAGCTCTTCCAGAGCCGGAGGGGGCGAGGTGGAGGATCGGTATCCATGTATAGTTACACATATGAATGGAACCTGCCTAAAAAGCTTTCTCCCAAGATCTTCCTCTTGTTTCCCCAGGAAACGGGAGAAGAGGGCTGGAGTCGAGTGTCAGGGGCGTCCAGAAGACACACACACACACGCACACACAATCTATACTGTCCTTGGAGCTCGAGAACAGATTTAATTACAGCCTTACAAACTAAATGATGTCAGCATTTTATTTCTTTGTTTCATTATTAGCCTGTTCCCGCTGCAGAGAGCTGCTGCCCTTTTATTCTACAGAGCGGACACCAGCCTAGGGGATTATTTTAAGAAGCAGATGTTTTGATCCAGACTGTAACACCAGATCTAACAGCAAGCTGGTGATACTAATGATGATTTTTTTAGGCAGAGACAGCAGCGGCAGAAGCTTACAGCACGGCTGGTGCTGCCTGTAAGAATTAGCACATTTGAGACATCACACTCCTGAAATGATCAGTTCTCCAGGGAGCACAAAAGCTGGGCAAACCAAAATACAAACACAGACCCAGGTGTCTCAAGTAATTAATATAACACAGTGCTCAATGGCCCTTTATAGATACAATGTTTTTGCCACTTTTATGTTAATGTTTTTACCTGATTTTTGCTCAGCTTTTCAATCTTTACTCACTCTAAATGACCGTGTTTATGTTGGGGAGAGTGGGTGGGTGAGAGCTGTGAACCAATTTGAATTCTTAAATTATATATATGTCTCAAAATGAGCAAGGATGCGCTTATTTTAAAAGATATTTTTGTAATGTATTTCTGCGGGGGTAAAAATAATTATGAATCGACATTTACAATACCGAATATCATGTACCTTCTGCCCTTTTTGCAACAATTTCGGGAGGAGGGGAGTTGCTTCTTCTAATAGAAAAAAACATGCTTATGGTTTTGGACAGATTCTATATGAAATAAGTTATGCAATTAATGTTTTTTCCATTGCTTCATGCAGTTTACTCTTTAGAGCTAGTATGCACATAAATGACTGTGTCATCTGCATACATTTGGACACTGAGTTCAGTACAGATGGATTTCAGGTAGTGTAAAATTAAATAGAAAGGCGTGCATTAAAAGGGGTTAATGACAGCTATTTACCTCAACTGGAAAAACAACGCATGCATTATAGATTTGTGAGACTAAGTAATAGGTCACCATTTTCCTAAGCAGAAAGGAAAAAAATCACTCTGCTATCAGGTTAATGCAGAATCGCTTTGTGATTCACTTCTCATAATATCATCATCCACGCAGACCAAATACTTTAAAACTGTCTCCACTGAAGGCTGTGGGCAAGTTTACACGAGCTGATTTAGGGAGTTAAAACAGTGTGCGATATGAGACTGACAGCTGCATCCAGCTGCATCTGAAAGCAACAAGCTATTTGTTGTAACTCAGTCTGCATGGCTAATTAGCATAGTGTAAAATTACAGAAATAAATGAATTACTTTGGTGAGGAATGAATGGCCATGGGGGGAGATTTTTATGTCAGGAAAAACTGTAAAACATGAAAGTACAGTTAAAAGTCCAAAATTTCTGTTCTTCTTCACATTTTCCAAATCCATCCTGCGGGCCAGATTTGAGTCAGTTGGGCCCAATTCTGGCCCCAGGGCCTTATGTTTGACAGCCCTATTCTAGAAACAGCCTCACAGTCTTCATATTTAGAGTAGAGACACATCAAACTAACATACTGGCACATCAGACTAGCTACTTTTATTGTTTTCTTGATTAGCAATAAGACAGACAAAATTAATATTAACCTTTTTCATCTTGCTACAATATTTGCAGATGCTCAGAGTGACCAATAAAACTTGGAGATTGTTTTTTATTTAGGAGAAATTTTAACAGAGATATTTATGCATATAAATTCTTTGGAATCAAAGTCAAATATTAGCATTACCAGGATGTAACCATGACTTATGACTCTTTCACCTAGATCAGCGGTCCCCAACCCCCGAGTCGTTTGGTACTGGGCCCCGAGAGTTGAGGCTCAGGTGTGAAATGTATGGTTTTCAGGGTTTTTATTGGTTTTCAGCGTTATTTTGTTATCGTTTTAATCGTTAACTCGGTTTTCCTGGGTTTTTTCACGTGTGTTATGAATAAATCTTCTTTTTTTCAGCACCGTTACTAGTTTTTTTTGTTGTATTTATCCGCGACACATTAAAGGCCGGTCCGTGAAAATATTGTCGGGCATAAACCGGACCGTGGCGCAAAAAAGGTTGGAGACCGCTGACCTAGATAACAGGATAAAAGGTAAGAAAACAGGTAGCATTCTACATATTTAGGTGAAGATGCTGATTAGATTTACTCACTGAATTTGACCTTTTACACTAGTTTTATAGTGTCTAGGGACGGGAAATCCAAAGTATAGCTCACGAAACATCTATAAATCTACGTTGCTGATCTGGAAATGGTTTTTTTCCACATATGTGTTACATAAACCATGAGTGTAACATTTTTTCACACATACCCCGCATATCAAGACTTTGTAGAAAAATGCTTCAGACAGAAGCCCTAGTGCATGACTGAAATTCAACAAGTTGAAATAAGATGTCTTGGGTGTCACCTCTGCAGAGAATTCTCATGAAGATGGCAACATGTTTTTGACACTGACACATAATACGGATATTTCTAGGACTTTTTTTTAGGAAAGGTCATGTAAAATATCACCATCTGCTCTTTAGAGTTTTTCACATTTCTCTAGGTGCCTCAATAACCACATTCACACTGCAAAAAGTAGCGCTATCTGAAACAGAGTGCTTATACCCAGCACTTTTGGCTTCTAGGGGCTTCTAGGGTAATAAACTCATTATTTGAAACTGTTGCTATGTTGAATATGAGCATCCACCATTGTAACAGTTTATGTATGACAGAAAATAAGTAAAAAGCATAATAGACACCCATAAAATAACTGCCTTACTTACCACAAGAGCAGCAGGTGAAGCAGTTTGTGTGATAGAGGTTCCCCATGGCCTGGCACGCTTGGCTGGCTCCATACACACCCTTCCCACATTTGACACAAATACCTGTTAGAGACAGTGAGTCAATTACATGATGATGAGGACAACAGTTTAATGGAAAAGTAGAACAAATCTGCGATTCTGTGAGGACAGAGACTGCACTGATGCTGAAAAGGTCTGTATGGTCCAGTGAAGACACAGTCTGTGTTGTTCTGTGTGTGACTCTGACATAAGGAACAATTACTGGACTTGATCCTGTCACATTTCTTGTTACACAGCAGGAAACCTGTCAATGTGTTTGCACATTTATTTAATTATGCAAATGAATAACACTGCAAAATTATAAATCTGCTAAGAATATCACACAGTTCCCTCGGCAGCTTTTGATCGCCTTTGAAGACCAATATCACAATGAAATTCGGAGCATTAAAACATTAAAGAGATTATTACAGATGTTCAGGTTTTAGAGACAGAGAGCAAATTTTAGTGTTTGAATATTAATTCTAAAGTCATATTTCATGAAGCGATTTCTACTTTAGTTGTGCACATTTGACTCCTGTCATTTCCATGCATTACATCATACTGTTTGAAGCCGACTAGATCAGGAAAGCTGATGATTACATTAAAATGCACTGACAGGAAATGCAGTAAAAGTGAGGGGATTGTTAGAAAGGACAGGGCGGAGAGAAAAATCCTCTTCTACTGTCCTGCTGTGAAAAGCTGTATTCAAACGGGCCAATGTTGTTTTTACTTAATTGGTTATCATAAATATTTTGTAACCAAACTGACACATGCAAAGACTTTACAACTCATAGTGGTGCTGTTTCCTCCTTCATTATAGTATATTAGCTATTACCATAACCAGCATTTTATTACTGCTCGGATCATGAAGCCAAACTCGCAGTGGTCACCTATAAAGTTTAACCCAGTAAACGAAGATGACATGATAAGCAGCTATAAACCTACATTCATGCACATGGATATTAAATAATTCAAAGAATGGTAAAATATACTCAAAATTAAAAGACATTTTTGACTACTTTAATGTTATTGACATTACTTGCGTGAATATATCCGCTGGAGTGGAGTCCTTGTTGTAGTAACATTTGATGTTCTATGATTTTACTAATTTTTTATGAGCAGCTCCCATCTTTTCCTTTCTACATACACTTCCTGCCCACTTTATTAGGTACGCATTGCTAGTACCGGGCTGGACTCCTTTTTACTTAAAAAAGTGCCTGAATTTTGCATGGGATAGTGGAGGCCAGGTGAGTACAGTGAACTCACTATCATGTGCAAAGAAACATGTCAGTTTGAGCTTTGTGACAGGGCACGTTATCCTGCTGTATGCAATCATCACAAGACTGGTACATTGTGGTCAGAGAGAGATGGACATGGTCAGCTTCAATACTCAGGTAAGCTGTGGTATTTAAATGATGTTTGGTTGACATTAAGTGTGGCAACAAAATATTGCAGACACCATTACACCACCACATGAGACCATGGACCCATCATGATATAAGGCAGGATGGATCCATACTTTCATGTTATTTCATACCATCTGAATGTTGCAGCAGAAACTGAGGCTCATCAGACCAGGCAACAACTTTTCCAGTAGTCTAATGTCTAATTTTGGTAAGCCAGTGTAAATTGTGAGTAGCATCTGATGTGGTCCTATGCTGCTGTCTTCCACATGCTTCAAAGGTAACAAGTGGTTATTTGAGTTATTGTTAACCTTCCTATCAGCTCAGAGCAGTGGGGCAATAAGCTTCAGATCCCTATCATCACAAGGCATTTCTCACTCAGAGAACAATCGCTTACTGGATATTTTCTCTTTTTCAGATCTGTAAACCCTAGAGATGGTTATATTAAAAAATCCCAGTAAGACCACCAGTTTTTGAACCACTCGCACCAACAACCATCCCATGTTCAAAGCCGCTTAAATCACCTTTTTTCTGATGCTTGGTTTGAACTTCAGCAGGTCATCTTGACCATGCCTAAATGCATCAAATTCTTACCATGTGATCAGATATTTGCATCAACAAGCAATTCAACAGTTATACTAACAGAGAGGTCAGTGAGTGTAAAAGCACAGTTGAATCCTGCAATAACCATGTGACGGTTTGTGGAAATAACTCATTTCGATCCGTCCCTAAAGTCCAAGAACAATCCGTCAGATTACAATGCTGCTTTTGCCCTTGAGGGGAAGTGATGGACTCAAATGCCACTTCACTTAAGCCTGAACTAACCATCAACACAAAGTGCTGTGACCTTTAGCGAAGAAACACAATTGGAGGGGGAAAAAAAACAGTGGCTTAAAATTATTAGTAGACATCAGCAGCAGACTAACAACCTCCAAACTCTCACACAGGACAACCTCCACTTAGGCCACATTCCTGAGCGAGTGCAGGGTCAAAGTCTGGGTGAGGTGAGTCCAGGGTCACTGTGGCTAGAGGACACAAGCTCTCAAGAGATCCCAACAGGGGAGCTGCACCACAACAACACCCCTAATTTAATTTGGTTCATTATCTCTGAAATCAGACCATGTATACACTTTCAGTGATGCACTTGTGGAATTTCCTGGCTTTCTGAGAGGGTTATTTCACTTTCATAACAGCTCTGGAGCACTCGGTGACACTGAAAACTGGTAAAGGATGAGCACAAAGAACAAAAACACCCACAGCTTAAATGTCTTTACTTGTTATCTGAGGTGTTTCTGCATATTAATTATTTGGAATCAAAAGCTGAAGTAACCTGGAATGATTGCTCTTGTTGCTAAGAAAACAGGAAGAATAGCAGGATAAGAATGAATGAGTGAACTTTAAAATATCCAAGCTGATCAGACAATTTTGCCAATGCGAAAGTCTGTAATGTAATTGCTTTGCTGCTTTCTACCTGTTAGAATCTAAAATCGTCCCTCTTATATTCACATACTGCATTAAATCCTACACTTCTACACAACTCTTTGTGGAGTTAACTGAGTCAGTTATGCCAGGTTCTGACTTGATTATACTATTTCTTTGGTAACAAACCGATGATTAAAAAAAGATCCTGTCATGACTTGAACAGGCCACACGTCAGACGTTCCTCAAGCAATTACAGCTGGGAATAAATAGTTGTTAGGGAAACTAAACTCTCAGGGACAGAGAAGAAGTACATTTTTGTCCCTGCGGGTTCATTCTATACTAATGTACCTCCAATGGTTAATTACAGGGTCCTCAAATTAACTTTGTACTTTAAAGATTTAAAGGTGTAACATTAAGAGGCAGTGTGTGTTTGCTCAGGTACAAACATAAATCAGGTTTTGGTGATATTAAGTGGTCTTTATCGCTGAAAAAGCCGATACAAATGACAGTCCATATCCAGGCATATATAATGAATTTAGTGTCCAAGTTTGAACCTTTTTTTAAAAGTTAATTTTTGTATGATTACATCCATGTACAAACCTGTCACAAGAGACAAGCGTACAAATAAATTCGCCCTTCTCAAGGGTTAAGGGCAGTACGTTAAATGGTGACACACACAAGCCAACAGATACAATAAGGCATTTTTCTTTGAGTGTACCAGAACAAGAATGTGAACAGGCAGTGACGTCTGAAACTGTGTATGTGATATTAGCGGTTTTGTGTTCAGTAAAGGCTAAAAAACAAAGAAAGAAAAATAAGATTGACATGATTCATTGGTTGCACAAAAACTGGGTATGTGACGTTATGGTCTGTCAATCCTATAGTGTGTATCTGACCCTTGTGCAAAAAAAAGAAAGAACTCCATGCTTCTGTTGCTCAACACCATTTACCCAATCTATGTTGTAACATGAGAGAGAAGGTAAAAAAATATACTGTATGTATAACATGCTCCGCTTTTCAGATGTTATAAAGGACCCGTGAAGCTGTGTTTGACTCCAGTGATTGGAGTCCGTATTACGCTGTCTGAGCCCACATTAGCCTTAGCAATCCTCCTACTTCGATAAATATCCCCAGTTCATTCAGTAACTGCTCCACATCAAGGCTCTAAAATCAAGAAACACTTCTTGGAAAAAATCTCACTTACAACCATCACCAGGCCAGAGTGAGATCTGAAAACTCCAGTAAAGTTTTACATCCATCGAATGAAAACTGTAATTACAAGAGGAAGCCTTTAACCAATGAGTCAGTAACTACTGCCGTTACTAAAAAAATCTCACCTACATCTCCAACAACTGTGATTCAAAAGAAATGAAGCATAGTAATGCTGCATTGTTTTAATTCGACCTGCTAAAAAGGCACCAGGTCACTGTTTAATAACTGATAAGGTCTGGGTGGGTCCAGGGTGCTTAAAAGAGATAAACCACAGTCTGTTAGCATCATACTCCAATGTTCATACCAAGTTCTGTTTCCTTTCTGCTCTGCATCAGAGCAGCGAACTTCCTTTTCCAATTATTTGGAATGACAACTATGAATAACTTGGACAAGCGTCTTTTGATGCAGTAATACTTCACAGATAGGAATGTTACTGTATGAGTGAAGCCAACTTCCTGTTATACTAAGACTACATGCATCAGCATGAAATGTGTAGGTGAGTGTAAGAAAGTCTCAACATTCTCCTTTCTACTGACTTTTTTGTGACTCAGCTCATATTACAGCGTGATGTACATGGTGCCTGTGCATTGATTTCTGCACTGCGTGACTTACTGTGAATCTGCCTGAACATCGATAACCCAAATCGCTGCTTCTCTGCATTGTACTCCTCAAAATGTGGTGGTGGTTGTGTGTAAGTTTAGTGAAACAACACAATTTTTTGACGGATTAAAAGACTCGTGTATACCCTCCACTTCCAATTCTCACATCACCACGTGTGCCTATTTTTACACACATTATCCAGCTTCTTGATAACAAGAAAATGTGATTCATAAGTGGTTTTAGGCTGTTTGTTTGTTTTTTAAATAACCCTCCGGCTCCTTCCTTCGTTGTTATTTTTATTGGTTTCCCACAGAAGTGATCTATAGCTGAGAAATTACTAACATGACTTTTTGGCTTCAACTCTCTACCCAACGGCTAAACTGAAAACCTATGATTTATTCATGCAGCTACGTTGATTTACCTCTATTGCTTTAATCCCGCTAGCTGCAACTATACTGCAGTTACTATGTGTGAGTAGCACTGTCAAGATTTCATACACTGACATGTAAATGTCAACCATAAATGTGTTTTGGTGAACACACGCGAAAAATGCGAAAGGGTCTCATGAGTGAGGATGTGGTTATTCCTTTACAGAGCAGCTGGGAAAATCTCTGAAGTGCTCTTTATTAGTCATTTAAAACAGGGAGCTGAACATCTCATGTGCCCATTTCACAACATATCCATTTGGCACTCGCAGGATGCAGTAAAACTAAGCAGTAATGTTTGATTTTAGAATAAGCTGTAAATAAAGATGGCCGTAGATACCATTATGTCACCCACTGGTTCATGAAGGTCGAATGTGAAGCCTCAAACTGAACATTTGTCATCACCATCTTGATGTTTTGAAACCAGGCGTGATAAGTAAGGGGCAGGGGACACATAGGCCCATATCTCATCAGCTAGTGATTTGTCAAAAATAGTGTAAACTATGCTATGTTTCATCATCCTTTTTGCCTATAAAAAAGACCACATTTTGCAAAATGAATATGTTTTGTATCCAATAAGAAGTGAAACTACAAACTGAGGCCATAAACTAGTGAGGAAGTAAGCGAAAGAGCAATTTTCATAAAGACTTCCCATAGATCACAGGAGTCGCCCCCTGCTGGTCGATTTAAGGCGCTTCTGTGCTGGCTTCAATTTCAGCTACATCCATCTTTTATATACACTACAAGAACTGTGGATGGCAGTGGTGTAGTAAACACACAGTGCAATGATTAGACTGACAGTGAAATAAGTGAGTGCATTTGAATTACAACTTATTCTGAAAAAGAAAAAACACTAAACTCTAGTGTGGAAGATCACATAGAAGAAAATCTCTCCAACCATTCTGATCTAATATAATTAAAAGACATTAAAATGGTAAATTAGAGAGTATTTTATAAACACTCTGGTCCTTCACCTCTCTACCATCACTAAAGACAACAGCGGACGTGCTGTGAGTTGTAAGAAGGCCTGCACAGCCTGATTCATGAAACTTTAACCACTGCTCAGTGTGAAGTCAGTTGGACTTCTTAAGGCACAATATCAAACCAATCTCTGTAGATATGAGTCGGTTACATGAAGATTTTCAGTCAAACAAATGGAGGCTCAAACCTGTAGCACAAGCAGAGGGATTTTTTAGTTTGTGTCGCCCGTTGCATCACTTCCGATGCTTTAAAATCTCTGCACGTCTGCAATGGAGAGATTCCATTACTGCACATAGAGTAGGTTTACAGTCCTGGGCATTATAGCAAATCCTGATTTACACCTACTCTAAAAAAAAAAAGACAATATAACAAAAGACAGATGCAGGAGAGGGGATGAAGAGAAAGCTGTGATTCACAGCACTGTAAACAAGCACATGTAGTCTGGTGCACACTGGGAATGAATAACACAGTTAACTTCCCACCATGTGTGGAGGGGGACATGTTAAACTCCTCAAGAGCGACTGCCCTGGTGAACTGTGAATGCTCCTGTAGCTTTTCACACTTCAGCGGACAATCTAGGCTTAAAACTTAAAGTGAGACTTTTAAAAAAATCTATACCTCTAATCTCGTCAGCTGCAGTGTGCATTCCCAGTACAGGCGTAGGGTCCAGTACAGCATACACACAGTGTGCTGTTGTCCACAAGTCAGCATGTGTGTGTCAGGCATGGGCATGACTACTGCCATTATAATTCTAGGCAGGTGATCAGACTTGACCCCCACCAACTATGTCTGGCCCGCCAGCCAAGATCGTGTGCCAAGTGTCTGGTGTTGCCCAACTCCCCACTGGCTGGTTAATGAAGGGCTTCGCGGGGGAGGCAGGGTGGGGAGGCAGTGGTTTAAGGTGGTGGTGGTAGAGAGGGAGGGACAGCAAAGCAAAAGGGTGGGGTGGGCCTCACTCACTTTGCTGCTTCAATTGCAAGCTTGTATCGGGCCAGCTGTTGATTCACAGCTCCTCTGCCACTATAACAAACAGAGGCCACACAAGAGCCAGCCGGCAGTGCAAAGTGGGCAGAGTGGGACACTGGCAAGCAGTGCTGGGCCCCCCAAAAAGAAGGCCCAGCGATCAATTTCTCCACTGTCGCTACGGAAACAGAGCTGTCTCTATTGGACCCGATGTGAGGAGCGTCTGACTGCATTCTTCTCTCTCCCTCCCTTTCCTTTCTTTCCCCATCTCTATCTATTTCCACCCTCTTGTTTCTTTATCTCTCTTGCTCCCCTCACTGCTGTCTTCCTCGTTTCACCCTCCTGTCTTCCATCCTCCTTCTTTAACCTGTTTCTCTGGAACAAATCAACAGCTGTCTCAGACTCACTCTGAGCAAGTGCACCAGCTATAAAACAAACTACTGCTCTTCGTCTGCAGCCATTTGTCTGGCTATTAATTCAAAAGGTAGACAGAAACTTCCTCAGCTGGCTTTCTGTGGCTGTGTTGCTGCTGGTCAACCAAACTGTTTTAGTGTCAAGATTTTGCAGCATAAAGTAACCACCACGTGTTCAATTTTCAACATAGGGCATCTTAAGGAGTCTAAACGGCAAGGGGAGGGCCTTTCTTTAAATCGCAACGCTCACAGTGACCGCAATCTCTAACAAACTCGGACCACACTGCTCTGAATGACCTGGCAGAACAGAAGGTTCCATTCAGCAACGTGCCGCGCTCTGCAAATGTTAGCTCTGCCAAGACAGAAATTAGTATTGCCCTGCAAAACCCACTCTTATCTGCCAGAGAGGGAGCTGTTAGTGGTGATATAGCTTTAGCAGGTTGCAAACAGACCTTGAAGAGATGGCAAACCTATAAATAAACCTGCCCGCACAGAAAAATACTCTTTTAATAGTTGCCTTGAATTGTAGATTCAGTGGGCAGATGTCTGCCCTTTTAACACAGATAGTGAGATTTCGTGGTAGTAATACCACAACATATTTGGCATTGTTATCATGCCTTGCCCTTGGTCAAAATTGGGCTGTTTGTATGAGCTGCTGTGACCACATTTTACAACCATTAGACAGGAAAAGTTCATGAAACAAGGCAGAATCTCAATCAAATGTTAAATGAAAAAATTATCTTGATTGCCTATAAGTTAATGCAAGACCTTTATTGCTTAATATGTGCAAAAAACTAGAAAAAGGTTTTGTGAAAGCCACAGAGTCAAACCCTTATGCCCATTCACCACCAAAATATAATAGTGATACAGGAAGGATTGCAAACTGGGAAAACATATAGTATTAGGTCACATTGTAGTTATGCTATGCCATGCAAGTTTAGTGCCTTGGTGTTCAGTGCCTTATAAGATTAATACTCTATATTTAAGAGTAAGTGAAATATTTAAATGGCATTAATTTTGCAATCATAAAATGTTTTAGGAAATATCATTGCAAACCTATGTGCAGGCATCATCACTGTGCCCTTAACAAGCACAAATTTTTAGTGCAACTTGCAACAAATCCCAGCTGTGGAGACACTGACACGGGTGTTTTATGCAGGAAAATGATGTATAGTCTGTGTTTCGTATTTGTTTAAAATTTGTACTTCTGTGTGTAATAAACAATGGCAATAAACTGATTCTGCAACACAGACTTATGTTCCCAGTGATTTTGTGTTTGCGGCCATCGCTAATAGTATTTTTGTGTGTTTCAAAAACAAACCTACCAAAGTATTCCTTTTTCATGTGCATCTCTAACTCCTTCTCCAGCTCCAAGGTGAGCGCCTCCAGCCTTTTCTCCGCCTGGCTTGGTCCACTCTCTCGACTGGGGGTCACCTGGTAAGGTAGTTTAAACCTCTGGCCCGAGGAAGCCGTTTTTGAAGGCATCACATAACTATAAGAGGAAGGCGACCCTGAGGGTATATCCGCGGTCCCTCCCGTCTGCCCCGACTGCTGCTGGGGTTCAGGCACTGCCGAAAGCCCCTGGAGATGGATGCGATTCTGAACTCCGTTGGAGTCTCCAAACTCCTGCAGCAGCGTATCTTCGTGTAAACTGGTTCCCAGCATGGATGACCTAGGGGAAGGAAGCTGCAGATCCGGATAGGTGCTCATAGACCCCCTGGAGCTGCGGGAACTTCTGGAGCTGTGACTGGAGATGCTCGACCGGGGGCTGACCACGCAGTTTGCGCTTGTCCCCGGTCTTGCGCTCCCGTCCTGGCTGCAGATGCTGGAGCGAGGACTCGCCAGCGGCGCTGAGTGCAAGACTCCCTCCAGATCTTGGTTGACCACGGGCCCGTACCGAGAGTCAGAGTAACTGGATCTCGGGCTGGTAGTGAAGGAATATTGGCTCGCAGTGCTCGACCTGGGGCTGGTGTGCCTCTGGTCGTAGCCCATGCTGATGCCGCTGGTGCGGTTGCTGTTGGGCTTGCTGCAGCAGTCACAGCTGTTGAGGCTGGCCCGGGGACTTGAGTGTTTACTCGTGTCGCTGGCGGTGCTTGCATAGCTGGATCGGGGACTGAGGACACTGTTTCCTTCGCAGTGAACCAAACTAGATCTAGGGCTCGTGTACCTCTCCTGACCCGGTACCACCAGACTGGTACGCGGGCTGCTGATGCTCGACCTCGGGCTGGCATGCTTGCTTTGCTCTTGAGAAGACAGAGAAGATGCCAGGCTGGAGCGAGGACTGGTGGCGTTATATCTCCCGTCGTGGCTGCTGGCGATGCAGACACTGTTGCACCTGTTGCCGGGCACAGCCACCGGTTTATTGAGCGGCACGCCGTCAAAGGTGGAGCCGGTGCTGTACCTGTGGCCCTGCACCTCCAGAGAGTACCTCCTGTGTCTCTCGGAAGTGCCTGTATAACAAGGCAAAGCTACTTCGGATTTGGTGCAACAACCATCCTCGTTATAAACCGCGTCCCTCTGAGGGGCGCAAAAATCCACAGGAACCGTCCGGTTGCAATTCACCGGGCGCACTGGAGCCGCGTTGTACACTTTATTCCCGGACGAGAAATTCTCCACTGTGTGATGCTGCTGGTGAAGCACAGAGGTCCCATTCATTGGCTTGGCTTTATGCTCAACCAGTGCCGGAGCCGAAAAGTCTAAATCGGGGTTAATCACCAAGTCTCTCCTCGCATCGTACATCCCGTCCTGGTACGCATCATACAAAGAAAGGTCCTCCATCAGTTTGGTGGCCCGGAGTCCCAAATCTTCCTGGTAATGCTCCATGTTGTGCTTCCGAGGAGAGAAACAAGTTCAGAGTGCGCTCCGCTGCGCGAGCCAAACTATAGAGCACCGCGGAGCACTAATTGCGTTTCACATGGAAATCAAAACAAAACGCCGCCGTACAGCCGTCCCTCACTCACAGAAAACCACTTACATGCCCGCAAACCCCGCCGAGAGCCGCATCGTCTTCTTCTGCTTCCCCCGCTTCGCCGAAAACACAAACTCTTTCTCACAGTTTCAGCCGACAGCGATACGTTTGTCAACTTCAGTTTTTGTTAAGTTGAAAGGTCTTTACAGTCAACGGCGCGCTGCGCGGAGGAATTTCCCCTTGTTGGTTTTTCCTCTAGATTTCCTTTACGGCCACTGTGCAAGAAATCAAAGTAGGTCGGATAATCGTATATGCTGCAAACACCATTTGTGTGCAAGCCTGAGCGCACAAAGAGCGCAAAAATCTCAACAAAACGCTGTTTAATGCAGGGGACTCGTTCGCGTGAAAGGAATGCGGGGAAGGAGACTGGATGCGCTGCGCCTCTCTGGAATGTGGTTAATGCTGCAGAGAAACAATGATTGCGACCAACTCAGCAAGGGGCTGCCGGCTCTGAAGAGAATAGTTTAAGAGAGAAGGGGACGTCTGCATTCATCCCGGGCAGACTAAAATACCACACAAAGCACGCCTCACCTGGTCCGACTCCTTTTACACCAGGAATGAGCTGCAGTGATTCAGTATTAATGGAGGGCAGATGCGTTTAAAACTCAATTTTCAAAGATGTAAAGATGTTCTCAGATATCGTTTTCTACATATAAATAAAGGGTAGGCCTAGATCATGCTTTTAATGATTTATTTTACAATAAGCTGCATAAAAACACGATATGAGGATTTCAACTATAGCAAAACAGTTTAAGAATTACGAAAATATGCAATCTCGATTAACCTTGGAAAAAACATGTTATTACTCTCTGCAATAGAAAATAGTCGCTAAGATCTTTAACATTTCTTTAAATATACAGATATATTTTCTAAATGCACCAATTAAAACATGTCTTCCTGGTGATAAAGGGAGGAGTTTAAAAATCAAAACCCACAATTCAAATTTCACAGGTCAGGTTTTATTAATTTTTGCACAAAAATATATTTAAAAATGTATTTCTCCAGTAATCATAGATGTTTGCCCTTACAAGTTAAAAAAGAGGTAGCATGTAAAAATTAAACTAACTTATGTTACTGCTTTAAACTGCTCTCATAGACTTGGTCCTTAGATGGCTGGACTTGTTTTAATGACTTTAAAAGGAAAGGTGCACATGGATGATAACATATTAAAATATGCAAACTGTCTTTTGATGAATCAGTCTTCACACAGTATGGATGATGTTTTGGGCAAAGTCAAAAGGCAAGACTACTTTACATTAACTGCCGACGACTGGCAGAAAAGACAGAGACACAGCCACCAAGGCAGAAACAAACAGGACGTTGAGCAGCAGTCGACTGAGGAAGGAGCGGTGACATTTCTTCCCGTGGCCTCTGCTTCTGAACCACTGCACGACCTCATCCAGGTTGTACTCCCTGGGCTCGTAACCGAGCTCCGCCTTTGCCTTTGCCATGCTGAAGTAATGCGTCACGCCAGTTTTATACACCTCTGTACGTGTCAGCAGCGGCTGGAAGTTATAGAAGGGGCCGATGAGGCAGTGAATCATTTCTGTGAGGAAGGCAAAAAAGTAAATGAAAGAGATAGGAAGGCGCAGTGTTGGGAAACGATAGCCTAGGCCTTCTACGAGAGGTCTGAAGAATTCAAAATTGTTGACAGGCCTTCCATCTGAGATGAAGTAGGCCTGGCCAGCGGCGCGGTGCTGCTTCTCTGGGGTCAGAGCCTCAGCAGCTAGCACATGTGCTGACACCAGGTTGTCAACATGGACAAACTCCACCAGGCTGCTGGGTTTACCGTAAACAAACCTGAAGATCCCCTTCTCTATATAGTCAACTATCCTGGGCAGATGCCTCTGCTCTCCTGGCCCATAGATACCTGCCGGACGCAGTGCGCAGGTGCTCAGCAGGCCCGAGCGGCCCTTCAGCACTGTGCCATTAGCTTTCAGAACTGCCATGTCAGCCAGGGACTTGGTTCTGGAGTAGTGGTCCGGGTGAAGATGGAGAGGTAGATAAGGCAGGCTTTCATCTCCGTTCTCTATTACCTGACCCCCGAACACCACATTGAAGGTGCTGGTGTAAATCAGCCTGGACACTCCGTGTTCTACACAGGCCTTCAAGATGTTCTGTGTGCCTTGTACGTTCACTGCCTCAATCAGCTGGCGATTTAGCTGCTCCCTGCCAGACATGCCATAGGAGGCAATGTGGAATACACAATCCACCCCTGTGACAGCCTTCTCCACGTCTGGATATTCACGTATATCACCCTGCACAAACACAACATCCTCTGGCAGTTCTTGACTTGGGGGGATGATGTCAAACAGGATGACTTTGGCTCCTTTTTTATGCAGAGACAGAGCGAGCCTTCAGGGGGGAAAAAGCAGTCCTCCATTTTAACAAAATAACAGGCACAGTAAACCAAGGACAAAAGTACAATAGATGCACATATTTCTACCTTCAATCCTACCACAGTTCATGTCAAGAAAGTTTATCTTAATAAGATAACTGGTGTGATAACGCCACCTTGTGGTGCTTACCCCATGCTGCAGCGTTTGCCTGCATTTAAATATTTTATAATGTGTAGTAATAACACAAAAAAGGCAAAATTGTTCTTACCGATTACCGAAGTAGCCAGATCCACCAGTTATTAAAAACGTCTCTTTGCTAGCATTTCCCATTCCAAGTGGATGAATCTGTGAGGAAAATTAAGAAAACAATATTATTAATGTTTGTTTTTTTAAATACACATAAATCAGCCTGATGCATTTAAAGAATAAAAGTATTAATAACTAAAATAAAATCGTAATTAAACAGCTTCCGGTTACCTAAAGTCAATCACAGCTTGCAGATTCAATGACGCGTTCCACCTGAGCTATTAAATCTTTCATGCTGCTACGTCAGTGTATATTTTTGTTTCCCGAGGTGACTGCAAGTTTAATTCAGTGAATAAAATCTAACTAATCCATACTTGTAGTTGCTTGCATGAGTAGAGTAAAGGTATGTGCGAGGCATGCTTGAAACTATGCACATGCCCTGTGCGCCAAACTGTTAAAAGCTCACATATTCAACGGACACACCAACCTGAGCACGAGGCAGACAAAAACGAGACAAATAAGTGTCCAATATGACTCATTCAAAACTCCACTGTAATCCTGGAAACCTCCAAAACAGCGACAGATAGCACCACCAGTGTACCTCCTCACCAGTGACGCTGATTCGTTAAGCACGGGGACACAGGAAATCCGGCGAAATTATCTTCATGTAGCAAAGCATTGACAAATTGTAAAATAGTTTTAATGGTAGCTAAACGCAAAATTATACAACAGATCCGTAGATATTGTCGAATTTCATGGTTTAGATTTACAGACTGTCATAGCACTCACTTTAATCTGGACTAACGATACACGTCTCATGCTTTTGTTTTGAAAGCTGTATTTTAGACTACGAAGACTTCCGATATTGACTTTTTTTCACCGATTTTAACCAGAATATTTTTATTAACACGATATAAATTTTGCTGTGTGTATAAGCTGTGTCAATGGTGTCTGAAGGTGGCTATGGCTGCTTTCAGGATGTTGCTGTTAGAAACTTTCCGCTGTGGCTCCTGGCTTCATGCCTGAAATCAAAATGATAGTTGCCGTAAAGTGACTCATACTGCTGTGAGGGCCCTAATATTTACAGGAAGGCTTCACAGCAGTCAAATCCCTTAAAAACATAAAAAAATATTTTCTCTGAGCCACAATTAAAAACAATATAATCATTTCAAGAATAAAAAAGTTTAACCCACCAATTTACAGAGAGTGGAGTTTTCAGTGAGAACTAATAAAGGAGTGAAATATTGCTCTATATACACTGTACAGACTTTTCCCCCTCGGATTAGTAGAATTTTAATTTAATCTGTAGTTGTGTGAGGGGAAAACGTGAATAATCCTTTTAAAAGGTAAAATAAAAAGAGGATTTACGTAAGTCTTTGATTAGTAGTCCCTCTAGCGGTGATACAAACTGAAAATTGACGACGACGTCATATTTTACTCTCAGTTGCCACCCAGAACAACAACGCAGAGCTGCAGGTTACTTCAAAGTCCAAAGGTAAGCGGCTGTGTTATGTAAGAGAGATCAGTGAAGTAAAGAG
The DNA here is from genome assembly GCF_963969265.1 of Rhamphochromis sp. 'chilingali'. Taxonomy (NCBI): domain Eukaryota; kingdom Metazoa; phylum Chordata; class Actinopteri; order Cichliformes; family Cichlidae; genus Rhamphochromis; species Rhamphochromis sp. 'chilingali'. Next base: position 34,340,512 of record NC_137933.1, on the reverse strand, counting down.
TGCACTAAACTCTTAAAGGAAACAGTCCGGTGGGAGGCACGGCCAACGGGCTTTATGTTTCCTAAAGTATGCGTATTTGTCGATCTGATCGTGATGACAAAAAAGTAGGGTATACTTTTACAGGCACACGGATGAACGTTTGTCGAAATTGCCTTTCTCGTTTTACATAATTTACTCACTTGAAAAACTTGCCCAAAGTTAAGCAGGCCTGCACGTTCCGTATCTGTACAAAACGCACCACCCAAAATGTGCAAAATGTGATAAAACAGGAAGATACGCGTCATGAGCATGTTTAGGTTGAGTTACACCGAATTGTTGAAAACAAACAAAAAACAAGTCCGTGATAAACTACTTTACAACATGTTTAGGAGTCGACTTTGCATATATAAGTGCAACTTTTAACTTGATATGACTGATCACTAAATTCAGTATAATATGATCCGGTGTAAAGTATCCTGTGTCTTATCTGAGGAATATTACAAAAGGTGTCATAACCTGCATTTTACAAACAGGATGGATTTGCGTGAGTACTTCAAAAGAATTGGTTTCCATGTCTCCTGTGATAAACTGGATCTTGCAACACTGAACCTGATCCACAGAAAGCACGTTATGTCCATCCCATTTGAGAACCTAAGCATCCACTGTGGCGAGAGGATCACCATGGACCTTGAGGTCATCTTCAATAAGGTTGTGAGGAGCAGCCGCGGAGGCTGGTGCCTTGAGAACAACTCCCTGTTTGGCTGGGTGTTGAGACAAATGGGTTTCAACACGACAACACTAAGTTCCAGAGTTTTCAATAGTTTCCTCAATGACTTTGGCCCGCTTGATTCTCATCTCATTAACAAGGTCATCATTGATGGGAAGGCTTATATAACAGATGTAAGCTTTGGGGTGTCATCACAAGTGCGAGAGCCTCTGGAGCTTATTTCTGGAAAGGAGCAGCCCCAGGCAGCAGGTGTTTTTCGCCTCATAGACAAAGGGGACATGTGGGTGCTGGAGAAGACTGGCAGAAAACCAAAGGTTCCTAATCCAGAATTTGCTACATCAAGTCTGGTGAGCAGGAAGCAAACAAAGCAGATCTACTGCTTCACCTTGGAGCCTCGCGGGGTAGATCATTTTGTAGATAAATGTCACAGGCTGCAGACCGACCCCGCCTCACTGTTCACCAATAAGTCCATCTGCTCTTTGCAGACTCCCACGGGATTCAGAGCCCTGATTGGAAAGACCTACAGTGAGGTCACCTTCAAACCAGAGGAAGGTGTTGATGTCTTAGACATGAGGGACATATCAGATGATGAGATAGACGAAATTCTGATGGAAAAGTTCAACATAAAGCTGCAGAACAAACTAAAGCTCATGAGCAACAAATCCTGGTACACACTTTGAAAACAATCCTGACATAGCAACATTTTATGTTGAAGCTCGTCAGCAAAATAAAATATTTGACAACTCCATGAATTAAATTATTTAGATCTTCAGAATTGTAGTTGCATAAAAACAGAAATAAATAAGCTCTAAATAATGTGCACTGAATGATGGAACGATAAAAAAACAACTCTATTTGAATTCCAATTATTCAATTTGATTAACACTAAACAGGAAAATATAAATAGATGCAGCATACCTAACAACAGTAAAGCTATGCAAGTATATATGCAAGTATAAATATTTTAATTTCTAGTGTTATTAAAGTGTAGTAGTTTACACATTTGCTTTTCCCTTTGGGTTTCCACCAGGAATGACAAATCGAAGGTAGAGCCACCTGCTGTGGCAGCTCCTTGTAAATAAGGGAGCAGCTGAAAGTAGCTTTATTTGGAATTGTATTATAGTGGGAAGTGAGAAGAAGGGAGTAGAGGAGAAATGCTCAGTGCATTATGGGAAGTCTGTCAGAATATGTAAATTAGGTTTAAAACGTATCTGAGTTTTATCCCTAATTTTAAAAGTACATAGGGTATCTGTGCATTAAATAAAATGATTTACAGTATGAGGGAAAACATACCATGTTTGTATTTTTCTGGATATAATAGTGAGTGTAGTGATCTTAATATTTATAGCTACCTTGAATGTTTTTGTGTCACTTTTTTTTTTTGTTTTATGTTTGTATATTTATTAATCCCATATATCATAATGCTTAAACTAAGATAACTTATTTCATAGTATTTATCCTCAACCTTGTAAAACAGCAAAAGGTGAAAACTGAGCAAATCTGAAGACATCCTGACAAAAAAAATCATATATTGCTAGAAAGAGTAAGAAAATATGCACACTGCTTCTCTCCAGTTTAATAAATTCAATCTTAAAACATTCTTGCAAAGGCAACATTTTGATCTTGAAATGAAGAAAGAAGATTCCATGAATATTTCTATTTTTCAAACTATATTACCTGTTTATCTGTTCACCATTGTAAAATGATCATAATGCTTATATATGGTAACTGAGTAATTCACAGTATTAAAATGTCCTGTTTTGTGAAGTTGTTATAGTTTCATAGGTTTATACAAGGACGTTTGTATATCAAATGATTTGTCCTCAACGCCTCTACCTCTACACGACTGAGACTCAGATCCTCATCTTGGCCATCCACAGGCAGTTCTTAGATCAACGTGTGTTAGATAGAATAACCTAAATTGTATTTTAACAGACTTGAATGGACAGTGGCTCTTTGTGTGTCATGACATTAAACATACTTTGCTGTTTTATTCTATGTTCTGTGTCAAGGTTTCTTGCTTTTACAAAAATGATGTTGTCATTACCGATTATTCTCTTCAAAAGGGAGCAGGGATCATAACACATTATGATCCCTGCAGTGGGTGGGTCCTTTGACAGACAATACATAAATAAATCATCCTCTTTTAACAACAGAAAATATGCTTTTGACAGTCTTCCTCTCAGTAAGAACTTTTGTTTTTCTTTAAACTTACCAGTTATCCTGCCACAGTTTGCTGGTTTTAGTAGTGTACAATGAAACTGACCATGTTCTTTAATAGACAATTATGCTTCTAATATTACAGTTTAAGTGAGTTCTAATCAGGCTGTACTGCTCGTACACATCCAGTTGTTAGATAAAATCAACCTCACATTTCACCCATTTCAAACTTTCTGCATGATAATAACAAACCTTTTGTAAAACCAACAACAGGACTTACTGTAAAAGAACCAGAGTATATATTCTTTCATATGATCACATTCAAGAGAAACTATTTTGTTTTGTAATATCATAGAAATTGCCATGATATGAATAATATCGGTCATTATCTGCAAAATCATTGACATTATTGTATTAATGTGGGTGTGTTTTATTGCCTGTGTACTGGACTTTTCTCTTTTGAGGCGAGGGATGCGTTATTTCTTCTTTCCAAATGTGTATATATTATAATTTAAATGTGCTGCTGAAAGAACTTTAATAACTGCATGGATAAAATTCTATAAATACTTATTTCCATGTATGCATTGACTTCTCACTATTTCTCTCAGTGAAGCAGCTGAGTTGCACCAACTCTATCACTGATTAACTTATGATCAAGTAAATCAGTAATATACTGTCAGGTTCTTTTGGCTGTTTAAGCTCACCCACTTTATTGCATGAAGTTCACCAGGTAGAAGAGATCAGTTACTGCCCTCTTTTTTTGCCTTCACAGATATATTACTCAGAAAATAACTTTGATCACACTATCAAACAAAGTAAGGTTAAACATTTTTGCTCCGCATTTCTTGTTGCAGGTTATTTTCTGTTACCTTAAAGAAAGGAAAAGTGTTAAATATACTGATTTGCAATGACTGCAAGTGACATCTTTATCAGACTTGATTCAAAGAAGCTGCAGGATTTGCTTTTGAAGCTTTAAGGGAAATGAAATGGATTTGCAGCATAGTAAGAAAAACCATAAGTAGCTCACTTACCTTTTTCTGTTTTTGCTTCCAGACCCTCAAAACACATCCTCGATCAAACACCAATTACATAAGGTAAGGATAAAAAATTTCAGATTAATTTAGTTGTATTCAACATTTGTCATTAGAATGATATTTATAGTATTAACCAAAAGAAAGGTGTTAAAATGTATTAATTTGTGCAGTAAATGCCAAGTTAAAGTCAACAATTGCTGTACCCATAAAAACCACATTATTTCATGAAAAAATAAGAATTTATTTTTATCATTTACATCTTAAAGAATTGTATTGGTAAGCAGCTGAAACAATGAAGCTAGGATCACTTGGTTAAAACACTAATGCTTCCACCATCTTGCATTTCCATTGTCTTTATGTGAACAGAAAACAGGAATTAAATGTAATTGTTATAAATTTCATGAGATATTCTTACATCCATCCATTTTTTTCCATTCGCTTCCGCTTATCCTTTTCAGGGTCACGGGGGTGCTGGCGCCTATCCCAGCTGTCATAGGGTGAGAGGCAGGGTACACCCTGGACAGGTCGCCAGTCTGTCACAGGGCTAACACACAGGGACAGACAACCATTCACACTCACACCTATGGGCAATTTAGATTTTTCAATTAACCTATCCCCACAAAGTACATGTCTTTGGACTGTGGGAGGAAGCCAGAGTACCTGGGGAGAACCCACGCAAACACGGGGAGAACATGCAAACTCCACACAGAAAGGCCGTGGCCTGATGGTGGAATTGAACTCAGGACCTTCTTGCTGTGAGGATACAGTGCTAATCACCGTGCCACCAAGATACTCTTACATGAAATGTTAATTAAGATTAGGTGTCTTGAATTGAATCATTGATCTAAGATTGTAAGGAAGCGAAGAGCATACCAGGCTAGACCTAGAGTTGGACATCTGGCTGCATCCTGTAGATTGACAGGATGTAGCACAAAATGAAAGGTGTTGGGGTTTTTTAATGTATTTTTTTTTTTAAAGCGTTGTCAATGAGATGGCTGCAGAACTGAAATGATTATCAATGTGTTGTCCTGCATTTTACAGGCAAGATGAATTTGGATGAGTACTTAAAAAGAATTGGTTTCCATGGCTCCTATGATAAACTGGATCTTGCAACACTGAAGCTGATCCACAGGCAGCATGTTATGTCCATTCCATTTGAGAACCTCAGCATCCACTGTGGAGAGAAGATTACCATGGACCTTGAGGTCATCTTTAACAAGATGGTGAGGAGCAGCCGTGGAGGTTGGTGCCTTGAGAACAACTCCCTGTTTGGCTGGGTACTGAGACAAATGGGCTATGACACTACAACCTTGGGCTCCAGAGTTTTTAGCCCTATTGGTGGTGAATATCACTCTGAGGAAACACACCTCATTAACAAGGTCATCATTGATGGGAAGGCTTATATAGCAGATGTAAGTTTTGGGGTGTCACTCCAACTCTGGGAGCCTCTGGAGCTCATCTCTGGAAAGGAGCAGTCTCAGGCGGCGGGTGTCTTTCGCCTCATAGACAAGGGGGACATGTGGATGCTGGAGAAAACTGGCAGGAAACCAGAGGTTCCTAATCCAGAATTTGCTAAATCAAGTCTGTTAGACAAGAAGCAAACACAGGTGATTTACTCCTTCACCTTGGAGCCTCGTGAGCCATATCATTTCTCTCAGGTAAACCATGACCTCCAGTCAGACCCCACCTCACTGTTCATCAATAAGTCCATCTGCTCTTTGCAGACACCCACAGGATTCAGAGCACTGGTTGGCTGGACCTACAGTGAGGTCACCTTCAAACCAGAGGAAGGTGTTGATGTGTATGACATGAGAAATGTAACAGATGATGCGCTAGAAGAAATTCTGAGGGAAAAGTTCAATGTGAAGCTGCAGAACAAACTGAAGGCTGTAAACAAAAAAGCATGCTACACACTTTAGAGAATTAACCAGCAGATGTCCTGCTTTGAAAAAGCTTTAAAATAGTAATCAGAATTAAAATCAGAATACTTTATTAATCCCTAAGGAAAATTCTGCAAATCAAGCTTTGCAAAATTTCTGTTTTTGAAAAGTTATAAGTCACATTGAATGTCACGTTTCATATGATGCATTTCTATGACTGAAAGAAGTAAGGTCACTTTTTCAATGTGTTGTTTCATTTTATTCACACACACTTTTGCAGGTCCAGAGTTGTAAATATTTTAGTGACCACATAAGGAGATCAGTACCAAAATTAACTTTTTCTTTGCATTTCTCAAATACAACTATGAAATTGTATATATTTAATTAAACAAATACAACAAATCATGTTCTGTCACTTGAAAGAAACATTTCTACCTCAGTTGTTCGACTTGGAAAGAGGTAAGTGGTACGATAACGACACCTTGTGGTATAATAGACATGGTGCAGTGTTTAACTGCGTGAAAATTTGTCTAATAACACTAATTTATTCATATCAGTGACCAAAACCGCAAGTCTCGTCCGTGGATAAGCAGATGCAGCTCTAATTACCTCTGCTTGTCGACACACAAACCTATATTTTATTTTGTTTTCATAAATGTGGTCGAATTGAATCTCACGTGTTTATAAGAAGTAGCTGGTTGTGGTACTTAAACGTGAATGAAGTTAGGAGACTCATGGCTTCACGCCTGAAATAACTATTAAATATGCCAAAGTGACGTCATTATTTTGCGACAATAAATGACCTGTCAGAGACCCGAAAACAGAACAACGTAACAAGTTGAAATTAAAACGTTGAAATTACAAATTTTAATTCCCAACTCTTACACTTTAAAATCGAGACCTTTAGTGGAGCCTGGGAGAAAACAGCTGTTCATACCAGTTACATGATCTCAAAAGGATTCACACACTCCAAACCAGGATAAGCCAAACACTGCACACAGTGAAATCATTCATAAAACCCACACATAGAGGTGTTTGCTTTTACGATTAAGATTCTCCCAACGAGACCCACCTAATTTCTCTCCAGCCCCAAATAATAAAATTCAAAATACTACAAACCATATTATGATGATTAATTATCATAAAAGCCTATGTATCCTTGTATTTTCTCTGTCTCCCCTGCCTGGCGCGTGGTTTGGCTTGTACAATTAAAAGGCTTAAACCACGAAACCTTCAGCTCATTCTCATACACAGAATAAATCAATAACAGCACCTGATATCAATTAATGTTGAGTCAATGATAATGAGTTCCCAATCATTTTATAGTATTTACAAAAATATGTTACTGCAGTCAAAACCAATTAAAAAAAATAAAATAAATCTATATGCAAAGAAACGAAAGTTTAGATTTGAAATACAAATTTGAATAACATGTCGAATTTTGCCATAACCAATAATGCATGAGGTGGATTGTAGTGTTGCAGTCTTTGCACCTGATTTGGTACAACTCTTATTTAATCTGGAGCCGTGTGAAAGGAAAAGTGTTTATATAAATATAATTGAATTTCGTAAAGAGTTGGTTAGTAGCGCCTCTAGTGGTGATACCTGGGGTTTTATAAGTGCAGCTGAGCGTTGACAGTCACGCACCGTTTGACCATTAGCTACCGACAGCACGCAGCTGCAGGGCACAACCCAGCCCACAGGTAAGTTGGACTAATTAAAGCAGTTACACAACACATGAAGCTATTGTGCTTAAAATAAAAACTAATAGTGACCACTGATAATACATTTTCCACACTGTTTCTGTACTTTGGCAATAGATGTAAATGGTCAAGCTAGGAGATAATTTTTCAGATTGTTCTTGAGCAAAAACTTTACCGTGAACAAGACTTTTTGCTCCTTTTAGTCAGGGGCCAGCGCCATTTTGACGGCGGGAAAAACAAGGGCAAGTAATTACTCCTGATGGTCTTACCTTGAAACGGAGTTATTGCAAGTAACCTTCCCTCCAAATACTCCTGCGCAAAATGTCACAGCTAAGGTTTAGGATTTGCGCTAATGTGACTGCATTTATGAAAGAGACCTGGGTTTCCAACACACTAGTGTTGGCCGTGTTCTACCGGAGGTCCACCACACAGCCAAGTGTTCAAATTCACCTGCCATCAAAAAAAGAAAACTGTCATCCCTGTGTCAAACTCGGAGACATGGCGCCATGATGCTGTCTGCAGTTACTCAAAAGACTTGACAGAAACTAAGAGGATGGCTTTCAGGGTCCTTTTATTTTATCTTTATTTATTTATTTTTTCCACCAAAGACAAAACAGTGTAGGAGAACCTACAGACCCGTTAAGGACTTTTATGTCTTATAGGAAGCTTTTACCAGTTGTCCTCTTATTTATTCAAACAGGTATTTGCTGGGAGTGTTATCTTCGTTTTAGCTTATAGGTGCTGTGTGTGTTTAAAAAGAAAAAAGCTTTAAATATGTTGAAAGCCAACATTTGACGTGGACCCCCTTCATTCTTTAACACAGCTTGAACTCTTAGGCAAGCTTTCTTATAATTGAGCCTTCAGGAATAGTTTTCCCAGGCTTTCTGAAGAAGATTCAAAGCTTCAGGGCTCCAATCCATGACTGGTGGTGCCCAATTGTGAAGTGGTGTGTGGTTTTTTTTTTGTTTTGTTTTATTTTGTCCCCCCTCTCTCTATCCAGGTATGCCTTGACTACAATGCTAGGGTGTTTGGGATCATTATCATGCTGAAAAAAAGGAAACATTTGCCAATCAGGCTTCCAGATGATATTGTGTTGTGGATTAAACTCTGATGGTACCAGTTTTGGCAAGGTCCCCAACACTGATTTAAATGCAGCCCAAAATCATGTGTGTCCACTGGGTTTTACAGATGGCTGCAGATGCTCACTATACCTCTCCCTTGAGCTGGATAAGCCTAGCTCATTAGAAGGAATAAAGAGGATATGGTTTGTTTTGTGGGAAAAGGCTTTCATCACTCATTGGAGCAGAAACTCTGAGCCACATTCATGAACACATTCATTATTTGTTTTGTGTATTGCTTCTGTCAGCTAAGCAATTGGGATGCGCCACCCCTATCACCATCATGATCGATGCATATTATTGAATGAGACTGGCTATATACATTCCTTTTGTAGTATAAAGTAGCTCACTTACCTTTATCCTGTTTTTGCTTCCAGACTCATCAAAACACATCCTTGATCAAACACCAATCAAATAAGGTAAGGATAAAAAATTTCAGATTAATTTAGTTATAGTCAACATTTGTCATTAGAATGATATTTAATGATATTTAAACATGTTTGCGCAAAATGTTCAGATCATTTTAATTGTATTCAACATTTCCGGGGGAGCACAGCCCAAAGACTAGTATTGGTAAGCAGCTGTTGAAAGGGTTAAATGAGGGGTAGGATAACCTGCCCTATTAAAACACTAATGCTTCCACCATCTTGCATTTCCATTGTCTTTACATGAACAGAAAACTGGAATGAAATTTAATTGTTATAAATTTAATGAGATAATCTTACATGAAATGTTAATTAAGATTAGGCATCTTGAATTGAATCATTGATTCTTAGATTGTAAGGAAGCAAAGAGCCTGCCAGGCTAGACCTAGAGTTGGACATTTGGCTGCATCCTATAAATTGATGCAGCCAAATGCATCAATTTATACACAAAATGAAAGGTGTAGGGGTTTTCTTTTTTCTTTTTTTTCTTTTTTAAAAAGCTTTGTAAGTGACATGCTGCAGACCTAAAATGATTATCAATGTGTTGTCCTGCATTTTACAGGCAAGATGAATTTGGAAGAGTACTTCAAAAGAATTGGTTTCCATGGCTCCTATGATAAACTGGACCTTGCAACACTGAAGCTGATCCACAGGCAGCACATTATGTCCATTCCATTTGAGAACCTCAGCATCCACTGTGGAGAGAAAATAATCATGGACCTTGAGGTTATCTTCAATAAGGTTGTGAGGGGTACCCGTGGAGGTTGGTGCTTTGAGAACAACTACCTGTTTAGCTGGGTGCTGAGACAAATGGGCTATGACACTACAACCTTGGGCTCCAGAGTTTTCGACACGAGCATTAATGACTTTGAATCCCAGGAAGTACATCTCATTAACAAGGTCATCATTGAGGGGAAGGCTTATATAGCAGATGTAAGTTTTGGATTATCTGGCCAAATACAGGAGCCCCTCGAGCTCATCTCTGGAAAGGAACAGCCTCAGGATGGAGGCGTCTTTCGCTTCATATGCAAGGACAATTTGTGGATGCTGGAGAAGACTGGCAGAAGAACGGAGGTTCCTAACCCAGAATTTGCTAAATCAAGTCTGGTCAACCGGAAGGAGACACGACTGATCCACTGCTTCAGCTTGGAGCCTCGTGAGCCAGATCATTTCTTTCAAGTGAACAATGACCTCCAGACAGACCCCACCTCACTGTTCACCAACAAGTCCATCTGCTCTTTGCAGACGCCCACAGGATTCACAGCGCTGGTTGGCTTGATCTACAGTGAGGTCATATTTAAGCCAGATGAAGGTGTTGATCTCTATAACATGAAAAACATAACAGAAGATGAATTAGAGGCTGTGCTGATGGAGAAGTTCAAAGTGAAGCTGCAGAACAAAATGCAGGCTGTAAACAGAAGAGTAGTCCTTGAATTTTAGAAAATTACTCCTCATACATCCTGCTTGGGAACACTGGCATGAATGAAGCTCCCTGGCTTTCTGTTTATTTGAAAGATTATCAGTGGTGTTGAATGTGTTTTGTATGACTATAAATGATACACTTGCATGGAAATAAAAAAATTAAAAAATAAAAAATAAAGTCAAGGCATCATTTCAGTCTGGTTTTGTTTTTTGTTTTTTTCCTTCTATCTTCCCCTCCATACAGTTCTGCAAGTTCAGAGATGGAAAAAAACATATCAGTGAATTGTCTAGTATTTGATTATTATTATTTTATTTTTGTTTTTAAGGCTTTTAGAACGGTAAAACGTATAAACAGATCAAGGTCAAGATGAACATATTTTCATTTTCCAATTATCACTCAATTGATTTCTAGTCTTAACTAAATAAAATCAATTGAAGTCTGCATTGTCCCTCTGACAGAAAGGTGACCAGTCCAAGGTGTACCCCTGCTTCTCCCATTGTGATGGCTAGAATAGGATTCCAGAACAATGCCATCTCTGTGATCCTGAACTATGTGCGGGTGGATGGATTCAAACAATCATTGGACTATCTCAAATCTGTCTGCTCAAAGATTTCAAACTATTAGATGCTTGCATTTTCTCCCATGTAGTTTTTATGTAATCATATCAAACTACTTTCCATTCGTAAGAGCGCTTTCTAGAACATAGAAACCAGGTTTTCTTGACTGTTACATAAGCGAAACCTGCCGTCCATGCAGTTTGCCTGCAGCAGGCGGGACTTCAACGTTGGCACCGCCCCTTATTTGGGTCACACCCAATCATATTAGCTGCGCACACACTCGATCAGGATTGGTCAGCAGGCCTGTCCTACAGCTGAGGGGAAGGGTGTTGTAGCTGCTTCTCAGACCATAGACAGTGGTTCAGACATGAACTCCTTGGAACAGGCCGAAGGTAATCAACAGTAAAAGCGACTCAAATTAATCAAATGTAAAGTTTCAGCGGGTATAGTCGTTGCAGCCAAAGCCACGGAATGTTTACTGAGCAAACGTCTTAAGATGGGTTGTGAAATTTTGGCGTAATAATGCGTTAGCCGGCTAGTTTTCTTAGCATGCTCGTTAGCCTAACTGACAAAACATTCAGCCACTGATACCCTTCATTATTTACACGCAAACACATGTTTAATTGTTAAATCCCCCCGCTTTTGTAACTGGGATCGTAGAGTCATAGCCAGCAACTTTTTTTTTATTTTTACATATGTAGGGAATATGATCAGCTTGGAAGTGAAAGTGTAGCAAACCTACAGGGCATTTAAGAGCTTCATTTTAAGTAATGGTGGGTTTCTGTCTTCAGTTTTCAACTTTGAGTGATGACACCAACTGAGCTATAGGGCTAAGGCTGGCTTTATTTTAAGATTGAATTTCATGACATTCTTTTGGGGGAAGAGACTAAAAAAAGCTTTTCTGGGGATACCTGCGTAATCCTTGGTCCAAACACAGCGTCTGCTCATGGTCCTGTTGTTTTGTTGCAGACCTGAAGGCCTTTGAGAGAAGACTGACAGAGTATGTCTCCTGTTTGCAACCTGCCACAGGCAGGTGGAGAAGTAAGTGACAACAGCAGAGAAGTTACAATGGTTGACATCTTTTTGATATTGCAATTAACCTGAAAGAAGTTCATGTTGATCTCAAACTGCAACTATTAGCTAAAGCTCTACGGTGAGTTGATTTAAATATCTTGTTCTTATGTTTTCTTTCAGTGATACTGATAGTGGTGTCTGTCTGTACAGCTACTGGAGCTTGGAACTGGTTAATAGACCCAGACACACAGAAAGTAAGTATTTGTCGAGAAAGTCTGACTCGAAGAGAAATCAGAGGTATATATATATCCCTTGTATTGAACAGTATGGCCAACAGGGATAAGTGGTATCATTAGGTAACTTTTGATCCAATAAAAGCAGCCTCATGCATTAATAGATAATTGTTCATGTATTAGTACAGTTTAGGTGAGTTCTAATCAAGGTATAGTGTCTGCACATGTGTTTTAACTATAACTGACCACATTGTCAAATTTTAGGCTAGTCTTATAAGAAGTTTTTCTGTCCCTTAAGCCTCTTTTCTATCTCTGCCTGTCTGAATATCTCCATCAGCTGTAGCATATCTCGAACGTTTAGCTTGTCTCCCTGGATGTGTTCATGGTTTGAGGTCTCCATCTTTCTGAAAAATTTTCATTCCTCATTCTATAGAAGACCAGCCAAATTTGAAGATGGTTTCCAGATTTTTGTATTTATTTATATCTTACAGTGTCTTTGACAGGATTAATGAAGTCATTCAAAATTTTACCTTCATTCTTTTCTAAATCTCCAAGTTAAAGGTCCTTGAAGTGCATATGGGCGTGCTGAAATCTTGTCTTTCTTCATTTGTCTTTCATGCATTTCTGAGCCTCCATAACTTCATAAGTAAAGCCAGTGGCAACATAAAAATTTCAAAATTGAAAGTTACATTTAAAAAGAAATACATTTTTCATCCACCCAGAAGTGTCACTTTTAATTAATAATAATTTGGTATTAATTAATTAATTAATTTCTATGTCATAAAATAGCAGACACAAGCACTGGTGCTAGATGTTGTCATCACATCCTAAAAAAAACATCTGTAAAAGTAAATATTTTCTCACCCAGATTGATGTTGCTTTGTTTCCTTTTGTCATGCAGGTATCTTTCTTTTCATCCCTATGGAATCATCCCTTCTTCACCATCAGCTGCATCACTCTAATAGCTCTCTTCTTCGCTGGAATACACAAACGAGTTGTGGCGCCATCAATGTATCCTTGTTTTTTTCTACTTCAGTAAACACAAATTAGCGACTCATGTACTTGGATCAGGTATCTGTGACAGTTGCCCATCAATTTAATTCAGTTAAGTTCCTATGTTTACTGTACCACACACATCTGCAGTAGTGTACTGGTGGCTACTGTGGAGAAAATTAAACTGACTTCTTACAGTTTACATCTAGCCTGATGTTGCCTTGCAGATAAAATAATTCCCAGGCTGTGGTTTTTCCTAATCTCTTCATCTTGACCTTTGTGATAAGATCATGGGTCCTCAGACAATCTGATTATACTCATATCAGACAGCTGAACAGTGTCATGGTGGATGCTGTCGACATGGGTCTGCCATGGTGAAACTAAGATGGACAACAGAAGCTTGTCTTAGATACTTTTGTATCTTATGTTTTGTGCAGGACATATAAAAAAAGAACGTCTGGAGGGAAAAATCTTACTTTTAGTTTTAAATAAGTATCTTATTAAATGAAATAACTTGAAATGTTTGCCACATTGGCCATCCTGTCAACTCATATTTTCTCTTCCCACTGGAGAGATGATTCAGTCTAGTTCCTGCCTTAGTTCTGCCCATAGTCTATATTTATAAAGCTTTCTTTCCTACTATAAGTAAACAGGCCTCAAACAAGACAACAGCTTGATAAGAAGCAGTGTAGTGGTCAGAGTCCACATGTGGGTTTAACAGCCTGTTGTTGAAGGCTCAAAACCATATCAGGAGATTATGTCATGGAATAGAAAATGCACTGTTAATCAGGATTTGCACTGCACTTGTCAGCTATGTTAATTACTTTATTTGATGTGAATGGACTTTGGTTTCATAAAGGGTGGTTTGGTGTACATTTTGTTGTAGGAGGTTATTAAAGCACTGAAGCATCTTTCTTTAGTATTTAGAGAATTTGACCAGCTCTTTTGGGTTCCATGCAGATACCTCTAGGTCACTTCATTCACCTTCCTAAACAGCCTGTTTGACTGGAATCCCATCGTCTTTGTCTCAGTAAAGAATTTAGTTTATTGATTTCTCAATAGTTTCCGTTTTTGTACATGGTATCAGCAGATGTCCAAAGCTGATTTTTGTCAGGTTGAGGAACATCACATAGTGGATTTATTCCTATTTCCATTCCTGGTTATTGTCTTTAACCGTTACCCCTGCAGTATTGCTGCTCGCTGCCGCACAGTTTTAGCAGAATACAACATGTCCTGTGATGATGTGAGTCAACATGGTGATTTTTATTTTTTTACCATTTTACTAAAATTTAAGGTTTTATTTTATTTTTAATTTTTTCTTGTCTTTTCGCAGACGGGGAAACTTATTCTGAAACCACGACCAAACATCCAGTGACCACACGCTCCTGGGTTCTGTCAGGCCTCATCTTTGTTGATTGCCTTCTTGTCTTTAATTCCTTTGGATGCTCTTAGATGAAGTATGATGGGAAATGCATTTTCAGCAAAGAAACGAACTGAGAGGCCCTTCTTTTTTTTCTTTTTTCTTTTTTTAAACAGTGTTGCTGTGTCGTCATCATTGAAGCTGCTGATTTACTCATGTATAACCTTTAACATATTTTACACATTCAGAGTGAGGGTATATTTCTGTTTCTGTTCAGCATGTATTTTATCTAAAATGTTTCTATTTTAAAGGTTATTTGCCTAATAAATAAATTCATAAGACGTGGGAATATCAGGGCTGTCTCTTTATTTCTTGTTGCCTTCTATTCTTCCTATGGAGCTTGTCACATGCGTAGCTTGTGCGCTTTTGCGACAGCGTCGTGCTTTCTCTTAGCAACCAACACTTTACGGCAGGGAACAGTCTTCCACATGGCCTCCAACAAGGCAGAAGCCGGAGCGTGTGTTTGATCCGCAACAAACTCAGTGTCAGAGAAAAGAAGAGGGGAGTAAACGCCGCGTTATACGCGCAACTCGCACTTTAATAATCACGTGAAATGGGTAAAAGTAAAACCACTAAGTTTAAACGTCCGCAGTTCAACTCGGTCGGGCTGCCGGTGACTGTGGTGAAGGAAGGAGACGGTGAGGAGGAAGAGCATGGTGATGATAGCTGTCCAGCTGCGGAGTTGCTTGAGAAAGTAGGAATATACAGTGCTTCTTCTTCGAATGTTTCTAACTTTGAGTTTAAGAGCTCCTATTTTTGCAGTTTCTAACATTTTGAATAGCTGGTGTCACGTGCTTTTAAACACGTTTCCTATAGTTGCAGAGTCCCAGCGCTGATGTGCGAGAGTTTGCATGTGCCAGTATTTCTCGGGTGGTGCAGCAGAGTCAGACCATTCCGGGTTTCCTCCAGAGGGATGCTGTTAGGCGCCTGGGTCCCATGTTGCTGGACCGGAGCCTGGCTGTCAGAGAGACTGCCACTGGAGCTCTCAGGTGAGTCTGGGTGTAACAAATAATCTGGGTTCCTGTCACTTGACGAAGACCTGGATCACTGGGGTCATCTAACAAGTAATCAACACGTGTGACCTATTTTTTTTTTTTTTTGCTAGAATAGGCCATTTTAGTGCTGGGGTCATCATAAAACATATTTGAACTTTTCTGTGTTGTCAGTTTGCAGTGATTTGTATGAGCAAGGGCACAAGAGAAGTGGCAGTCTCTGGTGGAGGTATAAGGATAGGGATGGTCGACCAAAACAGAACATCATTGGCGTAGTTAAAGTAGGAGGTGATGAGGCATGAGGGAGGGTGCCAGCTGCAGAGTTTGAGAATAAAGGTTTTAGTATGGACATGTGTTCTTGAAGTGCTGGAAGGCAGACTTAGAGGCAGATTTGATGTTGTTGACCTCCAGAGACCTCCCTCTTCTCGAGCTTTGAATTGGGAACCACAACCAAGAGATCATTTTTATTGTTGTTCAATTTGAAAAAGTTTGCTGACATTCCAATTCTGATGTCTTTTAGGCAGTTTACAAGGCACAGAGGAGGGAAGTGACTGTTATCCTGATGATAACTGTGTATCATCAGCATAGCAGTGGAAGCTCAGCCCATGGTTATGGATGATGTGACAAATTAAAGGGCCCACAACTGGCAAACAGATGATGAGTTGTGGGTGCCCAAGGCTCCATGGGCAGCAAATTGTTGCTAACAGAAGAGCTAATGAAACTTGCTGAAAACCTCAAAGAGCCAGTTCCTGGCATGGGTTGTTGCCAGAGTTGTTTCAGTGGCAGGTGTGAGACCCTCACATTATCATTCTGGCTGTTTAAACCTCCTTTGGTTAACAGTGTAGTTGTATGTAGATACTTTGTGATGGAGTGAGAATCATCAAGAAGAGGCTGTTTATGCTAGCAAGACAATGCTTTTAATATTTTCTTCTCTCGATTACAGCAAGTGAGGACGTTTATTGCTTGACCACATGCCTTAATTTCTCTCCCATTTGTGTGCCCCAGATTACTACTTGACATTAGTAATGTTAGTGCTTTTCCTGCTGTGAAGAAAGTCAGGTGCAGGTAGAGGGAAGTCAGTTGTCAGTCACATGCTTCTGCAGTTTTTAAAAGTGTGTTATTGGATAATAAATAAATAAATAAAATGAGTCACATTGTGCCGTTTCATTTGGCTCCCTTATATATATTTTAGTTACACATACAGCTACACATGCTTTTTGCTTATATGCATAATACATGTATTGTGTGCTAGTTTTTAGTGAGCACTGTTGATACTGCAACAGAAAATGCAGAAAGCTAAGAAATGTGTCTACAAAAGCCCTGGAAAACATTAGAAAATGTAATCGTGGCTCTTTTCTTCCAATCACTTCAGTCAGTGTGGTGTTACAGAACTGAACTTTTCTCGGGCTTCACAGAGAGAGGTGCATATAAGAATACAAATAGCACAGCTCATAGTCCAGTGCGTTTACCTCTGAGTGGGTGGCATTTGTTGACTTCTACACACTATCTAGGGAGCTGCTTTGCCTAAACCCATCTACGCATCCCTTTTCTTAACTGCTTATCCACCTCAGAGTCATGAGTGGACTGGAGCCTATCCCAGGTGTTATGGGGTGAAAGCTGAGATGTAGCCTGAACATGTCAGCAGTCTAATAGGGCTAACACAGACAGACAGACAACCAGTTTAGAAATCACAAGTTAACCTACTGTGGATGTCTTTGGACTGTGGAAAGAAACTGGATTATCTAGAGAGAAGCCACACAGACACAAGGAGAACATCCAAACTTCCCACAGAAATCTTCACAGTTGGGCAGAAGAACCAAGGACCTTTCTGCTGTGAGACGACTGCATTAAACCTCACAGAATGTTTCTAGTACTTATCCAGTGCAAAAGTCTTGAGCCACCCCTTATTTCTTTAAATTTTTCTTACAAGGTGACAGCCTTGCTTGCCATTTTGTTTAAAGTGGGCTTGATCAATAGTTTTCCAGGCTTTTTTTAAAATAGTGTTTTTGCACCAACAAGTTCATTCCCAAATAGCTATTTAAAAAGAAGTGTGAGGATGACAGAAGAAGTGTAAGGCTTACAGCAAATGAAACGGTATCAGAAAGTGATGTCCTTAAGAAATAAAAAAATCCAGTACAGATGTGAGAAGTACATCTGGCCTTTTAGTTAATCAATTTCCTGTTCACTAAG
Organism: Rhamphochromis sp. 'chilingali'; assembly: GCF_963969265.1. Taxonomy (NCBI): domain Eukaryota; kingdom Metazoa; phylum Chordata; class Actinopteri; order Cichliformes; family Cichlidae; genus Rhamphochromis; species Rhamphochromis sp. 'chilingali'. The sequence continues at coordinate 34,322,664 of NC_137933.1, read as the reverse complement.
GTCTCATAAGAAATGGTCTCAGTTTAGGTTTGGCTGGCAAGAAGACATTCTTAAGGGAGAAAAGGCTAAGACATGCCAAATCACACAAGAACTGGAATGAAAATAAGTGGCAACAGGTCTAATAGATATAGATGGATATATAAATTTGAATGTTTTTGTTTCAAATTGTCAATATGTACAGGGAGGGAGGTACAGCAGTGAGTGTCTACAGCCATCTGTAAAATATGGTCCTGGCTGTGAAATTACAAATGCAGAAAAGTATTGTATCCCTTTGCAACACCATCTGATAAGGCACTGATTGGCAAAAAAAGAAAAGACTTTTGCACAGTATTGTACATTGTGCGTAATACCATGCTGTGCATGATGAGTACAGTACTGTGTGTCATATTGATATTAACCTCTAGTCTGATTTGAGGCCTTTCAGTAAACCCTAAATAGCATTTTGTCTCCTCGAAATCAAAACAAAACCATTGCTCACAGTGGATCTCCCGGCTCCCCCCCACCCCTCTGCTTTCCTCTCCCACACACACACACACACAATTACAAACAGCATCTCTGACCGCGAGTCTCCTCTGAGTGACTGATGACTGTGCGTCTGTGTGTGTCTTCCCTTGACAGGAATCTGAGTGCATGTGGAGGTCAGGAGGTGTGTGAGGACATGGTGAAGCACGACATCATGACTCCTTTGACAGCACTGCTTAGAGAGGTGAGACTCCATCGCTGCTTTTCGCTCACCGCATCACTTCAGTTGCTCCCCATCAGCAGCTGTTACAGCAACATCAAGCTATAATATCCTCAGCAATTAGTTTGTATCTCAGAGCAAATATAGTTGTGGTTATATATAAGTGGACACTGAATCAAATGGCATCAAATCCAAGCTCAGTGTTGGCCTTTGTGTAACTTAAATTAGCCATAAAAAGTTTCTCAAATTTTTGAGGGTCAGAAATGATCTAAATATGTTCAGATGAATGATTGGAAAATTGAGACCTGTTTTACTTGTTCTGTTCACATTTGCAACACATTTGCTTTCCAGTGCTGTGCTGGCTTTGAAAGTGCCATTGTGTCGATGAAAGACCAAAGTAATGCAGTGGAGGATGTAGCCAATGAAGCTGTACACTTGCTGTGGAATCTGTGGTAAGTTGACCTTATTTGTTTTCATAGAAGGCTTTTTAAAAAATTATTATTGGCTCAGAAAGGTCAGTTTGGCCACATACATAATCAGCCAGGTCTTGCTATGGGTCTGACTGTAAAATCTTTGGGGACATGCCAAAACATCATCCATTCACCTGTCCTTTGCTGTTGGTTAATGATCAGCTCATGAGGGTATTCTATGTCTAGTAACTACATAAAAGTAAAAGAAATCCAGAAAACCCCATATATTTGTGAGTTTATTCCTTGAATTTAGTTTTCTGACATCGTCTCTGATAAATCACTCTTATTGACCTAGGCATGCTTTGTATTATTTGTTTGTCTTTCAGTGAAAGCAGCAGCCAGGCGTTGTCTGTGTTTAACAAATCCGGTCTCTTGGATGTGGTTGTTCAGTGCCTGGAGAAACACCCACACAACCTGGAACTAGCCATATCTGCTGGTATGTCTAAAGCATTTATTCTTATTTGCTATTTAACATTGAGATTTTATTAAATAAAGGTGTACATTTTGTAGGTGTTCTCTAACCATCTTCATTTATTAGGCGACACACCTCTAACAAGTACTGACAGGATGCTTAACACATCTGTGCTATTAATATGGTTCTAACCAGAGGTGTGGACTCGAGTCACATGACTTGGACTCGAGTCAGACTCGAGTCATTAATTTTATGACTTTAGACTTGACTTGAAAAAATGTTCTAAGACTTGTGACTTGACTTGGACTTTTACACCAATGACTTGGGACTTGAATTGGACTTGAACCGGTTTACTTGAAAAGACTTGATATTTTACCCCAAATATAAAATTTAACATGCATATTATATAGAGATTGAAAATGTGACGTCATTCACGGGTAGAACCGCAAAGGATTCTGGGAACTCGTGGCAAGCGGTACTAGCGCACGCAGGCTTTCAATTAAAATCAGTTATACAGCGATAAAAAGAAACACAAAAATGTCAAGAAGCTGTTGTATTATTAACTGCAAATAGCCGGTCGCATGACAGCCACGGGAAGCCGACGGGTAAAGAGATCGGTTGTTATCGGATTACGTCATTGAGGAGAAATTGTTCGAGCCATGTTTCCGAAGTAACAAAGACGCGACGGATGGCCTGGATTGCAGCCATTCAAAGATCAAATATAACGTCCCAGAACACTCCAGCTCACAGGTTAGTCTGCTCCAAGCATTTCCACAAAGGTCAGTCTGCTGTTGTAGTTAATGCGTCATTTTTCTTAACATAATTGGTGATATAGGTTACAAGCAAGTCTGGCGCTGAACAGAAATTGTGGCGCTATGCTCCTTTATTTATTGTGCATGAATAGTGAATTGTCCTGACACAATATTGCGTTTCGCTTCTGTTATTATGGTACATTGACAAAAACATATACTTTTATTCACAGGATAAAACAGGTTTTTTGTATCACTAATTGCCCAGTACGATTACAGCATACAGTATTATTGTCACTGCTACATTTCTGTGACGCTACCAGAAATTATTTCCACTACTAATTAATTACCGTTGAGCTCAAAGGTCCTATTAATAAACGGTTAAGGAATGTGTATTTATGACGACAATTTGTGAGACTGGTAAACTTATGATACGTACGATGGTCTTTACTTTCTACACGGTGCATTTCAAGGTCCTGTACCCATCCGTCGGTAAACTGTACCTGGGCTTGTTGCAGTGACCTGAAGTTACTAAACTTCATGAGTGTATGCACTCACTCCAAGAACCGTATAATTATAAATATGCATATAAATATGCTACGATGAGATAGCTGACTTCATCTAACTAGCAAATGTTTTCCAGGCTACGTTGGTGATGCAGTTTTTTTTTTAAATGATATTTTTTTTTTAAATATCATTTATTTATGTATGATATTTTTGTCATGCGATTTTAAAGCCGGTCCTACAACCGCATCCAAGAATAACATGCAGCTTATCTCAGAACTGTCGGTGAAAATTATTCTTGGAGCTAGGTTTAATTGAGCTGCATTTTAAAGAGGTGCAATTTCACAATTTGTGTATATTTTCTAAGTTCACTATTTTGTCATGTGTTGAGAAAAACACAGATTTAAAAATTACATGGTCTAATATTTACATTTAGCATAACTGCAACATTATTTTTTCGTTTTTTTAACGACTCGAAAGGACTTGAAATTCAAAGTTTCAGACTTGTGACTTGACTCGGACTTTTACACCAGTGACTTGAGACTCGACTCTGACTTGCCTGACATTACTTGAGACTTGACTTGAGACTTGAGGATAAAGACTTGAGACTTACTTGAGACTTGCAAAACAATGACTTGGTCCCACCTCTGGTTCTAACACCAGCAAGGAACTCCAAGAACAAAGCTAGCTTGTAGCTTTTGTGCCCAGTTTCAGCTTTTAAACACACTCTCCTCTGTGTGTTCCCCAGCTCACTGTTTGCACACTGTGACTGAGGATAACCCAGAGCTGCTTTGTAGCATGAACACTGCTGTGCTCGGAGCCCTGGAGAATGTGCTGCTGTCATCTCAACCAGGCGTGACACAAACTCTCCTCAGGACACTGGCTGCAGGTACAATTTGTCCCTTTTCATGTCTTTTTTTGTTGTTGTTCTAAACTTAACCACAATTAGACAAATTGACCAGCACAGGAGTCTGTAAATTGTAATGTGTCATACCCCTTCCTGAGCCTGAACTCTGTCTGATGTGTTGCTCAGGTACGCTGTGGAACATGAAGAGTAGTCTGCCTGCTGCTCATCAGGCCGAGACCGTCAACGCTGTGGTAGCTACCTTATCACAATGCCTGGATTTGGATGCAGGTATGCTAATACCTGAACTTAGACAAGCAGAGGAGCTTCGCCACAGAAACGCCCCAGCTGTGTCAGACATAGAGGGCCAAGCTCCAGAAGAGCTCGCTGAGGAGGAGATGATTGAAGAGGAGGAAGCACCTAAACAGAAGAGGAATGGAAAAGCTGCAAAAGTTGATAATGACTTCTCTGACCTCTTGCCTGTACGTATTAACTCTTGCAATCTCTTAGGCCCATTTAGAGTTAAGAAAACCAAAGCAAGGACAGTTACAGTTGAGGAATTGGCTGTTTCATACCTCTAAACTGTCTGATCCGTTATATATGCATTGAATTAATTATGCTCTGCTTAGTATTAAAATTCTGTACTTTCAGCCTGTGGGCCTCTGGGCATAGAGGTTGAAATCAGTAAACCCTTATGTATTGCCATTTGCATTCTTCCACTCGTATGTAAAATAGTCTGAGATATTGACCAGTATTATTTTATTATATGCACATTGTCTTCTAATTTATTCATCAGCACAGAGCATACGCTCTGTTTTGCACGAGAGCGTGGACAAGTGTTTTCAACTGTAAAAATGCAAATGTTTGCAATTATGCTGAACAAAAAGTATATTCTACCTGAAGCAAAGCTTTTTAAAACTCAAAATTCCAATGTAAGCATCCACTGCAAAAATAAAGTATCATTTTGATTAAGGTTTAATTATAACATGGTGTACATGATGCTGTAATGATCCCTTAAAGTAAAACCATTGGTGGCTGCCTATTGGCTCATTCAGTACTTGACAGAGGGCATTTGGGGTAGAAGAGTTTATGGCTCTTATTATGCATTTTTCACTGGAAGAAAACTGACTTACTTTCATTTGGCTTTTTTTAGACCAATTTTAAGTGATTAGGGTTGGGGTTCTAATGACTCATAAGTCAAAGTTTAGGGCCATTTCTCAGGTGTTTTAAAGGGTTAATCTCAATTTGGTTTCAAGTTTTTTGTTGTTAGGGTTTCTTTGTTTTGTTTTTGAGGTGCACATTAATGCCTGGTGAAAAGGTGGTGTGTGAGTCACGCTGAAATGTGAGCCAGAGCGACAGGGCAGACAAACTGTCGGGTTTAGGGGGGAGCAGATTAGGGACACCCAACAAGGTTCAGCTGAGGACCAACTTGTGGCTTCCACCAAGTTGACAGTCCCCAGACCTGACTCCGGCGAGACAGAGCTGTCCCTCTAAGCTCAGTCAGAGCCGAGGCCCTAGGATTGTGGGTGACATTCATGGTGACGTACCAGAATACCCTCTAATATTGCGGGTTGTTTGGGTTGTTCTAGTGTACTAGTATAAAGATTCATCTGGGGTAAACCATTTATTTATCATGCAAACACAGTTTTACACTTATTCCTTCAGGAGCAACACCCTTGAACTGGGTTTTAATGCTCACTGCACCGCAAGAAGGACATAGTGGAATGCATCTGTAGAATTATTTTTCTTTGTGGCAGTCAGCTGAACCCAGACTGGGTGATAAGAGTGCTAAAAGGCATTGTTTTAGTAGAATGTTGACTCACATGGCTGATTGTTTTTGTCCAGAGGGGGAAGGAGGAGCTGAGGGAGGCAACGGCCTTGCTGACAGCCCAGCAAACGTCCTTGGAGATCATCGTCAACATGTGCTGCTCTGACGGTGAGTGGTGTGGCCACGGACAGCCATGCTGACCCCAGGCACTTTTCATCAAATATATTTCCTATGACACAGTCACCAACTATGTGTTTGTCTATCGGAGAAACTGTTATAGCAAGAAATGCACACAAAGGTCTCATTTGAGAACATTAAAAAAAAAAAAATCTTCATTGTTAATTTCTCTAATTAACTCTCTGTGTGTGCACATGTTCAGACCCTTCTGATGACGAGTGGGAGGAGGAATCAAGCAGTGATGAAAGTGACATGGGTCCCGATGGTCTTTGTGATGGAGTGTCCAATCTGATGTCTCCATTGTGCTTGTCAGCTGAAGTTCATGGGGCTTTGATCAACCACAGCATACCACAAAAGGCAAATGACAGTCTGATTCTTCAGTCACATCTCAGCCAGTTCATCATCAAAGCTTTGACGCGCTTGTGAATGTTGTTAAGCTGTCATTTTAGCTTGCATTGCTGTAAATACAAATTTCAGATTAGATTGATTATGTGGTGAACCTCACCCATCTTCTCCCCCAGGCTGAATGGATTGCGTTGTTTGTGCAGTTTCATAGAGAACTCACTTTCACATACAGTTTATATGCACCTACGCAGCCACTCCCAAATGTAAAAGGGCTGCCATAATATTCCATATTTTCCTGTTTTTAAGGTTCTGAAGAAAACAGAGTTCCCTAAAAAGGAAACTGTGAATTTGTGCCATCAAAATCCCTCCTGGAGAGGCCTGATAAAAAAGTAATCCTCCTCTCTTCTTCCATTGAACTTCACTGTCTGAGTTTAACTATCTTTATTCTTTCTCATTTATAAATAATTTTTTTTTTTTTTAAAGTCTCTAAATTTTTAAATAAAAAGTCTCACCTTCTTTTTAGGATGGAGCGCGTTCAATCCCGGGCACTGACTTGCCTCCACAGTATCCTCTCCACCATGGATGCAGAGTCTTTGGGTGGTGCAACAGCCCTGCAGGAAGCAGCACAGCATCTCTCCTCTATGGTCTTTGGTGCTCCAGGTCTCACATTAATAAAACTTCTTCTGCAGTATTATAGTACCATTTGTTATTTTTCTATTTAAAGAAGGCAAAAAAGTGAGTATGCATTTGTGAGAAAGGAAACTACAAATCGAAACTGTTTCTTTCAGAGATTCCCAAAGACGAGGAGTTTCTAGAGGCTGTCATCAGCGCCATGCGATCTCTTTTACAGATGATTGCCTCCAAAAATATCCCACAGGTAGATAAGACGCCACTATTTAAATAAACAGCTAAATCAGTTTTGGTGATTACAAAAAGAGGTCAAAGTCTGTGCAGCCGAGGTCGAGGTATCCCGACTTTTAGCTGCTAGCTGAGGGTAAATGATAAAAATGCTTGATTCTACATTTCCCTGTGCCTAATTATATAGTCTTTGTTATCATGGCTGCAGAACACATGACAGGAGTGTACAGGTTGAATAATACTCCATATGTTAGTTCCGTCTTTGGTAACTGCATAAAAACAGACCTGAATGTAAAATTTCCGCCTTGAACTGAACTTTAAAATCCACTGCCACTTCACACTTGCTTCTGTTGACAGTTTTTGTTCCTGACAGCTCAGTATCTATGTGTTTGGCTTTTGTTTTTGCTAGTGTATGACCCCCCAGCAGCTGATGAGCTTGAGCGAAACGGCCACCCGCTGTGATGTTGTCAGCGTGAGGGTCAACGCCGTCGCCATTCTTGGCATCACTGGCAGCACATTAGCCAAAGAGAAGGGCACTGCAGAAACCCTGCAGGTATCTCTTTCTCTCATTTATTCTTTTGGAAAAGTTGTTCTTCCTCTAAGAACCTCTTCTTCCACAGATGATCGGAAATGCGTTGCTTCAAGTTGCCACAAAGGATCCTGAACTCGTTGTAAATGGAGAAGCCCTTGATGCTTTGTTTGATGTGTTTGCGGATGGAGAGGAGGCAGAGACAGCTGCAAAAAACATCAGTCTGCTGCCTGCACTGAAGGCACTACAGCCTGTCTTCAAGACCAAGGTACCAAAGATAAATTCATCTTTACTGATCTGTGTGCTTGATAATTTCTCAATATTTTTTCAGCTATGCTTTTTTTTTTTTTTCTCCCCTGGAAATATACGAAGCACCTTTATTTTTTTCTTATCTCGCCACTGCATTGTGTGAATTCTCCTTTGAATAACAATTCTTTTTTTTTTTCCACTACCAGATTCGTAAAGAAGGAAAAGGCAAATACAGCCCTCAGCAGCTGTGTGTGCTGGATAACATCAGAGTGAACCTGAGAAGATTTATTGGTTATCTGGAGAAGGTGTTGAAAAAATGAGGACTATAAAAGCCTGTTTGATTTGGACAAATATGCTAGCAGGAGCATAGAACGAGACAGAATATGGTTGTGAAACCAACAAGTATTTATGTTTATATTCTTTAAATGATGGTTTACTGTTTGTTGTGCAGAGCGAAGGGAATGTAATAACCGTTATTGTATGCTGGAGTTGGCAGGTTTTTTCCCCACCTAAATTAAACTTTAAACAATTTTGAGACTGTGTTTGTATTTTCATGTCTGATTGAAACATTTTTGAAAGATCAGGTGTGGGATCTGACACCAACTTTTCTTATGGGCATCCTTCTTTGAATCCAGCGGGCTTGACGTTGGTGTTTGCAGTACTTCCACAAGAATGCTGATCTATTCAAAGTATCTGTATAATTATGAGGGGGATTATATTGATGGCATTTATTGTACTTTGCATTGTACTTTGGAATTCTAAGTTGTTGTTTTTTCCAATGAAGACACTGGTCTGCATACACATTTTTTCAGTAATTGAAGGAGATTGATGGTAAATTTTGTAGATTTTGTTTAATCTGTCAGTAAAATTATACATAGATCTGAACTGTCTAAATCCCAGAATTCCCTGTTTTGGTCATAATTTGGATATCATCATACGTGACTGACAAAAATTCACGTAAAGCTTGTTAGCTATTCTTGCAGTGGTTTCTTAGACTTTTTCAACAAAATATCCATAAACTTGCTTATTTCAGTAAAAATGAAATTAATGTGTGAATATGTCATCAGGCTGTGAAGGAATACCGGTACCCTTTTTGAAATAAACCCTGATTTTTTTTTTTTTTTCTTCAATGTTCTTCTTTTGCATTATGTGAACCATTTCAGGAATCTTTCCATGACTTTCCAAATACAAACTGGTAGAAACACTGAGATAATATATCTCAATCTCAATTAATTTGTCTTCATAAGGTGTTGGACTGCTTCAATATATACTGGCATGCTGCCTGCAAATCTCTGGAAATCTACTGAAGGGACTAAACGTGCCTCCAAAATATTTTCCCTCATGTTGTGTTTTGATGATGGTGGTTGAGAGCATAGCCTTGTTGGTCCTAAATCACTCATAGGTGATTTAGGACAAGTCACAGAGGATTTGAAATCTAATGACTACAAAACCCCCACAGCATGTGACTCGCATCATTTTCCTACTCATCAAACCATTCAGCTACCCCCATGTTCCACATGGAGCGTACGTGGGTTCGAGGTATGGTGGATGCTGACTGAGCAATTTACTGACCTTAAATAATATTCATAGTATGTTGCAACAGCTACCTTGACTCCCTCCATAACAAATATTCAAAGACCAGCATATATATTTTTAAGTATTGGAATTGATCAATAAAATGCTGAAAAAGTGTGTTGCTTTTGGGAATTTGAAAACTGAGTATGGGAACTTTTTATAAGATTTGAGATTTTGTAGAATCATTTATTAGATTAGCTGAAAAAGACATTAATAGTGACCCCTTTTTTTTTTTTAAATTGCCTGGTTAGAAGTTTATATTGCATCTTCATCTGTAAGCTGTTAAATCATGGTTTGCATTGTTGTGAACTATATTTACTCTGCATGAGTACTTAAACACACTGGGTGATTATTGCTGCCCTGCATCAAAATATAAAATATTTGCTGATTTCCAGAAAAAACATTATTACCTTGTTCAATTCAGTTAAAAATGCCTATAAAAATATTCAGTCTCATAGTTTTGTCACAAAAAAGCAAATCAATTTTTCTTCGCTTATGACCTGTTTGCGCTCATTGTATTTCAGCTTCTCCAACACAATTTGTATATTTGCATAGCCTTCTTTTAATTGCACAGAACGACCAATTGACCATAATGGCTATTATACAGTAGGATACACTTTAAGATGGCTTTTGACCTCTCAGTTGATGCTAGACCAAAGTAACGCAGCTGCTTCCTTCAGCAGATTAAAATCTTGTACATGTATGTACAAAATGACCAGGCAACAAATAAGCTACTAGAATCTTCAAAATCATTAGAATGTTGTGGCTCTGGAGAAAAGAAAAACCCCATCAGACTCTTCCCTCTCATTACCTGAGCCAGTAAAAATGTGAGGTGGTATTTAATCTGGAGGATGTACAGGTCTCATTACTGATGCCTGGTTAAGGTAAACAATAAATTATTTTGTTTTGGAACTGTATCTAGAAATATATTGATTAAACTGAAGTGGCAGTTGTCAAAGTGTTTTTGTGGCTCCCTTGATTAGACTGGAATACCAAAACACAAGTCTTTTCTCTTTCCCTTAATCCATGCTCTTGACACACACCCTGCAAACTGAATGAGATGCCTATGGCTTGTCTTGATCACCCACTGTCATCCAAAACATGAACAAAGTATGCCCTTTTCATTAAATCGTTGATGTTTCGTCAATGTTTGGATGTAGTGGAGCATGTAAATAGAAAAAAACCCATCTTTTCATATCGTATTTACAATTGCCACTTGTGAAATAACATGACTGTAGAGCAAATTGAGTATGAATTTTGACATCAGCAACCCCAAATTAGTAAAGTGTTTGATTTCATACAGCAAGTGGGATGCTAGACAGTGTATTGGTATGAGTACAAGTCTACTTTGCTCAAAGTGTCTGTTTTTACTACAGAATGGATGAATGAATTAGAAGGTATTTTCTTTAGCATTATTTTAAAAAGGTGCAATTAATGGTAAGAAAAGGCAATATCAAAGAAAATCCAGGGTGTCTGTAACATTCAGCATAATTTTATTTTTTAAAAAGCAAGGCTCTCAATAAGGTTTTGTTTCCTATGTATGCTAAGATGTAAGTTAATAATAAGGAGTAGGAAGGCTGTTTTTTTCTTGAAAATTTTCCCCCTGTCAATTTAACATTTTATAAGATAAATAATTCTATATTAAACATTCGTTTTTTTTCAATTTTTTTTCAAATATGTCCCGAGTTTCTGTTCTCAAAGTTGGTTTAATTATTAGTTTTATCTTTAAATTAACTAAATTGAGTTGTGTTATTTATGCACTATATGTCACGCGTTTCCCACGTTTTCTCCCATTATAATAATCAAATAAGGAGAATCAGACGTTATTATGTAACAAAAAAAATAGTCGTCCGTTGCGTAACAACACTGCCCGCCCCCTTTTCACTCGCTCCGCGCATGCGAAGTACAGATATACACGCCGCCATTGAGGGACCCACGATCTGGAGGAAAGGGTCAGAGAGGTACTTCTACCAGCGGTGCCTGCACGTTTTTCCAGTCTTCTGCTACAACTTTGGCTTGAGCTACCGTTTTTAATACTTGACTCAGGCTCTTGACTTATTTGCTGTGGATGTTTTTGGGTCGAAAACTGTCTTCATCGTTACTACAAGGGAGCCTGTTGTTTTTCTTTTTTTTTCTTTTAAAAAAAAAGTAGATTCTAGAAGTAACGGGCAGCAGCTATAACGAGGCTACAGCAGGCTAGCTAACGTTAGCCAGCGACCTGGCTAGCTGCACACGAGCTGAGCATTGCTCGGTGGTGGCGGGGGGGCGGTTTGCCTACAGTGTCATTTGATGGATCCGAGGATCGCCTGGTTCCAACCAGAACAACGTGGACCCGCTAACAACCTGTGGATGCAGATTTGGGAGATGACACAGAGAATTGGCTACTTGTACGTGAATAACAGCTACACTACTGTATCGAGCCCAAAAGCTAACGTTAACGGGGTGTCGGGAGCCGTCGTCGCAGAAGGAAACGAGGCACCCGATACAAAAAGCAGCGGCATCGGAGAAGCCAAGACTCAGGGGATGTCGGCCCCGATGGGGGATGGAGAATTGACAGTACAGGGGGACTTCATACCACTCGAAACTAACAGCAACCACAACAGCCGAGTCGTTGGTACGGGCGGTGTCGGTGGAGGAGGGCAGCAACAGCACGGCAGCGGGGTCGCTGTTAGCAGAGTCACGGACGGACAGCCCCCCAAAAGAAAAAGGGACAACAAAGCTAGCACTTTCGGATTCAGTGTCATCTTAAACGGTGACAATAAAGAATATGTTGGTTACACGGGCACGCCATGGAAAGAAAGGAACTACTCAGAGGGAATTATAGGGTAAGAAAGAGTTTAACGAAGTTGGAAAAGAGAGAACCTTTATAAATTATTTTACTGTATTGGACCCCTTAATGAGGGTGTGAATGTGTAAGCCAACCCCAAGTAGGTGTTCACCTGCAGTGTTTTATTTATTTGTTTATTTAAAGCCTAACTTGAACACCTGCATGCTGAGATAATTGAGGCTGTCAGATCCCATCCCCACCCACTTTGTCAGCTCCACCTATCGTGTTGGGCAACCATGTGCAATGTTTTCTAATTGCATTAAGGCTCATTTGAGCATAAAATTTAATACTTTTGGTTGAAAGGCACCTTATTTAAGACTATTATATAAGGTTATGAAAAGGTGCTGTGGTGGGAGTGGCGTGAGTTCACATGGCTCCTTGGCCAAAATCATATGGTATCTCCTTTGCAGTCCAGAGTTAAAAGAAAAAAAGTTTGATAGTGCTCTCTGCCACTATCATGAAACACCAAAATAAGGAAGTATATTGTGGAAGAATGGCTTTTTATCCCTCCAAAGTTGCAGAGACTTAGAGTCGGTGTTAAGCTCTATGGTTTGCATATCGATGACCAGCTCCTTGTTACAGTCTAATTATTATTTCGATTCTACGTGGTTCTGGATAAATATTCAACACCATATGAGTCTCTGTAGTATTTAGAACATTATAGTGATCATTTAGGTTAAGTGATAAGTGTACCCAGTCTTGTTCTTATACGTACTCATTACTGTTGCTGGGTAAAGTTCATGTTTGCGTTCACCAACAACTTTAGGCGAAAGTGGGGAGGCGAAAACTCCTTTAATAGAAACGAACCTTTGGAAGAAACAGACCACTTCAACTGGTTATGAGAGGGAAGCAAAGAGAAGGAAAATGGAGAAATGACAAACAGTACAATAAAAAGTCAGTAAGTTGGTGGGGGTCAGTAACTGCAGATCAAAAGCCTTCTGCTCTTGAGCCAAACACACCTGCAGTACAAGGAGAAAGAGAGGACAAACAGTTAATGGCATTCAATGCTGGTGTACTCAGAATGCTCAGAGGGTGAAAGATATGACAGAGGACAAATTGCAAAGGTAAAGAATAACATCATGACACTGACAAATACAAGGTGAAGGAATGCAAATCAACTCGAAACAGGTTGGCTAACCTGGGCTGATGGTAGATCAAATCTGCTGTATGGATGCTATACTACGATTGTGGTTGTGAAGTGGCCTTTTAGTTAGTGTCGCTGTGGATTTCTATTAGCCTGCGGAGTGTGATCATAAGTGCTGTTAGTCTGTGGACAGCTAAGGAGTGTTTGTAGCCCCTTTTAAGGAATTAAATTATTTTCCTGTTATTTCTAGCCACTAACAACGGTGTATTTTAACACAGAGTGCACTGTGAAAGCAAAAGAAAATGCAAGTTAAAAGAATTTTTGGCATTGGTGGTGATTTTTGACCAGCACTCATGGATAGTCAACATGGTTATAGCATTGTTATGGCAATCAGTCTGTTTCCCTGCTTACAAACAAACCCTGCTTAAAATCTGGTTGTCTTTGAAATATTTATTATAGTCCTAATGCTTTTCCTTTGGAGAGGGGTCAAAGACTCTTTGGGTACCAACATTATTCATATGCAAGGGAAAAAATACTGGAGTTTAATGCTAACTTCAGCAGTTATTTGATTCATAATTTCCACAAAGCAGATTCTGGCAGCTACTAAACTATACTATCACTTCATTTGAGAGACACTCACTTCATTTACTGAGAATGAGATTTGATTCCGTAGAGAGCATGCATGTTTAAATTGCCGGGCTTATATTGTTGTTCCTACCTACTACATTTAGTCTTCTAGCATTAGTCTACAGTATTGAACTACATGACTCAATGAGAGAAGACTGCCTATATTAACTTTTTGCCTTTTTCTTTTCATTCTTGTCATTTGTTTCTTTTAGATGTGATCACTGTGGGGAAATATTTTGGTGGGTGGGGCTCTGTTTTAATTTTCTTTTTCTTAAAGAGCAGAAGTTTGTCTCTTTTCCCACCCCTTTCTGTTAGGCAAGTGCAGACAAGCAGAACACCCTAGTGTGGAGTTTAGTCTTTGGCTGATTCTCATTTATAGTAATATTGTAGCTCTGTGTTTGCTTAAGGACATTCCTTAGTGATTAGCTGGGCTAATACTAAAACCTGAACCTCAGAGTCAGAATCGGACTTCAACCACCACGGAAGGCTTTCTGTTTAACCATACTGTAGTAAATCACAGGGCCAATGTGATGTATGGCAGTACAGTAAATGTATTTTGAAAATGAACATGTGCAGAGCTACTGTATATGTGAATGGTTCACTGTAAAATATCCCTTGTTATACATGTTTTGTTGCTAGGGAGTTGTAGCCTGGGAGCACACTAATGCAACACCTTGAGTCAGACAGATGGAATATACTTTTAAATCAGTGGCTTTAAAAAGCACTGCTGTCATGGGTGCTAGCATTAATGGTCATGTTGTTCATGAGAAGAGTATCTTGTGGCTGATTGGTTCTTGCTTAAAAAGACTATACTTTTCTACTGTTTTTGACTGTGAGATGTAGTTACCTGGGATTTCAAAGACCGCTTGTCCTATTTTATTTATGTCATGTGCACATTTCTTGATTTGGCCGGCATATTGGATGTGATACAACCACTGGTTGGTAGGGGGAAAAATGTTCCAACTGGTTGGCAAGTTCCTGTGTGTCGCTAGGTGAAATTGGTTTCACCAATTTCTTCCTTTTTTTTTTTTTTTCTTTTTTTTTTTTTTTTTTTTTTTGTAGATTCATTTTTTTGCCTGGAGATTGGCACACTTGCCTATAGAGTTTCATGTTTATCTTAGCGTACTAACTAACTCTAAGCCCAGAAGTAGTAAAACTTGAGAGGGTACGATGGTAAACTGGAAAAGGAGAATGCTTGCCTTTAGGGCTGAACGATTATGGAAAATAATCTAATTGCGATTTTTTTTTTGCCCCAATATTGCGATTGCGATGCGATATGCGATTATTTTTTTAAGGTCTTTGTCTTCTGTATTATTAAACAAAGACAAGCAATACATCATATAGTATGGCCAATACTATATTACATTAATTTTAAACTGTTCTTTCCTGGAAGACAGACCTCTGTTATGATGACATGAGGTGATGCATGAATTGATGACTGACATTTTTATTTAACTTCTTCAATCACAACAGTATATTTGAACATACACAATAGTTTATTTTTAGCTTACAAACATCTGAGCATAAAGTGCTGACAAGGAACCCTGGTGTAAACATTAAAATGAAAGTCAGTGCAATGTGCAGATTGCAGAAATATACATAAAAAAAATCAGTGGCTTTACCACACTCAGTTTTTCGACATCTGTGAACTACTAGACAGTCATTCAATTAAAAAATAATATTAAATAAATAAAACTAATAAATAAAAAATACACACATCTTACTGATCTCTGCAGTCAGTAACATTACACATAAAGTGCAAACATAATAGCAATTGTATAAACACACACACAAACACGCCTTTAAAATTTAAAGGCGTGAAATTGGACGGTCTAGTTCTGATTAGCGTCACCGCTGTCTCGGTGGAGTTTAATAAACTCGGCCGTCTGCTTCTTGCTATCTAAAATATAACCAGACACTGGTGTAAATTCTCGACTGTCTCATACTTCTGTTTAATAAGTTTTCTGTTTGACGTTTAGTCAGCTGTGTGAAAACCAAGGAGGAACCCACCCGGGGGATTAATAAAGTTTTATTTTATCTAATCTAATAACTTTAATCTCAGCCAAACCGATTTACTCACGAACAAACAAAACACTGAAAAAAGCCCAACAATAACATTTTTAGGTTGTCTAAGTGACTTATATATTACGTTTAACCCGAGCAGCGAAACTCCGCGGTGATCTGAAAATGATGTGCCGGGAGTTGTGCCGTTCTCGGCCGCATCAGTAACCCTCGAGCTCCCGGCTAGCTGTCGAGCTGGTGGGTAGCAGACGCCTCTGAAAACGTCGAAGCACTTTTGCAAATATGGGATATCTTGATAAACCGAGCAGATATTTGATGTTTACACAACTACTTTCTCGCCTGAAAATATGTTAAAAGTTTATTTTGTGACCCAGAAAGATTAGTATGAGTAATTTTAAAACTTAGTAGCGGCCGCCATTGCTGGAAACTGGAGTTTGGCTGGGCCGCGCTATGAATTCTGGGATATGGTAGTAATTTGGACAGCCTTCGGCGCGTCGCTGTGACGTAATCGGTCTACAAATGCGGCCTCAGGAGGATGCAGCCCATGAATTTGGACATGTCCAGAGTATAATCGCAGCCTTTGCGGTTAGAAAATTGCACTTGATCATGTCGCGATATTATCGCAAATGCGATATATCGTTCAGCCCTACTTGCCTTCAAAGCAAAAGCTCTGTATTTTGCAAAATGTTGGCTACACTACTAAGGCACAGCTTTTACTTTGAAGGTGAACCCTCTTCATGTTCAGTTTGCGTCACAGTTTCACTACATCTTGGAGAGTAGCTGGACAGTGTTTCTTAGACAATCCGTCATTGCCATTCAAAGTACAACTGTAGCAATATGTCACCAAAGCAATCGCAAGGCTGCTATTTAACCAACTGGTTGGGAAATACACTTTTCCCTCGCAACAAGTGGTTGCCAGGGGGCTGGCTGGCTAGTCTTTAGGCGTGCATGGGTGGGGATTTTAGTAATAATTTTCCCAGCAACTGCAGTAAACCTCTAGCAACCACATGCAACCGAATGCCTTATTCACGTGATCCTACATTGTCACCATGACAAAATGGTGTGGAAGTTAATACCATGTGATCTGTGGACATGAGTGTGCAAAACATCAATTGAAGTTGATGAGGTTTTCAACAATTTGAATTTATAGGCTCAGTCACCAGTTTTCGTTCACAGTAAGACTTTAAGTCTACTCTCATAAAAATTGGGTGATTCTAAAGATCAGACCAAAGCCATGCTCATTGGTTAACCCCATCTTCACCTTCACTTTTAGTGGGATGATGTTAAGTTTTGCTGAATTGAATTATGGATTTGTTGCTTTGCTTGCTGAGCTTGCAGTGAAAAGTCCAGTAGAATTCATCTTGTCAAGTGCTGTTACAGGTGTTAGCCAACCAGATGAGCTTTATTCAAATCATTTGGTGTGGCTTTGGTCAGTCAAATCAGGTTATTAAAATATACTGAAAATAAAGTGGTTGCACTTCTAGTTTGATGAACTGTAGACAAAATGAATCCTTGTGGAGAGTCATCACCCTGTCTATTAACAAATGTATTAGCATGCAAGCTAGCTTGTCTCAGTCCAAGATTTATTGTTGTACCTTTACAAGTTGCTGTTGCTATGACAATCATGCCAACATGACCAGAGAAATCTTGCATTACTCATGTTAAATCTTCCAAGTTTCTTCTCTGTGATTCATCTGTGATTAGTAAGAGCTATCTAAGTGAGCCATATAATAATAATAATATTGAGCAAGTGTTGGTTACACGTGTGAAAAACTGTTCTAAAGCCTTTCATCTGCGCTCTTAAGAGAACAGGGTAGTGTGGGTTCAACACAGAAATTTGCAGACATAGGGTCCGCTCTTCGTACCTCGCTAAGTAAGTTAGCTGGATTTGGATTTGGGAAGTCTGTCGCAGCCATGTCCTGTCCGTATACGTGAGCAGCCCATTGCGGAAGGTGCAAGATTGATAAGGAGAGTTCTCAGAATTCAGCGTATATTGCGGGATAGACAGGATCCTTTAGCTCAGCGCGACAGTGTGCTCATAGAGAGATATCGATTTTCCCGTGAGGGTATTATTTACTTAACCAACTTGTTGACGAGGAGGTGCAGGACTACCACCTGTCTTTTTGTGCTCTGCCCTTTTCTTGGTTGCTGTTATAAACAAACAGATTATTTCAGGGTCTCTTTTCAAGAGACTAAAAGCAATATAAGTGATAAATATTACCGTTCTGTAGAATATTCTTATATTTCACTTTTACTTGTTCCCATGTTCTAGTGGGTCCTGTTGTGGCTCTAATGTGAAAGAGGATATAATGTAATATAATATAATATAGTGTAATATAATAAATTTACCCTATTGCCTACTGGTGTTGGCCAGAGGGGCCGATGGCGCGATATGGCAGCCTCGCTTCTGTCAGTCTGCCCCAGGGCAGCTGTGGCTACAACCGTAGCTGCCTCCACCAGTGTGTGAATGTGAGAGTGAATGAATAGTGGTATTGTAAAGCGCTTTGGGTGCCTTGAAAAGCGCTATATAAATCCAATCTATTATTATTATTATTATTATTATTAAATTACTTGCGAGTTTAATTTGTCAGCAACTTTCTGCCAGCCCTCTCTCCTTGCTTTTGCAGCCTTTGCAGTGTTCCCTTGCGTTTTAATTAAACTCTGAAACTCCTGAAATCCCTCAATCAAGAGTTCTTGCTCTGCTGCCGAAAAATACCGAGCGCACTCCTTCGACATTTTCGCCGACCAATCAAAGGGTTGCCGATCAATGTTTCTACTATCGATGCGTAGCCCCTGTTAAGCCACCCAGTGATCTCACATTACTTCATCCAGCTATACTAATCGTCAACAACAGGTGTGTTCGGAGAACCGGAATAGCGAGCTCAAAGTTAGCGCGATGATTTGATCTTGGATGTGTCATTTGATCTTGGATGTAGTAAGCGAGGTACGAAGAACGGACCCATAGTCTATATTGTACCTGAGCATTTTGTTGTTGTTTTGTTTTTTAATAAACAAAACAACAAACAACATAAACTGCCCACTAGGGCTGCCACAAACGATTATTTTGATAGTCGACTAGTCACCGATTATTTATGCGATTAGTCGACTAATCAGATCATCATCCACTGGACGTAAAACTACAGCTTATTGCACCAGCAGCATCTGCTCTTATATAACTATCATTAGCTTACAGCTTTAAGCTTTTAAGGTGCTAACTAAAAATAAAGACAAGATGATAGTTTATTCAATTTTAATGAAATTTGCAGATTGTTTCGGTAAAGTTTAATAAACTCCTTGCTATCTAAAATATATCAGGACACCGGAGTATATTCTCCAGCATCTCACACTTCTGATAATCAGCTGTCTGCTTGACGTTTATTCAGCTGTGTAAAAACTATAACTTTAATCTCAGCCAAACCGATTTACTCAGGAACAAATAAAATACTAAAAAAAAACAAAAAAAAAACAACATTTTTAATTTATCTAAGTGACTCATATATATTTAACCTGAGTCGCGAAAGACAGCGGTGGGTTTGAAAACAATTTGCCGGGAGTCCGGTGTTCTCACGGCGCTAGTGACCTAGCCCCCGGCTAGCTATCGAGCTAGTGGGTAACAGACGCCTCCGAAAACGTCGGAGCGCTTTTGAAAATATGTGGTGTCCTGATAAACTGAGCCGATATTTGAGGTTTACACAGCTACATTCTCGCATGAAAATATGTTAAACGTTTATTTTGTGACCCAGAAAGAATAATAAGAGTAATATTAAAACTAACTAGCTACCGCCATTGTTGGAAACTAAGCTGGGCCGCGCTATGAATTCTGGGACGCTGCTTCTTCTTCTTCGGGGTTTAACGGCAGCTGGCATCCTTGTACATGCAGTGCTGCCATCTTCTGTTTCAGTCCGTTATTACACTCTTAAATCCTGCTATTATTCCTGCGTCTTTTGCGATCTTACAAAGCTTCAAACGACACGTCGACTATTAAATCAGTCGTCGACGATTTTGATAGTCGACGTGATCGTGACTAGTCGACAAATCGTGGCAGCCCTACTGCCCACTGTGGCTACTGTTGGTGTCATTTTGGTTCATCCTTTTCTCCTTCAAGCCCTCTTCTCCAGTCAGGATTCTACTAAGATCTAGTGTCTTAGTTATTTCGTTATGGGCTGTTGGTTGTGTACCCAGAATGTAGTGTAGGAATAGGCACACAAATTTTCCTTTACAGAGTGGCATAAGGCAAAAGTGGAAAATGAGCATTTCAGTTCTTCACCTTTTGATTTTTTTAAGAAGAAGGTAAAGAAGTTTTAAAAAAACAAAAAACAAAACACTTTTAAAATAAAAAATTCCACTCAAGCTTTTACTGGGATTCCTGTCTGGTTTTAGTCTGTGACCAGCCAAATTTTTGCCATTTTTGCCCCCCTGTGCAGTGACATGCTTTAGATTCTTTTTCCCAAATCTGTCTTGTCAATGTTTTGGGCAGCAGGCGTATGTAAACCAGAGAATCACTGTTGCATTTTTGGTATTTGAAAATGGCAAAACAGAGCAATATGGTAGTGCATTTTTCCATGGGACAATCTGTACACTATATTTGGGCATGTGGGTTGGCTAGAGAGGCAGAGGCATGTGCTTATTTGTGTTTGACGCTCCTCCAGGTTTTCTGGAACTTAAATGGTCCAAGCAAGCAGCCTGCCTCTTGATGGCAATGGATCAGTGTTTACATGCTCCACACGGCCTTACTTCCATTAAACAAAGCCAACCCACTTGAGAGTGAAACCTGAGCCCTTTCTGTCCATCCAATCAGATTAGGAGCTTGAAGGGAGTGTTTCCACCTAATTTTCTAGTCATGTAGAACAGCTATTTAGATTCTTGATATGGTCACAGGAAGTAAGTGTAGATGGTAGAACTGTGGCCTTTTTCTGTCCTGCAGAACACATGTTGTGCTTTTTATTGTGTAGATAATGTCTCAAGGTTAGTCATTTACAGCAGGGACATGATGTTAGAATTCAAAGTGATAGGTAGTTTTATTAGATTACAAGGCTCTAGACTCTAGTAAATTCATAATCATAATTGTTTTGGTCAGTAGTGTTGTACTGTGGTGATTGTGTTGACTAAAATGGCTTTGCCCTTGACTGTTAAATTAAAACAAAACTAAAAAAACAAAAGGGGGGGAAAAAAGAAGCAATTGAATCAGTGAGGAGGGTGGAGGACACATTGTGATCTGGTAGGACGTTTTATGCCCAGACTAATAGGTGTTTTGATTATATAGCTGTTCTCAAAAGGCCAAGTGCTCATCTGCCCCAACTGTGAAAAGTTTGCTTGTGCAGACGGCCCCAGTTGGCAGTAAACTTGCATGCCTTGGGAGACCTACACAGTAGTAACTAGAAAGTAATAGAGAGCCATAGCTAATCGCAAACTGTAGCATGCTACAGACAGTAAACTGGGTGAGAGATTCTGAGGGCTCTCAAGACCAAAGTAACTGTTCATGATTCTTCCACAGATTCAACTGTGGAAATGTTGCTTTACTTCCTGTCAATTGGTAAACTTTACTGAAAGCCCTCTTCCCATCATTACTCTACCTGAACAAAATGGTGATTTGAGCTTTTAGGTTGGGGCAAAAATTCACTGCTGTAAAGTAAAAAGATGAAACCTGCTTTAAAAAATGCAAAAAGGAGTCTTTAAATGCAGATTATTTTGTTTTGACGATCTTAAAATTAAGCTTGCTATACTACATGTGTCCATTTTTGTTAACTTAAATGGCATTTCCAAACATGGGAGACAAAACATCTGAAATAGCAAGTCATAGTAACAAAGATTTATAGCTAATGCAAGTAGTCCAGAGGCATTTAAGTAGACGTTAAGGTACCAAGTTCATTGCATTTGACGTTAACTGAATTTGTGTTTAATATTTTGGATATGTTTGTGCATGCCCACGGCCACGACACAGAAATGAAAGAGTAAAACAAAAATAAACAACCCTCATGTCAAACCTGACCATAGTTTTCACCTTAGCTGAGGGCTCCAGTTATAGAGTACATCTCTTACAAGCTAATTAAATGTGTGGTTAATAGTTCACTAATGAGTTGACTCACCATATTGTTTTATTACCATTTACTGCATCTATTTTTTTTAGATATTTATATGACCCTAGGACACCCATAGACAGTGCCTCTGTGACTAAAACTCTGTTAGTGGAGCTGTGGTTCATCTAGTTTCTGCTGGCTTTGACATCCATGTCACCCTCTCCTTTTTCTTTCTCTGCTTACTGGCTGGCTGTCAGCCAAAGTGTGTAAGCTTGTAGTGAGAAAGAAGCCTTATGCGTGTCCTGTGAATACCATGTAAAACGGGCCCACTCTGAACAGCACGTGTGGGCAGCTGGTCATACTGTCTTCCCATGTGTAGTGAGGAATGTAGTTGTTTTTTTCCCTTTTTTCTTCTCTCTTCCAGTCCTATGGAAACTTCCTGTGTTCCAGTGCGATGCAGTGAACTTGTAAAACAGTATTTTCCAAAGGAAAGATCGTAACTGACTCTTGTCTATTAGTAGTTTAAAAAAAAAAACAAGGAAAAACAGCCACACAAACATTTTATTACCATTTTCTGTTTATTGCACTGTTGTAGGTGAGCTTTGCATGGCTGACAGTTAAAAATGGAGCCCTATTTATTTAAAGCGAGGCGTTTTAGCTCCTCTTCTTTTAAGTTGATTTTCTTATTGCTCATTGCGAATAGAAGGTTTGATCAGCAAATGGGTAGACTTTCTATGCTAACAGCCTGGTACGAGTTGACTGTCTGAAACTGAGTGCTTAGAGGACCCTGAATTTTGGTGGTAAATACACAGAACTCATTATTTAAACCTATCACAGTGATTGATATAGAGATTTTCCTGGTGACTGTTTCAACTAACAGAGGACTGAAGACCTAGTCTAAAAGCTAGAAAACGCATGGTTAACAATCATGTGGTTGAGTTTACACTGAGACTGCTGCATCTGTTCTTTTACATCAAAGTACTGCAAAACTGTGCTGGTTTGTCCACATGTTTGCAACTAGCAGAAGTACTCCTGGATTGTATTTGATGACTAGCCAGGGCAGCAGCATTTTAAACATTAGTTGCACACATCCTTAATATGAGCATCAACCATTGTAACTTTATTTATTTTTAAACATGATGATTAGAGTGATTTTCAAGCTCCAACTACTATCCTGGACTATATCAGGTTTCTGGTGTAGCTATTCCTATTTAGACCATAGCACCCTGGTACATCATTCAGGTGTACCCAGGCCTGTCACACTTAGTCAGCAGTGTGTGGGCTTTTGTGTAACTGGAGCTGTGTTGTCCCAGTGGCCAACATTTACCACCGGATCAGTTCATTGATGAAACATTAATGAATATGCCATCTGTGTGACACTGACGCGTCTACTTCTGTTTGTGCTCGTCCTCATTTAGCAACGCTGTGTGTAATGCGACTGGTTTGCCTCCAGGCATCCCCGTCAGTTCAAAGCTACTGTTGTTGAAGATGTCATTTCATAGACACAGCAGTGTCATGTAACGTTGCTGTGGATGTGCATGGAACCCTTTGTTGCAAAGGTTGGCACAGCACAAATTTCAAGCCTTGATTTGACTAAAAGGATAATGTTTGAACTTGTTTTGGCTAAATATACCAACAAAAATGGCGAGAACTGTAGCATGATTAATCTGGTGCATAACTAGACTGCATTGAGCAGGTGTTTTTCGGCACAGGAATGTCTTAAAGTGGCCATTAAATATTAAATTCTAAAGGTTTGCTTCAGTAAATACATTTATTGGAACATCCAGTAAATGTTGCTCAGTGTGATGTGACAGTAACCTCTTTTTCCTTCATTCTCACCAACTTAACAGATGGCTCTCAGTCACATGAACGCTTTTGAGCACCACACCCAATCCTGCATCTCTACCCTAATTTTTCTGTCTTACCTCTGGTCTATATATATATATATATATATATATATATATATATATACCTACCTATACCATTTGCTTTGCTTGTTATACCTTTTGCTCTCCATGTTTGACTTGGAATTATTTTTCCAACCACCAGAAGGCCCTATTATGCCTCCTGGACAGGGTGTGTCCTCATGAAGTATAGCCCCTTTTACAGGAATTTATTTACAAAAACATTCAAGTATGCATAAAAAAAAAAGTGCATTTGGTTGGAGTGTACAGTCTTGTTTTCGAGTATAAATTTTAATGCATAAACTGAGTCCTTGTGATTTGTGCCAAGTTTAGTGGGGAATGAAGCCAACCAAGTTCAGGAACTCAACTCAAGCTGTGCTGTGTCAAGTCTCACCCTCACTGTCAGCAATTTGAAACTTAAGCTGCCAAGTTTTTCATCCTTACCTCTGACCTGTCAGTCCTGCTCCTGCACTGAATCACTGCCTGATCACTGATGTTTTAATCTCTGTAGGCTTTGAGGGAAATGGTTACTCATTGCTTCTCATTTTCTATTTATTATTATTATTATTATTATTATTATTATTATTATTCCTTTATTTATCCAGGTAAAAAAAATCTCATTGAGATTAAAAATCTCATTTCCAAGAGAGACCTGGCATCATGGCAACAAAAGTCACATACCACATAGGTATATAACATTTAAAACATCATTTGTTATGCGGTTAAGAGCTCAGAGCTCTGTCTCTTCCGCTGTGATAAATCATTTCAAATGTGATTTAACTGACTGGGAAGATATTTTGATTATTGTGGAGCAATATCGTGAATTTCACTGATTAGGGCACATATGTTGCCATACCCCCCCATACATACATGACATTGCCTAATGGTGCTGGACACCTGGGGACCTACACGTTGAATTGCAGTCACCAACCAATCATTTGATAGAAAGTAAAACCTTTTTAAATGTTTTCTAAGATTTGTTTGAACTTTTATAGTAATATTTAGCTTTTTAAGTGCGATTGGTGAAAACTAGACCTTTGACTGTGCTTTCAGCTATCACAGACTGTTTTCATAGTTTTTTTTTTCTATTTTTATAAATGAAATGATTAGTAAAAGCACTGCTTTAATTCCTCAGACCGACACAAAGTCAATTCCAGTACTCTGGGGAGTAGGGCTGTGCGATATGACCAAAATCTCATATCCCGATATAAGACATCTATCGTCCCGATAACGATATAAATCACAAAAATGAATCTCGGGCAGCTCGACTTGCGTGAAGTGTTTCCAGCTGGGTGTCGTGTACCTGGAGTCGAGTGTTTTAACCGATGCATGTAACGATACATTTTTAGACATAAATTTAATGGCCGCCGTTTTCTTTGAGTATTTATTACACAGCCTGCTGCGGGGAAAAGCCTGTTCTAACGTTTGAGTCTAAGGTTTATTTTTTAGCACCTGACGGGTCTTTTTTTGCTTTTCATCCGTAAATACTCTGCATACTCTTTCACGTGATTCAGTTTATTTTGAAAAGTCTCAACAGGATCTTGAGCTTTATTGTGAAAGGTTTATATGTAAAATAAACAAGCGGACACGCGTTGGTTTTACCGTCGTTGTTGCTAACAACAACGCATAAAAACAGGCGCTTGTCCGTCTGTAGTATATTAAATATAAGAGAAAGAGAGAACTTTAAGAAATTAATATAGCCACTACAGTGACCATCAAAACGATGAAAAAATATTGCCGTAAACAGTTTATTTTGCGACACCACGAAACAAACTATAGCGTAAAATGAAACGATAGACGTTTTTATATCGTCATCCAATATATATATGTGTTATATCGAACAGCCTTACTGGGGAGTCAAAAAGTGGTGTCAGAAGAAAATTCAACATTGCTCCTAAGCAGCTCTGCTCCATTCATATTTTATTCATACATACTGACCAAATTACATTAGAGTACAAAACACAACTGGTTTAAAATGAAGCAGCACTAATGTTAGAGGCAGCAATTGGGAATAAACATGACTGGCAACATTTCAAACACTAGAATAAGCTTGTTGGAGGAAAGTGTTAGACTTCTCTCCAAGTCTCAGCTCTCTGGAAAGCTGCTCTTCTAGGTTATGTAACACCACAGTGATATAGGCAAGTGGGATTATGTGATAAATGGTACCAAGGGTCCTGAAGCTTTCAAGTCAGGCAGGCCAGAGGACTGGGATGTAATTTGATCCTAGAAGGTGAGGCCAGAGGAGGAATTCATTATTTGTTTTTAAATGTGTGCTCTCATCACTTGAAAACAAGGAAGCAGTAGTACTGTTTGCTGTAAAATGAAACCTAGTGGTGCTGTTGGTAAGTGAAACTGCTTGACATCAATGTTCTGTTGAGAATGCATTTGACAGAGGTTAATTTAACTTGACCTATTTTTAGGTATCCTGAATGAAGCCATGGTGACGTGTGTTCTCTAAACCATGAAATTAAAAGTAATTCTTCTGTAATGCAGATTGGAGCTTTTCAGTTTCTGTTTACCCTTAAATGAAACTTAGTGTGTGATTGAGGCTGAAATTTCTCCAGCGTCATTGGAGGGTGGAGCAAAAAAACCCAAACAACTATTTGCATTCTTGGATGTCCAAAAGAAATGAATTGTATGTGGTACCAGCTTGTGTTCTGTATAAAAACCTGCACTTAAGGTTATCAAACTTTTCAGAAGGAAGATGCAAACAGCAGTAACATGTTTGATGTGAAAGAAGGAAGCGAATGAAACTAAATGAAGCCATTCTGTTCACTTTATTTCTGTATTTGAGGTCAGCAGTCTGAAGCTTTCTTTAAGATGAAACCGTCCTTCCAGCTAATGGAAGCATCTTTGTGACAGATGTAATATCAGCATGCTTTTCTGGGGAGAAAAAATTGCTTTGGGGATCTTGTCTTGTCTTTATCTGCACATAGTGGTAATCAGTTTTCAGTTAGTATTACTTAGAAGTAGAGCAGGGCGATATGGCCAAAAATATTTATCACGATATATATATATATTTGAAAATTTGCAATAACGATATAACTGACGATATAATTGATGCGAGACAAAATACAACTCCACAACATTACTAGCGCAAAAAGACAACCTTCCATTTATTTTCACTTAAACAAGAAGCTGGTTTTTATGTACATTAAAGCTTTATAAAAATGTAACAGTGCAAATGCAAATTCCTTGCTGAAAGCTGACACATCCTGAGCATAACCATGTATAATATCCACTGAAGTTAAAAAGAGGTGCTTTGCAACATTAAACTACAGTGTGCAGTACGTATTTTTCGGACCATAAGGTGCACGGGATTAAGGCATATTAAGCGAAACAAAGCAGTCAGATAAATCAAACTTTATTAAACTCATTCTTCTTGCTTCCTCCACTTCTGTACCATTGATTCATTAATGTTGAATTCTCTGGCAGCTGCTCTATTCCCATTTTGTTGCAGTATATTAATGACTACCCTCGTATTGTGGATGGATTATTTCAGTTGTTCTCCTGACTGAAGTTTGGTCCGTTTACAGCATCCTGCCATGCGATTGCATTTGTCTTTAACTATCAGGAACCTTAACGTTAACTTTTATAAGTGGGAAAAGTGTTAGTGTTTGTCCTCCAGCTTCACTGTTTATGTTATGCTAACATAGCTGTGTCGCTAGCGATCACGTAGCACATCATTATATACCAACTAGTCCAACTTCAGTAACCCTACAAACGTCACTGCTGTTTAGTTTCCTGTCTTCATTTATGTTGGAAGTGATAGCAGAGCTGTACGTTTGAATTTTTTCAGAAATCTCTCAGTCAGAACATGCTATATCATGCTTAGGTAACTAGCGAAACTAGCGAGCTAACTTCCGCTAGCTTCCTGCTAACTTCTAACTCCGTTAAATGTAATAAATTTTGTTTTCATGGATGCCTGGAAGTTAAACTTCTTAGTTACACCTGGTAAAGCAGCAATGCTGATCGTTTTATTAAAGATGAAAGAATTTAGACAGTTTTTAACTCTCAGTGATGCTGCAGTGTTCGTTTGACCAGAAGCTTACGGAGTTTAGGACCCAGATTACTCCCAGATTTAAGAGCATCTTAGTCCGACAAATACGACAATAACGACGGCCGCTTGCATGTTCTGCAAAAAAATGTGCTTTGTCGTGTATCTGACGGACAAACACCAAAACAGTTCCACATCACTGAAGTTGCACCATTTTTACAAACCAATTCTGGTTCATCTGTTTCACTCAACAATCGGCCATGTGCGTATGAAAACAAAGGCACTGCGCGTGCGCGTTTTACTCATATTCTATCGCGATATTTCATTTTCCTATCGTTGCCCAACATTATACCGGTATTACCGTGAACGGTATAATATGGCCCAGCCCTACTTAGAAGTATCATCTCCCCACAATTTTTCTTTGCATTTTCAGTAACTCGTTCACTTACGAACAGCCAGTTGAGCAGCATTGAGACCCAAGAATAGCAGTTAAATATTAAAGTTTTCATTTATCACAGTTAGAACAGTAGTAATATTTTTAGAAATCATCCTACTTGACCCTCTGCTAATGGAACTAGAATTCCTGATTTTAAAAGTGTACTTAATTTCCTAGTCTAATCATTGCTCAAGTTAAATGCCCTATGCTACTTTGATCTAGAATAGGGCATGATGTGCCCCTTTCAGAGTTTGGGGTGTTTCATAAAATTGTCTTAATTAATAAAATAGGAGTGCCTACTTTATAATTAATTATGATTATTGTTATTATTATTTTAAGTAGCCATCTTTTTGTGTTTAGATTAACTGTTAATTTGTACACACAATGTTTTTATCCAGCAAATCAGGGGTTAGTTTAAGGACATCAAGATGGTATTTGACTAAAGGGGGAGAGAGTTCTGCATTGTAGGTACAGTTAAGTTTCTGAAAACAAGAAATGATGAAGGTGAGGCTCAGTTTCCTTAACTATCAGGTGAGGAGAGCTTGATGTATAAAGCCCCAGTAAGATGACACACACAAGCTCTTTGGAGTGGAATCTAAACAACAGTCAGCAATACCAGCTGTCATATGCTTTTTCTTTACTGGTATCACTGTCTAATATGAATTGGTTAATTTTGGCCTAACGTGTGTCAATTGTCTGCACACAAACTTGTCTCTCCTTATGTGTATGTAGACATGACTGGTCAGTGAAAATGTCAACACACGTGGACAAAGTGACCCATTCCAAGGACAAAAGCTTAGCCCTTACTACTTTCCCCCTTTTTCTTTTAAACGGACATATGCACTGTAGAGGTTCCTGTTGTTTTTACGCTGCCTGACAGTTTACCAAATATAAATGGTTGGCTTTAAACTTAAAACACCACTAGTTATGTTATTTTTGGAAGACTAAAACTCGCATGCTATTTGGAGGAATAACACCCAGATATTACGTGTCTCAGAACACCACCATTAGGCAACTCGTATGCTCTGTCATAATATGAAATTCAGTCAAAACATTTTATTTATTTATTTTCTATTTTTTTTGATTGTACTGATAAGCATGAATTTATTTGCCAAGGGAAGGTCAAGTCTTTGGATCCAGCCTGCTGAGTTGTCTTTAATTTTTGGCCTGCTCACTGCAAAATGTGCATGAATACAGTGCTTGCATCTTCTAAACAATTGTCCTTGCAAAAACTGTTCAAATATTATAATAATTTGCCTGGAGATCATACTCTCATTTGGATTTTCAGCAACTAAAGAAACACTGCTGCTAGTTATATCCTTTTCCTGGCATTACATATTTGCAATGCTACTGTCAGAGGATCCCAGAATGGTTCAACCCAATGAGCGAAATTTTACCTTTTGTTTTTGGCATTAGACTTTTACTAATTACTTTTAGTAATGTATTTTTAACTGTTGTTGCTGTGTGGTGTTTTTTTTTTTTTTTTTTTTTAAAAACACAAATTTACATTGTGGTGGTTTCTGCATTTTTATTTTCATTCTTTGCCTCTACTTAACTGGTATATGGATTTGGATGCATATGTCCTATATGATATATTATTGTACTGCTGTACTGTCACAAACAACCAGATGGAGTAAGATTTCATGCAGTAATGACTAAACTTTAGATTAATTTTTTTTTTTTTTAAATAATGATACCTTATATTTTAAGTTTTATTTCAGTCTGGTATTCTTCCACTATTTTTGACAGCACTGTTTTGTTCTCTACAGGCTACATGAGGAGATTATAGACTTCTATAACTACATCTCCCCACGGCCAGAGGAAGAGAAAATGAGACTGGAGGTGGTGGACAGAATCAAGGAAGTCATCCATGACTTGTGGCCAAGTGCTGAGGTATATTTTATTCTTAAACCCTAACAACTGCAAAAGTTTTCTTTAGGCAGAATGTTGGTTTGGATATTGAGAGATAATAGATTTATTTTTTGGGGGAAAAAATCCACTTGTGGGGTTTGTCAGTGAAAGCACCACTTCAGATTATTAGCTTTAATCTGAAAGCTATCTAATGTCTATTTTACCGTATCTTATTTTATTTTTTGCACAAATAAATGATTTGTAACACAGTGAAAACCTTTAACATGCTTTCTTAAGTGAATTTTAAGGAAGTGCTTGAAAAGGACAGTTTCTGCAAATAGCTTTTATTGCAAAGTACTTTGTGGAGTCATAAATGCTGACAGAGACCGAGCTCTATGGCCATACTACCTTTGACACAGTGGTCTCTGTAACTTATACAGGTCCTTCTCAAAAAAATTAGCGTATTGTGATAAAGTGCATTATTTTCTGTAATGTACTGATAAACATTAGACTTTCATATATTTCAGATTCATTACACACAACTGAAGTAGTTTGAGCCTTTTATCGTTTTAATATTGATGATTTTGGCATACAGCTCATGAAAACCCAAATTTCCTATCGCAAAAACTTAGCATATTTCATCCGACCAATAAAAGAAAAGTGTTTTTAATACAAAAAAAGTCAACCTTCAAATAATTATGTTCAGTTATGCACTCAAAACTTGGTCGGGAATCCTTTTGCGGAAATGACTGCTTCAATGCGGCGTGGCATGGAGGCAATCAGCCTGTGGCACTGCTGAGGTGTTATGGAGGCCCAGGATGCTTCGATAGCGGCCTTAAGCTCATCCAGAGTGTATCCCACAGATTCTCTATGGGGTTCAGGTCAGGAGAGTTGGCAGGCCAATTGAGCACAGTAATACCATGGTCAGTAAACCATTTACCAGTGGTTTTGGCACTGTAAGCAGGTGCCAGGTCGTGCTGAAAAATGAAATCTTCATCTCCATAAAGCTTTTCAGCAGATGGAAGCATGAAGTGCTCCAAAATCTCCTGATAGCTAGCTGCATTGACCCTGCCCTTGATAAAACACAGTGGACCAACACCAGCAGCTGACATGGCACCCCAGACCATCACTGACTGTGGGTACTTGACACGGGACTTCAGGCATTTTGGCATTTCCCTCTCCCCAGTCTTCCTCCAGACTCTTGATGGCATCTTGATTTCCGAATGACATGCAAAAGTTGCTTTCATCCGAAAAAAGTACTTTGGACCACTGAGTAACAGTCCAGTGCTGCTTCTCTGTAGCCCAGGTCAGGCGCTTCTGCCGCTGTTTCTGGTTCAAAAGTGGCTTTACCTGGGGAATGCGGCACCAGCCCATTTCCTGCACATACCTGTACACGGTGGCTCTGGATGTTTCTACTCCAGACTCTACTGCTTCCGCAGGTCCCCCAAGGTCTGGAATCGGTCCTTCTCCACAATCTTCCTCAGGGTCCGGTCACCTCTTCTCGTTGTGCAGCGTTTTCTGCCACACTTTTTCCTTCCCACAGACTTCCCACTTAGGTGACTTGATACAGCCCTCTGGGAGCAGCCTATTCGTTCAGAAATTTCTTTCTGTGTCTTACTCGTTTAGAGGACCTTTTCATGATATGCTAATTTTTTGAGATAGGAATTTTGGGTTTTCATTAGCTGTATGCCAAAATCATCAATATTAAAACAATGACAGGCTTGAACTACTTCAGTTGTGTGTAATGAATCTGAAATCTATGAAAGTCTAATGTTTATCAGTACATTACAGAAAATAATGAACTTTATCACAATATGCTAATTTTTTTTGAGAAGGACCTGTAACTGTCAGATACCAGTGTTGGTTTACAATACTAATCAGGCTGTTTGTGATGTAGCTAATGGCTACAGGCGTCAGGCTTTTATAAAGCATCCTGTTTTCTGTTATCTCGCTGCTGCACAGTACTGTTTGGGTCATTTTATTACTGCCACCTCAGGCATTATTGTACCCGCTGACTTTGATCCTGCTGATAGAGCAGTGTGCTTCAAAGTGTGTCTGCCCTGGGAATAGCAGCTCCTAAATGAGGAGCACAACACTGTCCCAATTGTGGTCAGCTTTATTTATTTTTTCCCCCCCCACCATGAAGTGAGCAGGAGCAGCGTTGTCATCAGGTCAGTGTGATGCCTGTTTAATTAGCTTAGATGCCAAGAAGTCCAGCAGTCACGCTGTTGCTGTACCAAATTGAAATCTTGCCAGGTAAACATGTAGGATTGTCTCATTCAAAAAGCACCAAGAAATGTTAATGGTATGTATGCAATAACTTGGCAGTTATTCACCACACTTAGGCCACAAGTGAAAGTGTTACTGGAGATGCCAAACTGGGATCAAACGACTCTTTTCACCTTCCTAACCACCTATAGTTACCTCACCCTTCACAGAAATCTTCAAGAACTACTATTCATTCATTCATTCGGTCATGGCTCTACACTCAGCTTAATGCTCTACATGTGACAGTCCTGTAAACCAGAGTTTATACTTCTGGGTTATAGTGGAATGTGTAGAGGAGGTTTAAGGGAATTAAATGTGGGCTATGGCTTAATTCTATTTGTGTAGTCCTCTGAGAGAGGTTAAAAGGGAAGGTTGAAGAT
Source organism: Rhamphochromis sp. 'chilingali' (assembly GCF_963969265.1). Lineage (NCBI taxonomy): Eukaryota > Metazoa > Chordata > Actinopteri > Cichliformes > Cichlidae > Rhamphochromis > Rhamphochromis sp. 'chilingali'. Next base: position 34,290,089 of record NC_137933.1, on the reverse strand, counting down.
GTATTTTCATTAACAGAGTGCAGGTTATAAGATTAGTAGCTAAAAAGGCTGTTGTTATTGTAAAAGCTGTTCAATTTGTGTAAGCCTGCCACTAAATCACTGCTATGTTGAGCTGTAAAAATGTATTCATGCACGCTGTAGAACAGGTTTTTGTTGTAGTCAGTTGTAGCGTGGGAAAATCAAGGAAAGCTATCATAGTGCTTGTTTCAGTTTGCCAGCAGGGTAATCTATGTCATGGGTTGTCAGAGCTATAAAGGTGTGTAGGAGTTTAAAGAAACATTGTGATTAAAAAGACCTTTGTGACATGCTTTATCTGCATTTCTTATCCTAAACAAAAAAATATCTACATGTGTGTAACTGCTTGTCCTTTATCTTCAGGTGGAAGTGTTTGGGAGTTTCAGCACTGGTCTTTATCTGCCAACAAGGTGAGCTATGCAGCATTCATCATTTTTGCCAAACTGTAACTGAACTGGCTTATTACCACAGTTACTTAACTCACCTATGGAGAAAGTGCTCTGTCTAGCCAGGCTTTGAGGGTCAAGTGGTTTAGTAATTTTAGCACCACTGATCCTGGAGCTCGTAAAGGATTTACTCAGAGTGGCTCCCCACTGCTGACAGACAACAAGAAGACAACAACACCCCACCCCCCTCAACACACAGGCAGGCATGCCACCTGCATTAGTGAACTCTTAACACCATACTGAGCGCTTTAAAAGGGCTCAGCTGTTCATTAATGCTTTATTTTTCACTGACTGATTTCTTTGACATTTTTGGATCATTTCTAGAGACATGACTGTTTGTATTGAGCTGCCAGAGTAGAGTGTTTTGTGGTCTGCGTGTATATTTTTGTTTGCACGCCTCTTGTTTGTACTGGGTGCTTGTGTGTGACACATGGCACTGCTGACTTAATACACATTGGCTGACTCTTAAAAGGCTCTGTCAGGAGCTGCACATTGCTTTTCCACAAGAGGGAACCAAAGCCATCTGCCATCTATCTGCAGTTATCTAACACACAGGATAGGTTTAAGGTGGACCACTTGTGCGTTTCCTTGGCATTTGTTTTGTGTATGCAGTTAGTGATGGAAGCTCATGCTCAAATTTTGAAATGATGTCACAAGTAATTCTTCTGAGTCACACATTTGGGCTTCACACGTCCACACCCTGCTTGTAATGCTCAGCAGAGACTGGACCACAGTTTGAGAACCCACAGCCTTAAAATTACTTTTGAACTTCGGGGCTAAGACAGGGCAGTATAAGAAAGATGAGGATTATATAAAACTTTTGTGTACTTGATTACAAATTATGGAACAAGTGAACTTCAAATCCAGCTGGTTTATCATATAATACCTGTTGACTGGAGTAGAAAATTTTAGCAAAATCACGCCACACTCACTTGTACAGAGGAACAATGTGCAGTGTCTTTATGTGCGACGATAAATTTCAGCTGAAGTTATTTTAGTTGTGCACCTAATGTTAAAGCTGCATTGTTTTTAGTTTAGTGAGGGTCAATATTTTTGTCACATGACAAACTTGAAACTAAATGTTTTGCTGTGAAGATAAACCAGAAATGCTTCTGCGGTGTGTTGGTGTTTTTGAGGGACTCATATAGAAGAGTTGGATTAAAATAACTTTTTTTTCCCTCCTCTTCATTTTCCCCTCTCAACAGTGACATTGACCTGGTAGTTTTTGGGAAGTGGGAGTCACTCCCTCTCTGGACTTTAGAAGAGGCGCTCCGAAAGAAAAACGTCGCAGATGAAAACTCCATCAAAGTTTTGGACAAAGCCACAGTAAGACTTCATTTCCAGTTTTTCTTCTGTGTTTAGAGGTATAAATCTGTAAAGCCACAACCTGTGGAAAAAGCAAACATGGAATCATTGCAAGCTACTAATTATCTGCAATAAATCAGATTCATGTAGAGCAATTCGCCTTAGTTTTCAGTGTCTTCAATTCAGGCAAGCAGCTGTATGAAATCACTGATGACGCTGATAAGCATAGTTGTCTTATTATAGTCAGGCATGTGTACAGACATGCACATGAAGAGAAATGCCAGCATCAGAACTTTGGTATCCTTCAAGTGTTTTGTTGCTACAAATGACAGAGTACATTTCATCCAAACTAAAGTGATGTGGTTCTAGCAGTGGCACAGCATGTAATGATCTTGAAGCTAACATTGTCATTCATATCACATCATTTTTGTTTTTTCAACCAATTCCAAAAGTTTAATTAACAATCTGTGCTTTGTTAATAGATTTTTCCTAACATTTGGGTTTATACCACCTCAGAAGATTTAGTAAAAGCCTTTTCTGCTTTGCAACTGTCGCTTATTATGGTTCTTAAAAAGCCTATAAGCAGTTGTAGGGGAATATCAAGTGGATTTTAGTTGAGGATTATCAGTTGTGTATGATTGCATGTGAACCTGTTGTTTTCACACTTACAGACACACTTGGACACAAAGTAGTTTATAGGTGCAGATTTAAAATTATAAATGTCTTTTATAACAAGTGTGAGGGATTCGTATTCTGTGTCACACATGTTCCAGGTTCCCATCATTAAACTGACAGACTCTTACACTGAAGTTAAAGTGGACATCAGCTTCAATGTGACGAGTGGAGTGAAAGCTGCACGTCTCATCAAGGAATTCAAAGAGGTACAGTTTACAGTACAGTTTCTGTTCAGTATGTATGATCCTTTTTTTTTGCTCCATGTATTTTTCTGTATTAACATCTGTAAGGCTGAGTTCCCTCTTTTAGAGATGTGTACATTGTTTGAGCACTGTTGTAGTTGATCTTAGACCTTAATCTGTGTGGGATCACCCCGAGGTCTTCCTGAATCCTGAAGATGCTTGCTTTCTCGTGAGGCTACTTTATATAAAAATGTACAATATAATAATCCCTATTGTCTTTATTCTGTAGAAATATCCTGTGCTGCCTTATCTGGTCCTGGTGCTGAAGCAGTTTCTACTGCAACGGGACCTCAATGAGGTTTTTACCGGTGGAATTGGCTCCTACAGTCTCTTTCTCATGGCTGTCAGCTTTCTGCAGGTTGGTTCTGTAGTTTAAACCCAGCCGCCCAATGTTCCGAAACAAAATACAAAGACTACAAAATATAAAAACCCTTACCTGTGAATAAAATGTTCAGAAATTTGCAGTTTGAACTGAGAAACAAGAATTGCAGCTAACTTACTGATTTACAGTACTTCTAACAACCACCTGTACTTTGTTTCCAGCTTCACTACAGGGAGGATGTGTTTGGTCTCAACATCAACATTGGTGTTTTGCTCATTGAATTCTTTGAGCTCTATGGGCGCAACTTCAACTACCTGAAAACAGGCATCAGGATAAAAGACGGCGGGTGCTACGTTGCCAAAGACGAGGTTCAGAAGAACATGTTGGATGGCTACAGGCCCTCCATGCTCTACATTGAGGACCCACTACAGCCAGGTAGAAATTATTCTAATTCCTCAGAGGTGTTGAATCTTAAATTGGTGCAACATGCATATTTAAATGCACAAGCCTTTGCTACACAAACAGTGTGTCGATAAAAAGCAAAGAAAATCCAGTCTGATCTTCAGTATTATATTAGCGTGACTGTAAAAACTGCTGCTCCAGTCTGACTATAATGTCACATACTGCAATTAAGACCTCATTATTTTTTTGGCTTCAGACTTGCAGAGCCATCTGTGTTATTCTAACCAAATGTAATATATAATGAAGGCGAATAATTATGAAATAGCAGAAACCTTAAAAAGTGCAAGTGGTTAAAGCCATACCTTATCAAAAGATTCAACACAGAACTTAAATGGTAGAAAATGGTGTTGTCATTAAACGGGCAATGTGGAATTGATAATTCTTCATCGTATTGGCGTGTTGGTAATGTTCTCACCTTCTGTCTTGTGTCCAACAGACAATGATGTTGGCCGCAGCTCTTACGGTGCCATGCAAGTGAAGCAGGCGTTTGACTACGCCTACGTGGTGCTCAGCCATGCCGTGTCACCCATCGCCAAATTCTACCCCAACAATGAGAGTGAGAGGTAAGGAACAAATTCAAGAAACTTGCGAGGACTTGTCTAATGCTAATTTAATTTCTTAATACTGAAATTCTCATTCTTTGGACTTAAACAACTGAGACAGTAGAATCAGTGATTGTTTTGGTACAGTCACATTCAGAGCGGAGGGTTATCAGCAAAAACAAGGGCTTCTTACAGTTTATCTTCAGTCTGTGAAATGATATCTACTTTCTTATACTTATTAGTTATTGTAAGAAAAAATTTTGTTGCTTGCATCACTTGATGCACACAAACCCTAATAACATTTGTATTCAGACTGCTGTTTTACTATGTATTTCTCTCTTGTGTCCTATCACAGCATACTTGGCCGGATCATCCGTGTGACTCAGGAAGTGGATGACTACAGAGAATGGATCCGAAAAAAATGGGGAAGCCCACTCAACAGTATGTTCAGGTTTTCTCATGTGTTTGAAAAAAGTAACTGCAAAGTAACTTTGACCCACTAAAGATCAGCAGTTCACTGTCTGCTGAATGTACTAATAACTCCAGACCAATTGTAGACCAAATGTAATCTTTACAGGCTTAATGTGTTCACTCTGCATTTGTCTTTTCCCGGCTTCTGTAGAAAATGAAGTCACATTGTTTGAATCGCAGCAGCTTGATGAGCGCAACAACAACGTTCCAGATGACGACAATGATCCTGTGGTGGCTGTACTGTCAACTCCTCTCAGCAAAACATCCTCCAACTCTTCTTCCCCGTCACTCCGCTCCTCTCCCTCCTCCTCCCCACTGTCGCCGTCTTCCACATCCTCTACTTCCACCTCAAGTGATGGGGTCAGTCCTGTGGCTGCATACATATTTCAAATATGACATTATTGCAAATATCTGTAACATTTAAAGCTTCCTAAGAAAGATTTATAGGTGACAAAATATTTTGGAAATTATATTTTGTAACAAATTTTGTCCCCCACCCAGGACTCTGATAGTACACCTTGTAAGACTGCCAAACAGCAGCCCAGCCGAGGATCCAGTGCTCACAGAGAAAAGTCTGCTGCTGTCAGCAATCACAGAACACAGAGCCACACTACCAGCACTCCACCTGGAGGCAACAAGGGAGGAAAGGTACTCACAGCTTCACATTAAATTCACACATACATCTCAAGATACCACAGATGTATCAATCTAACTTTTGACTAATTGTGATAGTTGTTAACCTCTTTAAATCAAGGATTTATCTTATTGAGATTTTTCAAACAGATCCAGTTTAAGAGCAAAGATTGAGGAACACATAAGACAAAAAGAAATTATAAAGGTTTATAGGTTGCAAGAGGAACTACAGATGCATAAATATAACATTTTAACATTTCAATTGCAAAATCATAGAATGCAACTTAATGTTTTTTTGCAGTAAATTTGGGCAATATTTAAGAGTAATGGCTAATGTTAGAATGCCCTGTGCTGGTAACTGCTGGATAACTTTGATTTGTATTTATTTTTTCTGGATAATGAAAGATTGCAAAAGAAATGGAGAAGCTTTTCTAGTGTGCTTTTTGTCACATTTCTGCACCATCACTGGCAAGTTACATTGACACTGTACAGCAGGTAAAATATTGAACACATCACCAATTTTCCAAGTAAATGTATTTCTAAAGGTGCTATTGACATGAAATCAACAAAATGTTGGTAACAGCCCATCTAAGCACACATGCAAAGAAATTAAACCATAAGAAATGACATGAGGGGGAAAAAGTGTTGAACACATGAAAAAAAGGGAAGTGCAAAAAGGCATAGCAAGTCATGACTTCAGCTGAAATCTCAGCTCTCGCAAGACCTTTGCAACCTTTTTATTGCAAAACACACAGATGGCATCAGCTACAGAAGAATTTCTAAACTGAAGGTTCCAGTGAGCACTGTTGGGGCCGTAATCCTGAAGTGGAAAGAACATCATTTCACCATAAACCAGGTGCTCCTGCAAGATTTCAGACAGAAGTGAAAAGAATTGTTACAAGAGTTGTTCAAAAGCCAATGACCACAGAGCTACAGCAGGTACAGTTGTTTCAAAGAAAACAATAAGTATTTTAATGCCATAGTGCACACCATGTCTGGAGGTCAAAAGGCACTGCATATTGCCCCCCCAAATACCGCACAAACAGTGAAGTACAAATCAGTTGAGCATCATGATATAGGGCTGGGCTTTTGTTTTGTTTTTTTGTTGTTGTTGTTTTTTTGGGGGGGTCTTCAGCATATGGGACTGGAATGCTTCATAGACTTGAAGGAAAGATGAATGGAAAAATATACCGACACATCCTTGATTAAAAATCTGCTGCCATCTACCAGGAGGATGAAGCTGGAACAAGGATGGATGTTTTAGCAAGACGATGATTCCAAACACTGCCAAGGGACCTCTCAATTGATTTCAGAGAAAGTACAGCTGCTACAATGCCCCAGCCAACCTGACCTGAATCCAACTGAAAGTCAGTGTAACAAAACAAAAACAAATAAAACCTCCCAAAAAACTAAAGGTCAGAATTCATAGAAGGGAACTTTCAGATTTTGAAGACTGTTTGTTTGGACAACTGGGCCAAAATCACACCGCAGGAGGGTCTTGAACAAACAAAGACTTTTGTACAAAGTATTACTTGTTCAGTACTTTATCCCTGTGTCATGTCTCATTATTACACATAATTTATGGACATCAGTGGTTTGATTTCTTTGCATGTGTGCATTGGATGGGTTGTTACCGACATCTGGTGATTTCATCTAAATGGCACCTCTAGAAATATATTGAGTTGAAGTGCTTATTTTACCCGCTGCATGTCTACGGAAATTCCACCACTATTAATAACTAAATGTTTTGTCCTCTGCCTCCAAGGCCAGGATGTCTCGTTCTCACCAAAAGAGTGGCCATCACGGGCAGCAGACCAACTTCTCCGGTGGCAAAAGCCATCCGAGCAACAAGCCGCACCACCACCAGGCCAGCAGCAAGAGGAGGAAAAATGTGCGAGACTCTACACAAGAGGATCTTTACAGATAGGGTTAATTTTGCTAGCATCACCCCAGATCTCCCTTCCTTTTCTGCAACGGACTGTCACATCTTACTTCTGCTGCCAGACTCGAGGCTTGGGAGACTACTAGTATTGAAACATCGTCCAGAACTCTTTCAATCTGGCTTTTCAGGGTGACGAGCAACATCCTCTAGCAGGGAGGAAAAACTCACAAAGAGAATCGTAATTGGAAATGGACATAATTTCATGGACTTGAACTGAAATCACAAAGGGTAAACGGTCAGTTTCCAGCTTCCCAACAGCTTCTTGTAAGGAGTGGGGTTTTTCTTTCCATAGCCAGCACCTACACAATATGCCTCTTGCGCCTCCTGCTGTACAGGAATGGACAGGCCAGGTTTGTGAATCAGCTCTGGAGCAATACCTGGAACTGCTGGCTGGAAAATAGGATCAAAGGTTTTAAAGAGAAATTAAAGTATGCAAATGGCTTAAAATGTACAAAAAAAAGTTATGTTGAACAGAAAATGTGTATGAAGATTTTTTTTTTTTTTTTTTTTTTTTTTTTAAATGATGGTCACTTACAAATGCAATCAATAAGAGTGGGGAAATAACTTATGCATGATATGTTTTTAGTTGATTTAAATTGTTTTGTTATGTCTAAACAGGTTATAAAAAGATTTGTACAAAAAAACACACAAAATAAGCAAAAAACTGTTAAAAAAAAAAATCACAACTAAGAGGAACCTATTTCGTATGACATTTTTACAGACAATTTGAAGTCGTATAAACATGCACATTTTGCTCCCGCTGCTTTGGGTCCCATTGCCAACAGAAATCATCAGCATCTAGTTTTTCTCCTGTTTGCTTTCTGAGTGTGCTACAGTGTTAACAGTTAGCCCTGAGTGAGCCTTTGCTCACAATACAGCCCTATAGATGAGCAGAGGGAGCTCGAGTTCTCTTATCCAGCTCAGTCGCATCAGTGTAGAGGCTTTAAGACTACAGGTTTGAAACGTATAGGGCGATAATGGGTTTTATTGGGGGGAGGGGGGACAAAAAAAACAACAAAATCCTACACTTGAAAACGTGTCATCAATGCGATAATAATCTGTTTCTCTGATAATTTACAAACTACAAAATCATTTGTATTTGTTAAATGTATTTATTTTTTTATTAATCGTATGAACATAGTATGGATCTATGTGTTTAACATTAGAGCCCATATCTTTGAGTCCTATATTTGAAATGGGATAAGTTGTCGGGAGGTGGGTTGGGGTCGGGCATGTTAGGATACAGGAAGATGCCACCTTTTTATTGTTGTACTACTACTACTTTTTTTTTTTTTTTTTTCTCTCTCTTGTTCCACTGACAGTTGAGTGACCAAGGTACTTTGAACAATTTAAGACCATTTTACAAGTCATGTGGTGAGAATTTTCTATTCATGTGGCTGGTCTACCTAGTTTAAGAGAGACTATTTGTTTTACGGTTTATAAATCAACAGAACACTTCTGTCATTGCAGTACAGCAACTAACCTGTAGATGGAGTTATTGCTCCAAGTCTTAATCCACAGAGTTTGGGCTTGTATACTGCATTTGGGGTTTTTTTTCCTTTTTTTTTTTTTTTTTTTTTTGGGTTTGTGTGCGATTGTGATTGACATAAGCTTGGTGTCTTGTCTGAATAGGCAGCTGCACATAGCAAACTTTCAACTTAAACAGTTTTTCTAGGAGGGAGTCTCACACCGAAGCACAGTGCAGTCCCCTCGTCATCTACCTTTCTCAGATGTGACAAGAATCACCCACAGTAAAACAAGTAGCCAGCAATAACCACCACCTCACGTTATAGAATGCTACTCCACAATGACTACTGTAGCGACACAATGTTATGCTCACCACCGAGCTATGTTATGTTTAGATGGAGCAGGATCAGGACACTTTTAAGTCAACTTACTGTTATTTGGTGTTGAATTATTAAAAAAAAACAACACAAAAAAACACACAAAAAAAACCTAGTTCCACTACCCTTCCAACACCTCACTCATCCTCAAGTACTACAGCTGAGGTTTAAAAATGCAGTATAACAGCGCTGGTCTTGTGGTCGACAGACAAGGAGAAAGGTGAATCAAGTTGTGCCATCTGAATGTCCACTGACCATGTTTCTTCACAGCAGGAAAGCTTTGACCCCAACTGTACTCATTTGAAATGTTTTTCTGCAGCTATTACAATCCATGCAATAAAAACCATATCATTAAACCATATGTTGAGACAAGTTTCTGGTCTGCCTTTGACTTTTATTTTGAATTGTCTGTCTCTTTGTTGACTAAATTAAATAATTGTAAGGTCACTTAAAATGAAAAGCAGCATTGTGTTGGGGTGTGAGAGGGACATCTCCAGAGGGGAGCTCATCTGAAAGTCTCCAAGAGCATGAAATGAACCAGTGGTGGAAGTTGATCCAGTGCAAATACTCCTGTATTTGACTGAAATTCTTTTATTTTGCATGCAAATATTGTATGTAACTCATACTCCACATTGTTTCAGTGATTAAAGCTTTAAAATGTATAAACCCTACTAAAAATGTATTGAAAACTTAAACCACAAGGTGGCAGCATCTTACCAAAAGGTTTTATTGTAGGCAACTACGCTAACCAGCATTGCATTCTGTGCAAGTTTGAAATTAGTCTTGAAAGACGTTTTTATGGTGGTTTTAACAAAACTGCACAGACGTTTCTAGTGTTCTCAATAAGTACGATGACAGAAATATAAATGCAGTACAGATATTAAGTTAACATCAAAGATAATTGCAGCCACCGTAAGCAAAAATAGTTTTAAAACTACTCTTCACACAATACATCTCTCTTAGTTCATAGGACTCTCCTGCATGAGCCTCAAAATAGTAGCCAGTGCTTTCTATACTATATTTAACCGGGTCTGTGGTCTCCCCCCTGCCTTTTTTGGGGCTCCCATCTTTGCCCAATGTTGAAAAAAGTCTGGTTAACGCCCCTGGTGTGTGACAGTGATGGAGGAGGGGCGTGCTCGCTTGGCGCAACGCGCGCACGGGCAATTGAAGAGTAGAGAAGAGGCGCACGGGGACCACGCACTCAATGAGCACTTACCGGTTCGTTTATGTACGATTTATTTCCCGGAAGACCTTTAAGTCTCTCAGGTAAGATGCTAAACTCTTGTTTGATTTAAAAAACTAAACAAAACAAAAACGACCCTTCCTGACACATTAACACCTGCATGCTCAAGAGAAGGGTAACTGGTTGCACGGGGGGAAAACGGTTAACACAAGGATGTCTCAGCGGAAAACTTTCCATCTCTGGCAACACCTTTTCATTTAAGTCGAGGTTTTTATATATATATATATATATATGTGTGTGTGTGTGTGTGTGTGTATAAATTTGTCGAAGTCTAAAGTTAAATAAAATGACACTTTTCTTGATCTCCGCATCGATTTTCCTTGACGCATTTTTACCTTGTTCTAAACGGGCTTTCGGTCTGCCATGCGTTTGTGTCAAATGTGTATCTCCTTGTATGTCACCGGGTAATGACTGGTAGTGTTTCTCACTCATTTATTGAGCGCACCCATCCAAATATAACCAGTTTATTTACTTCGGCATGGATTAAACTCTACCAGTGATCCTGTGATGTCTTTTCTCCGTGCTCTGGTGTTCTTCAAACCAACAAGGGCATTTTAGGGAAGGTAAAATTGTTTTTAATAAGTAAGTTGCTTTTTGGCAGGCTGGATGTTGCTGATTTAAAATAGTTTTATCTCTTCAAATCTCTTCCTACAACATATGGTCCCCGTTTCTACCACGAATAGTGCCCCCGTCAGTGCCTGTATACTCATTTCAGAGTGAAACTGGCTTTAGTCCTTTAGTAACTGGAGCACAACACAGTGCGTGCTTCAGAAGGCGCTTTACTGTTTGAGTTTAAAATCGAAATTGAATTTGATTTATTTACAAATCAGTTTAAAATGATCTAATATTAAATGACGTTATCTGCACTTTTTAATTAGTGGTCATTAAAACAACAGTTGTGGAGCTGTGCTGCGAGATCCCAGAGAAAGCAGCATGAGTCATTTTTAATGAAATCAAAATAACTAACCATCCGATTTTAATAATATTTTAACTTCTCACACAGTGTTTGTCCATTTTTTTAGATATCCATCTATGAGCTCAGATTTCATTTAAGTGGATTTAAAATGACCTTAAATTGATTTTAATAATATATTCACAATACAGAAAAACGTTGATTCCCATATCTCACTGACAACAGTTTTCACTGGGGCTTCTTTATTTTTGCAGGAAATGGTCCGTGTATTATTTGGGTGCATCACAGTGAGTGTGAGGTAGTTTTATTATTATCTTAAAGTTAGACATATTAAGAGCTATTTTTGTTGTTGTGAAGTTCAGTCTGTTTCCTAAATAGAAAGCAACCGCACATTGTCAGCCCATGTATTTATTGAGCCAGCAGTGTGCATAATTTTGCCTGAATGTAATGTTACAGCATAGGTGATGTGATCTCTGAAAGCAGAACATACAGGACATAGTTTTAAGGAATTATAATGGTCGGCTGATGTATAGCTTTTCAGGCAAATCTGTTTATGTGCACACAGTCCACTCGCTTGCTTTGGTCTGAATAGAAGATTAGACATCAGCTGAACAGCTTACATACACAACTCGCAATATATGGCTTCACTTGAAATCGGTCTTTGTGATAATTTATTGCAAATAGTTTGAGAAATGATATGTAAACTCCATCACATCTGAGTATTTAATGTTGCACTTCCTCAGCTGTTACTTTCCGTAAAGTGAAGCTGCAGCGAAGTCATTTCTTGGCATCGGCAGGTAGTTTAAACTGTGGATGAAGGCCATATTACTTCTCCTAAGAGCCAGGAAGAGATTGTGTAGCTGTACAAGTGACTTCTGAAAACACCAATTGGCTTTGTGTTTCTTCTCTACAAAGCTGTTCTGGTGATAAACTCTTTACATGGCTTAAAAGCTTTTTTTTTGTTTACGCTGTGATGATGTGTAAACCCAAGAACCGAATGACATGTGCATTCCTGCTATCATATTCTGGGTACATGGATAGGCTAATTCTCATGTTTCTGCTTGTTTGAGCCTACTCACTGTTACTGACTCCATCGGGATAAGAGACATAGCTTCTGTGGGGCGGCTGTGTATCACTTGCTTGATTACTAATCTGATCCCTTTTCCAATTCTCATAAGTACAGGCGGCTTATGGATTGACCACTTGCTGTTATTTTTAATGACATCACTTTGTTTTAATTTAATCTAGGCAGTGAAAAACATTGAAGCCTAAAATGGTGAGACTACCATGTATAATGGTCAGTGTAAAATATCTGCAAGCAAGAGAAATCATTGCTTTGACGTATGGAGCTCATGTGTTTTAATGTAATGGAGGGGTTAGTCTATGCAGTGGCAGTGGTGTTAAATTCTTGGTCATGGCTCAGCAGGTGAATGCGTTACTGCAATTCCCTAAATAACCCTAACCCGTTGACAGAAAAGCTGTAATCTAAATCGTAACCTATACATTAGCATTGGCCACTGGTGTGCAGTTATCCTTTGTGATGGTATGATGTATGTAATTTTGACACGATGAAAACTGTGTTGTAATTTTGCAGATTGATTTTACAGTTTGATGCACCCAAACAGGGTTTAGCTGTGAGTGCGCACAAAAAAATCCCAAACTATAACAAAACAGATTGTGGGGAATGACACCAGGGTCTGCTTTGTGATGATAATAACTGGTAGTTCAGTTGTTTTGTGTTTCTTCGCCCTCTCGCGTGGAGCCTCAGCTGACCATGTCGCTAGTATAAGACAGCAGTTCCCAGTGTGTGGTTTCAGTGCTAGCATGTCTTCATCAGTGGGGTTTGTTGACAACCATTATTTTTCATGTTATGTATTCATAGTCTGCACTGTCATGCATCCTTAGTAAAAATGTTAATGCATTGGAGTAAAATGAATCAGGTCATTTTGTAGGCTAACGTAATCAAATTTATTCAAATTTGCATCCTTTGGTTTGGTGTTTATCTCATTAAGCTATGGCCAATTACTAACTCCACTGTAAAATTTGATGATAATACTATGAAACACTATTAGCAATTATCTGTTAGCCACACTGTCTGTCTGTTATCAGTAAGGTAGTGGCTTGCAGCTATGGTTGAGTAATAAAGCTATAACATTAATATAGAAGGTAGGCAACAAATGTCACCAGACAGTGTCCATTTGACAGGAAAACACAGTTATGTGTCCAAAACACACTATGTCCCCATGGATATCAAAGATGGTATCGGGTATCAAGTATTTTCCTCGGTATCAGTATCGAGTTTTGAAATTCAAGTATCGTGACAACCCTGGTTAGCGGATACCTGAGTCTGTCTGGTCTCCAAGCAAAGGATGGGCAGTATAGCCGCAAAATGATATCACAAGATTTCAAGAAAATTTGCGATAATGATATTACTGACAGTATCTTTTCATTGATCCTTGTAGCTTACAGAGAGCGGTAGCAAGCTTCAACACTGTTATCAAAAAATATTTTCTACCTGAAATGTTACATTTAGGATCGAGCTTTTTAACCACCTGGGCCGAGGTACAGTGGGGCAAAAAAGTATTTAGTCAGCCACCGATTGTGCAAGTTCCCCCACTTAAAATGATGACAGAGGTCAGTAATTTGCACCAGAGGTACACTTCAACTGTGAGAGACAGAATGTGAAAAAAAAATCCATGAATTCACATGGTAGGATTTGTAAAGAATTTATTCGTAAATTAGGGTGGAAAATAAGTATTTGGTCACCTCAAACAAGGAAAATCTCTGGCTCTCACAGACCTGTAACGTCTTCTGTAAGAAGCTTTTCTGTCCCCCACTCGTTACCTGTATGAATGGCACCTGTTTGAACTCATCATCTGTATAAAAGACACCTGTCCACAGCCTCAAACAGTCAGACTCCAAACTCCGCCATGGCCAAGACCAAAGAGCTTTCGAAGGACACCAGGAAAAGTATTGTAGACCTGCACCAGACTGGGAAGAGTGAATCTACAATAGGCAAGCAGCTTGGTGTGGAAAAAATCAACTGTGGGGGCAATCATCAGAAAATGGAAGACATACAAGACCACTGATAATCTCCCTCGGTCTGGGGCTCCACGCAAGATCTCATCCCGTGGGGTCAAAATGATCATGAGAACGGTGAGCAAAGATCCCAGAACCACACGGGGGGACCTGGTGAATGACCTGCAGAGAGCTGGGACCAAAGTAACAAAGGTCACCATCAGTAACACACTACAACGGCAGGGAATCAAATCCCGCAGTGCCAGACGTGTTCCGCTGCTGAAGCCAGTGCATGTCCAGGCCCGTCTGAAGTTTGCCAGAGAGCACATGGATGATACAGCAGAGGATTGGGAGAATGTCATGTGGTCAGATGAAACCAAAGTAGAACTTTTTGGTATAAACTCAACTCGTCGTGTTTGGAGGAAGACGAATACTGAGTTGCATCCCAAGAGCACCATACCTACTGTGAAGCATGGGGGTGGAAACATCATGCTATGGGGCTGTTTTTCTGCCAAGGGGACAGGATGACTGATCCGTGTTAAGGACAGAATGAATGGGGCCATGTATCGTGAGATTTTGAGCCAAAACCTCCTTCCATCAGTGAGAACTTTGAAGATGAAACGAGGCTGGGTCTTCCAACATGACAATGATCCAAAACACACCGCCCGGGCAACAAAGGAGTGGCTCCGTAAGAAGCATTTGAAAGTCCTGGAGTGGCCTAGCCAGTCTCCAGACCTCAACCCCATAGAAAATCTGTGGCGGGAGTTGAAAGTCCGTGTTGCTCGGCGACAGCCCCAAAACATCACTGCTCTCGAGAAGATCTGCATGGAGGAATGGGCCAAAATACCAGCTACTGTGTGTGCAAACCTGGTAAAGACCTATAGTAAACGTTTGACCTCTGTTATTGCCAACAAAGGTTATGTTACAAAGTATTGAGTTGTATTTTTGTTATTGACCAAATACTTATTTTCCACCCTGATTTAAGAATAAATTCTTTACAAATCCTACCATGTGGATTCATGGATTTTTTTTTTCACATTCTGTCTCTCACAGTTGAAGTGTACCTCTGGTGCAAATTACTGACCTCTGTCATCATTTTAGGTGGGGGAACTTGCACAATCGGTGGCTGACTAAATACTTTTTTGCCCCACTGTAGCTTTTCCACCATGTAACCACATCCTTAATTTCTATCCACCTTTGCTCTTCCTGTCATAATGGAGAGCAGCCAGCGACACCTGGTGGAGTCATTTGTTTATATTTGTTTCGCACATCACCAGCTGTGTTCAATCTTTAGTGGAAACAGTTTTCCTGTATATTATGTAAAGTATTTTGTTTTGTTGGAAGCTGTTGAAGTAGCTCGGGTTTTGCTAAATCGTCCTCGGAGGCTGACGCACGGCTCTTGCCTTCAAACTTGCCCAGGCTTGTGTCATTGTTGAGCACACTGTGGAATTTAAACACGTGGTTTCACGGTAGCAGTGATGTTTCGATTTGACATTTATTAATAATGTTTAATTGCAGACAATATGACATGGCATAGCCCTACTCCAGACGTTAACAACAGCTACAGAATCTTGTTTTTGTCATTTGAGCTGAATGACGGCCTATATGGACAGAGTAATAAAGCAGAGGGCTTGGGGAGAAGAGTAATTTTAGGGCTTGATAAAATACGTTACTGTAACTTCATTCCAGCTATTCATTATAACCCTTCTGTGTTGGTTTCCAAAAACACTTCTCAGGCTATATTTGTGTGAGTTTCACTTCACCTTTGGTGTAAATATAACTTCAGTCAGATGACCTGTTTGGTTTTTTTTTTTTGCTGCAAACATTGGAAACCACCGAATTAAATTGCATAAGTGTTCTGCAGCAGTATGGACACCTACACGCCTCAGTTTGTGAAGGGAAAAAAAAAAGTACAGATAACTCAATATAGGTATGTAAACTTATGTTAAATGCAAATGTAAATGGGCATTTGCAGTGTAAATGGTGCCTTTCTCTTCTAAGCAAATGAAAGAAGATGAGTGTGCCCTGTTTAATTTGACCGCTCCTGTGTTTTGAAACGGGTACACAGCGTTATCATCAGCGCTGAAGAGAATCTTGCTGAGTTGTGCGTCGCTTACCTAAACGCACGCATATATACATATATATATATATATATATATATATATATAAATGAGCTAACACCTATGTGCAACATATACTCTTGGTTTGTGCTTGACAAAGATAATGACCTTGACAGGAAATGTGGGGAACCTTCACCGGATGCACAATGTGACTTCTCACAGGTTTTTCTTAAGAACTAGAGTTGACACCATCTGTGAAGCTGAGAGGAACACAAGCTGTCTCTTTGTGCTGCTTTCAGTATCGTTCTTGCTTGGCAGCATGCTTATTTCTCTTTTTGGCTATATTGTTTTTTTTTTTTTTTTTTAAAAAAGCACATTTTTTTTTCCCAACAAGAGTGGGAGCTGGCAACACAGAATGGCACAAGAACATATTTAAAGTTTTTAAATACTAATACATTAAAACCCTCACCAAATCTCAGGAAGCATCATTTTTGAACAATCATTTTAAAGTACATGTCTGATCTCTTTGAGTGTATTGAGATGGGGTTGTGTGTCAGGATAAAGCTATTTTCCCTCTTTACTGTTGAGTACTTCCTTCCTATCAGTCTCAGTAGAGAAATTCCATCCAGATTTGTCCTCATTAAGCACGCACGCACACACACAGGCAGTGTTTCTTACTAATAGGCATTTTCTGTTGTTATTAGACCTCATCATGTTCTTAAAATGCTTCTAGCCACTTACAGCACTGATAATTTCTCCAATTTCTCCCCTCTTTCCTGTCTTTTCTCTCTTCGTCGCTCATTTTTCAATCTCGCTTTCTCTCATCTGCTTCGGAGCAGGCTCTCTCGCTCTGCTGTCTCTCCCCTTCAGGCTCGAAAGGAGAAGGGTTCCTCTAGGTGGACAGTGTGCTAATCCTCGAACACACAGTGGGGACTAATCGGACTCATTAACTCTCGACTCTAGTGCTTTCACCCAGGGATCACAGCTAATCCTTTTTCGGCACAGTCTTCATCGTGCATGCTGTAAATGCTCGTTTGCTTTATCCTCTCTTGTGCGATTTTATTTCTTGCATAATAATAGAGACAGCTATTTTTTTTTTTTTTTTTTAATTTAACAAAAACCATTGCTACAGAAGGGTACCCTGTGGTCTGATCTTAGCTTTAAACATCATTTCAACTATACTTCTGACATGGTGCCTTGATAATAAGCTTTCAGTGACACGTGACAGCTCAGTGTTTAAAGCATGGATGTAAACACAGCTATAAAAACAGAGCAAAAACATCGGTCAGTGAATCAGGCCACTTACTGTCGAGCGCCAGAACCACCAAGCTCTCCGGATTGTTTTCACACTGCTTGCACTTGTTCCATATATTTAAAGTCAACCTAATCTCATCTTGGTCTTAAAAAAAACACGAGTCCGTGGAGAGTAGGGTGAAGATGACGTCTGGTTTGGCGATGTCTCTGAATCAGTTTCTCCCAGAATCTTTTCCCAACAAGATGTTGTGAAACTATAGGATGAAAAGGATGAGGATGCCACTGGGACAGGGTCTCTAAAGTCAACCAAGGTTCAAAGGCTGATGTCATTGACGTCACCAGAATCATGGCTCACAGAACATTGGGCTAATACTTGGTTTTATTGCCCAACTCCTGTGACAGTTTATAGTCTAAACTTTAGTAGATTGAAAGACAAGAGTCCAAATGATTATGCATTCTGTACTAAGTGCTAAGCTCCAAAATCATGCAAACTATAACTAATCCTTGACTTTTCTTTGGAGCCAACCTGAAATGACAATTCAAGGAACAGGATTTGGGGGGCTTCTGCATTGCTTGATTAGTAGGAACTCATTTTGAAGGTGGCGCACGGTAGTGGTGGAAGGCGGAGGAGTGTAATTAAAGTTAATAGAAATATTCCTGGGCATCAAGAACAGCTCAAGATAGAAAACAACTGACAGTCAAGAATTTTAAGCTCTGTTTATGCGGCACTTTAGTTGCTGTCAAAGTGGTCAGAAATATTTCACAATTCTACCAAGCTCTTTGTAAAATTTTGTCTGGCGGTGTGACATTCAGGGTACATTAGAGGCATGTTTACATGTCACTTTTTCTAATTTTCTGTCAGTTTGGACACAAAAAAGGAAATTCAATCTTTCGTATGTTCAAAAAATGTTGAGGTGCCTTTTTAATTGCACTAAATTTTGATCTGTGGCGTCTCTGAATTACATTTCGTGGTAGGGTAGTAGAGTGCTACTGTGTGTGTTTTGAATTTCATCATAGTGTGAAGCAGAAATAATAATTTGTGGTTCGAAAAATTACTTGAAGATGGTAAACAGGGTCATTACAGGAACTTTCAATTCACGCAGACATACAATCACGGTTTCAAATCAGTGCTATTAAGGTTAAGTAAAAGAAATCTTCATAATCACTTAGGGAAAGAAATGTTAAGACGACCTGCGAAGCACAAAACCCGATAACCTGTGGCTTTCCACATACTCAAGTTAAAAGAAGGAGCCCGTGATATTTGGAGCCGTGTATTTTTAGGAAGAAACATCCAGGACAGGTTTGTCACTTAAGAAACTTCTTCAGACTTTACTGCATACATTATAAGAGAGAGACATGGCACACAAAGGATCCTGAATTTAACTCTGAGACTTTTGCAACAGCAGAAATGGTGGTAAAAGTTTAACTTCTGGTATGAATTTTTTTTTTTTTCAAAATATTATTTCAGGGCAACGTCCACATCTGATTTAATCAGTTATTGCTCGATGTGATTGCATTTTATCCTGCAGCTCTTTCGACTCTGTGACCAAAGAAATGTTTTAGACAAACTATGACTTTACCTCTTAAGTATAGCTAGAGCAACAGCTGGCTGTTTGAAGAGCAAGAGGATGAGAAATCCTAATATGGTTGTCTTTGCTTTTTAGTCATCATTATTACACCCACTTGTTTCTAGTCCCACTCTGTTTCCATTCCTTGCCCTTGCTGCCCATTTCATGACTGTCACTGCAAAAATGTGGTATGCATGACAGAACTTGCCCTCTATCAAAATGAACTAACTATTAATCCTGAAAAACTCTGTTCTGTTAATGCACATGATAAGATCTCCAAGATTTATTTCAAAGATTCTCATATAGTGAGATTTAGTCTGATCTACCTTAAAACATGTTTCTTTCTACAAGTGCCACTTATTTTCTTCTTAACTTATCTTGTTTTACCCTGTGATGGGCCGGTGAGCTGTCTGTGGAAGCTTGTTTCAAACACTGAATAATGAAAACAGAATTTGCTATCGATAAGTCAAACTCTTGGTTTATGATTACAAAGTTTGAGTTGCATATATCCAAGTTATGACTTACTAACTGAAAATTCTGAGAAAATGACTCAAAAGTGAGAAAATAAGTATGTCATTAATTTGCAATTGTGACTTATGGGTGGCAAAAAATCTATGTATTTCTGAAAATGTTTTTTTTCAGTGTTAGTTAACTTCCACACCTGTTCAGGAAGTCCCTGCCTCTCACCCAAAATAAAATGGGATAGGTTCCACTTGATCCAGACTAACTTGATCAGCCTGACTATAATCAGGCTTCACTTAAACGCTGTTTCCCTAGTGATGAAATGCAGTAAAAGCTTTACTGCAAGTTACTGCAAGTTTTAAACCAAACCTAAGAATAGAGGGAATGCACCATCACTCAGCTCACTTGACCGCAGTTTACAGTATAAAGATTTCTGCAAACATACAAAAGAAAAACTGTTGACACCACAGGGATGAAATTCCTGCCAACTGTTGCTTCTTCCAACCTGTTTTGGCTCTCCTGCAGCTTGTGCACTGCCGTTGATGTGTGGTGTACGCAACACAACCTATAACTAAAATAAATGGATTTGCCCATAGAGCGTCTACTTGTCACCAATGTCAGATCTGGCTTTTTGAGTCAAATATCAGATCGGGGGATCAGGGATACTGATCTCATGGAGTATTTATGTTAGTCTCCCAGCTGTTTTGCGCACTATGCACTTCAACACTTGACAACCCGCTGTGAAACCTTCCACGGTCTGCCACTTTGTGGCTGAGCTGCTGTAGTTCTTAAATGCTTCCACTTTGCAGTATTGCCACTTACAACTGATCATGGAATATTTATGAGGGAAGAAATTTGCAGACTTGTTGCAGTGTTGGAATCTTATTACAGTGCCAGACTCAAATTCAGTGAGCTCTTTGCTTTCACAAATGTGTGTAAAGACAGACTGTGTGAAAATGTGTGATTTTTTTTTTTTTTTTTTATTTATTTATTTATTTTTATACAGTTGTAGCAGTGGGACTGAAAACACTTTAATTCAAAGATTAAGGAGAGTGGTCCAATACTGTGAATTCTGTGCCCAAATACAAGCAACAAAATGACGACTGCATGAGAGTGTTTGCTTTCTAAGGTTATGGAGAAACCCCTTTAGGTTTTGCTGGTGGGGTTTTTTGTGCTGTTTTTCAACTTTTGAAGTAGGTTTTTAGGGAAATAAATGCTAGGACAGTAACTACCGTTACTGTTTGCTCTCTTGTCATCCTCTAGTGTCCAGTTTCAATCACACTTGTTCAAGACTACTAATGTATCTTGCCAGGAAAGCTCTCTAGGGGCCATAAAAGGCCATGCCCTCTTAGTTTTGCTGTTTGGAGAGGATCAGTGCTGCTGAGATGGGATGCTTTAGAGTGCCATTAGAGAAATGCCTCTTCACCCCATTTGTTAAATTGTTCCATTTCCTGGACACCCTCCTCGCCCACAGCGCTTTTGTGTCAACACTCATTCTAATCTGCCTTCAGCAGTTGGGTGATAAGATACATTTTGATGTATGTACACAGTCAAAGCAAAACATTTGCCAAAAAGAGCCAATCGATACTATATTCAGATTTATGAATCTTGTCTAATGCGCCTGTGATGTACTGGCAAGAGATTTGTTGGCTGTAAAATGTTTTCGCGTCCCATGGATACATATGAGATGACCTTTTTGTCTCTTACTTCTTGATCGAAAGCCATATTGAACATTGAAATGCCCTGCAGCTGGCATGAGGCGATGCCTGCCTCCTCTGAATGCTCGTTTGAGTTTGGATGGTGCAGATGTGTGGGTGTCCTGCTCTTTCTCTCTTACTTTTTTTTTTTTTCCTCCCAATTTCATTTTCAGAGTATTGTGCTTGCTGTGGTTCAAGGACATTATGTAATGCTTATAAGAGCACCTCATCTGGAGAAGTGCCATTGAGACACAGAGTTTGCAGAACTCATTTTAGAAATGAAAACTTGCCTGTGAAAGACATTAGTAACTAAGGACACTGAACCGAAAAGGAATTCAGCAGGTGAATAACTCTAAGACAAGGAAAGTCTTTATTTTTACCAATTTTTGAAGGATATTTAGGGAGCGATGCAATATTCAACGATATAATGCAAATATTACTGTTCTTACAGTTAATTTGCTCGGTGTTTATATTTTTTCCTATAGAGCTTTTTAGCCTCAAGCTTGTAGTCATTTAGTTGGTACACAGCGCTGCTCTTGGTGGGTGCTGTTTTGTGTTTGTGCATTCACATTTTCAGAAATATGTGGTGTTTGCATGCCACAGGGAGGCTTGCGGCACTTTCCTGCTCCAACAAGCTGCTCATTGTGCTTGGCTGGTTAATGAGTGATTAGCCAGGATTGGCTCTCTGTTTGGGAAGAAGAGCTGGTAGGTGACCTATCGAATGAATAGTGCAGAGACTAAGATAAAAGCTGGGAATGCTGTTGGAAAAATGTCAGATGGGTCTTGGGGTGCACAATTTAAATTGGAATAGATAAGGTTATGTTTCGGGTAAACTGAAAAGCACATGCCTTTATGTAGATGTCATAGATGTGCCTTATCTGGTCAACTAGGGTTATTCAAGGGTTATTCAAGTATTTTTATATTTGGTTTCCAGATAAAATGTTGACATATACAGACCCAAACTGCAAAAGTACAAAGCTACAGCATATATCAACACTAGCCAAAGCGGTGATCATGAACTGTAACGAAGATTTATCCAATTTTGGCAATGGAACAGAAAACGTTATCAGATTGTTTCATAGAGTAGTATGCTTTGAGTTTTTGAGTTGTTTGTGCGATGGTGGCATACATTTTTTTTATTTTATTTTTGTTTTTTTTTTGTTTTTTTCTCATGTGGTTAGTCTTTATTCACCCAGAGACAGCAAAAATATATGTACCAAAACTGAACTGGGGTGGATTTTTAGAAATATCAGTTCTCACTTGGTAAAGTCATCATTTTTGGCTGACGCATACGTCAGTGCTTGTCAACATATGAACAACAGAATTTGAAACGGGAAAAAATACAACTAAAGAGTTATCTGTACAATGCCCAACTGCTGCATCAATCTGGCTCTGTTCCTTTTAGAAGTCCCAATGCTCCTGCTTGTCATAGAGTTGCCTGTAGAGAATGACCTGCTTCCAACCTCTCTCAGCAAGCGTAAACTGCCTGCAACATGTCAGGACTTAGGAGCAAAGCATCAGCTCTGGCTTAAGGGAGCGCCTCATCATTGGTCTGTTGACTTAACCAAAGTTACTTGGCTATGTTCTCTTTTGGGTTTACTCTAAAGCATGGGTGGAGTTTACAGCCATAACGTAATTTATTTCAACAAACACTGGTCCACCTGTTGCATTGCAACTGCACTAGACAGAAGGAGACAAATACACAAATAAAAGAGGGTGTCCATGTGGTTGATGAGAATCTGTGGTAGTGGTGACACAGTAGAAAGATAACTCATTTGCCAAAAGGATTTTGAATAATGCTATGTAATCATCAGATGCTGTAGGGTAGGGTCCCCAATCCCAGTCCATGAGGGCCGGTGTCCCTGAAGGTTTTAGATCTCACCCTGGGTCAACACACCTGAATCACATGATTAGGTCATTACCAGGCCTATGGAGAACTTCAAGACATGTTGAGAAGGTAATTTATCCATTTAAATCAGCTGTGATGGATCAAGGACACATCTAAAACCTGCAGGGACACCGGCCCTCGTGGACTGGGATTGGGGACCCCTGCTGTAGGGCAACAAAATAGTGCTCTCTTTCGTGCAGTATTAGCATAGCTATGTAGGCCAGCCTGCAGTGTAGGAAGATGACAGACGAGTAAGTGACATTTACACCAGGGTAGAGAAGAAAGGTCTTGGCCAGTATCCCAAAAAGTTGATTCTGTTCATCTGGATGTTGCGTTTTCAGTGGAAGAAACATTTCATTACTTATCCAAGTAACTTCAGTCTCAGTTGACTGGAGATGTTTTATTCACATGTACTGTCTATAAGGTTGAGGAAACCTTCAGTTAGCCAGGACTGAAGAAATGACTTGGTTGAGTGACGAAACGGCTCTTCCACTGAAAACGCAATGGCCAGATGAACAGAATCAATGTTTTGGGAATTCCTTACCTGGAAGATTGAGTATGCATTAGGATGTCTTAGCCAGTATTTTTAACTAGTTTTGTTAATTTGAGTTTTATTGTCGGGCATAATATAGGCATTTCTCAAAGTATTAGAAATAACAGGAAAATGCATTGATTTTTGTCAAACAAAGCAGTATTGATACACTTTATTTTTTACAATTTATATAAATTCGGAGTGTTTAAAAAAACAAAGTTATTATTTTTACTGTTTATTGACACATCCTACTGTAATATCACTGTCATAAATAATAACGTTACAATCTGGTAGCATCACAAACCTCATGTAATTGGGGATTCCCCAAAGGTCTCGAGGGAACACCCTGTACACGTAATGGGCAAATTATGATTTGATATCCTCCTTTTCTCTCTTCTTTAATACGGTTCTGTCAGACGCTTCCTTCTTTAGAAACAGCGATCTACTTCCCCACCGTCGCACCATAGTTTATCTTCTGATTGTTTACATTCTCTCTTTAATATTGCAGGATCTTTTCATTATGATATAAAGGGCCTTCTTATTAGCCTCTGCACATATATAGTTTCATTGAATGCTTCTGTTTTGTTGTGTAGAAAAAGAAAGCCACAGTCTTTAAAATATCATTTCTTTCGCATACGCCACACTCACTTCCTCCTTTGTGGGGCTGTCACATGGGTCA
Organism: Rhamphochromis sp. 'chilingali'; assembly: GCF_963969265.1. Taxonomy (NCBI): domain Eukaryota; kingdom Metazoa; phylum Chordata; class Actinopteri; order Cichliformes; family Cichlidae; genus Rhamphochromis; species Rhamphochromis sp. 'chilingali'. Next base: position 34,265,876 of record NC_137933.1, on the reverse strand, counting down.
CTGCCAACGCCATTTGGGAGGCAGTGGTCCAGTGGAGCAGCCCAAAGCTTCAGGCTCAGGTGTCACACGGTCAAAAGACTGATGTTCTGTTAATGCATTGTAAGCTCATCTATTCTGGCTTGGTGATCTGTCTTCTAGTTGATAGTTGTTGTAGCAATAAAGATTTGTGTTATGCTTTTGTGGCTGCATCTCTCATTTGTCAGTAATCACAGTAATCATGGAATGGATTTCAGTTTTAGAGCCTTTTAAGGATCATTACTGCTCCTCTTGATGACAGGAACCGTGTGTCCATAAATGAATAATAAATGCTTGGGTCTTATCTGCATCTGTGCTTATCTATCCCAAATAGATTCACTGTTTGTCTTGACAGGACTTAAAATCTGTCATTCCTTTCATAACAGCATCCATCTGTGACTAATTATGCAGTGGCTGCAGGATTTTTTATTTTATTTTTTTTTTTACGAAACTGTCCTTGCACAGTTGTTAGGGAAATGAGTCACGGTTGTTAAGGAAGTGAAATGGTGTGCGGTCGACTGTATGTCGCAGGGTATGACTGGCCTTCATCTGAGAGCTCTCAGAGCACTCAAAACCTCTGCAGGTGTTCGATGTTTGAGCTCTGCAGATCTTCTTTCACATTTGGAAATAAAGAGAAAATATGGGAACAATGTAGCAATGTGATTGTACAGCTTATGTTTATGTATATCTTAATTGGTTTTAGTGTGATAGAGCAATCCAAAACTCATGGCAGCAACATCCGCAGTCAGTTACTCTGCGTTGTGTGGTAAGTGTGATCAAAGCAATGATTGGTGACAGCTGACAGCATACTGAACAAAAAGCTCACTGTGTTCCTCTTTTGACTCCTGGGTGATGCAAGAGTGTGTCAAATACCAATAGTGTGTGTGTGTGCACCATCTCTCAACACAACACAATGTTTTTAGTTAATCTTTGTATCACTATGAACAAGTATTTTGATGGTTTTAAGAAATTGGGAAATTATAGTGTTTATAAAACTCACTTGCAGACTGTAAAAGCTGCTTCTTCATTCAGTTCAAGTGAAGAAAAAGCTAGCAGACACTGAACTTGGACCAAAAGCGATGCCTTTCACTGGATTTGATTAAGTTACTTGATTGTGATAGTTGTAAGTTTATACATTTGCACTTTTTCTACATATGCAGTAAAATCAAACTGTTTCCGACACATAGACTTTACTTCTTACATTTAAAAAAAAAACCCAAAACATTTTCTCTGTACAAGACTCATATATATCATCTGCAGTCAAATTAATTTTGCACATTGGAGTTACTCTTATTTTGGAAATTAACCAGCTAGTTAATTCCTTTTCTATGTTTAACCCCTGGCTGGCTCACTGGGAACCCTTCATGTGTTAGCATCCACAGAGAGACCTTTGACTAATTCCACCATCTTGGGCAGCTAATAACTTGTCTATCACTGCTGCACTGCTGACATGTTCCTTCTATACTATGAAGATGTGCACTGAGGTTTTATTTTGAGTCATTTTCACTTTTTCGTCTTAGTACTGTTGCTTCTTGAGGTTTTTTGTTTGTTTTGTTCTATATAGATATTTTCTTTCTGTCCCTGGATGATCTGAGGAAGTAAAATAATCAAAAGAACCATCACACCTAAAACTCTAAAGATTGATTTATTCTGTGGTGAATCTTTGTAGGTCCTATAATGTAACCTATGCAAGAGCATTCATGCCTGGTGCATGGTGCATTGTGCATTAATTAGTGTGCATGGTAGAAACAAAGAAAATGCTGGGACGTTTTTTCCGTGCTGGCTCCCCACTCTTCAGTACCCACAGCTGTGGGCTGCAGTGAGTCGATATGTAGTTGCTTTTCTAAGAAGGTGCACATCAGATTATTTAACACGGAAGTTTAAAGCCCATTTAAATATTTTATTCTCTAGCTGATCACATCATGTCTGTCCCAGGAGCAGTCAAACTTTTGTTCTTACATCAGTAGTAATTTAAACTGATCAGTGAGTCATTTTTAAACCAGCGCTTCCAGTATTTTGCCTGGTAGCTCAAGAAAAGTTCGATTTATCAGATTAAATAGCTGTTAGAAGTTGTTCTTCTAATATGCCAAGTGCACGCTTACTAAATATTTAACGAAATAAAAGTAATTAAACATGTGGAACTAATAACTCCAAAAATACTAAAATTAGTTCAAGGTTAGTTTCAGATTTAATCAGCCTTCTTACTGAAGGATGTTTTCCTTCTTTCCACAGGCTACTTATAGAAACTATCCATTTGTTAACTCTTTCTTGGGTTGAACAGTAACTTTATATTGCCCCTGTTTAAGCATGCATACAAAATCGCCCTTTCTTGATGGAGTTGGATGTCATTATAGGATAACTGGAGTCATGCACTAAACAGGGTGAGTTCTTCACACCTGGATGAGCTTGTCTTTATGCTGCACAGTGTGAGACTGTGACTCATATTTGGGAGGGACTGCAGTGAAACTGAAGCAACTCATGTCCGTTCCTTTGAGAGATCCTGCACAGACAGATGCTCAGTAGGAGTAACCTTGCTTTCACCCAATACAGCCAAAAACTCTTCTTCCCACTCAACCACAGAAACCTCAGAATTGGTACTGCTGCCTGAAGACATTCCTGACTGTGTAGCTGTTCATCAGCAATGCTTTTATGCACATTTCTTGGCTTACAGTGGCAAAACATAAGGGGAGGTTTTTGCAAAATGTGTAACTGTAACCCTGCCGCATACTTTCAGACTGCCAACAACAAGGCCTCCATTCAGAATCGGAAAGAAAGTGTGAGCCAATGTAAAGCCTACAATGAAGTGGAACACAGACTAAACACAATTCGGAGGCCAGTCATATGAGGAGGCTGATACAGGAACAAACATTTTAAGAGTGCTAATGAAGACACTCAGCAAAGAGACAAGGATGCTATTAGTCAGCCCTCATTTACTCCAGTCATCCATAGCTCCCAGGAGGCATTTGAGGTAATGAGATCCCTCTGTGCTCTTTCTGCGTCACTCCCACTGTCTGACCTCTCTGTTGCTGGACAGCTGTAATTGAAGGCTTAGCAGAATGCGCCGTGCCATGCTGCACTTATAGCACATGCTGTCAGCATTTCTTTTGCTCATTACACGTGTATTATTTTCCACTGCATGGCTATTTGTCCCACACATGTACAGCAGGGAGTCACTCAATCAGTCTGGTGCTGAGACTTTTGACAAGTGTTTGGCTTACTCCAATAGTTAATAATATTGTACTTGTCTCCATGGGGAAATGTCTCATCTATTTGACCTGTCCTAACCACAATCATACAGCAATCACAGAGCAAAGCTTGTGGATCTGCGCCAGTACACAAGCGTGCGCCTTGTGTAAGTGTAATGGCAGGATTATTCCTGCCTAACGTGTCAATCTTATGGTGTGGGAGGAAAAGAGAAACTTGCAAATGCGGTGATGCAACAATGATAATTACCATGCAACTATAGAAGGAATCAAATTTTCCTCTTTTCCACTGCTGGGGTATTTTAGAATTTAAAATCCTTTCCTGAAGGGGAATTTGTCACTCATGTTCTGTGGGTTGGGAGAGTATCGCTCAATACAAAAGGTACATTTACCTGGAGCCTAATATTCAAGTGCTGACAGACCCATAATACTTCATATTTCAGCTGATTACAGTAGGGTTACCCGTTGACTTGCATGCATGCCTGCTTGACTTTAATCTGGTGTCAGACTCGAGGCCTGCACCCAGTGCAGGACACATGTCAAACTAAACTGGCGATCATACCCTTACCTCACTAACAAATATGCTAACACACATTAGCATGGAAAAGGTTGGAAAAGCTGATCCATAAAACAGACCATTTCATGAGAGTTTGGACTCACAGCAGAGCTGTGCAGCCCAGAATCTTTATTAATATTATTCCTCTCATTATTTTTACTGAAGCTTGTCGAACAACCACCGAGTTGTCATGTTCACACTTGTGAAATAGGCGATGTCAAGCTTGTAGGATACCTGAGGATATAGTTTAAGCGATTGCTCTGTATTATCACCAGTTATAATATTTAGCTTTGTGAAAAAGCTTCTGGTGTAATATTATTTTGTTTAACTAAATTGTATACTATTCAGAAGTAGCTTTATGTGGACCCAGTTATACATGAGAAAGCTATGTGAAACTTTATCAACTCTAAACTGTATGTAGGTTTCTGGCCCTTGATGTGAGTGAGTTTGACACCATTGGAATAAATTGCAGCAGGTTGTGTGTTTTTCCTCTTTTAAAAAAAAGACTTTTCAAAGTGAATTGATCCCTTGCATAGCATTTGTATTTCATGTAAACACTTGAAGAAATAAGAGCAGCACAGTGCTGGCAACAACTACTCTGAAGAGATGATAAATATCCATCTTCAGGGAGCTCATCAAACATTCACTAAAGAGATAAGATGGCCATTGAGGAAGACAAATGTGTATAATGATTTCATAACTGTAGCCAAAGTCCCACAGCTATTCTGATTAAATGGGCGGTGCATGTAAACACCAAGACACTGTCAACTCACCAGTCGTGTAATAGCACTGTTGGCCACTTGCATAACTTTTGCTTATTCCATGCTCTTGGGATCAGTGTTCCTAGTGTGCTGGGTGCGAGCGTCCAGAGACAGGGTGTGTTTGACAACAGTCGTTGGTCCTCTTAATTTTGGGCCAGAGCCAGGCAGCTCTTGGAGCCTTTGCAGACAGACTGACTACTCCCTGCATGTAAGCAAAGTGTCATATAAAATCTCCAATCATGAGTTGAATTCCTGAAGCTGTTTTAATACACCCTGTTTATATTCTTACATCAGATTTGTAGAAATAAAACAAAAAAAGGAAAATATTTTACAAATAGCTGCTAAGATTCATTTTAAGATAAAATTTGTTCTTAAAGTCGACAAAGATTCGTGCAGTGACTGCATAGATCAGAGCCATATTCCAAATAATTTTTTTTAATATCAATTTTTAGGAGGTTAACACTAACACCTACTCCGCCTAAATCCCACCACTGTACACAGATGTTTTGAATAACAACGAGTTCGTGCTTGCTTCCTGGCCTCCCACCCACAAGCATTGCATAAATAATTTTTCTACAGGGCAAAAGCATTTTGTAAGCCTCTTATTCTCTACTTGTTTTTTTTTTTTTTTTTTTTTTTTACCATCTCAATTATGCATTTAAAAATATACATTTTGAACTTTTGGAAAATACCTGCATCAGCCATTGCACAGCAACGTGAGGAGGAGGAGCACAGTGGCTAAGTTCAGGCAGCCTGATGTTGACCAGAGATACCGGGAACAAGTTTATTCAGTTCACATGTATGAAACTGCCGATATGCTGCCTCTGATAAAAAGGCTACTTTTTCAGTTTGCAGAATTTAAGATGGTTCTGATTACTCGGAAACCTTGGTCAGAGATTGGGAGCTCTCTGTCATACCAAGTAACAGTTTCCATGGTGGAAATTGTTACTAACTAAGAGGTGTCTTCTTGCTTTTGAAATTTCTTTCCACACATCTCTAAACACTGTGCTGACATATTCTTGGTTTGTTGTGCATGCACTGCATGATTGTGGTTTAAGTTGATCTCAGTAGTACTGTACGAGTGTCCAATGAAACATGTTTCCACAAGAGTTTTTTCAGTCTAGAAAGAAGTTGACTATAATTAGTTAAATCATGAACTTCTAGCTAGAATGATCTGTAAAAATGGGTATTATTTGCCAGTAGAATTGCATTAATATCAAAACCTACAAAATGGTAAACAAAACTGTAAAACGATTCTAGTGCAGCACATAATGCAAGTATAAGCTGGCCCCTTCCAAGTTGTAATTTAAAATTGTACTGTAAATGTACTGGTGGTTATAGCAAGAGCAGTAGATGATGCCAATTTAACTCTTTTACTTGATTTGGCTTCAAGGTTTTGTGTGTGTGTGTGTGTGTGTGTGTGTGTGTGTGTGTGTGTGTGTGTGTGTGTGTCTGTCAAGCTTTAGTTACATTGTTTGTTCAACCTTTTTTATTTGTTAATAAATTGTGATTGGCTGATTCACCCTGTGGACTGAATGGGACAGCTCCCAGTTAACCTGTCAGACATGATTTGGCGTTTACCATTGGGCTACTGTTTATGTCAGTCCTATATTCTTTATTAAAGCCATTGCATATTTATATTTCCTTTTTACCTCACTCCTTTTCATCTTTCTCATAGTGATCCATCAGCACCTGTTTGGGGAACATCATTTTGACCTAATAATTTCTTTGCCTACTAGCTTCACAGCTGACAGTACTTCCTGTCAAAGCTCCTGCCAAAAAACCCCAGCAAGAAATAGCAGCTGTATTAGCATGCTACGTGTTTGAGGTGTATGCTATATGCAAACTTTAGTCATATGAGTCTAGAAGTCTCTTTTTATATCAGCAGCTTTGTGTGGGATTTTAGACCTTCAGCTTTCAGGTCACATGTGCATTCACTTTCATTGTTATTATCCCTTTGAACTTGCCTTCAGATAGACATTAAATCTGTACTGTACATAGCACCACAGCTGTGGCTCTTACCTTTCCTTGTACTTTGCAGTAATGTGATTTCTGTGTGTGAATAGAACCAACTACAGACTAATGTAGAACCGATCTAGAACTAGACCTTTTCAATAAAAAAACAAACAAAATCAGACAGTTTCTCATAGAAGGTGTGTGTTGCTTTAGTTTAAAGGTGATGGGTACATATCAAAGGCTTACTGTCATGGTCTCGGGCCATGTGGGCCCAGTATTCTCAGCTTTTGTATGTTTTGTATTTCATTCCCTAGTCATGCCTTGGTTCCTAGGATTATTTAGTTATGATGATCCTTATTTGGTTACCTCCTGTGTGCCCCTGTGTATCTGTGAGCCCTCGTCTCTCCTTGTGTTTTATTCTATGTTTTCCCCAGCCCGTTATGTCTGTGTCCTCCCCGTGCTCTCTCCCCTCCTGTTTGAACCTCTGTACTTCCTGTTTTACTTTGGGACTCCCGCACCTGTATACGACATGTTATGTTCACCCCGCCCTGTCTCGTTATAATTATCAGTGTCACCTGTGTTCCCCATGTGCTCCCACTTCCCTCGTTAACCCTCTGTGTATTTATGTCTGCGTCTCTCTCAGTTCTGTGTCGCGTTCTCCCTCATGCTGTGTGTGATTCTCCCTGTGTTTCTTGGTGAGCTTTATATTTAGTTTTCCCAGTTTAGTTTTGTATTACCCGTGATCTGCCTTTCCAGCAATAAAGCTGTGATTTTGAGTTTATCCCCTGAGTCCGTGGGTTTGCATTTTGGGTCCTCATCCTGCCTGCCACACAGCGAGCCATGACACTTACAGTACATATTTGTTTAGCTAGCTATGGTTTTCATATCTACAATATCTCTCTATTGGTAGATTAGCTTAGTCAGAGCATGTAACTCAAATGTGCTACTGTAAAGTAACAAATAGTCATGTTCAGCTGCATGTTAACGCGTGTCTGATTAGCCAGTCACATGTTAGCAACTCGGTGCATTTAGACATGTAGAAATGGTCAAAATAACCTGCTGAAGTTCAAACTAAGGATCTGGGGAAAATGGTGATGAGGTGACTCTGAATGTGTCATTGTTGTTGGTGACTGACAGGCTGGTCTGAGTATTTCAGAAACTGCTGATCTACTGGGATTTTTCCCGCACAGCCATGTCTGCGATGATTTGCAGAGACCGGTCCAAAAAAAGGGAAATGAGCAGCAGTTCTGCCGTCTTCATGCTAGAGGTCAAAGGAGAATGGTCAGACTCCTTTGAGCAAATAGGAAGGAAATGGTAACTTAAAACGTACTAATTACAAACAGTATGAAGAACGGCATTGCTGAACACACTACATGTCAAACCTTCAGGCAGATTGGCTACAGCAACAGAAGAGCACACTAGGTGCCCCTCATGTCAGTTAAGAGCAGGAAACTGATGCATTTCACACGGGCGCGCTAAAGTTGAATAACAGAAGATTGGAAAAACTTTGTCACAGTTTGGTGTATAGAACATGAAAGCACAAATCCATCGTGACTTGTGTCAACAATTCACGCTGCTGCTGCTACTGCTGCTGCTGCTGGTGTAATGGTGTGGAGATATTTTCTTGACACGCTTAATAGCAGCTGTTGCTCACCATGTCTTTATGACCACAGTGTACCCCTCTTCTAATGGCTGCTGGATATCCAGCTGGAGAATGTGCCATGTCACATAGGCAAAATTATCTCGAATGTATTTTTGGAACATGAGTTCACTGTATTCAAATGACTCCACACTCATGAGGTGGAGATTCACATATTGGATGTGCAGCTGACAAACTTTGTCATCATATCAATACGAACCAAAACCTCCGAGGAATGTTTCCAGCACCTTGTTGAATCTGTCATGTATAATTAAGGCTGAACGAGTTCCAGCCTGGCACTGGAAAAGTGTACATAATGAAGTGGCTGGTGAGTGCATGTGTAGGTACTGTATATCATATTTTGATGCAGAAACTCCACCACTGCAGGAATGTGATAAGTACAATATAGAAAGATTAGTGTGTTTATAGAAAAAAAATTTCCTGGGACTACTGACAGACTCTTTCAAAACAAAGATTGTCATCAGTCTGGGGTGTGCCCAAAGAAAAACAAACACATGCATGTACGGCTCAGCTGAAGCAAACATTTACCCGTCTTCTTTCTGCTACTATTGTGTAATAGATACTATGTAATTGTACTGTTTGTTTGTGTTGTGTTGAGACCCATTTACCACAACTTGTTTTCAATGTGGAACAAGACATCAACCCACTAAACAAACATTCACAAGCAAATATTGAGAATCTAAAATATTTTCATGCACACAGTATGGATGCATATAGTGCAGTTCCACTGAAACCTCTGCATAAATGTAAATGTTTTACATCTAGTGTATCTGTTAGCAAGTTTTATCCAATATGAACGAATCGCAGAAGACATGTCTCTGATGTTTTTCCATCTTTTGGTGACCCTGTCTCAGGATCCTGGCCAGACATGACCGATGACAGATGAGGGTGTGGTGTGGCACATCTCACACATGCACACCAGCAGAGTGTCGTTTTTATTAGAGCACTCCAAGAATTTGATTATAACCAAAGGCCTTGCATTTCTGGCAGTTTCAGGATTGACCTCCATTGTCTGTACTTCCCAGAGATAATAGAAGATGTCATCCAGTACATTTTCCCCAAATGCCCGGAAATCTTTGCTTCTGTGGCCACACAGAAGAGCGTTGTAGGCTGGGTTTACTCATGTATACCCATGTGAAAGCTTTAGTAATGTTTTACTCGTTATCCACTCATAGTTAAAGGATGTTCAGACTCCTCAGTGGCTTGCTGGTAAAGTGAAAGAAAACCAGCGCATTCATGTATGAATGCACATTATAAATTATGAACACAGTTAAAACAAGACTAGTTACAACAGTAGATTAGTAGATTGTAGAAAACATGCACCAGATGGCCCTGTCAGCAGACAGAGCTTTATGGTAGCCTGGAAAATTACCATCACCGTGTTGATCTGAAGCTGTCTCCCATTTCTGTTGGAGTAGCTCTGCATGATATCCACGGTAGGTTTTGTTTCGCTGTGTAAACAGCTCTCCTCTCTGCTAGATGCAGATGTTGAGATTTCTCTTTGAGTGGTAATGCCGGTAGTAAGCTGGCTGGCGTACTAAGGGATAATTATGGTTTTCTTATTGGTGGCGGCAGCGGTGGTGGTGGGGAAATGGGCTGGTGCATACAGAGGGTTCCTTCTGCTACAGATTTACAGGATGGAGCCTGTCTGGTTATGAAACGTGACATGGGGATGTGGCTGGCTATACCAGCTGGAAACAATGGTCTCTCTCACCGTATAGCATTCTTTCCACTCTTTCTTACTAAACTTTCTCTACAAATTACATGTTTTTGGGAAACAAAACCTTCCACAAAGGTCATCTCACATTGTGCGTCATCAATCTTATATATGTTGAAAGCACAAGTACAAATATTGAACGGGGTCAAATGGCTACAGTAACATTTGTAATCAACAAACAGCCTCACAACATGTATAGTTCAGATAGGTAGATATTTTTTATTAAATATGAAGAGCTGTGAAGTTTTCTAAAGATTTCTCCCTTTCGTTGGGTCTACAGGTGTTTTCCCAATCCATAATGCATATGAGAAGGAAATGGCTTAGACAAATTCAATCAGTGCTTTCCCAGGATTGGATTTGGACGATGGTTGATATGTTTAGATGTAAATTCTATGCTTCTTTAAATCAATAAGCTCCTCGTTGGAGTGCTCTTTGTGTCAAGCAGAAAAATTGGTGACTTGGGCTCAGTTTGTGGAAGCAAATGTGAAACAGTCGAGCAGCAGCAGCCAGCTTCCGAGCACGTGGTGTTTTCGCTTGCACTTCCTGTATTTATTATCAGCAACAGCATTTAAAGCTTAAATCATTGCTGAAATAGCATCCTGCTAATATTGTTAAGGGTCAGCAGCTCCCTCTGGTCAACATGGTTAATTTAATACCAGTAGACAGTACTGGGAGGAGAGTTGGAGATATGGAAAAGGACAAAACCTAATCTAATATGCTGGTTGCATTTTTGTACATACATAAGTCATCAGTTTATGTAAAGGTGTACAGGCAATGTCCTCCACAATTACAAAGGTAGCCCACCCCTAACCTACCCCTGTCCCGACTGGGATAAACCTTGTTCCATGTACTGACTGAAATATGATAGTATTAATCATAATTGATTATGCCTTGATTATGGCGCTCGGAGCAAGTCATTCAGGACATTCAAGCACTTCATGTTACTACACACTGTTACTCTCTGTTTAGGTTTGGTAACATCTGGTTTAAATTCAGGATTCAGGCACAGTTTACATTAGATTTCTAGCTACAGACAGAGCAATCATTTATATTAACTGACAGAGTAGATTTATCTATCTCTCTATCTGGTGCAACGATACACAAAATTCACGGTTCGGTTCGATACTTTGGTGCCACGGTTCGATACTTTTTTCGATACAAAAAAATGTTCATGCCTTTTTAATTTGTCATTTATTAAAATTATAAATATATATTTTAACTCAGAAGTACAGTTTTTAAATTTAATGTTGCTGAAACAACAAAATAATTTTTAAAAAAATCTATCTGATCGAGAAATCACTCATCTTTGGAAAAGAGAGTTTATTACAGAGAAATGGATCTTTCCAAAATAAAAGCTATACTATATGCTTCTTCTGGGCTATATTCTCAGCAGCATATTAAACATATCAGGTCCCCATAAGGAGCATCGTGTGTGTGTGTGTGTGTGTGTGTGTGTGTGTGTGTGTGTGTGTATGTCTATATATGTGTGTATGTATATGTGTATATGTGTATGTGTGTGTATATATATGGCTGAAAATGAAATCAGCGATAGTTCCTAAATATATAAATTTGCTTTTAGTTAATTTTTGTGCAGAAGTGTACAAAAGTAAAGTGCAGCATTGAGATTTGCAAATTAGAGGGTCATGTTTAGATATGTGTGACTTAAATTCTTGGTAATACTAAGCGAGCTCTGTCAGGTGCCTCGGGTTGATATGCCCTTTACCCACATCACCTTTAACCCTGACTCTGTAGAGCATGGGTTGAAAAATGCGGTTGTCTGTCTTTAACGGAGGTCACTCTTTGTCCCTTTTTTGTCCAAGCTTATTGAATACCAACACAAAGGCGACCATAAAAGCAGAGTAGTTTTCTTTTGGAATGAGGCCTGCCTGTTTGCTCTCCATAAAAAGGATTCGAATGGGCTTATGCTTGGTGATGATTCAACTAGATCAGATAACATTGGCTTATTTCCAATGAGGTGATTACTTAGCATAAATAGAATAGATTGACCATTTCTGGGCAGCGCTCAAGCATACAATTTGAAATCATCAATGAAGAATTCACGCCCTTTCAGTCAGACTCTGAAAGTAAGAATTTAATGGGCTAAAGCACAGAGCCAAAACAGATTGTGTCAAGGTCTAAAAATCCAGGCGCTGCACTGTATCTAGTCGCTTGACAGGACACCTCTAGTTGCTTCCTGTTAGGCTCCTGGTGTTTTTGGCTACCCAGCAGATACTTACTCCTGCTTTGTTTCCCGAGAGGCTGAAGATGTCATTCTGCTGCTTAACAGACTGCTGGTACACAACATACGAAAAGTATCCGTGAGTCAATATGGAGAAAGGATGTCAAACAAGTGGTCTCGCAGCCCCAGCTAGCTTTCCTGTCCCTGGTTTGGTGATGCAGAGCTAAGACAGTAGTGATTTTTTTATTTTTTTTGTATTTTAGATCCGGACAAGTCATTAAGATTTTGTAACTAAGCAATAGTAATTTAAAACTGTACAGGTGAAGGGTCGTCAGCATGATAAATAATAACAGTAGACTCAGAATGTGGGACAGCTGACAGGTATTACTAAATATCACTTATTGTTCTTAAGCATCTCAGTTTGTTTGTCGTCTGTTTTGTAAATGAATCACTCATTAAATATGAGAACATGACAGATCACCTGTAGTGGCTTATATTCTTTACATTCATTGGACTGTGCTCTGTGAATATGTCCTCAGGCTGTTAATACAGAGGTCTGCTGGAACTTCCTCAATCATTCGAGAGCTACCTGGATGTTAGCCTGGAATCATGCATAAGCACTCAGTTTTATGTGTGACACATCAACATAATCTTTGCTCATTGCCTTGTGCCATCCTCTGGATTTGCCTTACAGTGGGTTTGTCCAGAAAATGAAAATGAGAATCAAGTTTAAGGGTTTTTATTTATTTTTTTGCAAAGGCAGGTGTATGTTAGTGTAACTTTTTCATTTTAGTCACATACACATATGATGGTTACCACACTTGTCATAGTCATTGTCTTTTCTTCTGGAACTATCCGTTTTGAGAGCTCCCAGTCATCTCACCCTCCCTTTTCCTTGACTCCAGGACCTATACTTCCTACTGCTCAGAAGCAAGCACACAGTGACGTTGGTTGGTTTTGTATGGCTGCTGTTCGAGGATTCAGTGACGCCAATTTACAAGGGTGCTATGTGATCCTTTCATTTGCCAGGCTTTTATAGTGAAAGGCCTGGCAGTCAGTGCAGCAGTTTCAATCCTACTTGCTGAGAGACTCCGCTCTATTGAGGCATACAGCCCTGTGTGTTGTCCCAGCTCCATGCCACAGAGCAGCCACAGGTTTGATGGTTCTGCTTTTTTGCTATGGTTACTTTAGAGTTGAAGTATAAAAAGCAGTGTAAGAGTCAGGCCCTAGAGCTTTGACATGTGGTCAATGAGAGTCTTTGCAGTGTGGATTGGTTACCTAAAGACTAGACAAACCCATTAAATACATAAGACAATGGGTCATCCTTTCATCAGTGATTGAAGTTTTGTTTTTGTTTTTTAAATTTCTTTCCTTGTGTGCGGTCATTGAGGGGGAAAAATGGAGCTTATTGGCTTTGTTCTCCATTTGCACTTCAGGCTTTTCTCTGCTTGTGTTTAGATTTTCCACTTAAATTCTAAGAGCCAATAAAATCATCTCTTAACAGGTTTAAACTAAATTCCTTCTAATCTCCTCTATTGGTAAATCTAAAAATAAGTTTTAAAAAGCCTCTTTCCCCACAAATTATACTTTTACTAGACAATTATGGCTTCTTTTACAGCTTAGTCCAGGAAGCCAACACGAACATCTCTTCTCACTCCACCAGTCCCATGAACAAATCTTATGGATAAGCCAAAAACAGGTCTACTTTCCTGTGTCTTTAGTACAGTTTAAAAAGAAAAACTGCTGAATGTTATTTTTTTTCACTTCACTGTATAGTTTGTTATATAGGAAGATATATTGCCAGATGGCAAATAGAAGGACTGCGAGTCCATTGATAGGTAGTGTCCTTGAGATCTAGTGTAGGTATAATAGCTCCCTTGTTCCCTCGTAGACACACTGTCTGGACTGTTTCACTTCACTTTAAACTGCTTTTTTTTTCTCTCTGCCTTACTCTTCCCTCAGCTCTTTTTATGGCACATGGCATCCGCTTCAGTTGCTATGCGAGAGACAAGTATGAAGTGGTGTCTTCCACACACTGCACACTGGGGCAATGATATAAGCAAGTGGAGGAAATGAGGTTTCTATTAACAGTGGTGTGAAGTTCAAACTGCTTCTATTGAGCTTCAGGACAGCACCTTCTCGTTCTGTTGCTTAGAAATGGACAACAACGTGCAAATTCTCCCCTTTGTATTTTATTTCATTTTTTTGATTTTTTTTTTGTATTATTTTTTGAGGAATTTAATTTCAAATGTCAGCTTTTAGAAGGATTATGTTAAATTTTGTCAAAACGATGGTCAGTTGCTCTCTTTGGTTTTTAGCATATGGTTGTGAGGACCTCAGCTCAAATGTTTTCTTCAAAAGTAGAGCAGGTATTTAGGCCATGTTCTGGTTTACATGCGGACAGTTATAGGAAGCATAAATTTGTGCTTTGTCTGCTTTTGTTACTGGAAGCTGAGCTGTAGCTGTCTGGCTCTTTAGTTTGTTTGTTGAGCAGGCATGCGAGAGAAATAATTTGCATAACTGTACAGGAGCTCAGAAGCTTGTATTATTCAGTTAATGTGACCACTGTGGTCATCCATATGGCTGCTTCCTGTAAAACTTAGAAACACTGGTGTAATCACAAATTCTAAAGAGATCAGGCGTAAATTTGATCCGTATTGAAAACGTTATTTTAGGTGTTGTAAAAGCAGCTCAACAATTCATGTAGTAGACCTCCACAAGAAGTTGTTAAAATAAAAATATGCTAGACATGCTGCATTTGGCAGAGTAGAAAATGCTTTGGGAAGAGGTCAGAGTGACACGTGAGGACGTTTGGTTCGTATCCAGAATAATGCAATTATAAAAAATTGAGAAAAAAAAATTAATAAACCCGACACTTATGAGCTCTGAGAAGCTAAAAGCAGTGTTTTGCAAAAAATAAAAAAACAGAGACCAAACGTTGCTTACTTGAAGAAAAGAAATAATATCGAACCTTCCCTTAGAATCCATTCAGCCATCCGTCCATAATTTTTGGCTTATCCAGTTCTGGGTCCCAGTGGAGTTGGAGCCTCCCCACCTGTCACACAGCGACTGTCCCAGTTGTCAAAGGTTAATTTCTCCTAGAATGAAAAATGAAAAATATTTAAAACCATCTGGATCTTTGATTCAGATCTAACAGAAAGTTGATCAGAAGAGAGCCAGGATCCTGCACATAGCAGACAGGGTTTTTTATGCATAGATTTTACACAAGTATGAGAGTTCAGGTGTGAGTAAACCTGTGCTCTGTGACTGATTTGGATATCTCTTTATGAGCCCATAAAGTGCCTGACTATTTGTTCCCTTGTGTGTAGTGTAAAGCATATGAAAAAGCCCTTAAAATCAATTGAGCCTTAATTTTTTTGCCATGTTTTATATGAAACCTGTGTTCGTTTTGTGATTTTGTGTGTGTGATTTTGAAAATCTTTATCATTTTCGTTTTTCTCTTTCCTTTGTCTTGCCTTCTTCCATCCTTCAGGTGCCTTGCAGGACTGGAGTTCCCGACCTCTGTGCTGAGTTAAATCCTAAATCCTGGTGGGATCACGACTGACCTTTGTTGCTCCGTCATCGGCTCCTGTTTCCCTCCCGCTCTTCCTCCAAACTTCTCTCCTCCCCTTTCTTAAACTCTGTTCCCCTCCTCCTCTGTGTCTGTCGTTCCCGGGCTTATTACTCACTGAAGGGAGCAGCACAGTAGCTGGCAAAGGATGAAGCGGGTCTGCCTGCCAACACCAGACAGAGGATAGAAGCCACAAAAGGACTAGCAAGGGGGGCAAGAGAGGCCAAGAGGAAGAGAGACTGAGAAGAAATCTATCAGAGAGAACCACAACGAAAGTGTGAGAAGCAACAACAATCAAGATGCCTCGCCGGAAAGACAGAAGTTTCATCAGCTAGGAAGGTGCCACTAGCAGATCTATAACTCTGAACATTTTTTTAAACAAACTTCTAACCTGCACACACAAAAATAAGTTGTGGAGACAGATGCTCCTACCCTCTGGAGTCCTTGTTAACACCTGCTATGCCTCTGTAAAAAGTGTTAGCCATGCCAGCCAAGGGAAAGTACCTGTTGAATGACCAGGAGCTCAGAAATGAGGCACTCTACCGCAAATACTCCTGCATCAGCCAGTATCAGCCGCTGGTACTCCTGCTGGGCCTCTCCATGCTCTGCTGTGTAATTCTCCTTATTCTGTTCTTTGCCCTCCGATTGGTGAGTTTTAACATACACATTTGTTTAAAAGTTACACTGACTGCAAACACTGGAAAGCATTATACCTTTTAAATATGAATCCCAGTCTGTGATTTTTAACAATACAGTGATTATATTCATGACCTCTGAGGCAGAGGAGGGGAGTCATTGGAAATGATCAATAGTTCTTTTGAATTCCTTCATGTGACTAATCTTTGGGCTTCAACTGCATAAAAGGTATTAATTGGTATTAAAATGTCTTAAGTCAGTTTTTCATATACTAAGATATGGGCACCTGGGTTTTATTAATTGTACTTGACATTATAATTTAAATCCTCCAAAATATGATTGCTAGGTTGCACTGTTGAGTCATGAAAATTGGCTCCTTTGCCAAGATTTTACCCAACAGCTGAATCCAGCATGCAGGTTTTCAGCCACACGTGGTGCATTTTGTGTGCAAAGTGTTTCCGGTGTGGCACAGTAGGAATCAAGAAAGTGGAATCCAGTGCAAGTTCCAGTTCAAGTAATTCTTGCAAAGTAGCTTGACTAGATTAGATTAAATCACCAAATATGCTATAAACTTACTGGAACTCAGATTGTTGTTGTTTTTTAAATCAGCCTTACTGATTTGCCTATCTAGGAATAATGCAGTGAGTGTAAGGAATAACTGAATTTCTGAAAATTGGTAGCCTCCATAAACTGTTGTATAACAATTAAATTGAAAAAAAAAAAAATGCAAAATGCACAACCTGACTTTCACAGCATGGTTTCTTATGACAATGGCACCAAGATGCTACACATAAACAGCAGCTCTTGTAGTCATAAACTCAGTTTTTCTACCTGGCATTTTCCTTTTAATTGATGAAAATATGTTAGAAAAGCAAATTAAAGAAATCACTCATCCAAGACAGTATGCAGTTAATAATTAAGATGCTCTAGATTCAGCTTGGTTCAAGTGTTGTTTTAAGGCACGTCTTAGAAGATGTTTATTATTTAGTCAAGGAAAGAACCTGCTGAGCCAACATACAAACACACCTGCAGTTTTCCTGCTTTTTGCATCACTGTTAGTTTTTATTGCTAGGTGACACAAATTGCTGTTGCAAGTATTGACGTGCACCAACGATGAAACATCATTTATGTTTCTTTGAGAGTTATTTTAAAGACCTACAGACCTGTCACATCCTGCTTTAACGATGATAAGTTTTAGTTAGTCGATTGGTGTTTGGGGGAGAGATTTGGCACATTAGGACAGCAGCAGTAGCGTGGTGTGTTATGAAGCAGGATGTGGCTGGATGTTCAGTTTGAAACCTTAGGTCACCAGTGAAAATGTGGGAGAAAAAAACAACACTCCTCTATTTTGATAGCTGCTTGAATAAAGCACTGTGGGTACAGATGTAGAGGAGTGTGAATGAGTGAGTGATTGTGTAACTGTTTTGATGTGAAGGAGGATGTATCTGAAGTAGGCATGAATATGGGGAATGCAAATTTCAGTTTCAAGATTATATAAGGTTATAATGTTTTTGTGCAGGAAACGGCGTGAAGTGTATGTTGTCTCAGTGTCTCGTTTATCCACAGAGAGATGTGAGGTCAAGGTTGGCTAGAGAGGGCTCAGAAATACTTGCGTTTAGTTCCTTTTTTCCTCTGAGGCACGGTCTCTCTGTTAATTGTTTTACCCAGCAGTTAAAACTTGCATCAACTTTGTTGGAGATTTGAATAGAATAAAACAAATCAAGAGAAAACTAAGACATGCAGTAAAATGTTTAAAACAATGCAGCTGTCAGAGCACAGCGACTGCAATTGTGCTTCCTACCGTGACAAGAAAAGACATGTATTCATTGAGTTCTGCTGTTCAGCGGCATGCTGTTGATTTTTGGCATGATGGCAGGCAGCTGCTACAGCTTCTGTCACCGTAGCTTATATTACTTTCTCCTGCTGGAAAAATCATTTTAACCTTCCTTATATTGTGTTGCTGCAGTCTTTTTGGCACACTCCTTTTTTTCATGTCTCTCTCAAACATTGGTTCCATCACTCTTGTATCCACTTTACACACATTCACGCTCGCACGTCCATGTTGGTAACATGTAGCTTCTCATTTGGATTTCAAAATATGTAAAATCTATTCACACCTTCAGCAATCCCCTGGCATACCATTACACACTCCTTTTTTTTCTGTCCTCTCTTCTGCGCATGCAGTTGCCAGGGGTACAAAGGAGTTAAGAGAAAATGTTGGGTTGGAGTTTGTATAACACTTATTAAATGCAAAGGAGGGGCACAGTGTCGCTTAGGGGGTGGCCATCAATGTCAGGCAGTCACTTTCGACTTATGTAACTCTTCTTTAGTCGTGGATATTGGATGATAAATGAAGGAAAAACTAGAGAAAACTGGCATTAAAAGTGTGTCTTCTAACACCTGTCTCGGGTCCTGATTGCCTGGAAGGTTCTTTAAATTTTATCCAAATACAATGGCTATAGCATGTATAATAACACTCTTAGACCTAAATATGTAACTCCTATAAATGCATTCACTGTGGCCTTGAAACCTGCTTTTGCTGTCTCCATATAGTTGCTTTCATTTTTATTAAACTTACTGCAAAACGCCCCTTTTTCGAATGTCAGTGATGATGCTGAATCACAGAAATAAAAGTCAGAATGATCAGTGCAAAGTCTCACAGAACTTTAAACACCCTGGCTAGTTTTGTGTGATTTCCCCCCCCCCCCCCCTTGGTGTGCCACATGTTAAACATTAAAGCCGTATCTGCTCACGTGGATTTCTCCGCAGCTGAAACGAAGTAATTGTGCTTTTGCTGCCGTCAGAAAGGTTTTGTCAAGACTCGCATCTACACGGGGAGCGGAAAATGCTTTAGTTGAGATCTGGCCTTTTCCAGTGCTGCCATGGTAACCAGAAAGATCAACATACAATGCAGAGATGGCCTTCTCCGCTCAGAGATCTATTGACTCTGACTTTGTGCGTCTGTCTCACTCCTGAGCGCTCTTTTAACCCCTTACTTTCTCTTGTGTCCTCCCTCCAACACCTACTCTCTCTCCCAGTTAACGCCAAGGCAATCACACATCATGTGCACACATCGACGAACTGCTGTTCTCATGCATGTAATTACCTACGCTTTTGATACACAAACACACACACAAAAACGCTCTTCTTTTCACAAATGCATTCTTTTTTTCCCCCCCTTTTGTGCCAGCTTCTCACTGTGCAGTAACTCAATTAGGAAGATGTTGACCTGGAGGCAACAGCACATGAAGCAGAGACAACTGTGAATAAAAACACGCAGTAATCTCACATAGGCCTTTGTTCTCAGGAGCATTTTATGTTGATTTTTTATTTTTTTTACCTTCAGCTTCAACTGCAGTGTACGAGTTCACCAACAATACAAAAATTATTGAGCTGCTCGTTAAAATATTTTTTAAAAAGTATATAAGTAGACTCTACAGTACATGGAAGCAGGTGAAAATATAGATTTTTCACACAAAATTTACAAATACTTCACATTATTGGCAAAATCCATAATGTTTGCTTTTCATCTTGTGGGAAATAAAGGTGGTTATTGCAGGAAGTGCTATTATTAGTTGCGCTTCTTCATACTAGATGGCTAACATAGTTCTTCTGCCACTGATACACCTGTGGCCCATGCACAAATGTAGCTACTGACAGCTACTGACCTGAAACTTGCCTTATAATGTGTTTAAATACTAGCAGCTGTCTCTTGTTAAATCTGACTGTAAATACTTGTGATATAACTTATGTTATACAGCAGTCCTCTGTGGAAAAACCTCTGCTTCAGTTGAGCAAACTTCCAAGATGTTATCTAAACAATATGTTGTAATTTAAACCTTGGAAACCTGGTTGAGGATAAGGTGTTGATCATCTTCAACCAGGCTTGAAAGACACTGAGCAACCCTGTAAGAGTTTAACAAATTGTGTTTTTATTTTTCTCTCCCTGGCTTCTGTTATAGGGAGCCGACAAACATTATGTCTTTGTGAGTGTGGTGAGCGCCAGCCTGTGTGTGTTCCTAGCTGTGTTTGTGCTGGTGTGTACAGACGTACTCGCACAGCGATGGAGGCGTCTGCTAGGCCTGATTGTATGGGCAACACACCTCACCTTGGGCTACACCTTCATCTTCAGTGGACCTATTGTCTTACCTTGGGACCAGGTAACTTCACTTTACAGCAGAGTTTAAACTGAAGTAATGCAAGCCTTTTCCAGAGGCAAAAATCTTGGGAAGCTGTGTAAAATGTACACAAATACTTAAATCATTTAGTCCTGAAAACCATATATTTGCTAGAAAAACTACAAACACAATACACTGAATGGTAGAAATAAAAATTTAAAAATCAATTTTTCCACTTATCCACTTTTTCCTGCTTGTCCAATCGAGGGCTGCAGCTTAGCACAGGCACCATTCAGACTTACATTTTACCTGCGACCAATATAGAATTGCCACTTTAACTATCTTTCGACTGTGAAAGGAAGCCAGAGTAGTTTTAGAGAACCCCCAGAGGCACCTACACAGAAGTACACATTGGATTCAAACCCAGGACCTTACGCTTATTTTAAATTTCAGGGACGAGGTATGTTTCCCACTGTGTTGGATTTGTTCTTCTCCTTTATTTATTTTTTTCATCGAGGTGGTCGGCTCCTCAACACCTGAAGCCCTCCCTTCTGTTGCTGGGTTTCGTAATGTCCCAAACATTATCAGTGGGTAACAGGCCTGGACTGCAGGCATCGGTTTTATATCTGACTCTCTGCTACAAACCAAGGCTGTTAAGAAATATATGGAAATTTTTTGACAGTCTTTTTCTTGAAAATGTCATAAGTTTAACAACCTTTTCCTGGCATCTTTTATATTGTTGTGCATTAATGGTACTCTCTTACTTATGTACTGTGTACTGTTAACAACCCATATGGTCCCTGTCCTCTTTAGACCGGTGTGCGTCACTGATGCTTTCCAAAAGTAAATTTCAGACCACAGGGCAGGTTTTCACTTTGCCTCCATCCATCTTAAGTGAACTTATGCCTAGGTTGACTTTACTGGTGTTTGTTTAGAGAGTTATTCTTTGCATAACTGATTTTGAATCTCCATTAGTGGTTGCAGGGACTGTGCAGTGCTATGTGAGATCAAGAACATCATGGACATTCAATATTAGCTTTTGTTTTTTTTGTTTCTGCATGTAGTATATTTCCATTTAGAAGAAAAAAATGATGAATATTTATACTTTCTAATTCTCACCAAGTTGCTGGTTTGGTTGCGTAAAACGGATTTTTTTTCTTCTCATAAATCTTCTACAGCTTAGCTGTGAAATGTCTTTTAGCTTTGGATCTGTGACTAAACACCAGATGATGTAATTGTTCCAAAAACTAGGAATGATTTGAAATGACTCAGTCCTTTCCTATATGTTCCCAGGTGCCTTTATTCCTCTTCATCATCTTCTCTGTATACACAATGCTGCCATTCCAGATGAAGGACGCTGTAGTGCTGAGCATCATTTCCTCTCTGTCCCACATTTTGGCCATCACGATACACCTCAAAGTTTACAGCACAGAGACCAGTTACCTTGCCAACCAGGTAAAACCATTCGAATTGTTCTAGTAATTCTAGTTCTTACTGCTTCTGTGATGTTAATCAGTCTGTGATTGTTGCTTTAGTGTGAAGAATGTGTTCAGCACTTCAGGTCAATATAATTTGTAGGAAAATGGCAAGTTGCAGTTCATAATTACAAGAACATAGGAATCCTTCAGAAAACACTGAAAACTTACAGATGTGAATCTCAGTGTGTGATGTGATGATGTCAAAATATTGTGTTTATTACTGGCCAAGTTAAACACAAAAAAATGGACCAGTAGAAAGCCAAAGCCATTGACGTAGGAACTTGAGTATCATTAATTTGTAATGTCCCGTTCCAGCAGGCACACAGAGGTTCAGATTCATGCCTGCGTGTGTGTGTTCGTGCATAGCAAGTGTTTCAACTTGAGCTCTAACATCTGCTGCTGTGCCTCTTTCTCTAGCTCCTGTCCAACCTAGTGGTGTTTCTGTGCGGCAGTGTGGTGGGAGCCTTTCATAAAGTCCTAATGGAGAAAACCCTGAGGCAGACTTTCCAGGACACCCTGAGGTCCCTGGGAATGCGGATGAAGCTCGAGATAGAAAAGAGACAACAGGTAATACAGTGGCTTTCATTGTGTGGCATGCATGCTTTAATGTGTGTTGTATGAAAATTTGTTTCTGCAAATAGGTCTGCAGTGCAATGACTGGATAAAGAGTGGCTTGGGTAACGTGGTGCTTTATCATGAGATTTCACAGTTTTTGTCTATATTTTGAACCCTCACAGAATGTAAACAAACATTACAGACAAATGAAAATAGCTCATCATAATCGTTATTGCCGTACTCTTATTATTTTATTGCATTTAATTTCTGAGCTTTGCCTTTGGCTGCCCTTACGTTGACTCTTCCATGAATGTTTTCAATGGGACTACCAAATCCTTCTCAAATTAGATTTTCCTGTGATGCCTTTTAAATTACACGCATCTGTGCTGACTTCTTCTACTTCAGGAGCCTTTTTGCAACAATTTCCCCCTTTTATCATTTGTTTTGACTGTTGCTTAGTAGAGGACATAAAACATGCTGACAGGGAGGCTTCAGTGTTGCCTAGCAGGAAAAAAAAGGAATGATATAGTCGTTAACATTCAAACCTTCTCTTCTTGTTTTGAACTGTGGCTGGGAGGAGAGGGGAAGGGAGGGAGCGAGAGAAAAAGAGGAACCAATGACAATCGCACACTGTGTCAATTCCACTGGGAAAAGCCCAGTATGTTCCCCCGAAATGCTTCTTGGCAGGGTGTGAAGGACATCTAAATGATATTCAAACTGTTTGTTTATGCTCCCATGTGAAACCAACATTAATAAAATTGGTTTAATAACAATGTTTATACATGTTAAAATAAGTATCATACTAGGGATCGTTCATATACATTTTCATTCACATGTACACATTATATAAAGAATGACATTTCCAGAAGCACTTTACATACGGTCCTCTGTGCAAAGGTCCCTTTATGAGAGGTTTTTCTTTCTTTTTTTCTTTTTTTTTCTTCTGATAAATATTTTCCATTGTGACTAAAAAGCAGGTGATATTGTTGCAGAGAGGAGGAAGCATGAGCGCACACACACACACACACACACACACACACACACACACACACACACACACACGCGCATCTGTAAGGACTAACACATAAAATGCTTTGCCTTAGGTGAGTTCTTAACCCTCATGATCTCTCCCACATTGTTTGTGTTTAAATATTACTACATGTGGATTATTTGTTTTTACTTCGGAGTGGTAGTGACTCAGGAGGTACATCAGAGATCCACTAATCAGACGATCTGTTGTTACTGCTCCGGCTTCTCCTTTCTACATGTCGAGGTGTCCGCAATCCAGATACTGAAACAAACAAACAAATAAAAAACTTCCCATATATTTGTGTGTAGCAGCACAAGTATAATTATCATGAGAGTTTGTGTAAATGGGTGACCGTAATCTTTATGTGTAAGCTTTTTGAGTAATTAAGAAGACACAACTGTATGTTGTCTACTGTTTACACTCATTTAAATGGATGTGTGTGTTCTTACTTCTTAATTTCCCTTTAAATTAATTTGGAAAAAAAAAAAAGCGTGAGTATTTGGACTAAAAAAAAATGAGACTCAAAATTAATTTTCATTCTCTCAGGTCCTTGATATGTTTTGACAGCTTGGAGAGTGTCCACAAACCCTCCAGGGAAATAAGTCTTGTGACAACACACTTGGCTTTTCCAAAAAGTCAGAGACATTTCTCACATGTAAACTACTAAAGCACTAAATTTAGACACAAATCAGCTGGTATATAACATACCTTGCATGCCATGAAGTGTGGTAGTGGTATCTCTGTGCCAAGCGAGTGGAGGTTTGCCAGGTCCTGATTAGCTGAAGTAAATAAAAGGGTCCCAAAATAGAGCAATATTGTAGATCAGGGCTGCCCAATCCCGGTCCTCGAGAGCTACTATCCTGCAGCTTTTAGATGCATCCCTACTCCAACACAGCTGAATCAAATGGTTTGATTACCTCTTCAGCATGCCATCATGTTTGGCAAAGGCCTGATAACAAGCCATTCATTTGATTCAGGTGTGTGGGAACAAGGATGCATCTAAAAGCTGCAGGATGGTAGCTCTCGAGGACCGGGATTGGGCACCCCCTGTTGTAGATTATGAAGACAATCAGTGTTGTAGCAATACAATGACGAAGTTGTTTGCGCTCCTCCCCTTTCTCGTAAAATTTCTTCTGATTCGCTGTCAGTTGCAAAAAGGTTTAACATGAGCATCCATCACTGTAATAGTATGCCTATGTATATGGCATAAAAATGTATAAATAGGTCAACTAATTTATTCATGCACAAAGAACTGCACATCAACTTTTCATTTTAATGCTTTCTGTACAAATATCTTACTCAGATCTCATGATTATTGTCATCACAATTACAAATGTTTGTCCCCTAAGTCAATTAGCAAAAAAGACTAAGTACTCTTGCTCTAGTGTTTTGAAGGATTTTTAAAATGCCAATGAGACGTTTACCTCGCTGACTAAAGGAAATATATTTGAAGCACTTTGCAGTGACTTGTTGAATTAAAATATAACAAGCCTCGTCTCAGCCAGCGTAGTCAGATGATGTAACCTGCCGCCCTTCATATGATGTGAGAAGGGATTAATCATTTCTTTGGAAGTCAGATTTGTGTCTTAATGAAGCAGTCGAACTTTGAACATTTCTCAGGCCTCAGGGTATTATGGCTCATGCTATACACATATTTCTTCTGCTGTCTCATGTTAATCATGGACTAGATGCAATAGCAGCATGATTTGTATGTGTTTGGTGCCATTGCACCATTTTTAACCCAGTGTGAATATTCTGGTCTCTATATAAACCACTCCTGCTCTGAATGCTAAGTAAAGGTTCACAGGTGTGGGGACAGTGCTGAGGAAATAATAGGACTGATACAGACTGGGACTCAAAGTATGATGTGATTACAGACAGAATTAAAGATGGTCACAGGAAAAAAAATGTTTTAATTGGAGCTTTTGCTTCCTGTGTTCTGGTCATCATATTTGTGGATGTCTTCTGTTCTACCCTTTCTGTTTCTGGTAGACCTTTGTTCACTACAGGACCTGACCACTCATGGCTGTATACTGAGTGCAGCAGTCAAATAAGCTTAATTTCCTGACTCTCCTAAATTGCACTTATGTAACTAATTGTGTGTGTGTGTGTGTGTGTGTGTGTGTGTGTCTGTTTGTATTTGCAGGAGAACCTGCTGCAGTCTGTGTTGCCAGTCTACATCTCCATGAAGATGAAACTGGCAATAATGGAGCGCTTGCAAGACTGTAAAGACAAAGAAGAGCAACAACGGCTCGTCAAAGATAACAACTTCAAAAGCCTCTATGTCAAGAGGCATGAAAATGTCAGGTACAACCGCAACCATCTTTGGGATCGCAATATTATTTTAAATAATAACCTCGTTGTAGAAGCCTCATTTTAGTCAAAAAATGCATTCATTGTTCTGGCAGCAGATATTGGCTGTCCAATCTGACATTTTGGAAATAAGTGTCTGTGGCCTGAATTTGCTCTGCTTATAATTATTAACACTGACAGATTTCCAGACTAAATAAAAGACTACATTTGTGTAAGCTTAAAATGAATCACTTCAGATGGATTGTGACTCACATCTAGTGTGCGTGTCTTGTAAAAGACCCGCGTTTTAAACAGTATTTTATTGTATTTATCACGTTGACTTTGAATTAGAAAGGACTTTTTTAAGTAATTAAAAGAAATGTATTGTATTTTTAATCTAAATGTAAATCCTCAGGCATCACATCTTAAAACAAACAAGGCAAGAAAAAAGCAGGGGGGAAAAAGCAATTCGAGACAAATTCTCTAAATACTGGAGATTACTATGTCTGTTTTCCGAGCAGTGACCCAAATATAGCTCTGCTTTATGAGGTTTTCATTAATTTAGCAAGTGCTGACTGATATCAGGACAGCTGAAAGCGAAATGATTTTTCTGATGCGGAAACAGGACGCCGTTCTCATCTCACGTCACTAAAAGCATTGCAGGTTTTCCTAAGAGCAAACTCAATACTCTGTAAAGGCAGTTGTTTTTTAACAATATTCTGCACGTGGACGCAAAATGAAACCGTAATGGCATTAAACACAACAAAACTAAACTATTTTCTTTTTAAGATGTTTGAAGAAATGCTTGAAGATCTATAGAGGTTTTGAATTTTGCAATCAAAGGTCCATTGTGGCATCATCTTTGCTTCCATGTTCATTTAAGGCCACTGCAAAAAGGTGTTAAATGATAGGCCGTGTCATATACAAGTCTCTATAATTACCTGAGTCAGTCCAGTAATTAGCTGTGTTCTCAGTCTCCTGAAACACCTGGCTCACTTCAGTCACGTAGTGGAAGCAGGTGCAGTATCTGTGTTCATCCGCTGGTCACTTACGGCCAGTGTTACTCAGGCCAGGCTTCAACGGTGTCAGTAATCAGCTCCACTCGGTGCATTTGCCTATATGTACACAAGCTATGAATATTTGTGGTTGTTTTTAATAGAGTTTAACAGTTCCAAATAAACTGAACCATGGGTATTCTTGGACATAGTTGATGGCTTCTTTAATAGTTCCCTTCAGTAGTCTTTTCTAAGCCAGATAAAACAAATCACTTCATGCTTCGTGCAGGATTAATCACGACTGTTGACATAACCTCTAATATGGTCAGGTGATTGTATTCACTTAGCTGGTGTGAATACAGATACGTTAAGACAATGAATCCATTGCTCTCTTTTTGTTTGAATTCATGCCAAGCTTCTAGTCTTTATTTTGGTGGTGTCAGGGTCTTTAATAGGTCAGATAAGATATCAGTGTTCCTTTGTGGTTTGCTGATGGGTAGTTTTAATAATGCCTGGTCTGTGTTTCAGCATTTGAACCAAACATGCCTTTAAATCAGGTCTACTGAAGTTTAATGGGTGATAGTACAGATATTTTTGCCCGATCAATCCCGATCAGCACAGCCCATAATGGTCACAATGGATCATAATGGGCTGTGCTGAGAAAAGCTGCTGTTTTGGGGCCAAATTTGAAGGACTAAAACTGTTTGAGCTTTATGGCCATTAGTATCCTCCAGTTCACTGCACATTGGTTGATTGTTAACAGAACCTTCATGAAGTCCTTGTCAGCATCTATTGTTAATTGGTTGAGTGACGAAAGCCAATGATGAAAGACAGGATTTGTTGTTCTGCCAGTATTTGTTCTTTTTATCAGCCTGGGCATGTGAATCGCAATCACATGGGTTTGGCTAAGTAAGCTAAGCCTGGTGGTTTTCTTTAGGAATCTCCTCTTTTAGAATTTAAAGGATGGCTTAATTCAGTGGTTCCCAAACTTTTTTTTGCTAGGCCCCCCTTTGTTTTACAAGAAAAATGTTCCCTGCCATGGAGGGGCCCCACCCTTTGGGAAGGTCTGGCTTAATTAGTGGGATTCTTGTAGTTTCTACAATCAAAACATCACCAAACAATTTGAATTTTGAGTTATTCAGTCAGGACCACTGTAGTATTAAAAAAAAAAAAAGTTTGACATCAGATGTGTCATTGATAAAGTCAGAAGCATGTATGCATGTAAACTTTGCCAGCTCTAAAACCTATTTTGTTTGATAAATGCTTGTTGCACATGTTGAATGGGTATTCTTTCATTACATGTGAATATTTCTGTGTTAAATGTTCGTTCACTTAATATCTTTCAGCATTCTGTATGCAGACATTGTCGGTTTCACCCGACTGGCCAGTGACTGTTCTCCCAAGGAGCTGGTCATTATGCTCAATGAACTGTTTGGCAAGTTTGACCAAATTGCCAAGGTGAGTTAAGACATTAAATAAAAATAGCTTTTATATCCAAGTGTCGAATGCCCAAAGGTTGCACAAACACAAAACTTCCATTGTTGACAAATCTCAAACACACCAATTTATTTAGCCATGCTAGCAAACATGCTAACATTTCAGCCTTGTGGAAACAAAATAGAGATCATATACTGTACATCAGCGGTCCCCGACCCCCAGGCCACGGACCAGTACCGGTCCGTGAGTCTCTTGGTGCCGGGCCGCGAGAGTTGAGGCTCGGGTGTGAAATTTATGGTTTTCAGGGTTTTTA
This sequence comes from Rhamphochromis sp. 'chilingali', assembly GCF_963969265.1. NCBI lineage: Eukaryota > Metazoa > Chordata > Actinopteri > Cichliformes > Cichlidae > Rhamphochromis > Rhamphochromis sp. 'chilingali'. The sequence continues at coordinate 34,237,404 of NC_137933.1, read as the reverse complement.
TTGGTTTTTAGAGTTATTATTTTTTTTACTACTTTTAATCATTAACTCAGTTTCCCTGGGTCTTTTCCCGTTTGTTATGAATAAATCTTCTTTTTTTGGTACTGGTACTGGTTTTATTTTGTTGTATTTATCCGCGACACCTTAAAGGCCGTGAAAATATTGTCGGACATAAACCGGTCAGTGGCGCAAAAAAGGGTGGGGAAAGCTGCTGTACATGCTGCAATCTGTCAGATGATTGGCTTAAAACAATCACATAGTAAATCACTTTCTAATCTCATATCACCCTCTTAAAAATTTGCAACAGTAAGTATAATTCTTAAAACAGAGTAGTGCGTTTACAACTGAGGCTACAAGTTTCATCATAAACATTCTGTATCTTTGTATATATCATTGTTTGCATTGGTGCTTGTTCACAAATGGAAGTTTAAGATTGAACTCCTCTCTGACAAAGCTTAGAAAGATCACCCCCTCTGGCAGGAAGAGTTACATGCTCAAGACCAATTAAATGAAGATGCTAGGGGAGCCATGTTTAACCTCATAATAGTGTTTGGCTATACCATACTCCACATTTCCAGTACAAATGGCTGTTTTATGTTCTGAAATATGTTGTTTTTGTGCTTTCTCCAGTATAAGCTTGACCACAGGGGCATTTCTGGGCCCATTTATATTCAACTTGCACTTCAGTATTTGCCTCTTAAAGCACTGTTGGCACTATAGTGAAATAATCTTCATCTCAGAAAATCAGGGTCTGACAGCTGAAAAAGGAAACACTCACGACTGAGGCACTTAAGCCCTAATAGGCAAAGCTGTTTTGTGCAAAGTGGCACATTGATTGATTGATTTATTTATTTTGTGAATGACTTATCTGTTTTTCTCATTCTTTAAAGGAAAACGAATGCATGAGAATCAAGATCCTCGGAGATTGCTACTACTGTGTGTCTGGGCTGCCGGTGTCACTGCCTAAACATGCAAAGAACTGTGTCAAAATGGGTCTGGACATGTGTGAAGCCATCAAGTAAGTTTTTCTTATAACAGTCACTTTTAGCTGTTTTTAACGTACAGTTATTTTCAAGATAGATTGTGTAATGTTTAAATAACCAGGATTTATGCATTAATTATTTATGAAGAGTGTCAGTGGAAGGTATATTAAACTGCGTGGAAGATCTAAGGGGAACATTTTTACCATACAGATTAAAACACAAACGTATGGTAGAGATGCACTGAGACACACACACACATACATCCTTGCAGTGTTATTGTGTTTGGAATTACTGAAAATATAGAAATAATATTAAAGAATGAAAACAAGTTTTTGTATTTCTGCAAAACTCCTTCAGGCAGGTACGAGAGGCCACAGGAGTGGATATCAACATGAGAGTTGGGGTTCACTCGGGCAACGTGCTCTGTGGTGTGATTGGACTTCGTAAGTGGCAGTTTGATGTATGGTCACATGATGTCACTCTAGCCAATCATATGGAGTCAGGAGGCCTTCCAGGGTAAGGAGCACTACCCTTTTTACCTTTTCTTGTTTCACATTTAATATCGACTCTTAAAGTTGAAGTTACCAGATTCATTTATTTATTTTTTACATTTGACCAGACGTGTCCACATAACAGAGGCGACTCTGAAGCACCTAAACAAGGCGTATGAAGTAGAAGAAGGAAACGGTCACCTCAGGGACACCTACTTAAAAGAGCTCAACGTCCAGACCTACCTAGTCATTGATCCACGGGTAAGCTTTAAGTCCATATTCCTAAAAAACACAGTTTGTGAAGGATGGAGAGAAATCTTTAGCATTTCAAATGTCTCCTCATACAGATAACTGCTGTTAGGATTTTGAATTTTACTAATAAAACAATCATGTTAATCTTGTAAATCATTTTTATATATTTCACTTTGTATTTTGCACACTGTGGGGTTTTTTAAAATTGGATGTTGCTTGCCATATGTCAAAGAACAATATGTGTTGATATTTTAAATCTTTTTTCCCCTTCCCACTATACTTTTGGGTGTTTGTTTCTCACGACCTCAGCAAACGTTTTTCCTTTTTTCTCCTTGCTGTCTCATCTTAGGTCAGATTTGTCACTATAAAGAATACTGCATAAATGTATTTTTTATTGCAATTTTCATCTCTTTTTGAGCCAATGGGATGGATTCTTTGAGCTATTAGTACATGATATTCACTATCAAATCTTTGCATGTTCATCTACATCTTAAGTCTTAAGTCATCTACATCTTAAGTCCTCCCAGAACAACCAAAAGCCCCCCAAACCTCGGGTGAATGATGGTCTGAAGATGCGAGCATCTGTGCGTATGACCCGCTACCTTGAATCCTGGGGGGCTGTCAAACCTTTCGCCCACCTGCAGAACCGAGACGGCTTCACACCAGACACGATTGTCAATGGCAAACCACGTTTCAAGGTATGGTCGCTGGATTGTACACCATGGTTTATTTACATTATTATCAAGATGACAATGAAAGAGAATAAAGTTGTTGTTTTCTTTGTGGCTTAGAATGGGATTATCGTGAGGTTGACCATGCACACATACATGCTTGGTCAGCATTTCCAAACCAAAATGCTATATAACTACAGTATTATCCTCATCTTTTTCAGGATATTCCTTTGCGACCGAGCTCCAAGAACCCTGAGAGGTAAGACAAATCTTCAGCTGCTCCAGTAGCTACAAAATTAATTCACACATGACTCAAACACAACATGAAAGTTGACATCGACAAAAAGCTTTTTCACACATATGCACGCTGGCTTTTACAACCAACCTACTCAGTAGCATCATTATGACAACTGCCTTAAAAGAAAAGAGTTTCTGGCCAGCAAATTTTCCAGCCAGGACATTCTTATCAGTCCATAAACCCTGAAGTCTTTGCAATGTCTTTATTAATACTGTATTATATAAGACTATATTGAAGCATTTAGAAGCATATTATAGTTTAACATCTTGCAGATGTTACATCAATGACTATATTCAGCTATACTTATGGAGATTAACATAATACCCAAAATGTATGCATTTCTGAAAGATCTGAGATTTCAGAGTCATTTTAGATGATATCTAAAACACCAAATAGCATCTAGCTTGTTATCCTCTAGAGTAACTTGCGGTGAGCGTACAAGCAGCGTGCTGAATATGTTCTTCTGTGTGTGCTGGGCTTTTGGAAGAGGAATATGGTACCATTCTTGTTTGTTATTCTAGCTGCTCAGCAGCCCTGAAGTCCTAAGACATCTAATATTGATTTTCAGCCTTGTGCCTTGCGCATAGAGATTTCTCCCAATTCTTGGCATACTTTTATGATATTATGTACTGTAAATTATTTGACAGTCAGCATTTCACAATTTTAGGTTATTCTGAAATTGCCCATCTTTACCTCTGAGAAACATCCCCTGTTTAAGATGCTATTTTTATACCCAATCATGTTACTGACCTGTTGTCAATGAACCTAATTGCTTGCAAAATGTACCAGTTACTTTTTCAGCCTTTTGTTGCCCCATCCAAACAGTTTTGATTCGTGTTACTGCCATCACATTCAAAATGAGCTAATATTTTTCCTAAGATGGAACACCTTCTCAGTTTGGACACATGATATGATTACTTTGGGATTTCGTTCTTATTGTGGATAAACTGAGATCTGTAAATGACTGCATTCTCTTTTTACATATATTTTACAAAGCATCACGGCTCTTTTGGAACGGTGTTGTAAATAGCAGATGTAGTAGCATTAGTAGGTCACTTAATATGTAACACAGATGTCTGACGGGCAGTTTATGCTCACTGTTGTCATGCCTTGCCAAAAATGATCTAATTAATGCTTGCAAATGGTGTTGTTTTTATTTTTTGCCCTGTCTTGCACTCTTTGTTACCAGTTTTTGCTCTGATGCACAGTCAGTCTGAAGGCAGGTTGGTCTCTACAAGAATTTCAAGAATACATCAGTCTTGAAGTGTAGAGTTTCCATCTTGGAAATCAGTAGCGAGAAATTGCTGAATGTTTTTATCATTTAGGAGAAAACTCCATTGTGTCAAGCATGAGTACAAATGTTTATGGTGCTTTGCTAACACCAAAGTTCATGCCAGCTTTGACTACAACTGCCATCATCTCCTGTTAGCGTGGTGAAGCAGTTTTTTGGGGAGCTTCCCCTTTTTTCTCAGCACCAACACTTATTATTTAGGAGAAAACTGCAGTGCGTTAAGTGTGCTTCAAAAGCGAGTATAAACGTTTATAGCGCTCTGATTAGGTCACAGCTCTTGCAAGCGTAACTACACGATTAGTGTTTGTTGATTGGTACAGATTTAATATTTCTGAGACTCACAATGATTCTGTTTCATGGAAGCAAAAGTAGTGCTCGAGGATTCGATTTGACTAACAAATAGATTTTTTTTTTTTTTAAAGCTGTGCTGCAGTGGTAGTTATTCCTGCAGAGGGGTAGGAGTTCTGAGCAATATGAGTAGCCCTTCCACTAGCTTTAAATAATGCATAACCAAATTGATTGTGGTCATAGCTTTTAATGGTTAATTCTCTCTCCCCATCTGGTGAAGGCAGAATCAAAACAGCAAAGCTACTGATCAGTGGGCAGGACACGCCTACACAAAACAGTGTGGGCTGAAGTAATGTGATTAGAAGAGATAAGTGTGATCCAAGTGCACAAGCATTCCTTCCTGAGAGTGTGTAGGTTTGCTGTATCGCGGAAACTGTCAATTTCATTCATGTATTCACAGTCCAATAAGGCTGAGGCTGTCACAGTGAAATGATCTACACGGTTTTAATGACACAACATGGTAGATTATACCGATCTCTGATTAAAACTGACAGTTGTTATTGCACTACGCTCAATTTTTATCTTAAAATGATTATAAATCCTGTGGTTTGTTTTTGTTTTGTTTGTTTTTTTGGCTCTGCGCTGCTCTGTTGTGATCGATGTATATTTGTGTTTTACTGTTGGACCCCGACAGCTTTGATGAGTCTCTAGAAGAGGCATTCTCCTTACCCGCCCCGCCGCTCGGCAACCCTAAGTGAGTGGAGCCTTCACGGCCCGCAAGGTCCTCAGTCCTTTCAGTGCAGTAGTTCTCAGCCTTTCAGCTTATTCTCCCCAACAAATGCCTCACGTGCGCTTGCGTAAATGCAGACTACAGCGAGCTGAGTTTTACTTTAAATTATGCACTTGCCATGTTTTGTTTTGTTTTCCCAGTCCCCTGCAATCAGTTCGCTTTATGCAGATAACAAAAGAAAAGTTTTAAAGGGGACCTATTATGTGTTTTTATATATTTTTTTTATTAAAGCTGTCACTTTTTACTCATGTATGTTATTTACACATATAAAAACAGCCTTTAAAATTCCGTATGACTAAACTTCAAACACGAGGAACAAAATAAGAATTATTTAACAATTATATTGGGTTTTTTTTTGCTCAGCTCACCCACTTATGTTCAGTAGTAACAGTAGGCTAAATCGTAACCATTTGTGCTCTCTCTGTGTCTTTCTTGTTGTACTGGAAATGACATATGTGACATATCTGATATCATACATTCTGTGCCACTTGGGAGAGAAGCCAGCAGCGTTGATTTGTTACTCAGTTTCATAATTAAGTGTGCAAGTTTTTCAAAATCTTGAGTGTATAATTCAGTTAGAATACTTGACAGTTGTGAGTACAAGCATAGAAGCTTCACCCACCTGCCATTCAAGCCTTCTGTTTATGAGAAGAAAGACGGCTGGAGATGGTAGGAACGTAAAACGGTGTGTACCAAACAGAGAATAACCTGAGGGGTGGCATCAAGTCCCAATATAAGATAATTAAAAAATGTTTTGAACTCATGCACAGCAACTCGAGTGTAAGAGTAAAAATTTGGACCCGGAAGTGAGCAGAATAGGTCCCCTTCAAATATTTTATATGCATTTTTATAATAATTTTTAAAAGATGATTACTCTAAGTTTGAATGTAATAATTAAAAGCAATGAAATGTTAAAAACTAGACCTCCAGGTTGAGAACTACTGTCTTAGCAGAGAACCTTGCTGTTCTAACACTAACCCGTGCAGTGGTGTAATACGTATTTTCTGACCTTTTCTAACTGCTGCCTCTTTGTAACAGGGCAACATGCGATCTCGGAAGCCCCTAACCTTTGTTAGTGGACTGACATGATCCTATTAACGCTGATCACCTACTGGGGCTTGTGTGGTAATCAGGGTTTCTGCATCTGTGTGAATGTTTCCTTCCTGATGTAGCAGGGGGTTTCCGAGCAGGAGCACGACAGAAACACACCAACCAAATCCCACTGAGATCATCTAACACACAGATCTCTGCAGCATTACCGGCACACTCCCTTTTCGTACAGTAACACTCTTGCAGGCACAACCTACGTTTCCCTTTTCTCACTAATGCTCAGAATGGCATTAACCAAGTGGCCTCCAACCACAGCTACACTGGACCAGAGTGACCCACATGCTTGATCTGGTTTTCCAGCATCTGTTCCAGTCACTCTACATGTCTCTGCGTTTGTCTGCATGCCACTTCCTTATTGTCTCTGTTTTCTGGTCCAGGAAATCCCAGAAGACTCGGTTTGATGAGGAGCTGCACAATGAGATGACCATTACCATAGACGAGCTCAGCAACAAGTAGGTCGATTTCGGTCGAATCACAATTTATGCAATATTTGTAGCATATTTGATAAAATATTGTAATGTGTTGTATTTAACAGGTTTAAAGGAATTGCACAGTGGAGGAAATCCTCTGCTGAATTGTTTCTGATTGAGGTTACATCTTGATCCTTGATGATAAGCCTGACTAATTGTTTACTCTGTTGTTTCCCTGAAATTCTGGATCGGCTATGTGACCGTTTCTATATGCCAAGATGTTGCAGTTTATTTTTATTCAGCTACTATTGCTTGGTTGTTGGTAATGCTGGTTGTTGATACAACCAACAAAATATTAAAATCCATTAACCCAATTTAAAATTCAGCGATCTGACACCAGCCTGTGTCACAAGCTTTTACTTGAAACCAGCAGCAGCTGAGGCCCTGTGTTGGTTTACCTGCATCCTCTCATGTCAGGTGCTGATCAGAAGTGAGAACAGATGACAAATTTGTTCGCGTTTGGCTCATTTGGTTTGTGCTTTTGTGGTATAGATACCACAGTTTTGCTTAACTGGTCTGTGACAAAAATATTTGCACAAAACAAAAAGCTCATGGTGACCGTAAGAGAAACATTTTGTCACTGAATTTATACTCTGGTACATTAAAAGTGCATGCATGGATCTGATGGAGCAATAGATTACAGACAATGATTTAACTGTTATTCGAAATGTCACATTAGTAATCTAACTGTGACTGAACTTTTAGACCTTGACTGACTGTGCAGATGTTTTAGATAATTAGTGAAGTTGCTGCTTTACAGCTTCAGATATTACAGATTAAAAATAAAGCTTCTCTGAAATCGGAGGCTGCAGCTAAAACATGCATATCGTTCCAGCTGTTGCGCAATGATTTCATTTCATGAAACTGAATGGAAATGATGCACCAATTTAAAAATAATAATAATAATAATAATAAGAGCAAAACGAAAAAGGTGATACAGTTTTTTGTGTGTGTGTGTGTTTTCTACTGTAATTTATAATTATGTGTATTTTTTTTTTGTTATCAGAGATGTTTTTGTATATGCACAACCATGAGGATACAAAAGGTTATCTAAGTAGATTTAAGAGCAAATTTAATTTGCCTTCTCTGTTCAGCACACAAAGAAATAAAGAAAATTGTATAAGAATTGTTCTGCCCTCCTTTGAATTGGAGCCTTAATGATAAGTGAGCACTTAATACTTAAGAGATAACTATTAATGTTGTAGCATTTATTTGCCATTTCACTGAACTCCACTTAAAGCTGTGTGCAATGTCTTTGTTAATCTTAGAGGTTAAAACATGCAGATTAAGTTAAGAGCCCCCATAATGATCTGTGGTGTTCAGTAAAATTATTTGTTTATAATGAACAGAAATTATGACCTCAGTGTTTTTTCATGTTTTGAGATTTTTTTTCTTTGCCGTTGCATCAAGTTGTTGCATCAGGTGTGATCCAACACAGAGCAGTGCAGCATGTGCCCAGTGTTCACCTTAAAAACAGTCACAATACAATACAGAGCACCTGAAATGTAAATCTCATAGAAGGAGACTTCATTCCCTGCTTTTCTTCTTCCATGCCCACTTACCTCCCTTCATGTGTTGCAGGCAGTGGTACAAGTTTGAAGAGAGCGGCTTAGCTCTGTGGTTTCTGAAGAAAGATCTGGCAAAACAGGTTGGTGAGATTTAATGTTCAATATAAATGACTGCTTCATCATACTTTTACATTTTAGTCATTTTAATACTGAAAAAGAAACATAATAAGTGTCTTCCGCCTTTCTTAGTATCGAGCCCTGGATTTGCCGATGTTCAAACACTACGCCAGCTGTGCCACCTTCATCTTCCTCTGTATCTTCATCATTCAGATGTTTGTTGCAAGGAAGTGAGTATGTTTTTAGTTTTTCGGATATTTGAATATCTGTTCTTCTCATGAGTACAAACTCGGAGGAACAGTTTTTTGAGCATTTGAAAAAGGTTTTAAAGCGCACGACGAAGACGTTTTTATATTTAGAAGATGAGCTGGAGATTGATGTTATTTTGTTTTTTCATTCGTGTCTTCCTAAGGCAACAGAGACTGGCGGTGTTATTTGGAGGGCTGTTTTGTGTGCTGCTCCTGGTCCTGGCGATCTGTTACGCAGGTCACTTACAGGTTTGTCCATTGATTCACATTCAGTATCTGGTTATTTGAGTGATTTGGTACAAGATTCTTTTCAGGCCCCGTTTGTAGAAACCAGGAGAAAAAGCCTTAATGACACAACAACTCTTTCATGCATCTTTACAGTAACATCTAAAGCCAAGCTGGATGCTGGTCAAGCATCAGTGATAAATAGTTTCTCGTTTATCTAGAAACACATTTTAATATTGCATATTCTTAACACACAGGTGGTTTGCTGAAGACATTCAATTTAATTTCCTTGTGCATGGGAAGTAGAAGTTTAATGTTAAATTCTTTATAGACTTTTTTTCAACACATGATGATGATGATGATGATAAAGATAATTATTATTGTTATTACTTTGTAAAAAAAAAAAAAGTTTAATTATCCAGTAAGTACATAAATATAATCAAATCAAATCAAATTTCTATTTTTAATGTTTTATATTCGCAGCGTTTTTAAGAAAATACCAAGGGGATGGGACAAAAATGTCACAACTTTTCACATTTCTTAACTTGTCAAGATATAATACAAAATTCCTGCGTGGATCACTCCTAAATTCAAGTCCAGTGCAAATGCAGTGCTTAATTAATTAATTAGAAAAACAAACAAACAAGAAAACACAAAGATTTTAAAAATATGTTTAAAAAAATGAAAATGAAACAATGTATTAGGCAAATGTCAAACTGAATTCATGCTTCTATACCTAAATTCGGCACACTGGACTTCTCTTAGAAGTCAGAAATTAATCAAGCGTAACAATCATTGAAGTAACAATTTCAAAATTGGCATCTGAACCAAAAAATAATGTGTTTTCCCTTTTTTTTCCTGTCTTTTTTTTATCTTCTAAATTTGAAAAATCATGAATAGCGGTAATTATATATTGGCATTAAAAATATTATTTTGATTAAAGACCTTGCACATACTGGTGGATCAACCATTACAGAAACGCAAGAATTGATTTTAGTACCCTTTAGTTACCCTGCCACCAGCCCCCACCCACCCTATTGGCACAAGTAATAAAAGCATGAGTGAAAAGGACTTGTGTTTTTGTGCACACTGTGCCAGAATTAGATGATCTGAGAATGGAAACATGGCATGAAAACTATCTCCTGCATTCACTGGGCTACAGCTTACTATAGACGCCCTTCTGACTCTGCAGATGACATCTGACATTCTGTTCTGGACATGCAGTTTTTTGGCTTTCAACTCGGACAGATTCCTTTCCTTGAAAGAGCTAGCTGTGAATCACTCGTGCATGCTGTCTGCAGATAGCTGACTGTAAAAAAGTCACGTTGCTCGTACCTGTTTGATTGCATTTTGTCTTTTTTTCTCCTCACTTCACTGCAGCGCCTGTTTCCGGAGAAGCTGTCAGGTTGCCAGTGGCTGCCAGCTGTGTCAGAGGCAGTGGTTAAACGGCCGTTTGTGCGCCTCCCTCTGGCAACCATCACCACAGCGGTCATCATTATCATGGCTGTGTTCAACCTGGTGAGACTCTGCTCACATGTTGAAGGCTAAGACAGATCCATTTAGTACTCTGGTATTTCTAGCTGTGCTGTTCATAAATGTCATGCCAAGCTTCAAAGCATGTTGTCAGGTCGTTGCTTGTCAGTTGTTTATTTATTTGTTTTTCCACTCCCTGCAGTGCTTTGACCAGGCAGATAAAGACGACTACTCTTGCCTTCCCGTGAGTGATAGATTTAATCCCAGACACGATGGTGTATAAATAGCAGTATTACATTTTAGTGTAAAGTAGTGTGTATTAATTGTAGTTCTCCTAACAGTAAAAAAGAGTGTAGTGTTTTACTTGTTTGCATGCTGCTTATAAATTTGATTTAGGACATTATTTAGATTTGCTACAAGTCTAATTCCATTTTATCCCCTTTTCTGTCCCTCAGTACTCTGTCTACTGCTGCATCCTATCACTCATTGCCTGTGGAGTTTTCCTTCGGATGAGCTTTGAGCTTAAAGTGCTCTTTCTGACTGTGGCCTCTACGGCATATTACGTCATCATTATCAGAAACACGCATACATCCTTTTATGAATACAGCAAAAACCTCAGCACCAAGAAGGACCTTGAAATCTTCACAAATTTGAACTGCAGGTGAGACTGAAGGAAAAGGGTGAATCCCACAGCTTTTCGGGAAATGTATTATTTCCTGTTTTCACGCTGATGACCTGCAAATGTATCTACGTACCTGTGGCTTGTGACCAGTGAAGTTACCGCACCGACAGCAATCACTTTTGTGTTGCTTTAACTATCTCTGTCAGATTCACTTTATGCCACAACTCACATAGGTTAGGCTGTTGTTTATTGGCTGAGTGAAGCACTGGAGACCATGAACTTTGGAGGACTTAATTCTTACTTTATTTACTCTCAGCTTTCTGAGCTCCAGCTCTCCAGCTACTGATCTCTGTGGTTGTCTCACAGGAGTTTGTTTGTTTGTTTCTGGTTTGACTGAGTTGCTGCAGTTGGGCGTTCAATTTTAGCTTTATAATCCTGTTTTGTGTACAAACTGTGTGCTGCATCAGGGACATTTGTTCTCACTATCTAGCCAAGTAGTTTCCCCCACTATTTGCCTCAGTAGGGAGACTAGTGAATTAATAAAGTTGAAAGTAAAAAAAGCAGGATTTTGATTGGTGGAATAATCTTTTTGTTTAGATTGTGATATTATCCTGGGTGACAGCCTTAATGCAAACATGCAAAGGTTGCATTTTAGATTGCATCTGCTGGCATCATGTTTTCTTTATCTGAATCAGTGTATGGCTGCAGTGCAGTAATATTTATCATATAACATCAGATCTACTTCAGCCTAATAGTCAAGACCTGCGTCAGAGCAGCCAAAACATTATCAACGAGCAAATGGCTTAAATCGAGTAGTTCAGTGAGAAAGAATATGACAAGAGTCTAAAATATTATAACAATCCTCTCTAAAGCAAATTAACTGTAATTTCATAATGCAAAATAAAATCCAATAAAACAAGCTTAGTGAGTATGACAAAAGAAAAGGCACAGCAAATGTCAGGTGATGAGAAAGTGGCTCAGTGGAAACTGTTCTGATTGTAGTCTTTAAAAGATGGATGTAACCATAGTGATCTTACCAAGGAGTTTGGACTCATTTCGAAACTTTAGTGTTTTATGTTGTGTTTGTGTGTTGTTGTTTTTTTTTAATCTTATCAGAGGTTAGATTGCTACTTCTGGGGTGGTCTATCACACATCATACCATAATCTTAATCAGACAAGTCAATAAAAATGATCTAAGGCACCAATATCTGCATACTTCTTTCTGAATACATGAATGAATTGGATTCTTAATCAGAGAATTATAGCAGAGAATTTTAGTTTACTGTTATGCCACCTTGTACTTTTAATCACTAGTGGTCAAAGTCATAACCACTGCAAGTTATTATTTTCCAAGTAAAAGTGGAGTCTGTGATTGGTCATGTTCTTGCTTGTCTTGCAGTGTAGAAATCCTGAAATGTTTAGGGCTGGTAAAACATCCCCAGTATATGAGTTGCATGTACATCACGCTTTTCCTGGTCACCATGTTCATCATCTCACTGCAGGTAAATGACAGTTTTTTGTTTGCTGAATTATTTTAAAAAACAAAAAAATTATCTCTTGTGGTGATTTTCCTCTAAACTTGCCATTCCTGTGGATTACAGAACGAGTACTGCTTCCGCCAGGACTTCCTGCTAAAGAACAAGAACCACACAGAGCAGGATGAGATCGAGACGAGAGAGAACTTGAACCGCCTGCTGCTGGAAAATGTGCTGCCGGCCCACGTAGCAGCGCTGTTTGTTGGGGAGAATAAGAAGAACGAGGTGAGATTTCCAAAGTTGATTCTAGTCCCCTGGATGCTATGAAGGACTGGTGAAGAGAGTTAAAAACAAAACATTCCCGTGAGATAACCCCCCATCATTACATACTGAAAGTGAACATGAACCAGGCGGCAATAATGTGACCAGTTATCTGAGGTCATCTTAAAAAAATAAATAAATAATTGTTATTTCCAGCATGTGGATTTTGGGTTTTAAAAGACTCAAAGAGAGGGACCTTTGAAACATAATACTGTACACAATCAGGGTGCCAGCTGCTTACTCATCAGGTTTTCACTGACACCGAGAACAGGACACAGAAAGTTGTGCTGGACATATTTTAACCTCCTAGAACCTGGCGTAAACATATGTGGACATCACATTTTGGGACATCTAAACCAAAATACTTAATTTTTCTCTACAAGGGCCTGATATCCACTTGCGATTATACTGCCACTGTTCTATCAAAATTTGAAACAAATGTCCTCATATGTGGATCTAATTTTTCTCAAAAACAAAAATTAGGTAAAATAAAAATCTGGTAATTCTTTGTTTTTACATTCTTTAGGTCCCAATCAGCCCAAACAGCAAGGAAAAATTAAACATGCATGCCATGAAAGAGCTCGGGTCTTAGGAGGTTAAAGTACAAAGTTCATCAGGAGTGACTACAAGCGGAGATGCCTTTCAGTGTCTTGCTGCTTCATTGTTACACTGAGCATGAATTGCCCTTTCAGTGTTATCACAGTTAGTAGAAGTAACAGGAAGGTTTAAGTATCTAAATGTAGCAATCCCAATAATCTTCATATTTCCTTGGTGAAACAATGCGAAAATGTAAAAACATGGCGCGGGGGAAACGGCCAGCTCCTTAAGCCTCAATGTGCCAGAGGAGTGTGGGTATATAGAGGTGCATTTCAATCATTTACTGCTTGAGTTTGATATAACCACACAACAGAACCCTTTTTAGAGCCATAATTGTGACGAAGTGAAGAATGTAGATAACTGGCTGGCATGCTACTGTCAGCTAGGGGTGGGTTTTGATAATCGATTTATCGATTAAAATCGATTCTGGCTTGGATAACGTGATATCGATTCATTAAAATCCTGAATCTATTTTTTTTGCCCGAAATGCCAGAATCTCAGGTGAAACCTCACAAAATTTCAACAACCACCAAACAGCTAAAACAGTAAATGAGAGCAGGTACACGGATACCCAGCCCTACTATCAGTGATATGACTCTGCAGCTATCACAGAAAATCAGGAGTGGCAAGTAACGGAAGCAAGCTTCTTGAGTACAGCATGGCAGTAATTATTCAAAAAGAAAAACTACAAACTATATAAGCAGAACTCTATACTATAACTCTACAAATAATCATAACTTCCAGATAGCGTGGCTCCATACAACATAAAAGTAACATGTTTCCTGTACAAGCTTTATCTGTTGGTTTTGTGCTTTTCCCAACAGGACCTCTACTACCAGTCCTATGACTGTGTGTGCGTGATGTTCGCTTCGGTGCCGGATTTCAAAGAATTTTACACCGAGTGCGATATCAACAAAGAAGGTCTGGAATGCTTGAGACTTCTCAATGAGATCATCGCTGACTTTGATGAGGTCAGGAAGTCAAAGTCTTACCGAATATTTGTCTGAAATACAAATGTCAGGGGCTAATCATGAAGACCCTGGCATGGTTGGGATGATAAATGCGCGCACCCCTCATTTGTTTGTTTGTTTGCCTCTAACTCAACAGCTGTTGTCCAAACCAAAGTTCAGCGGTGTGGAGAAGATCAAGACAATCGGCAGCAGTTACATGGCTGCTGCGGGGCTTAGTGGGTCACCTGGTCAGGAGAATAATCGGGTGAGGTAGTTACTACTTCAGATCAGGGTCGGGCTTTAACTTTAACTGTTTGAAAGCAAGCCATGACCAAACCTCATAATTAGGCTGTGGACTGACATCACTCTGTGTTGTTTTAGGACAGAGAACGGCAGCACGCCCAGATAGGGATCATGGTAGAGTTTGCCATCGCTCTGATAGGCAAGCTAGATGGCATCAACAGACATTCCTTCAATAGCTTCAGGCTTCGTGTGGGTGAGTGTGCATAAACCTTTAATTCAATAAATACTGCATTGTGCAGCCTCCATCTCTGTTAAGGCTGGCACAGGTTTCCTTGGTTACTCAGTACATGATTGGCATTCATGTACTGTTCTTGCAGTGAGAGTACTAGCATTCACTGACACAGGTTGTTAAAAGCTCATGCCTATAAAAATAGTCACAGAATTTCTGGAGTTGAGGCATTTTCTTCGTGTTAAAGCAGTTCCCACTTTATATCAGGTTGAGCCATGCATAAATTACTCAACTGTAATGTGGTGGAGTATTTTTCCTAGTTACCTTAAAATAAAAAAAACAGATCTCACAGAAGAACGCTATATGAGAAATGTCACTGGCCATAGTAAGTTCTCCTGCAGACCCTCTTTTCTTAGTGACAATCTGGGACTTAATGAAGCAATAATGCTTCTATTCTATTGGTTCGAGCCCCGGCTTGGACAGTCTCGGTTGTTGTGTCCTGGTGGTGGTCAGAGGGCCCGGTGGCGCCAGTGTCCGGCAGCCTCGCCTCTGTCAGTGCGCCCCAGGGTGGCTGTGGCTACAATGTAGCTTGCCATCACCAGTGTGTGAATGGGTGGATGACTGGTTGTGTAAAGCGCTTTGGGGTCCTTAGGGACTAGTAAAGCGCTATACAAATACAGGCCATTTACCATGCCAAGGAAACTGGAATTTAGTGACTTGTGATAACCTAATGGGTTTTCATCCGAACTGTACTGAAACCTTAAGGTCACATTTGTTTTCTTATCAGCAATAACTTGTTGATTATGATGGATCCTGAAGCTACTACCTCACTGACGTTCTGGTTTAAAAACATAACTTTGACACAGCAGCAGAGCTGTGGAGTAACAGCACAGCTTCAGAAGGTCACAAAACTGAAAACTGTTACAACAAAATGTTCCTTTAAGTCTAATTTCAAAGTGATCGTGCTGTAAAGGGAAGTTCAGTTTTTGTGTGCAGCCAATTTCAAGCAGAAGCCTTAGGCTGTACAAGGATCTTCTTGAGCAGTTAAACAGGAGAGGTAAGACGTGTAGGCAAACATGCAAAATGTTACAGATTCACCTCAGGATGTACTGGGTCCAGTACTATCAGTAGCTCTCATATTCAGCTTTGTGAAACAGAGCCCATCATTTCAGATACATCTTTTCCTTTTATTTTTACTGCATTCTGTGTGGTTCTTTTTACCAAAACGGATCAGTTACTATGAGCCACTTTAGTCCATCAAATAGCAGGAAGCGAATGTTTTACTCAAATATAGAGCCAGAACCTTTTAGAGTCTGACAAACATCATCCTCCGCTTTTTGTGTCTACAGTCCTGACATCTATGATAAAACCAATCAAAACATTTACATTTTTGGAGTTAAAAATGCACATAGTACAAACAGTGAAATTTTTAATTGAGTGGCATCATTTTTCTTCATCAGTGGCTGTGTGCAACCACCTTAAAACCTCCTTTGTGTGTTTATTAAAAAGATATACATTCTCTTTAATGCACTCAGAGCCTGAGTACATTCATTGATTAGAAGATTTGTTTCCCGTTAGTCACCTAATGTTGTGAACAGCTTTGCACTACCAGTTAAAACAATAGTTTAAAACGACTGACGACAAGCCAGAATGAGGCTTGATGCCTGCTGCGAGCCTCGCTTCCAGTATCGACTCACCACACATTTTATGAGTTTCATGTCGCTAGTGCTGGATTGGACTCCTTCAACAAGCGGCTGGAAATATTCCAGAGTATTTTGGTCTATATAGACATGATAACATCACACGGTTGCTACAGATTTGTTGACATAAATCTCCTGTTTCAACACATTCCTAAGGTGCTCTGTTTTGTTGAGATCTGGTGACTGTAGAGGCCAGTTGTGGAGTACAGTGAAATTCTTGTCATGTTCGAGAAACCAGTTTGAGATGCTTCGAGCTTTGCGACATGGTACACTATCCTGCTGGAAGCATTTGTCAAAAGATGGGATCAAAAGATGAGTTGGTACTAAGAGACTCAAAGCGTGCCAAGAAAATTTACTCCATGCCATTATGCCTCCACCAACAGCCTGTACTGTTGATACGAGGCAGGACGGATCCCTGCTGTTATGCTGTTTACACCAAATTCTGACCCATCTGATCGTTGCAGCAGGAATCAAGACTCATCAGGCCACAGAACGTTTTTCCAGTCTTTCTACCAAATTTTAGCGAGAATCGTAGCTTCACTGTTTTGCTTCAGTCTTTTGTATGTGAGTGTATGCCTCACGTGCATTCATTATCTTTGCCATTAAAAACGAAAAGAATACATGGCAAGAAAACTGGAGTAGATTCCAGCCACCCCCTGACCCTGGATTGGGTAAGCAGAACAAAAATGAAAGGAAGGAGATGGTCAGAAAGATCAGAATAACAAGTGCAGGCATTTCAGAAATATTGTTAACACTTGAATAAAATTCAAACCCAGTAGGCGTGTTTTTCAAACAGTTCATATTATATTTTGAATCCATCTGATTCAGAATACCTGCGTATGCTGATTTGAAGCTTGTGTTTCTGCCGGTGCCCATAGTCTTGCATTTATCAGAGTTAGACAGTAGAGGTACCGTTTTATATTGGTTTAAAATACACAGAATTTCTCAATTTGTTTCATTTCAGTAGCGTGATCAGTTGTGAAGTCTTTGCACTGAAACATCTTAATAATTACTGTGAACTTTTACATTTCTATCATGTTTTCAAAGCAAATCCTACTCTGTTTTAGACTCACCATGTCTTTAAGAGCAGTTACAGTATTGTCTGTGTCTTTTAGTCAGGTACTTCAGCATCTGCTGCACAAAAGCTTTTCTTTTAAAAATTTATGGGCCACTCAGAAAATTTCTCTTGTGGTCTAATGGCCTTGATTATAAACTGGTTGCAAACTAGCAGCACTGTATTAATGCATTAAAATGTTTCTTTTATTTCTTCCTAATATTTCACCTTTTCTGGTACCCCTGATCCTCTGTCACCGCAGCCTTACATTTTCATTCCATTTTACCTCTATAAACACTGCACATGAACTTTACAGACTTTATTATAAAATACAGCATTAAACTTTAACATATTGGGGGCTTGTTTTTCTTCCACAGGAATTAATCATGGCCCAGTGATAGCCGGAGTAATCGGAGCAAGGAAACCTCAGTATGACATCTGGGGCAACACAGTCAATGTAGCCAGCAGAATGGAGAGCACTGGAGAGCTGGGAAAAATCCAGGTATGTTCTTTAAGGTCAAATGGTCACTTCTCACACAGCATATCTCAACATTTACAAAAGATCCAATTTCGAACTGGACTCGGGTTTTATTTTCCTTACCTATCTCAACTGCTGCAAAAATAAACTCCTCCTGTCCTTAACCAGCCACGAGAACCACCTCTGAGAAAACCGTTACATTGTTTCTTTCTCTTCCAATTGCACTTTATGCTCTGTATCACATTTATTGGCAGATCAAAAGCTATTCATGCTTTAACTTGATAAAATATGTAAATTACTTTGGAATCAAAGCCATTAGCAGAGACAAAGTGCCACCTGAGATGCGTATTGTTTAATGTAGTCACGGGAAAACGATTTTGCTGCAAGGAAGGTCTCGCATTGAATTTGGGCTAATCCAATTTCCTTTCCGTTTGCTTTGCCTGCTTTCAGGTAACAGAGGAAACGTCTGTCGTGTTGCAGGACCTGGGCTACTCATGCGAGTGTCGAGGACTAATCAATGTGAAGGGGAAAGGGGAGCTCAAAACTTTCTTTGTGTGCACCGATATGAGCAAGCAGCAAGGTATGGGTCTGAGCTGAGGCCAGGTCAATGCTGCAAAAAGAACTGGGGACAAACTAGTTTACAGACTTCTGCTGGTCACACATGCGCACCTGCTAGCTGCGTTCCTGTGATGTTACTGAATTAAGGATTTTTAAAGGAACTGCTTATTTGCTGTGTGGTGGATATTGCATTCAACACCCAGCATCTCATGGTTGGATCAGGAGATGACTGAGGAGATGGTCAGTATGTACAATCACCATCTTTTTCTAGTCACAAACACATTGACACAAGTGATCGATCACTTTTGTACTATTTTCCATGTCTGTAATTTTATGTGATAGAAAAAAAAATGTGTATTGTACTAAAGCCAAATGCAGTTGAGATTTTGGATGTCCATTTTGGTCTTTTAAAACAAAAAATAAGAGGGGGAAAAATCTCCAGTGGATTCTGTTTGAATCTGAAAGTTGTATGGGTTTCGTTTTGAGAGGCGATGGACACTGTTGCTGTTACTGTGTAATGAGCCAGACATAAATGTGTTAAGCTGTTTCAATGTCAGAAACCAGCTGTGCAGAAGACAGGGAAACTTCTCTTGCTCCCATCTATAGAAGTAAATCTAGGAAGCTTTACTTTGTGGCTAAACTGCAAATCCTGAAGCAGATTAAGATTAGGTTTCCATCACTTTGTGGTCTTTATGTGACCTTTTAGGAATTCCAGCTGTGCTGTTTGGCCTTAGGAACAATAATTTAATATTAAGGTACGTACTGTATTTCAGGAGGAAATACATTTTCTTTATGTATGCCATCTGTGTAAGTGTTTAATCTGCTCAGATAAGAAATCCATTTTCAGCATCTTTGCCTGCCTGTCTCCATATATGCTGCGATGAAGGGTATCTGTGACGCTCTCTTCGATGTCCTCGATCTGTGTGATCTAACAACCTGCCTGCTGTGAATGTTTTTTCTGGCCCCAGCTCAGAGACCACTTAAACTGATCTGGATCACTTTCTGTGCCTCTGAAACTTGTCTTGTGGCCTTATCTTCTGAGACCAACATTTTGTCTGTAATTGTGGTTACATAATATTAACAACAACAATAATAATAATAATAATAATGTACTGGCCTTTCTGTGAACAAATGTGACATTGACTTTTGTACAGTTACAGAATGTAATAAATGTTTTAAGTCTGCAGTTTGTCACGCAGCGTTACACAAGAGCCAAGGTTGTTGGTTTTTATTAAAAAAAGTTTATTGGCCGAAAAGCATACAAATGTAACACAAAAAGCACTTTTTGTACAAAACTTAAGTTATTACACTGAATGAGAGTGTTTGGAATTTCATTACACAGCGATAACTGGAACCACATCTGGACAACTGGTCTCCATGGCTTCAGCCGTGTCCTGCACTGAAAACGTGGAAAAGTTCTCGTCTGCAATTTTCTGTTTTTTGTAAGGTTACATACTGCATTTGACACAACTTAAGAGAAACTGCCTTTTACCTGTAGTGAGGTCTATGAAGAGCTCAGGTGGGTCTGGAGGGGCAGCAATGCCCATGGCCTTCCTGATGCCGTAGATACTGCTGACATCACATGGGGCCACCTGACTAGTCAGCTCAGCCAAGTTTGATGTCACCTTCTCAGCTGTAAAGGTAGGAGGATGAACGTGAAGACAGCAGGAAATTAAGATATTAAGAAAAAGCAGATTTAAAAAAAAAACAAAAAAAAACAGATGTATGACTGGTTGTATTTACCAGGCCTACATCTGGTTATTTTTTGTTTGTTTTAATCTATATATCTATTGATACTCTGACTTGGATCAGCTGCTGTTTGTTGCCAACGTGTTTGGAGCTGCAAAAACAGTGTCCTCTGGTGGGCAAAACAGGCAACACTCATATTTGAAGGGTGTTTCTCACATCTCTCCTTTACTTAAATTTTCATTTATTAACTGTTGAATACACAGATACAGACGTATCAACAAACTGCTAATAATGTTAAATGTGATGGCAGGAGCATGCTGCTGACATGTTTATCATGGTGACAACACTTGAGGCAAGATAACGGAACTGCTATTAACCTTGTTATTATATTATATTAATTAAATTATCCTACATTTTAATGGTGAACTGAATAAAGAAATAGCTTCCTGCCTTTACACTTAACATGATTTGATTGGCTGGTGCCTGTATTGGCATTCTACATGACTAACTATTAAGTTATCAGTACAAACGGCGAGCGAGAGAAAGAAAGAAAACTGATATGAACTGAACCACATTTCTTAAGAACTGTTACATCCATTACAAAATGTCACTTTACAGGAAGTGACCTCAGGAAAAACAAGCTGATATGTTGATACATGTTGATAGCTGGAAGTGGCTTAAATATATGGTTTAAATGCTCTACCATGGAAAGGAAGCAATCAATGAATCATCCTAAATCAGTGAGTAAACTGATGGGCAGGTTTGCGAAATTGTATTTAAACAAAAAGAAATTCATTTCATTCTTGTCCTATTGTAAGATAATCAGCCTAGTGTGGCTGACTGTACTTACAGTAATTGACGTTTCTTGTTTAAAGTCTCCTACATTTTGATGCTGAACTGAATAAGGAACTAGCTCCCTCGGCTTAATTTGATTGGCTGGTGCCTGTGCTGGCATTCCACAAGGCTATCTCTTAAGTTATCAGAAAAATACTTGTTACAGCATGTAACAATTCAGTTCAGCACTGCATGAAGTCACACCATCCTAAGTAACAATTTACCGAGTAAAGAGGTTATTTTAAACACAAAAGTATTAAATGGTGATCAAGGACAACCGTTTATCTGAAAACCCTATTAATTGTAAATATAGCCTATGAAATTAGAGGTCGCTTTTTAATTTTATAAAGTCATCTGAAATAGAGAGCTACGTATTGCCATTCAGCATAAAAGTTCTTTTCCACAAAATGTGTCTCTTAGCCTCTTAAGCCCCAAGGGGGTTTCTGAGCTTCCTGCTCAAAAATGTAATGCCCAAATTTAATTGATTATTTCTCTGCAATTACAAACTCTGTCCTTACAATCTTGGTATCAAAATAAAGCTAACACTTGGGAAATTTCATCAGAGGTGTAAATATTGAAGCAGATATTACTGTGTCAAAGTTACTGAGACTGGAACACAGAAAAAGTAACTAGATTTTATCCTCGCCTATTTTTTTTTTTTTTTTTTTTTTAGCTTATAACCCTTTTAAAAATATGGCTCAGATCACATTTGGTTCCAGAAATTCAGTAACCAACATATAAACATCATCTGTGCAAAGATTTGTTTCTAAAATGAAACGGTGAAAAAATTACAGCCCTGTCAATACACGAATATCCAGATGTTGTACAAAAATGTCCAATTTTGGCACAATTGTACACCATGCCAGTTGATTTTTTAGGTATTAAAGAGCAGAAATTAATAAGGCCTAAAAATGCTTTTTTTAAAAATATATTTTTGAAGAATTAACCACACATTTACATGGTAATGGCCCTTTTCTGCAGTGCGCATAGAGCGTTTGATTGGCCTCTGGCCCTTTAAACTCCGAGGGGCTGTAACTTTGGTTTCTTTTGGTCAATTTGCGTGATTGACACCTTTTTAATCGTTTGAGCCAATAGATTCACTGTAACGATGCCAAGTTCACGTCACTTCAACCATTTAGACGTTGTAATGCCAAAACCTACGTGGGCCCAAATTTACTACATGTTGCATCTGTCCAGTCACGTGTCTGTAGGTGGGTCTAAAATGGAGGTTGTTGACGGAAAACGGCTCTGATGTGGCTAGGTAGGCATGGTAACTACTGGTAATCACGTGGCTACCAGCGAAAAATAACGGAGGAAATTGGGACGGTAAGCCAATTTCTGTCTTAGCGCATTTGCGCCACTGTGTGTTTTTGTGGTCTTCTTTTGCGGCTCATTCAGTGAATTTTGGTCTGATCGTGGTGAAACTTGGTGTGTGGAGTCAGTGATAGCCCTGGAAGCTAACCAGTGCGTTTGGTGGTTGTAGAAATGGTTTATATGACATTTTGGCTGAGATTCTGAGGTTTCTGTGGATACCACACATGTCTGGACTTATATTTCTCAACCAGCGTTATAATCGATTAAACGTGATCTCCTCCTTTTTGCCCCCGGTACCGGGGGGTGGGGTTTAAGTGGTTAAAAAAGAAATTTTGGCACAGGTTACATCAAAATGTGTTTTTTCCCCGCTGGGTTCACTCTTTTAAAGACAGCAGACCAATGGATGCCCTTTTTAACTGTAATTTAGATATAAGATCTTGGATGGCAAAAAATGTTTTACAGCTTAACCAGGACAAGACTGAAGTTTTAATCATCGGTCCTGAGCCTCAGAGAGAGAAACTCTTGTCTAAATTACAGGCATTTTCACTGTGTCCTTCGCTACAAGTGAAAAACCTGGGTGTTATTTTTGACTCCGAGCTTGGTTTTATCCCACATATTAAACATGTAACCAAAATTGGATTTTATCATCTAAAAAATATAACCAGAGTCTGCCCTATTCTCTCTCGGGCCAACACGGAGATGTTGACGCATGCTTTTATTACCAGTCCATTGATTACTGTAATGCCCTGCTCTCTGGTCCCCCCAAAAATAATATTTCACCTTTACAACTTTTACAAAACTCTGCAGCTCGTGTGCTGACGAAGACCAGAGGGCGGGTCCACATTACACCGGTTTTAGAAACGCTGCATTGGCTCCCCGTGTGTTTCAGGATCGATTTTGAAGTTCTTTTATTGGTTTTTAAATGTCTTAATGGTCTTGGGCCTTCTTATCTCTCACATTTGCTTTTACCATATGAACCCTCGCAGACCCTGAGGGGGGATGTGTGTGTATGTATGTATGTATCCATGATCGTTTATGTTAATGAGAGTGTGGGGAGTGAGTTGGAGGGCGGGGTGGGCTGCTTTTAACCATGTAAAGCACTTTGTGCTACATTTCTGTATGAAAAGTGCTTTATAAATAAAGATTGATTGATTGAAAGAAAAATATTCTGGAAAGGGGGTCCCAGTGATCTGAATCAGGCCAATGTCTACCACACCTGTGAAGGATGCAGGCTACAGAGGTAAATGAAGTGTTGTTCGAGGTCTACAGCTGACTTTAGTGGAAGAACAAAGACGCCCATGCACTATGAGGCTCTTACCCAGCTCCAGCTCCTTGGCAGTCGGGGCCAGCAAGCAGATCATGTTTGGTGGCTGCTTGGCACTCAGACGTTCCCTCTGAACTTCCTGCAAGTTGCGCAGGAGCTTTGTAGTCTCGTCCAATTTCTGCTGGATGTTCAGGGCTTCTGTGTGAGGGAAGGAGAACACGCAGCAAGTAAATACTTCCTCTGAGTTCCTCCAGTTACCTTCTGGTAACCCCCCCGCAAATCATTTCTTTCTAACACAATATAGCCACTGTTTCTGAGCCCTGACACAGACCCCTGGGTTCTCGTGTTACATTAATACTCGAAGGTGCCGAAAGCTGATGACAGAAGAACTCTAGAAAGATCTCAAAGGAAACATAATAGGACGATGGACAGCTAATATGTCGCTCAAACAGCTTTAGACATTAAAATGTTTACATTATGTACTATCTTGACAGAACAATGAGCCACGGTACACTTATGTATATACATAGGGAGAACAAATATTATAATAAATAATGGCCATGAATTTTAAAAAGTACCATGACAGATTTTTCATCATATCCCCAATACTATGTGAACTTGTAGTTTTCTGATTCTCATTTCTCTTCTCATCAGCATGAGGCAGGTCCTTAAACTGCCTGTAGTGCCACAATTCTTATTTCCTGCCATCAAGAAAAGGCATTAAAAATATTTCTGCTGAGTTAAAAATTAATACCACTAAGAAGGAAAATAAATCCCTTTTTGATTGTCATACCATCAAAGAACGATGGGAAGCCAGTGGGGACAGTAACAGTGCATTCATGCAGAATAATTGAAAAGATACATTCCCATGTTGGCTTTGTCATCTCAGTTTTATTTAAATAGCAACAGCATTCATCCAAAGGTACTTTTAATCTTAAAGATAAAGATCCTGCAAAAAATTGGGACTAAGAATTATGACACGAGAACTGAAGGTCTGCAAACTTGTATCATAATTCCATCATGCTCTATCACAATATCCATTGTAGGATGTTAATGCTCAGGTAGATCCTGGTAGTCTGGTGAGTGCTGTGATATTTAAAGATGTTTTTTTTCTCCAGGTAAATTTCAGTATTTTGATGATCATGTTTATGATTAAGTGACGTTCCCTGTGGTAAAAAACAAAAAAAAGGGCTGTTTTCCCTACTGCCCATTTCCCTAAAAAACAACAACAACAACAACAACAACAACAAAAAACTCCCCAAAAAACAACAACCAAAACCCAGGTATGAATTGAACCACTTAAGAATTGTTAGGGTCAGGGCTGTAGTGACTGAAAGTTTCCTGTGGATGTAGATCTACATGTGTATGTAGATGTAGAACATTAGGTGCTTGATTTTGGCAAAAAATTTCATCACAATTACTAAGGTCACAAGTTTTTGATCATGTAATTAACACAGATCCAGGGCTGAGGACCGGGCAGTGACAAAAAATGAACTGAATGAGTCCATCAATGTAATTTGGGCTTTTGGGTGGAAAAAAAAACGTGGAGGTGCCTGAATGACAAAACGAGCATGATTGCGAAACAGAATTCGGCACAATAAGCATTTTATCTTGATTAGCTTGTTTTCATCATGGAAAGATGAAAAGTATTAATGACATGTGTTTATAGTGCTTTCTAAAGGAACCAAATTAAACATTTTAAAGATGTTCTGATCATTCCTAAAAGTGTAATTAGCTGCCACTTTAAATACAGAAAAAAAAAAGTCAGACGTTTTACCCTCAGAAAGCTCCTCAGTCATCTGCAGGCCTGCAGCAGAGCGCAGGAAATCCAGTCTGTCACATGTTTGGGGGTCAGCTACCTACCAAAGACAGAGGGGAAACAACATGGTTAGTTAGATTAGAAAAATGCATTCCACACTGGACATAAAAGGGAACATCACAATCTTTTGAAGCTTCTTTTGTCATGCTACTTCTTCACTACAATAAAATCAGGCCTAATCAAAAGCTGCAACACCCGAGCAGGGGATGAGAGTAAACTGGAGGGCGGCCAAAAACAGCAAGAAGCTAGCACAAAGGGCCGCTGTTTGTCTGACGGTGGGCCCCTGCTCTGGTTTCCTCTACTGCTCTGAGGAGCGATTCAGCTTCACAGTCAGTGGGCAGTAGAGGAAAACAGTCCTCTCAAAATTCTCCAACAGCGGGCCTTGAGCATGTAGTACTGCTGTGTTTTAAAAGGAAATGTTCTTTCCATCTTTACACCAGGCCCCTGCTATGTTGACACAGCTGGTGGATGCAGCAGTCATCAGCTGAGGCCATCTAGAACACAAATTAAATCCATGGGGTATAATGGAGGAGCACGTGATATGCTTTGCACTGAACAGCAGCAGCTTCAAAAGCAGTGCTGATGAGGATGAGTGGCTCCGGTTTTGTATTACATAGCGAACGCTGGCACTCGTCACTCGACTCACCTCACGCACATTTCTATTACATGCTGCACATTTTTTGATCAGGGTTTCAGCTCCAGATTCTCTCACCTCCACGGTATCCTTGTCCTCTTGTATATTTGACAGCTGCTCTACTTGCTGGAGGAAAAAAAATGACAAAAACACCCCCCCCCAAAGCAAAACAAAAACATTTATTTAGTCAACTGGAAGACTTTCCTGTCCTGAAACAAAAAACAACAAATGACGTCAGAGAAAAGCTTACTTGCTCGGTGTCCTTCAAGATTCTTGAATGCTCTCCGTTTGTCACTGCATCCAGGAGGTTGTCTGCCAGTTTGTACACATACTCTTCTGATTTGGCCAGGAACTCTGACAAGCTGCCAAACAACCAACCAAATGAAACTTTACTAGTTATTTACTAGTTATTTCCTATGCAGCAGCGGTGTAAAAGTCTGAATCATTTTGTTGACTGAGAATAATGACAAGTAGTTGATATTGACACTCCTGCAAATTGGTGGAAAAATAACTGCACCGCCTACACAACCAGTCAAATAAGGACGTGCTACTAATGGTAATTAAAGATTTTCATTAATTTGTAAACAAAAATCATACTGTGCTTTTCCGTTTAGAGGAAAAAACAGACACAAGAGACGAGCATGTGGTAACAATAAGCTAAATACATATAGTAATATGTAGTAGTCCCAGTTTCCCATAGCCCCTTGGAAAAATTGATTGCTTCCCCCCCCCCTTTTTTTTTTTTTTAAATCACCTTGCATTTACTGAACTTTTCAGTTGAATGATTTAAGGATCAACCATATATATATATATATATGCATTTCCTTAAAATTATCCTAAAAGTTATGTAGAAAAATAAAATTGAAATTAAAATTCTGTCATGGATAACTAATGGTCCCCACTGGCTGCAGCCGTCATCATAGAACGAGCCCATGTAGCTTCACCTACTCAAACCTTTTTATGGCTTTTATATTCCCTAGATCTTTTTCATTCTGAACACTTTGGAGTTCCACAAGATATACCAACCTGTTATGAGCATGAACATCATGAGAGAATAAAACAGAAACAAGATGAAACTGAAGTTTACGAAGAGATGAAGGGTTTGAGTCAGGGTGAGGCTCCGCTTACAGTTTACCTCCTCCTGATACAGAAAATCCAGTGGAAAAAGAGGAACATCTGGAAAGTAATCAGTGAGGAATGCCTCGCTGCTTAAAAGACACAGAGCTCGGGTCCTTATACAGACACGCTGTTCATACCTGTCTGAGCCCTGCAGGCTGGACTCGTCTCCATAGAGAGAGTAGATAAGGTCAGAATCTTCCTTGCTGATGTTGGCGAAGCTGGAGTCGTAGGTTGGCGCGTAGGAGGTGAATGGCCCATAGTTCATGTAGGACACTGTGGAAAGTGCCGCACACAGATAATTTATTGTCTTTCCTTTGAGACTCTGATATCAACAATATGGAGAAACATAAAGGTAGAGCCGTACCTGGGGTGATCCTGTTCCTCTTGTCCTCCCTGAAACCCTGCAAGGTGTTCACACCGCTCTGCAGCCGGTTGGACATCATGCCGAGTTTCACAGGACAATAACCCACATCTGCAACAGCAAACACAGTTTTTTCCCCTCAAGTCTCTGGCTGCATCATCATTTCTTTTATAGGTCTGGAAATACTAATCAACCATTAAAATTTCCCAGTCATAGTTTACAGAAATTAAAATCAAAGAAGCCAAAGGAAACTTATATTTCGCTTTTTTGTGTACAAGATGTTGTTGTGTAAAGTGGATATATTATGCTTCTATATTTGTATTTTTGGACTTCAAGAGTGGTGCAGCCTTTCAGTTCATCCACGGCCAGAGCTTACAACAGAAGCTGATGGTGTTTTCATTTATAACTGTGTGGGCTGCAGTGATGGAGTCGTGTAGTTACATTTCTAGCGTTTCAGAACATTTTGCGCTTATAATGTCTCTGTGATGTAGATTTAACACAGAAGTATAACTCCAACTGAAAACAGACTGTTTTAGCTCCTCTTTCTTTAAGCTGTTTCCTTCTGATTGGTTGTCCTACATAAACCCCTTTGACTCAAAATTCAAGCCTGCACTTTTGGCCTAAAGGGATTAATGGTATATGAGCTGATCTTTTTACATTAAAGCCATATTCAATATGAACATCCACCGCTGTGGCAAATTGTAATAATTGGTCTAATTGAGCTCTTTTATAGTTCCAAAATGGTCTCACCTCCTGCTGAGGGATCTGCTGGGTTGAGGATAGCCAGAGTGGTGGAGCCATCTGACTTCCGCCTTGCAAACTCCAACTACAAAACAAACAGTGATAGTGAAAGAGGAATAAAAATAATGAGAAAATATTACATTATTGGATTGTAGTTAATTAGATAAGACACAATGGACATCAGATAAATAACCAGCACTGACTCTACAACATCGTCTCCAGAGTCTAAAACAAAAAAGAAGGTGTGGATATATTTTAAACTGGGGCCCTTACTGGTTTTTAAACACAAAGCCTAATTTTTAAAGTAGAGCGCCAAAGCTCTTTTGGCAAAACAAAAGCGGCAAAGCATTTTTATTCATGCTCTAAATCTCTGTGGTCACAGACTGCACACACAGCCTGTAAAAATAACAGTGAGCACTGATTACATCACAAAACTAAAAACACAGTGTCCAGAACATGTAACTCAAGTCTTTTCAACCTTAAGCAGCTGTTCTGTAATTCTAAAGAAATTACAAAAATGTGAAGTAAAAAAACAAACTATTCTTCCACTATGATCTGTTTATTAATAAAAGGAAACATCAGTATATCTTGATTCAACTTTATGGGCCAAAATTCCTAAATGGGGCAAAATAGCGCGTGAGTGCAATCGCCAAATAGCGCTAAAGTTCAAAAGGTTAACAACTCTTACAATTTTGTCCATTTGTAAATATTGAGAGAACTTTTTTTTCTGGTGCAACATATTAGTAAATCTGGCCCTATGGGGTTAAACGAGGATCTGCCGGGGTTAGTTGGTTCGCTTTGTCTTACTTTTTTCCCCTCACTGAGAAGAAAAAAAGAAAACATAAGTAAATATTTACAATTTATATGTAATGGAAATCTGAAAGGATTAATATATGTCTCATATTAGATTTTCCTTATCTAATCTGCAATGACTTTTCTTAATCCTGCTTCTTCTCATGTCTTTTTTTTCTCATCTACCCTTCAGATCATTTCATTCAATTACTGCTTTCAACTTTCAACAAGCTCTTGCTGGCTACGTACTCTAAAGCGAGTTAAATTGCATCCGCTCTTAAGTGTAAACAATTGGGATTTATGCTTAAGAAATTATATTTCCGCTATACATGAGTTTAACTTCTCCTTTCCATGGTTACTATTTTGATTCATAAGATAACCATGGTGCAAAATACTGCGTTATACTGTGTGATAATGTATTTAGTGTTGGAAATTTTGTCTAAATCAGTAAAAACTGCTTAAGATTTATGAGCAAGTCATTCCACAAAGTTATTTAGAACATTCTTAAGAGAATGGGACCTGTAATACCACAATGCCATCTGAAACATTATGATCTAAAAGATCAGATATATCAGTTTGAAAGCGTGTTCTTGTGTTTAACTCTGTTTTCTCACATCAGACTGCAGCACTCTGTTGGACAGCTTTCCTCCAGACTTCTCAATGACCTTGCGTATTTCCTGAAGCTCTTTCTCTGCTTTTGCTGCTTCGTCCTTAGAGTCTTTGTCCTGTCTGCAAATGAAAAACAAATTGAAAGATGCCAGATGATGAGACACTGTGACCGTGAATGTACTTTGTGGCAACAACAAAAAGTATACACACAGCAGAGAGGAAATTTGCAGGAGTTTTTCTGTTCATTGTATGCCCACAATCTGTGTTCATTCCTCAGATAATTTACCTGTAAGCGTTTGCTGACGTCAACGAACAGATTTTGAGACAGCATATTTTACGAGATAAAAGGTAACTGAATGAAAAACAGCCTACTACGTGGCTTTCTGGGGCTCGTCCTCTTATAGCGAGTCATAATAAAATGCATAATGTCAGCATACGGGTTCTGTTACATCACCAAGTTAAAACACAGCTGTAAAAGATGATAGCCAAGAGAAAACAAGCCCCAGCATGTCATCAGGCATTCCCCACATTCTCAGCCTCCAGCTCCACAGTGGAAAACAAGCTCACAGGAATCAACACGGTGCACTTATGGGAAACTGTTTCCACTCATATGCTGCATCTCTTCATATTTCTCAGTTCTGCTGATACAAATGTGAAACCTTCTACTCTTTTAATTTTACAAATATGTAATTGTGTCAGGCCAACTGTAATTTTAAGGGGTTAAAATATTGACAGTATGGTCAGGAGTATTATTAAAATCCCTCTTGCAGTCTGGGCTCTCCAAGCTACACTTAAATGTGGCATCAAGGCTTAAGGACACGTGTGCAAAGTCAACATGTGAAAGGACCTGGGAGTGCTGGGTGTCTGTGACCTCTCGCTGCTGTCTGTAGTCGCAGGTCCCTCCTTGTTCTGGTCCAGAAAGGTGCTCGTTTGTTCCTCAGATTTCAAAGGTTGTTTGGCAGAAGGGTCAAGACCAGCCATAAAATCTATGCTTTGCTTCAGGCTGTCCAGCCTTTCCTATTAGGGAAGGTGAAAAACATGCTTTTTACTTGGGTTTAAGAAAGAGAAAAAAAATAACCAAGGAGAAGAAAACTGTGGTGCTGAGTTTGTGAGCATCTGCTGCCCCCAACTGTTGCTTTGTTCCTAAAGCAAGGTTACAGCAGCCTGACTTACAGATTATTTTACAGCAGGCTATTTATCAGTAGAGAACACCTGGGTCCTTATTTGAATGCTATTTTGGAACTTTTAGTACATAATTCACTTTTCTCCTGTCTCAATTATTGTAACTCACTTTTTATGTAAATGGCCTATATTTGTATAGTGCTTCACTTAGTCCCTAAGGATCCCAAAGCGCTTTACACTACATTCATTCACCCATTCACACACTGGTGATGGCAAGCTACATTGTAGCCACAGCTGCCCTGGGGTACACTGACAGAGGCGAGGCTGCCGGACACTGGCGACACCAGGCCCTCTGACCACCACCACCAGTAGTGGTGAAGTGTCTTGCCCAAGGACACAACGACCCAGACTGTCTGAGCCGGGGCTCGAACTGGCAACCTTCCGATTACAAGATGAACTGCCAACTCTTGAGCCACAATCTTTAGATTACTATGAGCCTGTTTTCAAATTGTTCAGAATGCAGCAGCTCTGCTGCTCACAAAAACAAAACATTTTAGTTAATTTTAAAATGTTATTAATAACACATAAAGCCCTACATGGCCAGGCTCCTGTCTATATAACAGTGCTAGTGACACCACATTCCAACAACTGGCCTCTCCAGTCATCTGATTACAGTCTGTGAACTAGGGCTGCTCAATTAATCGAATTTTAATCACGATTACGATCTGGGCTTTCAACGATCATTAAAAATGACTGAGCCGATTATTAGCCCCTCCCTCATTTATCCGCGACACCTTAAAGGCCGGTCCGTGAAAATATTGTCGGGCATAAACCGGTCCGTGGCGCAAAAAAGGTTGGAGACCGCTGATTAAGAGGACCCGAGGGAAGCTCGGAAAGCTAAGCAGAAGTTATTTGGAGAGTGACTGCCGTTGGTTGAAAAGAGAGTTTAAAAGAAAAACTTCAGTGGTGTTGCACACTATTTTATATTATTTTTTTAAAGTCATTGTTAACCCTTTAAAGCCGTCAGAGCAGCAAGCTCCGTTTTGCGTAACTATTTTTAAATCCCTGTAGAACCTGAACCATGTAAGCTAGCGCAATAATTTGTTTTGCATATGAAACCGGAGGAGTTGTACTTACATCTGATGCCATCAGCTTGTCCTCGGTCACGGTTTCGTTCCACATATAGCTTTGCAAAAATTGCATAAAAAGCGCTTGCAGGAACAAAAACATAATATTCCAGAAACACGCTTTGCCGTTCCTATCAGCTGTTCGTAACACTTCCCACAGTGAAATGATGCACATGCTGTTTTCTTTGCAAATTTGCATCATAGGATTGTTTTTTGTTTTTCCTGCAGTATATAAAAATTGCTGTATCTCCAAAATAAAACTATGAAAACACTCAAAATAAATTTCCTGTGGTGGGAAACTATTTTTTGCAACTTTATTGTATTTAAAGTTTTGAGGGATAAACCTCTTAAATTTCTCCAAGTAGAAATATATGTAAACAAAACAAAAGCGATTTTCAATTTTTTTTGTAGTTTATTGCACTTTTTTGCAATTTATGTAATTACTATGGACTTAATGCATACATATTATTAAAATATGGGCTATAACAGTTGTACTGATGTATAGCAACTTGAAATGCTCCCACAAATGGCACTACAGCATGTAAAAAAATAATATAAGCTCTGGTGGACTTGGTTCTATAGTAGGTCTTAAAGGGTTAAATAAATATCGTCAAATAATCGTGATCTCAATTTCAGTGAAAATAATCGTGATTATCATTTTTGCCATAATCGAGCAGCCCTACTGTGAACTATTCCACACTCTTCTATTTTAAATCCAGAGACGACCAAGCTTTTGAGGTTGCAGCTCACTAACTTTGATACAAGCTTCCTTGTTTTAAAAGACTGATGACAGCAAATTTTTATATGTTAACTTTTCTTAAAATGTTTACCCCTTCGTATGTAAGAACGAATGTAAGACTGTATGTTTCATTTTCTGTCTGTACTATTACTATGGAACTATGTGTTTTAAAAAGTGCCATTCAAATAATGTTATGGTTATATAATTATAAAAGAAAAATTGGTGCATATGAATGCAGTATGTTTGTGTGCAGGTTTTATTGCTGACAGATGTCTACAAAGAAAGTACAACAGCTAATGTAGACACAAATCGTCTTTACAACTTTAAAATTACTGCAAAGTTTGTCATACATTAGGCTTTATAAAAATTTAGATGCACAAAAAATTATTTGAAATAATTTGAAATAATATATTTTTGGGGGCTTTCAAACAGAAGTTTTCTGTTATCATGTACACTGTTTTAAAATAAAGCTCCTTAATTTTTAATTTTTTAAAAACTTGATGAACCCAAATTACCCCCAAGTAAAAGAGGTCAAAGAAAATGACGGTCCAAGGTCACGATACCTGGCTCAAGATCTTCATTCCTGAATGTAACAGTTTCCGTGCTGCTTTGTGGTAGATTGTCTCAGGTTTGTTGTAAATCATGGCATTTTCACACATAATCCTGAAATCAACCTGCATCAATGACATGCGTAACATTTTAAAGCATGACAAATACAACAGCTTCTGTTAGTTAAAACACACTAAAAATGTGTTCAAATGTGGCCTTTAGGGAAAACAAATATACTTAACATTTTTAACATGATTTTAATTTTTTTTGAATAAGGTGAAGACATCATTGACAAAGTTTTAGCAGTTTGATCAAACAAAGAAGTATAATCTGTAAATTGCACTGAAGCTACTTGTCATCAAAGACAGGCAAAAAACATCAAGTATCAGAACATACATTAAGAAGGGAAAAAATACTAATTTTTTCACCCAAAACAAGTATCATTAGTGGATGTAAAAGGACCTGGGAGTCCTCCATAAGCACCACGTCAGTGTGTCCTACAGTAAGCTAGAGTATCAGCAATTACAAGAGCTGTGTCTTTAAACTTGAAAGAACGGTTTTATTTATTTCTTCTAACCGAATGCAATAGTACACAGACATGTACCTTGAGTTCATCCAGTGACTGGTAGCACTCTTTCTTTACTTTGTCCTTCATTGTACTGAAGTCCATGGGACGCTTGATGACTGCAGAGTAACCAGGAGCAATGAGGTCTGTCACTGGAAATGAAAAGAATGCGTTCGGGTCTTTCCTGCAGAGGAGACACAAACAGTTTTTAGTTGCAGAAATATCATTACCTAATGCGGTGAGTTGCTCACCTCATTATTTATAGATATTACTAAATGTCAAATAAAAATGTAAATGCACAATTATCCCTGATCAATAGGTGATAAATGCTGCTGCACCTTTGGAGCTGCCTGATGAGCTGATTCAAAGCTTCCTGCAGAGGAGTCTGTTCTTTTTCTGTGGAAAGGAGCAAAATAACTTAAGATTCTTTCAACAACCTTCAGAATAAGTGTTAGTATTAATTTGGGAAATATTTAACATTACCTTCCTGTTTATCAATCTCTGAACGTATAGGAGTCCTGCTCTGCTCCCGGTCATCATCTCCATCTGCCTCCTGCCCTTTCTTCTTTTTAGTTACCTAAAATAAACAAACAAACAAACAAACATACATACATTAAATTCACACACACACTACCCTTTTAAAATATTTAACATTATATGCTAAATTATCTATACCAACAGATATGATGTTTACCTTCTTCTTCCCCTTTTCCTCCTCTGGTGACCCAAAGCTTTTCTCTTTATCCTTTTTCTTCTTCTTTTTCTTGTCTTTGGGTTTGTCAAAGTCAGCCGGCTGTTCGTCATAAAAAGTGTCAAGGCTCGAGCTTCCTGCCGTCACTTCATTTCCGGACACTTTCAGCACCAGCTTCAGTGGTCTGTCTCCATATTCTGTACAAACAAATATCGATTAATAATCAAAATAATGGTGTGTGACTACAGTGAGAACATACGGCAGCTTAGGAAAGCTAGAAACAATAGCCGCTAACAACTAACTCGAAGTCATTTAACTTACGCTGCACGTCTAGCGAACAATGTATTGTATTCACACATCACCACCTCAGTATTATTATTTTTCATTTTAAAAAATGATGGAAACGTGTAGATATCCATATAACTAAGTCGGGAAGGTAGTTTAGCAATAAGCTAGTTTACCAACTAGCTCTATTGTCGTGCTAACAGTGCTACAATACAAAAACACAGGGTCTACGAGTTAGTTTAAAATGTAAAAACGGTTTATTCTGATAAGCAGTTAAACTGTATGGGATGAAATACCTTCATATCCATGCTTCTCGGACTTATGCTTTTTGTGCTTCTTGCCCATTGTCTATATTTTGGT
Source organism: Rhamphochromis sp. 'chilingali' (assembly GCF_963969265.1). Lineage (NCBI taxonomy): Eukaryota > Metazoa > Chordata > Actinopteri > Cichliformes > Cichlidae > Rhamphochromis > Rhamphochromis sp. 'chilingali'. The sequence continues at coordinate 34,202,351 of NC_137933.1, read as the reverse complement.
CTGTACCGGCGGCCAACTGCTGTGGCTGAGCACTGTGGTAGCTGAAGTAAAATTTCACCAGAGGTAGATACACTTGCAGCGTCACCTGTCGGTGCGGCGGTGGTAATACCCATGTCTATGGGTACGGCCGCCCTTCCAGCCGGAAGGAGGCGACATAACCTTTGAAATAAACTTCAATCACGGACCCAGGCCTGCATAACTGCCATTTGCCATGACCCCCCTTTAAAATAACATATGATAATAATCGTTCACCTGGAGAAATCATTCAATCAATCTTAAGCCACATACAAATACAGGGAGCACATGTTAACCACACTCGTTATGTATTGATAATTCAGCACGCCTGAATCATATACAGAATGTTCATTTTCCTTTAATATATGGATAAGTAAAAAATAAAATAAAATAAAAAATCGAGATGCTTAGAAGATATGTCCAACTCCAGTACTGTGAGTATAAACACATACAACAAGGGAAAGTTCATGATGAAAAGAAAAAATGTAGTATTGCACCTTTATGAAGCCAGGAAATTTGCAAGTGGTGCAATATTAGAAAAAACCTGAAGTAACAGCTTGTTTTTTTCCTTTTTTTTAGTCCACTATAAATGTCACACAGTAAACATGCTGAGCTTTTCTTTCCTACAACCAAAGTTGGTCAAACTCAATGCTAAATTTAAAACAAAGGTTTTCAGTTTTACTCGGATTACATCAAGATTAGTTTTTAGAGCTGACATCAGACAACTGTTGACTGTATTCATCAGCAACCCTTTAATACACCTAGAGTGTTGCATACTGGTGTGTTTAACCAGATCGAGTGGCGATCTGCAGTCGTATTTCATCCAGTTTGTAACGGATTGAACGGGCGTTGGAGAGGAATATGATCGGGAGTGGTGGTTTAAACGGACTAGTCTTTAGCCGTGCCCACAGGCCTCCCCGCTTGCCTCTCTTCTGCCTCCGCTCGCAACGTCTCCTCCTGCGGCTTGCTGTTGCGGGTAGCCCCGGGGGTTGCTTAACGATCTCCGGGGGGATGAGATACTCGGATGTTAGTTGAAGATCTCCACGGCTTAGATAACTATCATATCTGATATCATATCTCACAGTACAATAATATTGAATGGGTTGCATTGTTGTATTTTGTCATGTTTCTCAGGTCTTTGTCTGAATTTCTACGAACATTATTGCTAAGGATTGTCTTATTGCATTGGAGTCACACTGGGTTAAATATGTACACTTGGGTTTTAAGGGGTATTTATTATTTTCTTCTTTTTTTTGGGTTGTATGGAAGCCCCAAACGCAATTTCATTGTTCTTGACAATGACAATAAATAAATAAATACTAAATACTAAATGATCCATATATATTAATTTTAATGCACTGGGTATACTTTTATTGCACTTTTTTCCATAACATTATTTCAGTGATTGAAATCAGTGTCTTAAGACCCAGACACATGTCCTCTACATGTCTTCTATATGCAGCTAACCATGATAAGCCAAGGAAATTCTGGAGATGTTTTATGCAGAGACATTTTTAGCCATAAACTATAATATTTTTCTAAATGTAAAAAGTTATTTGGGTTGTGCAAGACATCACAAAAAGAAAAACAATATTTCTGAAGTCACAAACATTAAAAAGTATATTTGTGCTATCACCTGCAGGAATTTTACTCACCGTATTCTTTGCCTGCTTATAAACAAACTGTGGCAGAGAAATAAAAGTATCAAATACAAAACAAAGACAAAATAAATGAATAGTATAAATATGGTAGTTTACTTGGAAATTGTGCAATTATGCCACTTGTCAACTCTCCAGCCTCTGGATGCAGACTTTAGTAGACTTTTATTTTTTCTTATCCTACAGCAATGTAGTAAACTGGAGCAGAACCCTCCACAAATTACCCTGAATGGTTTGTGTAATGAGTTGGCAGAATATATTGCCATCTTCAACACGGGTGAAGTAAAGTGTCTCTAAAACACAGCGGTTAATATTGAGGTCTTTCTTAAAACTTAAATTTAAAATTTGTTAAAAAAGCAGACACCTCTGTAAAGAAAAGAGAGATGATATTTGGTTGAATGTTGACTTCGCAGGACTCTGTAGCTGCAGGAGCTTCCCTGTCCGTTTTGGAGCTGTTATACTCGGTTAAATTGGGACATATTGTACTGTCTGATGAATGACAGATGTTTTATTCATGGCGGAAAGATAGTCTACATTCTTTGATGCACATTCCAGGTTTTATGAAAAGGGCAAAAGATGAAGTGGAAAACTCGAAAGGAATGAAGATTGACAGAATCCACTATTTGAGCCATTCCTGGTCATAGATGAAGACGTGATATTTATACTCTGTTATCGTTTGAGTCTCCTATCTTAGCAAACTCATCCCCAGCAAATTACTATATTACATTCTTTACATATTCGCTGTTATTGTGTTGGGGAAAAAATCAGTTGCATGTTATCCATGGCCATATTTAAAATTAAAATAACCAGAAAATTTAGTGTAGTAATTCAGAGACTGGTGGTTTTCTTAGGTGTCACTTGTGCAAATGAAAATGCACATACAGCTGTAATTCACTTGGAACTTGATTTAGACCCTCCCTGTGATGAAAAGCCACTGAGTTCCTTATGAAATAGAACGGTCAGGGAAAGTGTTTCCTAGCAATATGCCCACAATTCTCTGAGGGGTAATTGTGTTTTCTTTCCTCCTTGACTAAAATTAAACAAACAAATAAAGGATCATTTGTGGGCCCCAAAAAACAATGGATTTTCATCCTCCCTTAAACCTCTGAAGGCAGCAGAAACAAATTTTTAGCCTGTTTACACTTCCAGCAAATATGAGTTGGAGATTGGATTTGTCTACATAGTAAATGCTGTTAGGAAATTGAGGAAATTGTTTCAGGCCCTAAAACCAAAATAATAAGCTGAAAGACACCAAAATGTTCCACAAAGTTGAGGAGCTTAGTTTCATTTTGGATTGTTTACAGACCAGGAATGATTGGTACAGCTTTATAGTCACTCATGAACATACACATTTTCTTTCCAGAAAAAAAAGTTTGGAGTCATTTACGTGTGTTGTACGGTGTATGTTATTGTGTATCACAATCCTGGATAGTATCTTTGAACAAAGTGATTATAAAATCCCTAATATCAAATACATTTTGGCCTTTTTGAGCCTTTCTAATGAACATTTTAGATAGCTACAACATGAGAACAAACCTCCTTTCAAAATGTTCTTCATTTACTGTCCATGCAATGTAATGAGTACAGCAGTCAAAGATAGATGTCTGTGTTCTCTACAGATTTGCTAGTCCAGTACTACTCTGCAGCCCCAGAGAGGCCGTGGGATCCATCTGCTTGAGTCCAGCTGCAGAGCTGCGCACACATTGGAAGTCCATGGATTAAAAGGAGATCAGTTACACCAAACAGGGTTAACAAATGGCAGATGTTGTGAAATTCATTATCCTCTGTCACAACAGAGGGGCTAAAGGGACCCGGAGACCATTTCCACATGAAAGCTGCTTCCCAACAGAACCATGGGAAACCGCTTCCCGCCCTGCAGACGGGATGGAACTGGCATGTTTTGGTCTGCACATATACACAACAAAAATACAAACAGGGATACAAATGCAGGCTTTGAACGGTTTATCTGTTTTGCACATGGTTTGACTGAACCAGCTTTGGAGATAAAATGTGCTGTTTGGACTGCCTGAGCCAGAGCACCACAGTCTCCCCCCCCCCCCCCCCCCCTTTTTATGGTGTTGGGACAATCTGGTTTGAGTTGGGCTGTAAAATGTCATCCCGGTGACAGTCCTGTAGTTAAAAACCATCTCTTAAAAATAATTTAAAAAACAACTTCCCCTTTATTTTCATTCTTGGTGTTTTCGTGTATTTTCTCTGATTTTGCAACTTTTTGTTCCTACCTCTGTTTTCAATCTTGGATATTAAAGTTATAGCTTCTTTTCTTGCTAATTACATCAAACCTAAAGCCTATGGCAAATGGAAATGAATAACGTCTGCCCTTTTGGCTGGATGTGAGAATATTTGATGAAGTTCGGTCATAGAAGTCTTTTCACTAGAAGTTGTGAGCGCGCTACTCAGTTATGACAGATGAAATGTTTGGGGTCATTACAACTGTCAACGCAGAACGGGTTTGAAGATGTAACCAGCCATCACAAATAAGTCAGACAGAAACATCAAAGAGGAGAAGCCAATCATTCTGCCTCAGTGTTTTTCTCCCGTATGCCAGTCTGTCATGGCAACATCTTTGAGCATCAATCACTCATCCCCGTCAAAGCGCTATGTGTATGGTGACTCTATTTTTATCTGAAATCAGAACACTTCATGCACGTGGGTTTGATTGTCAGTTTTTACAGCTCGCCATTGTCGCCGTGTTGTTGTCCTGTAGTCCTCTAACATTCTACCCAAGTCTGTAGATGAAAGTATGCGCTCTTTTTTGTGCTCTAACAATCACTTCTTGTGATGTAGAGACTGCAAAAAGCTTGTTAAGTGCAAAACAATGGTCAATATAACCTTTTCCAGGGCAGAAAAGTGTTATGAAATGTGATAGACATTTCAGATTGTTTATAAAAGATGGACATAGCCGCAAAGATGTCACACCAAGGTAGTGTAGATGGACTAAGGTAGTGAGATTTACCAGCATGGTGCGTGGATAGAAGGCGCACAGATCATTTTGTGAATATCACTTAAAAGTAATCAAATAAAATGCTAGAAAACCAGTCCTTAAAACCAAAGCACAAACATCTGGACAATCTGCGTCACAAAAAGGGTAATATTATTTACAAGATCTTTTAATTTAAATGCTGCAAGAGGCACCAACGCTGCAGTAATTTCACTGATTTGATGGTCTGCACATTGGCAAACACGCGTCTGTGCCCTGACTTTAAGCCTGTGTTTTAAAATAGCTTCAAAAACCTTAAAATGTAAGCTAAATGTATCAACATAATGTTAACAAAGACTATCTTAACGCTAACTCTGGCAAAATACAAAAACTCCTGAAGAAATGAGGGCAGAACTACAAAGAAATATCAAAAACTGAAAGAACAGCAGGGAAAATGTTTCAACACACCCACTGATAAAATGCTGCCCCTGGTGATAAAAGTTGTATATTTTGGAGAAGGTGATTACAGAAGTTACCTTTTGGTAAACCTGAAGAAGTCAGGCATTTTGCAGCTCAAGTGCAGTTTTAGCACCTATGTATTCACTTTTTTATTTCTGCCCCAAAGGTTACCTCCTGGATTTAACATCATGACCTCGGATGCTGCTTTAGTTACTGAATGTGTTCTTATTAACGTTTGACATCTTCAGTTTTTAGCCACAGTATTCTCTGATCTAGTTACTCCTATGTATATTTCACTGGCCTTGCTTAATATTTATTTATTTATTTTTTAGTATAATATCACTCTTTGCTTGAAGGTACTTAATGTATTATTCTGCTTTTGAAAACTCCATTATAATGCGAGATTCTCTTAAGGGAGGCTGATCTGATGTGTGACTCTACAGGGGATTCTTGGGAGTTATCTGTGTGTAAATGCATAGCGCACACGCATCAAAAAAATGCTTACATGCATCATAAATTTGGAAGTGTGTGAGTGTGAGCACATGTGATAGGACAAACAAGGTGGGTAAAGGATAGGGTGGGAGTGGGGGGATGATTTCTGTCGATCTGAGTCTTTATTCTCCCCAAGCCTCTGAAGACAGTGGTCCTGGGGTGGGTAAAACACACAGGGGAGTCGTGTTCAAAGCCTGCGAGCTTGGTGACGATCCTCGTCAGATCCTTAGCTGTTTGAAAAGTTCATATAAACTGAAAGACAGCCGCTGGGAAATGGTCTTTGCAAACTCAATGAGAGTTTATCATCTCAACACAGGGAGAGGCACTGTTTGAGGTGGAAGCTCGCTGCCTGTAATCTTATTCTCCTTCAGAGGTTTATCAGGGGCCGCTCCTTCCTCAAAAAGTGAGTAAACCTGGGTCCTTATAAACAAGGTATCTCAGAACAAGAGCTGTCATTCATACTAAACAACACAGCTCCGTTTATGACCTGCTGACGGTAACACAATTTATGGTTTTCTCTTTAAGAAAAAGACCCGTTAAAAGCACAGTTATCCGAGTACCTCATTATTCATTATTTGTGCATTTAATTAAACTCCTAATGAGTTATTTGTGTCCATTAATTGTTGTTGTCTGCATGAACAGGTCATTAAACTGTTTCCCTAAACAATAATTGTCTAATATTAGACTGGAAAAAGAAGTTAGAGACTGCAGCAAGAAATATGGTACAACTTCAAAGATGAGGACTTCATACTATCGAGAGGAAGAAAAATAAGAAGAAATCCTTGTGCATCACTAGAAATTCTTCTGTGTAGTCTTTTACCACTGATGTGTCTGTGATACACAAGTGAGGCAGTCAAACGTGGTTATTCTAGAAGGAAATGATATAGAGATTCAAAGAGTATATATGCAAGGTAATGAGGCTAGGGGAAAACAGGTGGGAAATACTGTGGGAACAAATCAGGGTTAACGAGACAAGGGGACTCAAATGAAGCACAAAGCACAAGGGACAAAGACCACCAAAATAAAACAGGACAGAACTTACACTGAGGCAAAAACTCAACGTTTACATGTAAAGACACCATGGAGAGCAAACCTATTTTGGCTCAATAATAAATCTGATGTTCAGAGTGAATGGTTCAAAGGGAGGTTTATCTGACCCTGGCTGGAAGGATTTAAAAGTTAGCTATGATCAGCATTTTCATGGAACTTATGTTAGCTTAATGACAAAGCTAGCCACATTTGCTATTTTGTATTAAAACTATATGCTGTTTAAAAAGAAAAGAGGTAAATCGCTTGTTGTGAACCACTTATTACGCTAGAACAGGTGCACCAGAAGGAAGGAAGAAGCATTGGGTTTAGTTTTCTGCCTTGGTACTCCTTCAAAATCTGACTTTAACACCGAGTCATTGTTTGAGTATTTAGCAATATCCAGAACAGCGGTCCCAAACCTTTTTTGCGCCGCGGTGCGGTTTATGCCCGACAATATTTTCACGGACCGGCCTTTAAGGTGTCGCGGATAAATACAACAAAAATAAAACTAGTACCGGTAGCGAAAAAAAGAAGATTTATTCATAACAGACGTGAAAAGACCCAGGAAAACCGAGTTAACGATAAAAACGATAACAAAATAACGCTGAAAACCGATAAAAACCCTGAAAACCATACATTTCACACCTGAGCCTCAACTCTTGCGGCCCGGTACCAAACGACTCACGGACCGGTACCGGTCCGAGGCCCGGGGGTTGGGGACCGCTGATCTAGAAGAAAATTCACTTCAGAAACTTCCTTGTAAAGAAAATCTTGCTGCAGTTGCTTGGGGCTGGTTGTTCTGCAGTCTTACTCATGTTGCAGCACACAAACTTACAGTCTCCTAAACTCATGAACAATCAGATCCTTCCCACTGGTTAGGCATAAAAAGACCCACATGACAGTGATTTCCAGGGCCCTGCAAAAGTGGGAGGAAACCCGAGATCACTCTGAGGGGATGATGGTAATTGTCTCATTTAGAGACTGATGCCCACAGGTAAGAGTAATTACGGAGGGCCATTATTCTCTCCTGTCTGCGTGTGTGTGTGTTTGTATACTGTGGAGGCCAGTTTTTCAGGCGAGTGCCAGCAGCAGATTACAAAGGTGTGGCTGCCGTGCAACATCCAAATGTGACACATAAAAGACAAAAGTGTGGCTCAACAGAGGGTGTCTCAGCCCCATTCCGCTACTTTGCCGTCAATCTGACAGATGGCATGGGCCCGTCTGAGGCCCAGGCAATGAGGAGAGCAGTGGCTTCAAAGGCCCTCTGTAATCTGCAGAAACATCACAGGCTGGGAGAAAGTGACTGTCTCCCAGACTCCCGCCCTACTAAGAGGGCGAGCGAGGCGCTAATGAAAGGCAGATAAAGGGATCGCAGGCACAGACAGCGCCTTGTGAAAAAAGAAAAAATTGATAGAAAACATCAGGTAGGCTTGCCTTTTTTCTTTGCTTTTCCTTTTCTTTTAAAGAATCCACAGATAAATGGTCTCATCAGTGCTTTTGTGTTCCCAGAAAAACAGCAACACACAGATAAAGAGATATTTTCAAAGCTCTCCTCCCCCGTTGAGTATGACTCAATTCAGACTAAATGGTCAGTGCTGAGTATGGGGTAAAGTTAGTGATGATGGAGATTGGAAATGTCACTAGTGGCTTGTTTGTTTGGTGGCTTTGATGTGACAGTCAGGCCTGGCGCTTGCTGTCAGACGCGGCATTAATCAGAGAAACTTGGTTCTTTGTCAACCTGTGCCACATTCATTTATCGCCCAGGAAACAGCTGCATCCCTTCATTTGGACTAATCAATTCTTCTTTTTAGCAACATCTCAGCTCACAGAAAGTTTGCATGTCCTTTCATCCTCTGATGCATCACAGCACCAATATCAAAAGCACAATATGTGCTTTACTTTACTTTAAAGGAACTTGTAGGTTGAAATCAAGGTGTCGTCTCCCAAGTATACATAGCATTTACCTAATAAAAGGCTCGGGTTATTGTATAAAGGTCAACCAATTACTGTCACCAGCATTGGCCACGCTACAGCAGTTACGACAAAAACAAAAGCCTGATTCCCAGTCTCCCTCAGATTGTGTGATGTGGAACTGGACAGCCAAAAGGTCCCTGAAGTAATTTATAAGTTTTGCGGTTAGCACTGACAGGTTCAGTGAAGTGAGCTAGAATCAGTCATAGTGTGCAGACCCCTGGCCAGAGGGTTTATTAGCTGGTCTCAGGCTAACCAGCCCAGTCTTCATTTCAACACATTGGCATGTTTTTTCCTGACAAACCCTTGAACTGTGAAGGCCCTGTCAAAGCTGGAACTGGCTCATATATTCAGGGACTACCCACAGCTTATGTTATCCATGCCTTGCAGTGAGTGAAACCATATAAAAGAAAACTACAACAACAAAAACAATGATACAAAGTTTAACTATCTGGCTAATAATTATGGTGTGGAATGCAGTGTAATAGGCTGATAAGATGCTACCACTCCAATCACTCAAATATTAATAAGATGAACCCTGAACAAAAAGACCTGCATGTGTATGTGAGGGTCTGCTAAGTTGTTGTTTTTCTCTCTCTTGGTGACCTATCTGTTGCAAATAACGGGCTTTCGACTCTGATATTTGCAGATAAGTGCTGAATCCTCTTAACTTGCTTGGGATTCTGCTGCCTCACGTATTAGAATGGCATATTTGAGTGGGTTTGAGCTTTCTGGTGCATCTGTGCTGGATTACTGCTTTCACTCTGCTTAATTTTACAAACAACACCCAGAGTTGGCGTGAGAGTATTTTTATTTCCCGAGGTGAGGAAAACGGAGCCATCCATCTAAAATAGTTTGATGACTGAATAGATTGTAAAAAAAACACTGCTGGTGTCCAGTAATTAATCTGAAATGTGCTCCTTACCATTTTTCACGAGAATTTGTAAATTAATAGCCTTCAGTGGTTCAGACTGCAATTATCAGTATCTAATTATTTGTTCATTTGAACAGTTATTGCTTCTCTTTGAGTCTTCAAATTGAAATAATTCATTTTTTTTAACCAGTCACTACAAAGTAGATGGCATTTCCAACAGCTTCAACTGTGGTTTGTTTTTACTGCTAAATAAGCAAAGCCCTGATGGACTTCATATCAAATGTCTTTACAGTGACTCAACCAGATTTAAACTGGATGAGACTATTTTTCAGATGAGATGTAGATTATTGTGACTCCTGGCCAGTAGTGGGCAACTCCTCTGGCTGGAAATAGTATGTATGAAATTCAATTCAGTTCAATTTTATTTATACGCAGTCATGTCAAGATGCGTTAAACTGTAAGGTAAATACTACAGGGACTTTCCCTACAGGGAAATACAGAGTAACTCCAACAAGCTCTGGCAACAGTGGGAAAGAAAAGCTCCCTTTTAACAGGAAGAGACCTTCAGCAGGACAAGACTCAGGGAGGGGCAGGTTAGGAGAGGGAGACAAGACAAAAGACAGAGATTAATAACAAATCATAATTAAATGCAGAATGGTGTATAAACACATGGTGGGTGAAAAGAGGTGAGAAAAGAAGAAACACTCAGTTTACAGGAAAATGGCTCTCGAACTCCTTTAGTATACAACCTCAGTAAACTCTTTCCTGATAGGTCAGTGTCTCAGCCGCTAGTTATACTAAATACACCATGAACTCTATTTTGTAAATCATGGTTCCTGTTATAGTCAAGAAAAAGGTTTAGCCACACCAGGATTTATCTTGTGACTAACAAATCACTATGATATATGACAAGCAAGCAAGTATCACGGCAAAACGTGTAATAGACACGCCGGTCCACCGCGTCCATTTCACGCTTTGCCTCTCCAAAACGTGCAATTACTGCAAGCAGAAATTGCATTACCAGCAGGTAATGCAAAATGTGAAATGGACACTTTGGAGCGGCGTGTCTATTACATGTTTTGATATTGACTCGGACAGTGTACTGTTTCTTTGTTTCGGTCAGCTTTTACCCTCACTGATCTCATCTAGTTATGAAACACTGAGTTAAAAAGCTAAGCTACTGGCTTCACAACGGGAATGCTAACTAATAGATGCTGTCTTGTTCGACTAGTGCTATTATATATTGAGTTGCTAATTTAGGCCAAAAGTAAAAAATATATAGAAAAATCTATAACAAAATGTACTTCAAACTGAACAGACTCTGTGTGTCTCTTAAAGCAGCACAGTTAGACCAGATGTCACAAAGTTGTTAAGTTGACACTTACATGAGTGAGTTATATTAACTGTACCCTGTATTATCCCATACGCTTGCCATTAAAGGGGAAATTAGCTACTTAGGCAAAAAAACGCCATTTTTTAAAATAAACATGTTCACTTCATTTGAGCTGGACATTTCAACATTAAAAAGGTTTCAGTAAAATGATTTCCATTCATTCTTAGTTTCTTAAATATAGATGACACAAAATATAAAAGAAAAGACCCATAAACCACTTTAAAGAGCATCTAGCTGACACAACAAGTTAGGCTCCTAGATTACCGACATATAACACTCCACCAGCACCATTTTGAACATCTGCAGATGAGAGGCACTTCCATAAAGTTCTGGTTTTGTTTTAGGGCAGCTTACAGTAAAATGTCTGGGTGTCAGCTGCTGTTTTACTTTTAGCTCTGCCAGATTGCTCTCCTCCCCACGTCCAGCTGGGAATACAAAAGTCATTCAGGAGTTCTGTAATTGGCTGGAGTTTAATTAAAGGCCAATTTGGGGAAAAAGGCAGACAAAAAGGCAAATTAGAGACACTTGTAAAACAGAAAATGAAATGCTTAACAAGCTCAGCATCACTATTCACTGACCTAATTTACATGCCAAACCTTTTCAGTGAGTGTGTTTAGAGCTTTGTGGCTTCGGTGTTACTGTTACTATAAAGCTCAGATTCTGTAATTAAAATATGGCAAACATTTTGCAGCAGCTCAAATCTTAGTGCATGGCAATAATTTTAAGTTCACAATGCGTGTGTCCCACCTTAAACATTTTAAATATAGAAGAATGGTTTTCTAGGCTAATGAAAACTAAGGACTGGAGCCCTTTGCTCTTCACGCCACATTTAAATATGAAAGTTAACCATATACTCATGATCTTTATGATGTGCAGCAAATCAAAAATAATTAATATTCATTAATTCATTTTGTCAGTGGAAATTATGATGCAGTTCACATGAGTTAAGCATTGTCCGAAGATTACTTTTTTTAGTTTAACTCACACAGCTACACTTATACTGTATACACAGTATATCCCTCAGTTCTTTATATTTTTGTTCCAAGGAGCCAGACTTTCTGAACAATATTCTCTGAGCTTTCTGAAGATCAAATTTTTTGTATTGGCTGCTTTTTTAGTCATTTTCATCTGAACCTAAAAAAATCAGTGGCAACAGGGCTTATATAGTCATGAACTTGGTGGTATAAATTATCATGAACATGTAGGGAGGAGTGTCAGGAAAGAGGTGCAACAGTGATTGCCTACAGCCATCTGTAAAACAAGGGTGGGTCTGTCGTGGTAAGGTGCTGCATTCCATCCAGTAGTGCTGGGAATCTTGTAAAAACTGATGTAATTATGAACACCGTGCATTACCGCCTGGAATAGATCTGACTCAGAACATTTCTTTTTTCAGCATAAAAATCACTTAAAAAACACAGCCAGTGTAGTAAAACCATACCTGGACTGAAAGGCACACAGTGGACCACTATAAGTCATGGATTGGCCTCCCCAGAGCCCAGACCTCAACATTATCTAAGCAGCGTGGGATTGTCTTGACACAGAAGGGAACAAAAGGCAGCTCATTTCCAAAGAAGAGCTTTGAATGCCCTCGCAGAAGCCAAGAGAACTATTCCTCAAAGAAATTATAGAAAAGTGTGCCTAAGAGAGTTGTGTTGAAAAATATGAGGCGAAACTCCGTTTTGCCTTGTATTGTGTAAATTGGGTATTTCTCTTTATGTTGCCATGTTTCACTAAATCACTGCACCTATTTGCTATTTTTTGAGCAAAATATTTAAAAAATCATTTTTTGAGAAAAACAAAACAAAAAAAAATCCAGAAAAAAAACCAAAGTAATTCCTGTGATTGACAGGTTAAATGAAGACTATGTAAATGCTGAATAATAATTCAGTCAGTACAAGACCAGGAATCTCTCAGCTCTTTAAAAAGTAATGAAAATTTGAGGCAGAAACAATGTAGCCATGGAAAATAGGCTACAGGGATATGCATCCACAATGCGACAATATTGAGCTAAAAAAAACCCAAACCACAATTCCCCTGGTGTGTTTCAGAGTATATGACATATGACTTGTCAAAAATCAGCTTGGCAGACATTTAAGGTGGAATTATATGCCCCTCCACCCATTAAATGAATTTAGAGGATCAAAACTTTCAGTAAACAATAAAAACGTGATTACCATCCACGCGTTTGAGGAGCTCTTTCACTGCCAAACCTTTTGATGAAGCCTCAGCCTTATGCAACAGATTTAGCAGATGTTGTGGTATTTTGAGCTGAAAAGCAGCTCTCAGACATTTTTCAGGGCTGTTGAGGGATAATTTGCAAACAGTCCACAAATCCAAGAAAAGGGTGAGCGGTATCAGGGACAGTGACAGCAGTACTGTTCAGATCTGTTGTTCTTTGCCCTCTTTACAACAGCCTTCCCTTCTTCCCTGCTTGTAAAGCAGCAGAAGAAGAGATAATAGCAGTATATAGCAGGATTATAGTACACTTTTTTTGTTGGCCAAATACCAATGACTTTGACATTCTGATGGTAATCTAAATCTGGTCACTAAAGTGCCGATTTGCGCACCATGCGAAGCAATCCACATTTTTATAAGCTGCAGAATTTTTAAAAGTAAAACGATGCAGAAGTGACCGTGAATAATCACATTGTGCCATGAAACTGCAGTAATTCGATGAAATTCTTTTGTAGTGTAGAACATTACACTGTGAAAGTGACATTTACAGCCTGATAAACTCAGCGGGGTGGCGATAAGTTGAACGACACTGAGAGAACTTGAGAACTTTTTCCTCAAACTGCGACACGCTTTCCTCGGTGTAAAATAAGAAAAAGGCGTCGATTCTGGAACTCCTGCTCCTTCAAAGCAGCCCCCTTTACGGAGAAGCTGGCATGACCTTGTTTCCTTGGGAGTAACAGATACAGAGAGCTGGAGGGGCTGGGTGAGGAAAAGGAGGGGTGAAGGAAGGGGGTGGTGGTGGGGTGGCATAGTGGAAGAGGTGGGGTAACTTCAAAACCCACATCAAAAGGAATAAATAATTGTTTCTGCTGGTTTTGTTGTTGTGATACGGATCGGCGAAGCAGCAAGTGGCGAGCAGGAAGCTTTGATTTGAGGCAGCCTTCCTGGAGAGGGCTCCTTCTGTCGGCAGCTGAGCAGAGGGAAGCAGGGCCCACTGATTAAAGTCCTGTTTGTTTTAATCTTCGCTTTTGCCCAGGGGAGGCCTACAGAGAGGGAGAGATCCTGCTGGGGGGTGGGACAAAACTGTTCTCCGGGGGCCAGTTTCTTCATCTTCTTCTTTTTCTTTGACATCCTGAAAAGGAAGCAATGGCGCAGCATCCAGATGCAGGGTGAGGCCGCTTGAAAGGGTCAGTGTGGGTTCAAGATTAGGGAGGCTTTTGGGTCAAAAGGGAATGGCAAATTATGGGGATAATATTAATGTATTTAGTACACCCACAGCCCAGTTGATTCATTTTAATGGTTAGTTCACAGGCATGCATAAAATTCCACTTTAGATTTTCTCTGTAATTACAGCAATACCCTTCTGACCACCTCCCTATGTATGTACTGCTTTAACTGCAATTACAAAGCTGTTTAATGAATCACATCCACATTAATACAAATATTAAAAGCTGGTTTTGGAAAACCCGTTAAAAACAAGCACACATTTGTATTTATTTCAAGTTGTGAGAAATTTGAATTAAATGTTTGTGAGAAATGTTTGAATATATGAAAAGTTAATCGCATTGATGTTTCGCTGTGGAACGAATAAAATCAGACATTACATAAAATTTTGTCTAAGCTTTAGGGAAATTCAAATGCATTAAGATCTCACCAGAATTAATTAAAAAAACACTGTTTGATCACTCCTACAGGTACCTGCAACACACGATGCATGAAATTACATTAATCTAAATGTCACTCTGCAAAGCTAGAATATTCCTTGCCATCACCTCTCGTCTCAAATAAACGTAATATTTGCAGTGTGATATAATCTGAGTGCTTCCCACTGATTTGCATCAACTGATATGCGCGACACCAAGCCTTTGATTCTGACAGAAATCCACTATTGGCAAAAGTGTCATCAGAATTGCTGGAAGAATGAAATAGACTTGCTGACGTGCACATTGCTTCTAGCCTTTTATGCAGTTATTCAAACAAAGTAGTCTCATTGGATCTTATCGACATATGACGAAACAGCGGAAGGCAGCACTTTCCATTCTTGACAGTAAACAGACGCTTCGTCCACGGGCCTGCCAGTGTTACAGACAGAGCTCGTTAAGAGCTGACATCAAACGCTTATGGAGACTGATGATTTAAATATTGAATCGACTAGCGGCAGCACCCAGACAGAGGAGAGCTGGTATTTGCTGACACTAAAACAGATGTATATTTTAGCAGCCTTTTCCTAGCTAAACTAATGGCTTTGGGGAAGCAGATGAAAGTAAGACCTGCAGATCTGCTGGGACATCTCTGGGGTTTGCTGTACTGTAAGTGGCAAAGAAAGACCCCAGGTACCCTTTCCAAGTTCCTCTGTCCTTGTCTCCTGTACCCCATATATATTGCTGCTCCACTGTCAGTTGAATCAGAAGAGAGGTATCCCAATCAGAGGCCTCTCTCCCCAGCCAGCGGGGACACTAACAAGCTCTAATGATCTCCAGCTAGGCCCGTCTCTTTTCTCTTCCTCCACTCAGTCACAACACAACCTGCAGCACATGCCTCATGCATGCACCATTACTTGTCCAGCTATGTTCAATTTATGATCTTAATCAAACAGCCTCTGCTAGGACTGGATGGAGCAGTCCCCAAGAATGTGCACTGATAAAGGTACATCCACAAGGGTAAATTATTGTAAGGTTTGATAAAAAACATGACAATGAGGCCATTCTTTTTTTCAGTTCTGGCTGTGGTTTACTGAGTTTTGCTGGCATGTATACTCTCCAAGGAAAGGCCAGATGTGAGGCACTGGAGGGTTGAAAATAATTTCAAACATGTTTTTGTCTGCTTCTTATCTTGATGGATTCAAGCATATCTAACACCAAAGAAGAAGTGCAAACGCTTCTCTTCCCTAACAAAACAGCTAGGAGCCAATAGGGCAGGTTGTAACTGCGTGAATCTTAAGATCTATGGTCATTAACTAATGCTAAAAGAATAGGTCCACACCACAGATATTTACACATCTTAAGCTTTGTGTGTGTGTGTGCGTGTGCGTGTGTGTGTGTGTGTGTGTGTGTGTGTGTGTGTGTGTGTGTGGGGGGGGTATCTTCAAAGTAGGTATAATGGGTGGGTGATATATATATATATATAGTCATTTTAACATCTATATTTTCACTCCAGGATGTCACCTTTGTATAATTTACTATTCAGCGAGAAAAAAAAATCCTTTTCCAGGCCTTTAGGTGAACCTTGGAAATGGGTGATATTATCTTAGGTCTCTTTCAACTCTGGCTTTCTGTTGGCCAACATTCAGAAGCTTGCCAAAGTGCACCGCCCCATCTTTTTGTTCAGAAGGTTAGCATAAAATCTGATTCTTGGCTGGGAATGACAAATCTTTATATCTATCCCTACATATTAGCACCTGATTTGGAGTATGGGAATAAAAGGTAAGAACTAAAAAGTGGGAGACTGATGTCAGAAAATAAAAAAGATAACAGAGCCAGAAAATGTTAATTAGATGCTGCTGAGAAAGTGAAAATTTTGTTTAGCCGTGCTGGACCATGAATGTTCAAGTATAAAACATTGTATATATCGGGGGAAAATAAAGAAGAGCATATCTAATATACATGCAGGCAGAAAATCTTGGATGATGTGGTGTTGGATGGGGAATTTGTCTTCTCATCTTCTGCATATAAGATGCATTTTTCTTTTTGCACTATAACTATTTGGTTAGCTAGTAGATAAAAATGTATATATTTAAAATATTATGAATGATTTTCTAAGAACATACATTTTAGGTTTAGTGTATCTAAAATGAAAGAAAATTATGTGTATTGAAATATTAATTTAGGAAGCAGATCATCAAAAGTTTTGTGCATAAGGAATTGCTACATAAATTAAATTCATTAAATGTATGCAATGTTTTTATTTTTTTATTTTTTAGTTGCTAATGTGTGAACGGAGCTAAATTGTAACTTTAAAAATGAAAATGTCCTGATTTCTTAGTTGCCATAACAACCTTTGAGCTGATTTCTATTCAGCCTATAAGACACTGCGAGAACCTCCAGGGAAACCATAATGATATCATCCAATTTTTTGGCTGTCTTCCAGTTGCCTACAGTGCAGTGAACACCATCTTACTTTAGTTTAAAACACAACAACTTCCAACCTTGTGAGCTAATCTTTTTCGTTTAGTGTTGTATATTAATAGTGTTGAATATATTTTGTGGTTTGAAATGTGTTTATAATAAAGTACAACCTAGTTATTGGTGTTGTGCAATTATTCCTTTCTAAATGCAATCACCGCTTAGCAGTTTCGAGCTCAATAAGCAACAGGGACCTTAACCAATCAGAGACACTGCTGTTTGAATCCAGGATTGTGGATAAAGTAGTACTTTTCTGTGACTTACAGCGGTTTCTGCAGAAGCACATACCATTGTTTCACAATATTTTAACCCATAATACGTCCACTTTCAATGACTCATTGTTGCTCACAGTGATCAAAATTCATATTAAGATGATAACGATGAATTATGTTTACTGTTAAACACTAGATACACACAAAAAACAAAGTGACCAGACTTTCTGTTTCGTGAAATAGCGAGCAAACAAGCTCCGGTAAGCCGGCTAGATTTAGGATGCTTGTCTGCACAGATCTGTAGTTGATTAACGTACCCTGTTACACTGGCAAATAAAAAAGCAAGCCAAAGAACTAAGCCAAACAGTGTGGATTAATTGGGTGATGTTACACACTGAAAACAGGCTTTATTATGGCTAATTCACACAGTCCACCTTTGGGGGACTATGCTTTCAAGCATGAAGAATCTGTATACATTAAAGGCAAGTGTACTGTCTTATTTGAATCAGAATCAGAATCAGAATCAGAATACTTTATTGATCCCTGGGGGAAATTATTTTTTGTTACAGTGCTCCATTTTAAACCAACATTAAGACAAGACAGACAATACGCTAACTAAGAATAGTACAATATATACATATATATACATACATACATACATAAGTCACTTATAAATAAATAGTTGGAAAAGAAACATGTGTAGCTGTAGCAGCAAACAGTGTGTTAAGTGGATGCGTTGTACAGGGAGATGGCCACAGGCAGGAATGATTTCCTGTGTCGTTCAGTGGTGCTTTTCGGTAATCTCAGTCTCTCACTGAACATGCTCCTGTGACTGACCAACATGTCATGGAGTGGGTGGGAGGTGTTATCCAACATTGTCTTTATCTTGGACAGCATCCGCCTCTCCGACACCACCTTGAGGGAGTCCAGCTCCATCCCCACAACATTGCTGGCCTTACGGATCAGTTTATTAAGTCTGTTGGCATCTGCGACCCTCAGCCTGCTCCCCCAGCATGCAACAGCATAGAGGATCGCACTGGCCACAACAGACTCATAGAAAATCCTCAGCATTTTCTGGCAGATGTTGAAGGACCTCAGTCGCCTCAAAAAATAGAGACGACTCTGGCCCTTCCTGTAAAGTGCTGTGGTGTTTTTAGCCCAGTCCAGTTTATTGTCAATGTGTACTCCAAGGTATTTATAGTCCTCCACAATGTCAACACTGACCCCCTGGATTGAAACAGGGGTCAAGTGTTTCCTGGTCTTCCTGAAGTCCACGATCAGTTCCTTGGTCTTTGCCACGTTGAGCTGCAGATGATTCTGCTCACACCACGTGACAAAGGAGTCGACCACAGCCCGGTACTCTGTCTCATCACCCCTGCTGATGCATCCAACCACCGCAGAGTCATCAGAAAACTTCTGAAGATGGCAGGTCTCTGTGCAGTGGCTGAAGTCTGTGGTGTAGAGGGTGAAGAGGAAGGGGGAGAGGACAGTCCCCTATTTGGCTAAACACTATACTTTTTAAATGATTTTGGGCCATTTAATAGATAAAAATGTCTTTTGTTATTAAATAAATGAAACCCAAATTAACAAATCTTTAAAAACCATGCAATGTTTTCCTTTTGCTCCAGATAAAATTGTGGGAGGAGAGAATTTTTTTCTCTATGTAGAAAAAGCCTCTAATACAACATTAGTTCACAGAAATTAGTTTATTTCCAGCACTGTTCTGAACTATAAACAGGCCCATACAAAGTTATATGTTTGATACATGTGCAGGCTGGCATGCAAGCCAGGCTGGATATACTTGCTTAAGAAAAAAGAAAAAGACTGCATCTGCAGCACATTGTTAAGATGCTGCTTGAAGTCCAAGACTATAAATGACTTTGGATTTTAGTCTCAGGGGCAGTTCTGCTTCCAGTCTGTTTGAGGCTAACTCTGTCTGACTAAACAAAGCCAGACACTTCAAAAAATGTTCTCTGCATGGCACAAAACAGTGAACAAGGGTAAGATAATTACAATTTATTCATGCATAGTTACTCGATTAAATATCATGATGTTGTGGTTTGGCGGCAATATCATTATCAACCTAAGTTTAAAGCAAAGAGAGAAATAGGTACATAATGTATTGCTAAACACTTTAAAATATATTACATCTAAATATTACAGAAAAAAAAACACAGTTTACAATGGGCACTATTTTCAGTGAACTGTCTGCTACAAGTCAGATCCTCTTTTGTAGAGCACTCTCCTCTGGGAATAATGAGCATGAGGCGATCAGACAGCAAAGCTGGTTTCACTGTCTGAAGTTTGTGCCAGAAACGCACATTGTTGTTAGATTGGTCCACAACTACTGGGAGCAGAAAGCTCCTAGCTTTTGCTGTTGTGAGCTATTGTGTTTGCATCACTCTCTAACCCTTAAACCTTCAAGTGTATAATTGAGTGGTTACAGAATATTTTTATTAAGTCAGAAGTTGCTGTCCAGCTCTGGCAAGCAGCACGTCTCTGCTGCAGCTCAGTGTACTTCAAAGTTTGCTTGAAACTTAGCCCTGTTTTTATTTCTGTCAGTCTTTCAAGCCTGTGTAATCAACAGGGAATTGACTTGAAGGTCTTAAAAGGTCCACTTTGAAATAGATCAGTACGCACTTGCATCCCTGGATATGAGAGGTGTGGACATAAATTTCGCATTGGACAGTGGATGAAATGAATATGAATTTCCAATATTTTGATCTAAGCATTGAGAGGGGATAAAAGGCACAGTCCAAAGCGCATCTGAAAAAGAAGCTTACATTTTCTATAATACTGAACCTAAGTCAGCCTTTGATCTTTTAATCCTGTGCTCATAAGGTTGTGAGATAAGCAGGCATGACTAACGTCTCCTTCTAATAGTCAAGAAAAAGCAGAACCCACATAATGAGCTCTTTTACTCCTTTTGAAGACAAATTGGACTGAAATTCCATGTTTAATGGCTCTTCCTTTCAATAGAATTCTGTTTAAAGTCAAAAAGAGAGATGGTCAGTCACGTTAACAGTGCTGTTCAGCTCTTAGGATGCCTGGCCTTGTTTTCCTTTCAGCCTTCCAGATGTCTGTCTGAACTGTCTCTTTGTTGTCTTTGTGGTATCGTCCTTCTTATGGCTTTGTTTAGCCAACGCTGTCATTTAGACTGACTTGCAGGGTTTACGTAAATACGACACAGCAACTCAAGTGTGGTGCAGTACTGTCTGTGTTTCTTGTAATCTCACCCGTCGGTATGCCGATGTCAGCCGTGCTGACCACTCTGTCCTCAGCTGGCATCCTTGTGCCTGTTTTGGAATGAGCTAGGCACACGTAAATATTAAGTTACACAGGATTTTAATGCAACCCAATAAAAACAAAATATGCAAATGACTTCAATAAAACTGTGGATTTACAGCTGTAGGGCCTCAGTGAGTCAGATTAGAACACATAATAATTGTGCATTCAGATAGTGTGGAAATCATTGGAAAAATGTTTCAGATCAAAGTAAGTATTTTGTCGATGCTAAGAATTTTCAGAGTGATGGTGCAAAATAATGTGTTGCAAATCAAGTTCCAGCATCCGCAAACAAGTCAAATGTTCTTTTAGCTCTGTTATTGGTCTTCTTGGGGGCTACAAAGTATTTCCCTGTGTTCACAAGCTAAATACCGTGTTTATAACTGTGCTTCGGTGCTAGTTTGGAGACAAACTAAAGGATATAGGTGTTGTTTTATTTGAATCTGGATATAGTAAAGATACTGTATTTGTGAAAATGAAATATGGAGATTTTTGTCCAGAAGCAGGTGTGAATATCGAGCTGAACCGTAGCTAAGTTCTGCACAACTTCTTCATGCAGCTATATGAGTTACCCCTTATTCGACATTAATTCAATTCAATTCAATTTTATTTATATAGCGCCAAATGTTACGGCCTCCGGCCTCAGGTGGCCCCGCCTTCCTCTAGTTAAATCAATGTGTTCCAGGACTTGTGTGTGATTGGTTACTGGGAGACCCGTGCCAACCCTCACTTATGCAGAATGAAGTGTGCCAGACCACACGGACGATTGGCTGCCCCGGGATCCCGTGATGCTCCAAGAGGCAATCAGTGGCTGATCGTACCCACCTGTGGCTACAAAAGGCTGGAGGTCCTTCACTCAGTGGCGGCTGCTTAGGACTGAACATGCAGTTTGCCCTTCATGCCTCCCTCGTCGATCTTTGTTGAACTTATTCATATTGCTGACCTTTGTCGAACCTTGGTGCATGCTTTAAACCTAGCCTGATTAGAGTTTTGAGCTGCTAGCTGGCTGTGAGTAGGATTGCGTGAAGCTGGCTTGCCTTAGTTAAAACCCTAGCTTTTATTTTGTGTGCGGCCAGCCTGCCTTAGTTACCCTTTAACTTTTACTCGTGACTGTTCTTTCTTTATGTAATAATTGTCTGCCCAGTGGTCTGTTGCACAGCCCTGTCGGTTTTCTGTTTAAAGTTTGGAATTAAAACCTTTTGCTTTACTCAGTTTTGTGTTGGGGGGCTCGTGTATGTTACTCCCTCCCTGACGCCTAGCAGAGGGGGTCGTAACACCAAATCACAACATAAGTCGCCTCAAGGCGCTTCATAGATACAGAGAAAAACCCAACAATCATATGACCCCCTATGAGCAAGCACTTTGGCAACAGTGGGAAGGAAAAACTCCATTTTAACAGGAAGAAACCTCCGGCAGAACCAGGCTCAGGGAGGGGCGGCCATCTGCTGCGACCGGTTGGGGTGAGAGAAGGAAGACAGGATAAAAGACATGCTGTGGAAGAGAGACAGAGGTTAATAACAGATATGATTCAATGCAGAGAGGTCTGTTAATACATAGTGAGTGAGAAAAGTGACTGGAAAGGAAAAACTCAATGCATCATTCAACATTAGAAAGGATGCAACATTAGAAAGGATGCATGTGTAAGGCACTTCAACTTTGTTTCAGTTTTTCAGACTGGAGACTATTTGTGCCTACTTCTGTCCTCCATAGCCATACACATGATCAATGTTGGGTTACATCAAGTGTAGAAGACTAATTTGCAATTTAGATGATGAAGGCGATATTAAATGACTGAAATCCACCTTTATACCAAATGTATATACTGTTAGTGTAGGCAATGTAAATTAAGTAAGATAACTTGTGAAACTGCAGACATCTTGTTGAATTCATATTTGTAAATCTACAAAGAGCAGCAGGTTAGCTGAGCACAGCCTGTAGGCTAAGAAGATCTACTGGAGAATTTTTGGTAAGTTATGATCCAGACTGTACTCATTTTCCTGTTCAGGTTTGGAGGCAAAGTCTATCTGCAATGTAGGAAACAGAAAACAGTTATTTTATTTTATTGCTTGTGTCCTACATAATAGGTTCAAGCTGAGCACATTCATTAGAATAAGAATTTAGATTTGAAATAACATTTGTATTCTCATGTACTAATATTATTTAATTATTATATTAATATACCACAATGTCCAGCTACCTTTGCAATACATTTCAGAGCCTGTACTTTTTCACTTTTAATTTTGTAAAGAAGTTGATTCAAAACTTCATTTTTAACTTGAATATTTTGTATCTGTACTTCTTTTTTCCTACCTCAGCAGAAACATTATAGATACTTCTGCATTTTATTTTGGTTTGTGCCCCATTTTGCTTTTACATTGTTATTGTAAATTTATAGCTGCCTTAAGCTGAACGTACACCTAACACACTGATGTAAATCACAAGATGAAGCTGAGCCTGATGAAGGTAATTTTAATCTACAGGGAACATTTTCAGGATTTATAATGCAGAAACATCTCTTATATGGTTGAGAAAATTTAAGAAGTCCAAATTCTAATTCTAATCTTTGACACACAAATAACTCCCAAGTAAATGTTGATAATTAGCCTCTGCAGGCCATTGCAGGCCATGTTATCATTTTTTCAAAGATTACAGCCCTTTGTGCCCTTTTTAACTCGAGCCGGCTAATAGTTTCTCTTTGGCTCTCCCACAGGCTGCGCTGAACCTTTAATTGGGTGACACTGTTTCCTGCATGCTCCCGCTCTCTTTCTCTCTGTATCTGGGTTTCATAAGCAGACAAAGTTATTTAAATTGTTCTAATACTTTCATCTCATATTCTCTTTGTATCATTGTTATGCAACCACATGGACTCAGATGTAAAAGACACTAAGGGTACAAAGAGAGGATTTTTTCGCCTTACTTCTCTTCAAATATCTTGCATTCTCACCAGACAAATTATATTCCAGATATGAAGTGGCGGGGGGTGTGCACAAGGTTGAACAAGGCCAATTTGTTTAAAGGCTGGTCTTCAGGATGAGGCACACCACAAAGCTATATTCATTACATTTGCGATTTTACACTTCTGACGGGCGCTCTATCGTGTGGCCGTTTTCATCTCTGTGTTTGATGATGGTTAAGGGAGAAGGCAGGCATTGTCCTCTGTGGCCTACAGGCATGTTCGGAGCTACGCAGAGTGAGTCAATGGAGAGTCGGGGGCCGGCTAAATGTCAGGCGCACATGGCCACGCTCGCATAGCTTAATGCAGCCCTGTGTCTGGCCCTTGTCCTTGTCCCTCTCCGACTCTGTGTGTCTTTATCCCTCTGTCTCCAGCTTCTCCCTCTGTCTCAGATGTACACGCCATCTGGTCTGGCTCCACATCTGTGGATATTCTGTCTACAAAGCCCAGACAGCAGTGCCCTTTGTGCAGTAACGCTTTGCATAGAAGCTCTTTGCACTCTCAGGCACCTGCCACGGCTTAAATCACTTTACCCATGCAAAAGAGGAAAGCCCATTAATATTGTCTACCGTTAAACATTGCATGTTGTAAAGCACTTGCTGAATATTGTTTATAGCCTCAGGCTGAGATGTAGCTTTGCTTGGGAATACCATAGCAGCTTTACAGAAGAAGACCATTTTCAATCCTGTCAGCGACCTGCATGACCACAGTGTGCAAGTCATTGATACATCAGCCTTTTGCCAAAGAGGGAAATGTGACTGGAACTACAGTCCAATTAATGATATAGTTGAATCATTAATTAGTGTTTATCAATTGAGTGCCTCTCTTTTGATAAATGCTCATTTCTTTCTTTCACCTTTTTTGGTGACTTCGAACAATGATATGAATGCAAAGATTAAATGCCCTTCACTGTTTTGGCAGCTCTTTGCTCCACAGATGTGTTTGGTATGGAGCAGTCACAGCAAGTAGGGGAGAGCGGGGTAAGTTGTCACACTTTTCACACTGACTAACTTTTACTGAGCACCATACATCACAACGTAATAAATGTTTCACCAAATGAAAGAAGGAAGTCTCGGGCACATATGATGTATTCATTACATTTTCATATCTTATCTCATTACGGAGTTGTAGACTGTTGAATGGAGAATGTGCACTTGTGACAATTTGCCCCATCGGCAGGTAAGTTGTCACACTAGATTATCTTAAAATAAGAACACAAATACTTAATTGTGATTATTGATTTTAATTGTTAAATTCAAACCAAAACTGGAAATTTGAACAATTATGCCAAGAGAATTTGGAAAAAAACAATTATTTCAATTCAATACACATTTTAATCAAAACATTAAGTAGAAAGAAAACTTTAGTTTGAACTTTAAACTCAAATGTTCTCTGGCTTGCACATAAATCCATCATCCATGAATGGAATGCTGCAAATAACTTGCTTTACTTAACATGTTTATCCTCTGAACAAAACAGATGCCCTATTTCTGATTAATCAGACTCAACTTCAGAGTCACAATTCTGGCACACATAAATTGCCTGGCCTGAGGTGCAAGCATCATGGGCCCATTTGTTGCATTTTACGCATTTTACCCAGGTCTCTTTTGGACGACTGTTTGAAAATGGCTCCACACAGACAAGGCAGAAGCACTCTTCATCATCTGATGATGACTCTTGAATTATTTTTCTTCTTTTAGCTGCGTTGTTCTTCATAGGTCCAGATGTTTTCCCCCCTTGCGTCCCTCTCTTTTGAAACAGCTTTTTGCTAGATTCAGCCTTATTCTTTTCTTTTTCTAGTTGCTGCTTCACTGGTGTGTCGGTTAGAATTGCTGATTTGCGTCGTTTTCTTCCTTTGCCGGATGGTTTTCGGCGGCCAGCTTTTGGATATGGCTGGATGTCCTCTGGAGTTGGTAGTCCACTGTCAGTAATTGCCAGCACTGCAATTACTGACAGTGGACTACCAAGTTATTACAAATACAAATGAATTACAATATCACAATTTTTTGGAGCATTTATTTGTACTGGGGCAAGTTGTCACATGTGACGACTTGCCCCAAAGTTAATGAGACAACTTGCCCCAAACTGACATTTATGCTAATTTTGGCTAAATGTCAGGGTTAGCTCAACATAGCACATCAGCTGAAGTATCAAAAGACACGTTAATGTCTCCTCTATTTTGTGTAAAATAATAATCTGTAACATCTATACCTAACAAAGTTGTACTGAAGAAAATTTAAAGTGATTTATTTTTCCTTTTAGGTCAAAAAAATAAAAAAGATGTGCTCACCTCAGATTAGAGCAGTCTTGACCACATGTGAACAGGAGGTTGACTATAGAAGAAGAAGTCACACAAAGTGGCTATTTCATTTTTGAGATAGAGCCTCTAGTGTTGGAGTTATGAACAGTGTGACAACTTACCCGTGTGACAACTTACCCCGCTCTCCCCTACATGTGCACCAGGAATGAAAATACATGACGCTTCCCACAGGGACAACTGAGTAGCTGCTGGATTCATATAAAGCACTGAAATATCTATGTTTCAAGGTGTCATTGTGATTGCTTTAAAGATGCAGTGAAATCCTTTTAATTAGATTTTTTCAGGATTTGCGTCAAATTGACCATTAAAGAAGAATATTGTATTTATTATAGGTTTCTGACATGTGCACATTTCTACAGATAATTTAGTCTACTGTTTTTAACATTTTAAATCCCAGTTTGTTATATCTTGGGAATATGCAGAATCACTCACAGACATGTTTTAAATAAGACCAAAAACAGAAATATTGGGAGATTCACTGATTAAACTGCAGGTGCAAACAAACCTTTTGTCACTGTATTTGGAGTACTGAATTGCAGTATTGTAATAGCAGATTTTTATGTGTGTAACATAAGCAGAATACTCGATTCAGCACACACTGTAGCCTGTTAGAAAACCCTTGAAAACATGGGGAAAATGAATGTTTTCTCATTATTTTTTCTCCAACTGTACACCCAGAAGTAACTTGGATATTTCTGTAGCATACTGCAACATAAAGTAATTTTAACAACTAAAAACATAATTCACATAAAAATAATATCAACATTATGCTGATTATTAGCTTCTTTTAAAAAAAAAGTTAGTCTTTATGCTTGTGTCGCTTAGTCACTCTATATTTCCCTTAAACCCTCTTGCATTCCACCACAAAGCTATCCCATATGGAAAAGAAATAGTAAAAACTTATAAAAGACTTGCATAAGATGTGGCCTACTTCATATAGTGAATCATATAAGGCTTATATGATTTACTCATGAAAGTGGCCACTTTCTCATTACTTTCATATATTGTTTTAGGAAGTATCCAAAACATACAAGTTTCATTTATATAATTTTTCAAGGGATCTTATGTGTTTTCACTCTTGTATGCTTTTCATACAAGTTTCACACAAGACAGATACAAACTTTATAAGATTTATAAATATGTTTTCCATATGGGATTGCAGTACTCCCCCAGTGATATTTCTCCTTATACAGTTCTCCTTGTACTCTTTCATAACACAATATACTGCTCAGCTGATGAAGATAAACATGCCACCAGTCCTCTTTCAGTGTAGGCAGCTGTAATCACATGGTGGTGCTGACTTTGTCTGCATTCATGTACTGTGTCAAAAACTGTATTGCAGTGATTGTTAATGTTAGAACAGTACATGCAGCACCCTTCTATGGGTGCACTCTAACTGCAGCAGTAGGTAATCAAAGCAGAGACAGGGAGAGTGCTGTTTGGTGTGGTGATCAAATATTTATAATACTTCAACAAACTTAAGCCAAGGCCACTCAAAAAAAGATGAAAAGACCTTTATTAAATTGCGGCTTTGTCCAAAAACAATAGAAACTCTAATCATTGTGCTTCAGTACATTGGTGAGATAGGAGATTCAAGCTGCGAAGCCTGCAATGGGCAAAAGTCAGTGACATACTCTCAAGAGAGTCCACTATGACCTTCCCTGCTTAAAAAATATTTTATTCGAGTACTGTGCAGATATTTTTGAGAACTTTAATTTTTTTTAATCCATCTTGATGAAGACAGCACTATAAAAGAGGTAACTGGTGAGTCCAAAAGTCATTAGGAAGCAAGATAACAAACATAAACACAAAGACCTATAGTCCTACAAAAACAACGGACCCTACTCTTAACTTCATGGAGTTAGTCTGAAATTACATGAAGTGTAAAAAAAAGTGCACTAGTCTACCCAAAAGAGCTGGTGTTGTTTTTGAAATAGAGGGTGGACAATACTGATTTTGATTTGATTTTTGTTTATGTCTGTTTGTATCAGTTTAATAGATAAATTATTTCATATCTATTCTTCTATAGTCAGGATAGACTGAAATAAATACACTGTGGTTTCCTGATAGGCAATGAAGGTACTGTAGGTAGGCTGTGATCATTTAAATGATTATATATATATATATATATGTGTTCAAATAATAAAATGATTTAACATAACCATGTAGTTTAAATTCTAAGCTGCTCTTCATTTCTTTAGACATATTGTATTTCTATATGACAGAATATCTTATTAGTCGTTGAGAAGTGGAGCAATGGCAAGCATCTGCAATTGAATTGTCAGAAGAGCAAAACAAGCTAAAACAAGGACTCATGGAAAATACTCAAAGGAATTCCTATTGCTGGGCTTTAAAATGTGGGACCAGAAGACACATTAGTCTTGTTTGCTGATTGGAGAAGTCATTAAACATCTGGTTGGGCCACAGAAGATTTTCAGATTCCAAAGTTGGCTGTGGAATTCATAACTTGGGAATGGCTGTTTTATAGGCTGTAAAATGTCCAGCAGTGAGAGAAGAAAAACTTCACGGTTGAATTAATAAAATGCATTTTTAAAGTGTAAGTGTGAAAAGTGTGGTTTTTATTACTGAGGCTGCATTAGTTTAAATGCAGGTACTGCATTAAAAAGTGAAGTGCCAACAGAGCAGAACAGGAAAGCAGAGCAGAGAGAGGAAGAGGCCAAGACAGCGTCAACCACTGTGAACCTACTGGGCAGTCACCCTGAACAGACAGCACATACTCAGGGCGGTACTGTCGGCCCTGTCAAAACAAAGGACAAGAGCCTGCCTACAGCAGCATGTCTGATGACGGTACAGGGTTATGGACTGTGGCCTGTGGGTAATGTTGCACCACCAAGGCTTAACTGTGGAGGTTTATTTCAGAGCACTTATGGACATTTAATTACAGTTTATTGAGACCACAGAAAGTAATTATTTCTGTTTGGCTGGCAAATATAGTATTTGTGTGAATGAATGAAAAACACTTCTTCTTTATTGTATCGTGAGTTTAGAGAAACTAAAAACCAAAGCTGCAGTTTAAAATTGGAGACAAACTGAATCTTGACAAACTGCATTGCATGTGTAACACAATTTCTCCCAATATTATTGTGTCTTATTAGTATGAAAAAGTTTTAGTGTGACAATTAAAGGTGAAGCGGGAGATAGTGCTGCCTTATCTGCTCTGCTGTTTGGCTGCTCAGAGGACTCCAAATGCCATCACGTTGGTAAAGTCCCATGCCTCTTTCAGCTCTTAGGTCAGTGTGCTGTTCACACTGCTGAACACAAACCACTGGACACAGTAGTTTACAGCTCAGCAACCCAAACATGTCAGTAAGATAGAGTATGTTGGTTGTGAACTCATATTTCAGAGAATTAAGGGAGTAAAGTGTATTAGTTGGCTGGTAATCTTAAAACATCATCGTCCAGGCAGCTTGTTGATCTGCTTGCCTTTTTTGGTAGCCTTCTGTCTGCTTACAGGGAGATATAAGAGCAATGTGAATTTGGCACAATTCGATCCAAAGCTAGAGTGGTGGGGTGTTTTCTGCTATTATAAATATTAACAGTGCACACCCAACTCTTACGTGCATTGAAAGAACACTCCCATATTTTCAAGACATCCTTTTTTGGCAGAAAAGCAAGGCTTTAAGTATGCACCAGCACACACACACACACTCGCCTGCTCACATACACGAGCGGCAGATCCATCTACAGTTACTCATGTTTTCAGTGGTGGTTCTTTCTGGAGTTTCTATTTTATTTTGCAGAAGAATAAGCATACTGTATCTCGGCTTAGAACACCAAAGAGACAATGCTGGAGCTCTCTCAGTGGTTTGATGGTGCTGCTGAAGTCCTTTGGGAGTGGCAGAGTGATAATACCACTCTGTTACAAAGCTGACTTGTTAAAAGTGATTGCTCAGTTAATTAGTGCTGTGAAATACTGTATATACATATAAGTGTGTAGCTGAGTGCTGGAGGCAGCATAAAGCCACTGAGCTGTAATCTTACTTGCATCTCCGTTAAAAGGCCGGAGTCAGGAGAGACTCTGATCACAACTAGCTGCGTACTCTCTGATAATGCTGCTTCAGACCCTCTGCAAGCTCACATAGGCCTTTCATATGTACTATTTATGTAATTATTATGCTCATGAATTGCGGATTGTCAACAGTAGTTTGAAGATGAAGCGCTGTGTCAATTAAAGTGATCCGCATTTGAAGTCCGCATCATCCACCACTACAGAGAGAACAGTTCCTCTGATGTGCAGGCATGAATACAAGCAAATGCATGTGATTAAATGTTGTTTCCTATTATTGTTTACTTGGAGATTTCTCTGAAGTTAATTCAGAAAGTCTTTCACATTGAATCACTTTGAGCTGCACATCAGAGGGAGAACTTGAAATCAAATGCTTTTGGGTTTTTTTTGGCTTTCTCATGGAAAGTTATTTGAGAGATTTATTTCAAACAGTTACTCTTGTCAGGCTGATCTAAAGCTTTGGAATTTCAGAAATGTGTGATTCTCTCCAGAGCCACCATCAAACCAGACTGAACTCAAACTTTCCACAACATGTGTTCAGCCAAACACATGTTGTGTGTTGCGTTCTCAGAATTCATCTCCGGAGTGGACAGTGTGCATCTAACATTGATGTTATTTTGTTGTGCACTTTTTGATTTTTCATTAAACATTACAATACACCTCTGAATTGTTATTTACTGGAGGTCCCAAATATCTGCACTCCATTTAGAGAACTACTCAAAATTAAATCAGACACTACACAACTCCATTTACAGTTGTGTTTTTGATGGGGTGGAAGAGTGGTGCAGTGATTAGCACTGTGAATTCACTGCAAGGTTTTCTTGTGCCAGCACCTCTGGGTAAGCTGGCTTCTTCCTGGGGTCCAAAGACACAAATATTAGGTGAACTGGTGATTCTCAATTGGCCATACATGCAAGGTAGTTAAAGTGCTTAAAGTTCACAGAATAAAACACTCCATGACTGTATGGGCAATGTATGGCTTGCAGTCTAAAGTGCTTTGAATGCTCAGTAAGAATAGAAAAATAAATACCCATCCATTTTCATTTGTTACCACAAGGAAACTGTTTGACACTTAGGTTTGACTGTTAGGGGTGGGGAAAATTACTGACAAAATAACCTTTTCATAATTAGTAGATTACCTTTTGGTAGCATATAACCTGTCCATCACCACTGCAAACAAGAAGGGTCTCAAAGCTGATCCCTGATGTAATCCCATCCCCACCTTCAACCCATCAGTCACTCCTACCGCACACCTCACCACGGTCTTGCTGTCCTCTTACATATCTTGCACCACCCTCATAAACTTCACTGACACTTCCATGCCACAGGCACCCTATCATATGTTTCTCTACAAAGACACAGTACAAGTCCTCTTGACCTCTCTACACTTTTATATAATTCATCAAGTCTCATAGCAAATATCATATCTGCAGCACTCTTTAGATATGCACCAACGCAGCCCACAAAAACTGTGATTATCCCTTTCAATACTGTCCTTTCGTCCTCTTTCTTCCAGCCACTTCTTCTTCTGTGACCACTTTTGAAATTGACTGGAAGGCAGTGAATGAATTTGAAGATAATATCTCTACTGCCAAGTGTTTTGGTAGTGAAATTGCAGAGGTATTATATGAATGTTGTCATAAATGCTTGGCTTTACATACATTTAACACAGGAGTGAAAATGAAACTTGGCACCTAGCAACCATCCCATAATTTTAAGTATTCATAACAATTAAGGCATAAACCAACCTTTTCATGCAGTTGTTAAACTAAAAAATGAGGAGGTGACCATAACTGATTATTTGTGCTGTAACATGGGGATCAAATCCTTAAGTGACCATTAGTGGAACTGCAGTTTTCAGCAATGCGATCGCTCCCTTTTATCTCCCTTTTCAGCCACTTTACTTGCCCCGAAATGTAAAGAATCTTCCGGAAACATGGGTGGACCACCTTTTATCATAAAAATATTTGAATGACTTTTTGAATCTTCAAATCTCTAGATTTTAACTCTTATAATTTAGGGTTGTATTTGCCATAACCTTTCAGGCAGATAGGGCTCCCACACAGGACTCCAAGCTCAAAGCTCAACATTTTAATAACAGGATTACAGGGAAGCAATCATACAGGCTTGGGCCTTTGTTTAGTTCAGGGTTCCAAAAAGCAAAAGTTGGAAAGTTCAGTTCCTCATTTTCACCAGAAAGATTCCTCAACAGATACAGGTTCAGTTCAGCAATCCACAGATGATCCCCTTCCTGTTAAATGGGAGTTTTCTTTCCCACTTTCACCAAGTACTTGCTCATATGTGGTCATCTGATTGTTGAGGTTTTCTCTGTATTATTGTACAGCCTTCCTCTTAGAATATAAAAAGCCTTGATGCAACTGTTGTTTTCATTTGGCGCTATATGAATACAATTTTATTTAATCATATGCGCAAAAGATGACAAGGTCAATACAATTGCAGGAAAACAGATCAAACAAAGAGCAAAAAAGCAGTGCGTAGAGCAGAGGGTGGGAACCAGAGATAAATCCCGTCCTGAAAAACAAGGCGGGTTAACTCTCACACACCGACACACAACAATGACACATGTACAAGGAAGAGGAGATGGAGAGTGAAAGACAGAAACAGAAAATGAAGGACAGAGGAACCACGACAATTATAGTCATGAGCATAGTTTCATACTGTTATATTTAAACAAAAAGTGTAGCAAATAAATCTGTGTCTGTCAGGTCAGTGCTGAAAGGACAGAAGCGTTAAACTCTTATTTAGTGGAGGGAACAATTAAAGTTCTGTGGCTTCGGTTAACATACCAGGGCTCTCTAACCTCTAAGGCACCCAGTCACCATCTATATTGTCCATCTCAAAAGACTGGATAAAGAAACCTTTGTTCCTTTATGACTTTCTATTTCCATTTCTTCATTTGGATATGTAACAGGGTCTGGCTGTTCCGAGACACAAATGTTTACAGATATCCTAAAATTTGCCAACCATTTGTTCCAACAAAGCAAAGTCATAATGTGTGCAGAACCAAACAGTCACTGTGCACAACTAAGCATCGCACAAGCCAAGTAATTAAGAATTAACATTGTGCAAACTCTCCCTGCTTGTTTGATATTAATAGGAGGATGGGGGAAAGGAGGAAAGAGGAGTGGATGTCCTGAGGAACTTTGAGGTTTCAGAACACAAACTTTGCCAAGCATTCTTAAACTTTGTCTGGCCAAGTCTGAATCAAAGGGAGCAGACAATCTTCCCTTTCATCTCTCTGAGGATGTGAAGGAACGGACTGTGTCCTTCCAAGGCTGTGAACTTGTACAGCTTAGCACTTTCGAGGGCCATGAAGTTTTTTTTTGTGAGGGTCATCCTTTGAGTGTTTTTTTTTTCACTCTCTCTAACCTTTTGATCTAAATCTTCTTAACTTTAAATGAAGTGCTTCACCCTCTTGAAGATCCAGAGCTTTCATGTCACTGTTCGTCTTGAGATGTAAATCCTCTTGGAGACAAGCTGACTTGACCATGTTGATCAAGTGCAGTTAGCACTTAAGTAAGGACGTTTCATCTCTATCATTTTTCTATTCGGTAAGAAAAAAAAAAGGTGTTTTACAAAAAAAGGAATGTAATTTAATTCTTGGGCTGAAGACTTCTGACATATGTATGCTTTTGTTTGATAGTTACAGTACCACAGGTGAATGCAGTCCGAGGGCCAAAGTGAGAATTAAACACTAATCTTCTTACTGCTACACTGAACATTTTTATTTTTTGCAAAAACAATCTAAACAACCACAAACAACAACAAAAACAAAACAATATGAATATTTCTTTATAAGCGAACACTGGAATCCAATTTTCTACTTTAAGTCAGAGTCATTTCCTTTTAGCTAAGTGTAAATTAAATCCAAGCTTCTTATATGTAATAGCGCTAGTCTAACTTCTCTTGGGTGGACAAATTTACTTCATGCTGAAATAAATAAGTTTACTTAGTTTCATTGTAACATAGATTATGTATAGATCATAGATTATCATGGGTTTAAGTTTAATGATCCATAAAAACACAGGAATAAAGGGGCTTCTAAACTAAATGCATCGTAAATGTAAATTTATGTCTTTAAAATTTCCTGTCATCTTCTGTATTTTACAGTGCAAACCTGGCTAAAATAAACTCAGACTCAGGTCTCCCATTTTTACTCACACCTACTCGCCCATTTGCCCCTGTCTTGATGCACTAGGCACTCAGGTGAGTTTGAGATGACTGAGCCAGTGTAAGATACCACTGGTTATATCAACACCACAACAAAACTAATTTTCCATTAACGGTCAATCTATAGCAAAAATACAGATTGAAAGTAATACCCTGCTCTGGGCTGAACCTCTCCCAAAAGACCCAACTCTTCACCCTACCTCTGAGACACAGTCAGATGACCATTCAGAGGAAGCTAATTTATGCTATTTGTATTTGTGATCTCAGTCTTTAACACTAAATTGTGCATTCTGTTTCTGTGTCATTTTCAGATGTGCCATATTCATCCCCAACATGATCTGCTCTGTGTGTCAATGGTTCAATGGTAACTTTATTGTCCCCAATGGGAAATTGATTTGCAGTATGTCCATAGAGATATATAAAAACAAACAAATACAAAAATACACAAAAATAAGCCCAGAGAAAACAACCTAAATTTTATCATCAAAAAAGTGCAGTGTGCAATGGCAACAACCCTTATGTTTTAGTGTTATTAACCATCATAATAGCACTGGGGACAAAAGATAATATAGGTCTCTTTGTCTTCACTGCAGGCACTTTATACCGACGACCTGATGGAAGCAGTTGAAAATCATTAAAGAGGGTGAACTGAACACAACATGACAGAGGTTGCTTTCCTCAGCACCTGCCTGTTATAGAAGTCCACAGGCTGGATCTGAGACCTCCCTGAAATCTGACCAGCCACTTTAACCAGGTTACTAAGTCTGGACTTATTATACAAAGACATATTACCATACCAAGCAATGATACAGAAGGTTGCAGAAAAACAGCATAGCTATTGTTTTATTTCTTATTATAGGAATTGCTTGGACAAAGGTGTGGCATAAGCAGTATATGGGAAGTTAAGGTGGTAAGGGGCTATTCAATGATACCGAAGCCACTTTGCATTCATGCACTGTGCATGATGTACAGGACAGTGAGAAACACACATTCCTGCACCCAGGCCTATCCCAACCAGCCTGTGCCAGTGTTTGGCCAGACAGCTAAGGAAAAAAAGAGGAATCCCTGGTGTTCTGTGCTTAGTGCCACTAAACAGGCTTTTGTATGTGCTATACACAATGGTCCACCACTGGCACTTTGGACAGCGTGAGGGCTCTGCTGCCAAGGGAGCTCCTAGCTGTTGTTCTTTTCATCTTAGTTAAGCCACTTGGCCTGCGGCAGAATGGACATGGAGAAGAAAAGAAAAGCAGAGGCTTGAGGGAGATGGCAGGATTCCTCCCCTTCTCTCTCTGGGACATGTTTCTTCTGCATTTTATTCTTGCACCCTTGGTCTGATTCACCATGAATTCTTTGGAACACTTTGGTACCGCTTAATTTACATGTATGCCAACAGGCTTTTAATGTATTTAAAACTTGGATGATGTTCAAAGGGTGCTACAATTCCTCTGAAATAAGCCTTTTGAAGGCTTTATCTTGTTCTTTCTCTTCTGGCTAATCTTGGAGCCCTCAGTATGCCAGAGCAATTTTTCTAATGCCAATTAAGCTTGAAATTAGCATAAAGCAGCTTTTAAAGTTTTTTTTTTCTTTTGAAAGGAAGACTGATGTTAAATGGACACTTATTTACACTCCAATCGTCTGTTTTTGGAGTTTCTACACAGAGCAACCTTGGTAGAAGAAAGGACGCTGGTCTTTGTTTCCATTATCATAGCATTAACAGATGGGAATATAAAGGCTAAGATTTCTCATAATAACAACTCAACACATTTCTTTGCAAATTAGCACTCCCTGTGGTACGACATCACACGTTTTGTGTCCAAAAGAAGGTTATGCTATTAATGCAAAACACGCTGGCACTCTCTTTCATTTCTCCCTAGAACTGTATAATTGCCATGGAGTGCAAGGAATCAATTAATTACCATTAGGATGTCTTCCCAGAGCACAGTGAAACACACACCAAATGGTTTTTCATTAGACACAAATGTGCAAATCTGACCCAGAGGAGAAACATAAATTCTTAGCAGATTTCTTGCATTTTTGAGTGGAAGTTAAAAGGCTTGTTCTTTCGCCACATGGCAAGTTGGGACACATTCCAATCCCAGGGAAAAAGCACAG
Source organism: Rhamphochromis sp. 'chilingali' (assembly GCF_963969265.1). Lineage (NCBI taxonomy): Eukaryota > Metazoa > Chordata > Actinopteri > Cichliformes > Cichlidae > Rhamphochromis > Rhamphochromis sp. 'chilingali'. The sequence continues at coordinate 34,166,126 of NC_137933.1, read as the reverse complement.
GTTCCACCCAGGGGAACGGTGCGGGGAAACTCAAGATGTTGTCTTGCTGGGATCTTGTTTCTCAGTGCTGAGGAAAGTGGAAACAAATAAATATGCAGTGTGACTTTGTTACTTTGTGTGGATTATTTAAATTATGATAAATGGCTTCATTAACCAAATCTTTTGAAGTGAAGTCAATTCTTTTAGTCAACTTGAAAAACAATATACTGTGAAATAGACAAGCCAATATGCAGGGTTTGAATCAAAACACAAACAAACAATGCCTCTAGCTCATACACATTTCTCAGTAGTTGCTGCAAGTTTATCTTATCAGTCAGACCATTCTCATTCCCATGAAATAATGCTATTTCATCAAAGCTGCTACTGTCTCTGAGCGGCGTGACCTTTCATGACACACTGGTGATGGGACACAGCTTTCAGAACCCAATTCCAAGCAAGGGCAAAGCGAAAACAAAGGTAAAAAGTGAGATGGGTATCAGAGTGAATAAAAAGTAAAACAAAATGCAAAACACAATGGTCCAAACAGGATAAAATCCAAAGTCTCCTGGCTGAAAAAAATCTGACTTATCTTTGTAAAACTGAGCATCTCAACACGTGAGTCTATGGAAACTGACTTGTTTTTGAGCCCGCCCTAATTGGTCATTTAATCACATCACAAGTTGCCACACTGGTCAAAGGGCTAGTACAAGGGTTTTTTTGTTTTTTAATCATGCAAAGGACATCTGGCAAAAATAAAACCTACCAGATAGTGGCATATAGATAGATTTAAAAAAATATATATATTAAACACGCTCTTTTGTGCATGTGCAATTTTCCATGCCAGTTTTCTACCCACACATTTTCTCCTTAATAGTCACTTTTTTTCTCAATAGTTAATGGAACTGAGCCAAGCAAAATATGTTGTACCTGTGATATTTTTTGTATGGTATAGTATGTGTCTGTTCTACTGCAAACGCCTGCACTCTTTTATAGAGATATGTGTTACCCTGGTTTATGTACATTGCAGTCTCCTCAGTCCTATACAGCAGATATGCACATTTCTAATTTCTTCCCACTAAACGCTATCTTGGATTGACATTGTGAGGTGCACAGCTGTAACTGTAAAGGATGTCTTCTATTCAAACATATAACATCAAAGGCAGCGAGAGTAATTTTCAGTTCAAGTTTTTTTATTTATTTTTCCAGTTCCAGTTTCCTCACCCTAGTTTTAGGTGTTACCACTGCATGCAAGACATTCAGTAGTGAGTGATAAACCTTTGGAGATGAATAACTATATGAGAAATTCTACACTGCTGCACACCTCAGTGACTTCGCCTCCCCACCAAACATCTCATTGTTCTGAGGTATATTTATAGACTGAGGAAACAGCTTTACACTTTTCCATTGTTTTTGGTATATTTTTATGAGGGTCCCCTTTGATAATCGATCATTATACAAACTTTTACATTATGGTAAAGGTCAAAATTAACTACTGTCCTAATGGTATAAAGACTTTTCATGTAATTAGTAGGATCAGTTTAAAGATAAATGCTAATTAGGATCTTGTCCTTAAAATATATTTACACAGGTGGAACTTGAGTAAACAGGTCGATACCCTTAAGTAGTTTTTGTAATGCATTTTTTTCAATTTGTGCATAAAACGAATTCATTGGTTCTGCAGACAAAATCTCAACATTTTCTTAGCTCTGTATAGAAAAATAGTGTATTTTGACAAACTGAAGCAAACAGCATGGGACCTGAAGCTTTTGCTCCAATGAAACGATGCAAAATTATTTTAGGTAAAAAAAATATTAGACCTTGTTACTATTCAACCACTAAATGCTTGAGTAGCCCAGTAATTTCATTATACCAAACTGGAAAATTAACCTCACCTGATCATGGAGTAGAATAAATTAACTGTTTATTCTACTCCAATGATTCGATAGAAATATGCATTACAGATTTTATTTTGCGGAAAAAGAAACACACAATAACATCTCCTTTCATTTGCAATGTATTTGGACTGAAACTTTCTGAAACCTCACACTTGAGCCACCAGTTAGCTTACCCTGCCCCTTTTACCCAGCCCCACAACAACATTCTTATACTGTTTTCTGTACTTAAAATGTGTTTTTCAAAGATACTGAAGTGAAGTGAGCCCATGAAGGCACTGTTGTTTTGTAGGAGACTCTAAAATGTTGATAGGAGGTGGTCCTGCATAGAGGTCAGCTAACATAAAGAACTTTGCAGGCTGCCTGCTCTAACTACATGTGGGAAATGTCAACCAGTCAATACAGCTTTTTGCCAACCGCTTTTCTTGCCTGCCTGTTACTGACCATCATAAGCCTGACAAGCTAAACTGCCTTTTAACTCTACCCACACTGTGTTTTGCTGTTGTTGCCTGTTGTGTTACCTGCTGCCAAACTGACAGTTTGATCATAAAGTATTGATCACACCTGGCCTTGAAACCATGTTGAAGACTTTTGGGGTGTTATACACAGACAGCAATGCGAAACCATGGCAATCATTCCATATTTTAGAGCCTTGCACAGGTCGCTGGTGCGTAAAGCATTTGATTATGTTTATGCCATCCTACAAAGTCTAGTGCCAAAGTACCACTTTACTGCTAGACATATTTCCACACTCCCAGCATTATGGGTTCATGAGCTGAACCAGGCACTTCAGTGATATCTGCTAAGTGGGAAAAAGTGACCAATCCATCAAGAGTAAGGAATGAAAATACAAGTCAACTGCAGTGTGAAGCTGAAGTGTAAAGCTTTTGCTTTTTGGTTACTGAGCAAAGTAAACTCAGACAGAATGCTGCTCACACATTCCTGAAAAAAGTTGGAGAAAAGAGTAGTGCTGACAGCGAACAGGTCTCCAAGTAAAGAGGCTCTGAGATCGCTTCTGAAGAGTCCGTGAACATGTCTCTCAACACTCTCTTGTGTTTCTGTCTCGTTATCTGATTCTTTAATCACATTTCTTTTTTTTCTGTGTGTGATGCCGCTGTGACAGTGCTTTGCTGCTGTCACCTCTCAGCTACTGTGGGGTACCGCTGTGAAGCCGAACCGATTCACTGTCTAAGAACAGAGCAACCAGAATCATAGTAGGAGAGACTTTAAAAGGAGAGCCACATAAAGCAGGGTGTCAGTCTGTCTCAGAAAAAAAGGAAAGAAAAATCTGAAATACAGGCACAAACAAGGTAATTTGCAAACTGCATAATTTTCTTGAAAAGAAATAAAAAACTGCTGTTCTTAAGTATCAGACAGACATCCCCTTCCACGTACACACACTGGAAAAAAATGGGAGTGCAACCCATTAGCAGCAAGTCACTTGCACTGAACGTCAGCATTAGAAAGTGCTTTCAACTCTGCTGGCTGTCAGCAACTCTGGCAGCTTCGAAGAGCTTTAGCTTCGACTGAGCATCTCAGCAAAGGGGCTGTGGTCGCAGTGACAAAATCAGTTTGAACTCTTGCATGGAGGATCTGTTAAAAGGGGTTTCGGATCAAAGCAGCCTAAGTGGGTCAAAATTACCTTGACCATCTGAGAAAAGTCACATTTTGAAGGAGGGCGGGGGTAATCTGCAATGTAGAGGGTAGATTAACATTTTGCCTAGAAGATTCCTCCTGCAGACGTCAGATCAAAGCGGGCGAAGCTTTTATTTCTTCTCTTCCGACGTTCAAATGGCTCTGTGTTAATTTGGTAATTTGGCTGGTGCTTTACTCTGTGTGTAGCAAGGTGAAAATGTGTTTACCCTTTCAGTGGAGAAAATGTCCCGGGGCCTTCATTGCTTTGCTTTTCGTATGAAATACAACAAAGAGGTCTACGTTTGTTTAGGTCCTTAGGAATATGAATGTGCTTAATACCACCTCCAAAATGTGATAGCGTAAACTTTTTAGACCAAAAAATGTTTTATTGTCTACATCAGGGAGAATTTACAGCAGAAGGAACACGCTCTGCTTTCATTTCGAGGAGACTTTAATAAACAAAAATCGTAACAGCACGGTTAAACTGTGTAAAAAGCCAGTCCAAAGACAGATGAGCACAAACAATGCACTGAGCCTGTCTAAAAGGGATTTTTATATTTATCTTTTGTTTATTTTTTTCCCTTTTTGGTCATTATACCAGTGTGGCTTTAAAGATGGAAACACTGCTTGTTTGGATAGTTCTCCCTTTTTTTTATTACTGACTGAATTATCATAACATTTTGTACAAACACTCAATTCCCTGACTGCTGCTTTGGTTGACACTCGTGGTAGTTTTCAATAACTCTTTCCAACAACTCTTAAATGTTTGGAAAATTTGATGCAGATGTTTGTGTCCCACAAAATTAACAGCAGTATCTTTAGTGGTGTTTATCATCTATTGCCACCATTAGGTCATTTAAAAAACAACAACATTATTTTAACAAAATGTGACCAAATATCTGCAAAATTAATTACATTCTAATCCCAATAAGTATTATCATGCTAACATGGTAAAAAACATACCATACATACCATAACAAGGCACAATATATTTTGCTTGGCTCTGTTCCGTTAAGTATTAAATAGTTTAGTTTTAGGATCTTATCATAATAATTCCCTGTATTTCAAATTGCTTCCTTTTCATGCTTATTATTTTGACAGCTTTCATACTAAAACATGTAAATCAAAGTTTTAAACCTTGAAAGCTCTACACTTTTCACCCTTTATTGTCACCATCTTGAACTATGTCCACACATACACAAGTATTTTTTTAAACAGAGATTTTTTATGAGCTCATTTTGAAAAATATCTTTGTTCACATGAAAATGCAAAGCAGCAGGCGGCGACATCACCCCAATTCTGAAGAATTATTGGCTAATCAAAAGCTCACAAACAATAACACAGCACAGTCTGATAAAGTTGCACTCCTTGACTTTGGTAGATAAAATCGTAGAGGTTTCCTTGTCCACATAGTAATGAAGGCGCAGAGGTTTTGAAACTCTTCATGCTGGCAGGAGTTTTTCAAAAGCTCAGTTTTCAGTGACAAAAAAACATTTTGGTTTTGACGAAGGGCCAAAATGGATAGACAATATTAAACGTTTACTAAAATACCTGCGTACATGTGGTGGCAGGTTTGGTCATGTAACGGAAACAGAGGAAAAGTAAGATGGCTAAAAGAAAAGTAATTTATTTACAAACTTGAGTTCACTGACTGTACCCATCCTTCTTCTATCTGCCATTTTAAACAATGAGCCTATTCAGTGCCTTTACCTTTAAAATAGTAATTATTTTTCATCTCTTCCCAAGTGTCAATGGCAATGCAAGTGCTAACTTGCTGGCTAACAGGCGCAAATTTTTATACGCGATAGACGTTCAGCATTATATCAAACGAGTATTAAATGATGTCTTTACAGTAAAACAACATAGTATTAAGTGTGGTCTCAGGGATGTACTACAAAGTGCGATTCACATTAAATAACTTAGCGAGCTCTGTTGAGCTTAAAATCAGGTTATTGTTTTAACTGGCTAAATCCCCATGGTAACTAGTGCTGAGCACTAGTGCTGAGGGTCAGGAGCTGGTTATGTTCAGAGTTTGTTTGTTTTTAGTCACCTGTAAGTGCCGCTGATTCTTTTTCTTAAGTGCAGTATAGATTTTTCTGAAGGGCAAATATGTTTTATATGTGCAAGATGTTAAGGCCTGCCTTAGTAACAATATAAATGAAGCCCAGCTGTGGTGTTAAAGCAGCGCAAACTGTGGATTTGCACTGGAATTTGCATGCATTCCTTTGGTGGTACAGAAAACATATAAATGTTTTCTGATCTGCTGCTAAGTCTGTCTGCTGAAGTGCAGCAACTAGAGCACAGAACACACTCCAATAATATCTGATCAATCAAAAAAAATGTACTGCACTTTGGTCTACTTAAGCAGTTTTCATGTTTCCCTTATTAGGCTGTGGGATGCTAACCTTTAATGTTTAAAATGTATCCACTTTAAAGTTTTAGAGTTCTAATCTGCAGCCATGGCAGCTTCACAAAAAGAGTTATTTGACACATGAAATGCCCCTTTTTACATGAGCAAACAGAGGGAGAAGCCGAAAGCTTGGCTTAACAGACAAAGTTGATAACTACTGTTGTGATACACATTATTTCCTTCTGAGGTTTTAGGTTTTGTCAATAGCTAACACAAAGAAAGCCTGGTTTTGTAGTATACCTCTCAGTTACTTGAGAAATGGGAAATGTTTGCAATATTACTGGAACTAACATAATAATCCCAATTAATGGTTGATTGGGTTCTCTTTACTTTCTCATCTTTTTAATACCTGTAATTAATTAATTACATATTGTATAAGTGAGGTTATTATTCGTCTAAATCCCACTGTACTCATCCTAAAGAGCAAATGCAGCGATTACTTGCTACAGTGTGTGTGAGCCCAAGAGAAGCCAGATCTTGAACGAAACCTTTTTTTAGTCTGTCTAGAAAAAAAAATATGATATTGAAGCAATAATGAACCGTGGCAGTAACGCAATGGGAGCTCTGTATGAGTAAATGGACAAGAGTAGAGGAGCCATAATAGATTAAAATCAAACAAAAGGCTGTATTGACAAATTACCACAGTTCTTCCTGTGCTCTCTGCAAAGAAGGGAACAAATATTTGTTTGCCTTCCCCTCTTCCCGAGAACCTGTCAGCTTTGTTTATACAACCTTTATCTTTACAATAGCTGCGGTGCTTTATTTGAAATCTACAGCTGCAAAGAGCAAACAGAACTGAAATGTGTCTGCTTAAAAAGTGCTCATGTTTTCAAGTTATATTAGCAATACATATTTGTCTGTATTAGAAAACACAAACCTATATTTTTTCTTATGTTTTCTTTACTACTCACATGTATACATTGCATACACGTGCACTTGAATGATAAATGACAGAAGCGATATCTGTTACTTTATCAGAGGATTTACTGAAATCATCTTTCGTCTCAGTTCATTAGCAGAGGTAATTTCTGTTTTAACCTAGGCCGTGCTAATTCCAGCCTGGCCTTTGGTACATGCAAGGCAGCCCTTTAAAGATGGCTTTCTTTTGAAGCCTGCTGGTCGAGCTGTTCAAAGCTGCAGCTGTTTTTGGTGGCGTTTGACAGCTTTAATTGATGTTTATTTTGGCATCGAGTTTCATTCCTTTCATGCAAATGTCCTGCATGCAGCGAAATGGGTCAGGGCAGCACTAGGTGGGCACAGTTTGTGTGTACTAGGATAAGAGCAAAGTGCTCAACCAATTTACATTTTAGATCACAGAATCTCAACAAGCAGGGCACTACAAAAAGCAGTTACACTAAAGCTTAAAATGGGAAAAAAAAAGCTTCACGAGTCTCTTTGATTAGATAATAGATGGTGAAAACATTGTGCATCATATTAATATATCTTGTGTTGCAAAGAAGCATTTTGCTTAGTTTCCAATACCATAAAGAGACCATAATTTCCATCATGGAAAGAAGAATCTATCTCATTAACACTACCCCAAAGATGCTTTTAATTAAGGATTTAAAAAAAAAAAGGTTTATACACATTTGGTATCTGTGTGAATGCCTTGACTGTGTTTCGTAGTGGTGCTGATGCCAGTTGGCCCACCTGCAGATCTGCAAAGAATTGCCCACCTTTACTTAATACATGTATCTGCCCCAAACCCATCCCCTTAACCCCCTCCTCATCGCTCAGTCCTTTTCTCTACACCATGGCTGACATCACTCTGGAGGCACGCAGGGGCCTCCTCATCTGCTCCCAATTACAGCCTTGCAAACTTTGCAGTGGAAAAGACTTCAAACTGTGTTGAAACCAAGAGGAACAACCGGAGACATTGAGCAAACAAACCAGTGATGAGGTCTGCCACGTCAAGGTGTGGCTCTGTGTGCGATCTTCCAATGACAAAATGCTTTAAATTAAGGTGCTGCCAGGTCTTAGAAGATAATATTAGAGGCAATATTATGGGGATGTAGATGTGGACATGTAGATGTTCTGATGAAGGGGGAAAGATCTGTGTGAGCAGTAGTTAAACAAGAAAGAACAGAATATGAATAGGACATTGTTTGTTTTCCCATTCCATCTGAATTTGCGTGAGAGCAAATAATGTGACTGGCTGTATCTGGGGTTGTCCTGAGGTCAGAAATGGCCTTTTCATATTTGTTGCTTTTTTATCCTCACAGATTTATCCTTGGGCTGTTTCTCCGATTTTCAAAGCATTTAACTTTGATAGATGGAGGGAGATTTGTACTTTATACTGAGAAAACATGCGTAATCTTGGATTAAGCTGCAATACCATTTTAAGGTCAGAGGTCTACTAGCAATAATCATGCCTCAAAGTCAGATACAGTAGAAACAACAGAGAAACCAAAGAAGCTCCTCTTTGATTCTGCTGTGCTGGAACAGACCAAGAGAAAAATACCAAGACGCGGTTGCAACAGCTAATTATTAATTATTACGCTTGTGTGTTAAGCTTTTATGTGTTTCTTCGACTTTATACACAAAAGCAATGATATTTTTTAAAGCTTAACTTTTTCTGTTTGTATTTTTTAATACTCAAAGATTTAGGTAACACCAGTGTGGAAAGTCATTGGCTAGTGTGGTGATGTAACCTATGGCAGCAGAGGACATCTGGTCTAGCCAGATTATTTGGATGGTGGATAATGGATATCCGGGCTTACAGAGATTTCCTTCTCCATGTTCTAGCCATTGTTTATAAACATAGAAGAAATTTTAAAAAGCTAAATTGTCTTCAGATGATAGCCAGTGATTTTAAGAGAGAGTTTGCATTTTCCAAAACTCTCTTTTGCTCAGCATGTCTACTGTTTAGTTGCACAACCAAAACCTGATAAAGCATAACTGGTCATAGAGTTTATACTACATGTGCATTAAAACAGAAACAAAAAAGCTTCTGCTGCCAGAAATATTTTTTCCTTGCCAAGAGATTTTGCATATTCAAATTCCTGTTAAGTTACAGCAATTGTATACATATCCCTATGTCAGACAAAAAAAAATTGCATGAATAATATTACTAAAAAAATAGCCTAAAAACTCTCTGAGATGTTAGCATGTGTTAAATCACTTGCATGTTTCCTTATGTGTTAAAAAAGGATCACTGAAAGGATTTGGTGCTTCTTTAGTCTGTAAGCCAGTGAACGTTTGAAACTTCCATACTAATAAGAGTCACTGAAATAGAGCATTATAAGGTACTTGGCACACAAATTTTTAACAGGTGATGGTGAAGGTCACTGACATTGAGAGTCTCACAGTCAGAGACTGTACTGTGACCCATACGCTTTCCAGATGTTTCCCAACATGCAAAGGGAGACAAACCTGACCCTGCTTCATCCTCCAAAACAAAGACTCATTAATAATGTAGTTGTAGAAATTAAACGAGGTTTTACCTGCATTTCAGCAGTTCAACTGAAGATGGAATCTATAAGCCATAATGGCATAATGGCAAAGTCAGAAAACAAAAACTTTTATCAACTATATTGTGAATTCAGATGCATTAAAACTCAGTATTTGATCATGGAGAGCTGGCAGATACTTCACTTATATTTAGCCTGGGGGATGGGGTCATGCTCTCTCTCTCTTCCTCTCTCTCTTTCTCTCAAATTCACTGACCCACAAAGTATTTGGATCGCTGGATGTAAAATAACGTTTGTACCAACTGTAAAGCATCATGATTTTGTTTATTTTTATCTTAAGCCAATAAACAATGTACCAATTCCAGTCCCTGCTCCTCTCTGAATTTCCTCCTGGTACCCAACTAAATAGGACAGCCTCCAGCAGAATGACATGACAAGCCTCTTTGGACCCTTCACCCCCTCTTCATTTACCTTCAACCCCACCCCCAACTTTGGAGTCAGTTGTTTGACTGCCAGACATCCAATGGGCCAGCCTTTCTCTCTCATGGGAAAAAGACTTCATTACAGAGAAGAATTGCGGCATTGTGAGTCCCCAACTGCCCCTTCTCACAGGAGAGGGTGGAGCCTGGCTGGACACTGGGGCATCATGGAGTGACCTGGCTTCAGGGGTCAGTTCACTCACTGTTTGGAAAGCATCTCACGTAACGCATCATTGAGTGATTGCCCCCTCTCCTCAATCCAGAACGCTTTCACAGCCAAACAAGCACCAGTGTACTGAGCAGCATTCCACATCTTTTGCAATACTTTATGAGTCACATGTACGTACTGAAATACTTTATCATTACCTGTGTGGCCAGTTTAGTTTCTTAGCAGAGGTGGTAAAAGCTTTAGTTTCTTTAATGACTCAAAGACTGTTTGAATTTTTTTTATTATTACATCTGAAAATGTAAATGTGAATTTAATTTTCACACTTTCAGTTTGACTTTGGCTTTACTCTTCAACATAACCCTAAAGGTATAACCTCCTCTCACGATGAAAGGAGCTTGTGGATGGTCATTTACTGCACCAGCTGCATTTGACATCTTTGATGGGTGTTTTTTTGTAGCCTAACAGCTGACCTTGATCATCACTCTGTAGGTAAGAGGACTATTTCTGTAGCCAGCTTTACTGACTGCGTATAGAAAATTTTTGCGTACTACAAAGTGAGCAGTAGTAATGCATACACCAACAGGGGACAAATAGCGGGCGAGTTAGGAAGTCTGGTTAATTTAAGAGCAGTTTATCAGCTGCTAGAGGGAGCTGCAGTTTCTTCTTCTCTGTAAAGGACACAGTCTGTATACAACATAAAATGCTCAAGCTGGTACATAGGCGTGTCTTGACAATAGAGTGACACAGAAGCTAACCAACTTCGGTGATTTCTCCTTGTGGTGAAAACTCTGGCTCAAGCCAAACTAAAAGACATTTTGGAAACAAGTAGACTTCTGCCAAAGAGAAAAAATTAAAACACAGCTGAATGTTTTTTTCTGACCTCCAGTGACATAACTTCTACCTTTTTCTCCAAGATACACAATATCAGTGCTTATCAGTATATCAGTGTCAGTATTTCCAGATTAAGCTGTACAGATGTTTAACAAACATAGGTGAGTTTGGTGTTAAACTAAGCGATCTAATCTTACCAATGTTAGAGTGCTGACATAAATAAGACAATAACCAAAGTACAGATAATACCAACTGAAAAATGTAAAAAAAAAAAAAGAGTTGGAACCACTGGCAACATAAGCTGGTAGCAACATTAGATTTTTGTCCCAGACAAAAAAAAATCCCATCAGAGAAGCCAATCAAAGCCGCTGCATGCCAGCATAACGGCAATGAGCCTCATTTGGATAGTAATTGGAGAAGTGACAGTATGTTGCCTGAATGATAAGTTTAATCAAACATAGAGTTAGTTTAGGCAGGGCACAGAGTGAAGCTCAGCATAATGGCTCAGCGCACAGCCTTGTACACATCTAGTTGAGTATCCTCTGTTGTGCATGCTATGTAAGCCTGCCTGTACAGCTCTAAGATACTTTGTGACCCATCTCCACCGCAGCTAAGCCCTTCATGCTGTCTTAATCAATATCATATCTGTTGTCACTGATGTATACTTGTTCTGCCTTGATGCTGCTCTCCCAGCAGGGTATGAAGGGTAGTGAGGTGTCCCATTGCTATGCTGCCAAATTATATATTACTGGAAATATCAGTCATGACTATAGTGGTTTGACTGACAAACAGTTTTTAGCTTTGTCACTGGGGGCTTTTTCCAATGGTGCTTAATTTCAAGCCCTGCTGTTCTATTTCACATAGCCAGTAGTGTGGCTATACATTCTTAATATTGTTACTCATGTTTCATGAGTGTACTTATAGTCATGTATCAAATCCGGTGATATACCCATGCATATATAAATATCCAGTGTAATTGCATATCTATTAAGACAATATTTTGTGAAAAAGCTTGACCCTGCATTTTTTTTCCTCAATACATTATTGATCAAAACTATGAATGTTGTTTTGAAAAAAGAACTCTGCTTAGACTTAAAAACTAAATGTCTAACTTTGTTCTGTCTCCACATTGTAACCATACAGTATTCTAGTTTAGAGGCTAAGACTTACAATTTAAATAGGTTTGGCTTGTGACTGAAATAGGACTATAAAAAGAATCAGTAATCTTTATTATTTATTTGTTCACTGTATTGTACAGTGGTTGAAACATTTTATGGAGATAGAAACCAACCAGTGAGGAATTAGTGTTGCTTTTATTGTTTTTCTTCTAACATTTCCTAATTGCTTTCTTGCTAAGAATCAACAGGCAGATTTCTGTGGTGTTAGCTGTGAGCCAGTTGAGAAATGTTTTATTGCTGTGGAAAAATAATTTTAAGTACTTGCTTACAAAGCTGATGAGGCATGCCCGTTTCTGCTGACAGCACTCTGCAGCTTTTGTCTGGTTAAATGATGTGCTTTATGAGATTGTTTTTAAGTAAGGACATTAAAAAATACTTTGCTGCAAAATCCTCCTGATAGTTCTTCCATAGAGCATTTCATGTTATTGTATTATCCTCCAGCTTAATAAATTGATCATTTAGTGAATGTGAATAATTAAATGTTCATTGGACCTGTATTTACATAGCACTTATGGTTTTACTGACCCCTCAGAGCACTTTATCATTCAACTAGCACTGATGCATTGGGGGATTTGTTGGGTTCAGGATCTTCAGGATCCACTTTATCTCCTGAGCCACAGCCATGCACAAGTTTTTTAGTATTTTTAGATTGTTAATTAAGATGTTGCCATCATGTTTTGTCTTTGTCGGGAACATATTATAAAAGTCTCTAACTTCTCTAACTTTTCCTCAGTAGTAAATCTACATCTGCAAAGAAAATAATTGATTAAAAGAGGGCTTTACTCTCATTTTTATCCCCATGTGCTCATTCCTGGACACTACTGAGAAGTTTACATGACACCTTGTTCTAAATAGTCTTTATTTATATATATCCCACAGGTCCATCCATCCACTATCCAAAACAAGCTGTTTTAGATCCATTCAATTCTACTTTAATCCAGCTGCCTCTTGAAAAACAAAGGTTTGAAACAACAGTTTTAAACACTGTCTACACTCACAGCTGGAGCTGTGTGCCTGAGATGTCCATATTAAGAATATCTATCTAATATAAATGCCAACAAATAAACCAAAGACCGTATGAAAGAGAATAATTAACAGCCTGAAATCTGAACTTTTAGCTCACAAGCATTATCTTGTATAGCAGAAAAAAATGTTGAAAAAGTAAAGCATATAGGATAATCTCTTTTAAATTATTCAAAAAATAGTTTTTATTGAGATTAAACTCTCCCTTACAAGAGAGATTTTAAACACTGAAAAGAAAATCATCAGGTAGAAGCAACAGAAGAGATGCAAAAATGATAAAACAAAACAAAACAACCCCCAGTTTTTAAAGGGAGACAGTGCCTGAAACCATTTCTACCAAGCTTAGTTTGTGCATGAATATCTAAGGATTCAATTAATCATGCGCATTTAACAAGATTGAAATGAGAATAGAAGAGAGGTAGTTCAGAAGTTTAAACAATAGAGCTTCATAAATGAATAGCATGAGAAATATCAGTTTGATTACAACAACATTTGTATCAGTCCCAAAGGTACATGTATAACAGACATAAATACAATTATACGTACAATAATACTGCAATACAATACACTACAATAGAGCACCTGAGTTATTAACTTGTGTGTATTTGTACATGTGCAACATATGCTTTCTAGTGCAAAAGTGGCTATTAGTCAAGGTAAGTGTTTGGCAGAAAACTATGTGACAACCATGACAAGATGACCCTGGACTGTAAGGCCATCTAAACTTTTAATACAGAGCAATCATGTACTGCACAACGATAAACAGTGTTTAACTGTTTGAGTTTAGTTTGCACAGCACAACAATCCAAATTACAACTCAGTGGTTGGAGACTGATATGACGTGTGACTGCATATAGTTAGGAAAATATAGGCATCCACTAAATCTAACTCCATGCAGCAATTCTAATACTTTTTAAATTGTTTACAATGGAATACACAGGTGAACGACAAAATGGTCGAATTGATTGACTTTGATGGTTCCTACAGCTGTGTGGATTACCTTAATTTATTAAAAGGACCTGTGTTTGCTCCTGTGTTTCACAACACGGTACTAATGTGCAAATTTAATGACTTCTGGTGCCGTTACTGCTTCTCTCAGCAGGAGTCAGTATTTTGTTTGTCAGACTGTGTGTTTTCAACACTTGTATTACAGTGACTCAGTTCGTATTTGCAGAATTTAGAACACTGAGTTGCAGTGGTTGGATAGGGGATCTCAGTGTGAAAGGTTACAAGCCTGTGGACAGGAAGTCTTTCTGCAGAAAGAGCTTCACTGTGCCAAACCATGGGAGAAAGTGCTGCTAAATATTTGGGTATTATCCTACAACTGTTTACCTGTGTGGACCTCAGTTCTTGAGTTGAATGCTTTGAAGATGATATAACAGTCAGTGCAATTTGATCGTGGCTTCCATGATTGAACCCAAGCAGAGAGAGCAATTTCAAAGGCTGCTGAAACTTTTCAAAACACCAATGGCCTGTTAACAGCCCAGGATAATGAATTCCATAGCACCACAAGCCTCTATGTGTGGGAGACTTCGAGCTTAGCTAAATAAACCTTGTCTGACTGAGTGGCCCCACTGGTGCCCAGCCCTACGTGGACAAGAGCTGCTTGGTTTCTCACAGTTCAATGGCTGGGCTCAGTCATAAGGACAGCCTCATTTAACCTAAACTTACCGTGACAACTGCTAGCAACGTCCCACAAGTCACACCTCCACTTTAGCCCCTTTTCCATTACTACCTTCTTGGATCAATGCGTATCCTGCTCGTCATTCGATGAGTCATGACAGCGTCTCGTTCACGAAAATTAAAATCTGGCAACGAGGGTCTGCTGAAAAGCCACAGACGGGCAGCAGGTATATTCTTGCCTCGACGTCCATCTTTTTTAGCGCTTGTGTCACATATTAATTACATCGTCGGACGCTCAAACGCATTGCTATGACGACAACCACACAGGTTAAGTGGTACAGGATTGTAATGTAAAACCAGTTGTTCTTAGTCGAGTAGTGGCGATCCGTGGCGATCCGTGGCGAGTTGATCTGAGGAGGTATTAATGGAAAAGGGGCTTATGTCTCTACGGATAGGTTACTGTTGGCAAGGCTTTTGTTAGTGGATCAGCTTGAGATGAAAAACTGTGTCTCCAGAGGGTTCATAGGAGTTGTGCTGGTTGAAGCTGATAGCAGAGATCACTAGCCTCTCCTGTGGTGGAAGTGACAGGCTCTGATTTTTTTTCTTCTCTCTTCATTAACTATTCACATTTGCACCTTATGTGCAGATCACCATCACCACTCGACATGAGTCCAAGGAGTTCAAAGGCAGAGTTGCTTGGAAGTGTGCGCGCCACCCCAGGAGTCGCCGGGCCTTGGACACCTGCAGAGTGGTGGGTGCTGAGAGCTTGGGCGTGTTTGGATCAGGGACTGAATTTTCCTCTGAAGATGAGGAAAAGGTTTATGGCACGCTCCCATGAGAGTGTCTCCTGCTCTTTGAAGCTCCTGTCTTGGTGGCTGCTCTTATCTTTAGGAACGGATTATTTTATCTCCTCCTGTTCCTTTCTTTTTCTTCTTCTTCATCTTCTCCTTGCTTTCCATCAAGACAGGTTTTGTATGGATCTTTTAGGAGATCTTCTCCGTACCCTTGCTCTTTCACTCCATTCATTTATATTTTCCCCCTTTCAGGGTACACCCAGCCTGCTTTCCACGACTACTACCCCCACTCTCTTCCTTTTGCTTCCTCTGTTGCACCCGACTCTCTTTCTCTTTTCCCCGTCTCCTCTATTCTAGCTTTCCAACACATGACAGACTGTGTAATTAATGAGCATCATAAACCTCTCTTTCTATTAGCTACCCATTAGTAAACCTGGCAAGCCTGTCATTTTGGACAAAAACACACAGCTCCTTCATTTGATCCCCACATCAAAGGGGGAACCCCACTGTTTTCGGCTGAATACACTAATTGTGTCCTCGTTCTGGATGGGGCTACACCCCCACCGCTTCAAAAAAGCAGCCAGTGTCTAGTACAGATAGTAAAGAGAAGTACAGAAGCAGAAAGTATTGATTATATTGGCCTAAATTTGGAGACTTTTTGACATCAGAAGAATTAGTAGTCATTCAGCGGTGCTCCTAAAAAAAAGGTCTGTTTCTGTGTGTTGCTTTGCACGCCACTTGCTCTCTTCATTGCTCGCTTTATGTAGACACATTTTACTAAAAAGAAATGTCAGCGAGCTTCAGGCCCCGTTAGAGGTGTTTTATGTGCTGCTGTTAAGATAAAAAGGAATTTTTAAGCAGGATGATAAGGATTCCCCTACTTTACACTACAAACCAATAATGTTAAGTACAGGATCAGCAGTCTTAGTATTAGAATGTGCTGTCTGCAACATGCACTTTTTCAAATTTATTGTTTCACTACCCAATACTAGGCAGCACGGTGGCACGGTGGTTAGCACTGTTGCCGCACAGCAAGAAGGTCCTGAGTTCAATTCCACCATCAGGCCGGGGTCTTTCTGTGTGGAGTTTGCATGTTCTCCCCGTGTTTGCGTGGGTTCCCTCCGGGTACTCCGGCTTCCTCCCACCGTCCAAAGACATGCAGCTTGTGGGGATAGGTTAATTGATTAATCCAAATTGTCACTAGGTGTGAATGTTTGAATGAATGTGAGTGCAAATGGTTGTCTGTCCCTGTGTGTTGGCCCTGCGACAGACTGGCAACCTGTCCAGGGTGTACCCCGCCTCTTGCCCTATGACAGCTGGGATAGGCTCCAGCGCCCCGCGTGACCCTGAAAAGGATAAGCGGAAGCGAATGGATGGATGGATGGACTACCCAATACTTATTTTTTGCATTTTGTACATTTTATGCTGCTGTAACAAAACTAGTTAGGACCAAACCAAGACTAGGAGTGTTGCTTTAAGTCTTCCAATATTTTGGATAATCTATATATAAACTACAAATGTTCCCATTAACATGTACACAACCCGTGGTTTTAATAGTAAATGTGTTTTTTGGGGGGGTCTTCATAATTTCAAATGCAGGGAATTTGTTATCTTTTATTTTTCTTTTCAGTGCTTATTTCCAAGCTCTTAAAGAAACTTGTTGCACAGTGTTGCAGTGTGTAGCTTCATGTGATTTAACACACTTTTACTCTACTTGCCTCAAAGACCAACTGACACCAAAGAGTCTAGAAATATTCAGAATCCAGGTTATTTCCATTACTTCCACCATGCAGAAAGGCGAACACATGCCAGGCTGTCGTTCCCCCCCTGCAGACCCTTTGCCTGACACATCGCATGCTGAGCCACTACAATGGGCTGAGTCACCACCACTGCAGGAATCAACACTGTACTTCAGTCTCGATTGTCTTCTGCCCTTTACAACATCCACGCCCTTTTGTTCCTCAAGATAAAGGCAACAGTCACATGTTTGAGCTTTAAGCGGCCAGCAGCTGCTCTTCTCTCCCTCTATATGCTTCACATCCCCCTCTTCACCACCAGGCAGCATTCCCTCCAGCGCTCTCTCCAGGCATCAGGCCCCTAACATTGTTACAAGGACATAAACACAGACAAACCATTAGATGCCCCTGAATTTAGCTGCCTCAATACCCCCCATTATGCTTGTTTCCTTGGAGAATGCCCAGTTTTATGATGGAATGAGCCAGAGCTGACCACCAAGGTAGGTGCTCCCCTAGGCAAATAAATACTTACATCAATCAGACAGGTGTCTAGAGAATTTAGCTTTGTTCTTATGAAGCATTTTTTTGCTATAATGGAAAAACAGAGCAATAATCAAGGGACTGATTTCAACTCCATTTGACAAATGCCTCAATAGAAGCGAAATATTTACTCCATTTATTCTCTGATTTGATTGTGTGTCAGGCAAAAAATAAACTGTACCCCTGATAATGGGGATTGATTGGAGGTTTGGGGGTTCACGTTCAGGAGATGGCTCTAAACCCCCCCTCCACCTCCTCCTCTCTCACAGGCATCAAAGGGAAAGCTAGGAAATAGGGCCTGCAAAGCCATCTCTCCGTTGGCCTCTTCAAAGGACAGGAAGTGTGTCAGAGGGACAGGCCTTCTTTTCCACCGAATTCAGACGAGTTGCTATAATAACACGTTCATCTGTGTCTGTGGCAGACTAGTTCAAAGGGGAGTCTGATTCCTCTTAGTACAACATGTGACGATGGAGTCATGATGTGGAAAACATTGTGCATGTGGACCAGCCTAAGGACATGTGTCTACTGTACAGCCACATCCTGAAAGATGTGTCCTTCCTTAAAAATCGGGTCTGAGGCAGGATTAGAGTTTTGATATTAACAACTCTCCTCCAGGCAGAGGTGGTTATTACCTGCTTAACTACACAAGTTATAACTTCTTAAACTCCCATGCTGGTTAGACTTCAGTGAAAGTTAAACCTGTGAATGTAGAATATGTGGCTGATATTCGTCTCCGGTATATTTAAACCATACAAAACATCTAGTCTGATCACGTCTGTATGTTTCAGTGGGAGTGGAGATTGCCACAAAAGTATCAAAACTTTTGTGAAATTTGTGACAGATGGAATCGCAGGTGGCTTTCTAAAACTGTAAATCGGCAATGCTGAGCATTTGAAAGCTTCATTACATTTTGCATTTTACAAGCAAGTTTTTTGAGGCCCTTTCTCAAAAAATTTAACGCTATCAACAACTGTGCTTTTTAAATGGGAATAGTCCTCAGGTGAATACAGTGGGATAAAGATCACATAAAATATGCACAAAAATGAAAATCAGCTTGGCTTCTAATTTAAACAAATAAACAACAGTCTGTAGGCTGCCAGCATGTGTGCTTCACATACTGGCAGCTAGGGCTGGGCGATATGACCCAAAATTCATATCTCGATATTTTTTAGCTGGATGGCGATATAAGATATATATCTCGATATATTTTTTTTAAGCCATAAAGTAAGAACAAAAAGAGAGTTCTAAGTCAAAGCTGTGTCCCAGATGTCACACAGGCACTTTTATTAACATACAGCACAGATGTACATGAAAAATTACTCAAAATTAAATTATGAGCATTCATTAAATAATAATGCTCCATAAATAAAAGAAAACAAGGTTGTTTTTGTGCTAAACAAAGAGCTCACAATTGTGCAGTCAAAATGTAAACTAAAAGACGCTGAGCGTAATAACAAAGACAGACAGATTTCACAGCTGCTCTGTTCCCAAGTTTTACTGTGTGACTGATAGCCTGGAGTTTGAAATCCGCTTCATAACCACGTCTCTTACAGGTGCCATTTATGGTCCTTATACACACACAATACGGTAATATTACGTTGATGCACAGTACATATCACTCCGCGAAGCTCCTCGGTAGCCGTAATGCGCCGACAATCTATCAAGCGGTGCAGCTCCTTAGCTTACCAAATTCGTACTCAAACATTTTTGACAGATTGCTGAGCGCCGTGTACTACATAAAATCGGTTCGCGGCCATCAAGCACAACCAGAATTCATACATAAGGCGCGCTATCAACTTTTGAGAGAATGAAAGGATTTTAGGGTTAGCGCTGTTAGCTCGTTAGCGCGGTTAGCTCGTTAGCATGTTTAGCTCGTTAGCACGTTGACGCCGTCCAGCCCCACGCATGGGGAGATGCGCAGTAACTCGTTAACGGAGATTTGCCGTGTCCGGCTTGTCGCTGCCTGCACGTGAAGCGATGGGGTAGGAGGGGGAGTTGTCTTCAGTGAAGGCGAGGCGGAGTAACGTTGCGTAGAGACAAAAGTAGACGAAAGAGAGGCAAACTTGCGGCTCCACAACTATAATTATAACGTAACATAGACTATATCGATATAAAGGATATTGTCACATCTTATATCTCGTATAAAAATATATCGATATGTTTTAAAAACTCGATATATCGCCCAGCTCTACTGGCAGCCTGTATGCTGGAGGCACACAGGTAAAGGCAATATGTAAACATAAAAACACAGTGTTGACTTCTTGACAGCAGGACCCAGTGATAGTATAGGAGTGATTAGCAGCACTGTAACAACATGGATTTGCATCCAAGGACATCAAATATTAAAATTGTCCTAAAATTGAACAAAGACTTCTGTTTTAAGATTTAAAGGGAGAGGAAAAAATTTCCATGACACAGAAACGACAAAAGAAGACTAAATTTAGACATCCAGCTCTAGGAAAACCATGCCAGCATTTTGCTGTTTGATTGAAAACGCACATGAAACATTACCTTTTATGCAATTCTCACGACCTGCGTTCAGGTGACAGTCCTCAGAAAACTTATGATTCAAATCCTCCTGTTATTTATAATATGTGTTTAAATGTGATATGAAGTGTCAGGTGAAACATTTGTTCATAAAACCTAGCTACACCAAATAAAGGACACATGACTGATCGGATTAATTCAAATCAAAAAGGACATAATGGTTTGACTGAATTGAGAACTTAATACTTTAATTAGTTTTTTGTACAGTGTGAGTTCTTTGAGATTAAATCATACAAGAATCTGAGGAAGAAAATGTTGTACAAGTGATAGGAAAAGATTTCTTTTATCTATTTCTTGAACCAAACACTCTAAAAAAATTCCACTTCACATAATGGATCAGGTTGGATTTGATGTGTTTCAGACCAAAAGAACACTGTGATTGAGCACTAATTGTAATGCTGCTAAAATTGGTGCCAAAAAATAAATAAATAAATCTAATATTCAATTCCTGTTCAAGCTCAGTCTTTCACTGGTGATGATTAGAGTATCGACTTTGCAGTGTTTTCTCAAAAGATGATGCCCACTGTGCGTTATATTACGTTCACACTGAGCTACTGGCAGCCTGGCATGAAATGGCACAGTGTCTTCTGTCTTATATCTGAAGACATCAAAAGAATCTTAGCCCGCTTTCATCTGCTGCCTCAGTCCACTAAGACCCTTATTTTCATATTAGAGACCCCAAAAAGACAGGCGGGCACTGACCACGGAGCCCCGTATGAAATGACTTTTACCCCTGGGAAGCCCATCTGAGAGGATAATGTTGATAAAAAGTGAAAAAGTAGTCAGAGATCAAAAGAGAATACAAAGAGAATGTGTATTTAATGATTGCACGCTTCGTCAAAGGTAATTCAATCAAAATAATGAAAAAAAAAAGAAAAGATTTTACATACTTTGCGATGTGAGACGCAGAGAAATTATTCTGCCCGAGTAAGCAACCCAAACCCCAAGCCGAGGGAAATGTTTCACAGCTTGCCAGTGAATCTATTTTATGTTTCGCTTATTTGTATTTCATTTTAATATAAAAGCAAGCAAGCAAACAAACAAAAAACCCACAACAAACAGACGTTTCATACACGCTTGGATTTGAAATAACAGCTGAGGTCGCTGGTTTGGGATCATTTAGGATGCCACCAGACCCCAACTGGCAAAAATGAAACAGAGAAATGAATGTTTTGGCGTCACCTCGCGCGCGCTTGAAAGCCAGAGCCGAACGGGAGCGTAAAAGCAGACAGAAAATGTCACGACGCTCCGGAAAACCTGAGATGTAATTTTCATAATAAAAGCATTGTAAAGCACGAACATGGGTCACTGAGGGGTTCTGTTGTATGTGTGTGTGTGTGTGTGTGTGTGTGTGTGTGTGTGTGTGTGTGTGTGTGTGTGTGTTTTTAACCCGTGGTGCACCTGTAACCAGATTAGGTTTGGTTTCTGGCTCTACGTCTTTAAGACTCTAAGAGTGTGCCGCATTGTAAATATTTGCTATTTTCAAAGTCAGAATGACATGCCCTTCTCTCGGTCCATTTTTACTTGAGCTATCGCCAGTCGCTTGTGCTTTAATCTGAAATCGGTGTAAGGAAGTCGCACAGCCTATTGTCTATCGCGCGTGTCGTCAGTGGCGGCGCTCTGGATCAAAGGCTCGTTTGGCTCCTTGGTTTTATGGTCCTGTTCTGAGCGCAGTCTGCTCTCGGTCTCCACGGACGCTCCTCTGTCTGGATAGCGCGTCTCTATTTTTTTGTTATTCCTTCTTTGGATTATATTCATCTGATGGTTTTCAACTCCAACTCGATGCATAGAAATGGGTAAACTGCACTCGAAACATGGTAAGACGTCTTATTCCCGAGAGAAAAATCACAGCTGTAGTTGCTGGGTGTTGCGATACTTTCGAGTTACACATTGATTGTCTCTTGTCTTTCTTTTTCTTTTTCTATCTCCTTCTCAAAAGCTGCTATTTGTAAACCGCGGGAGAGTCCAGAAGGTAAGCGCACTTATTCCCCTACATGATGCACTCAAACATTTTCTGAGCATTTCGGTCAGTTTGTGAACAGCGGAGCAGTTTCCAGAGTCCGTATCAGCCTCAGTTTATTGCAGCACGAAGACCCCGAGAGTCTTTGAAGGTTAACGCGCTTGTAGTGTGAACACACTAGAGAGAGAGAGGAAG
Source organism: Rhamphochromis sp. 'chilingali' (assembly GCF_963969265.1). NCBI lineage: Eukaryota > Metazoa > Chordata > Actinopteri > Cichliformes > Cichlidae > Rhamphochromis > Rhamphochromis sp. 'chilingali'. The sequence continues at coordinate 34,143,725 of NC_137933.1, read as the reverse complement.
AAAACGGTTTGTACTCACTGCTAATACTGCTGCTTTTGTGTTTCAGGCGACAGTTTTGTAGTGAATGCCTGTTTGGCGAGGAAGGGAATCGATGACTGGCTCGTGAAGCAGAAATACTACTGCACGAGCTCGCGCCTCGAGCAACAGGACTGTCACCACAAGAATAACTGCGGGTTAACTGCACGGGTGAGTGTGACTGTATACGTACACTCGGATATTCACAATGAAGTTTTGCTCCACGACTTCTTTTATTTGTAAAGTTTGTCTTGTAACTCAAGTATTGCGTGTCTCCTCGTACATGTTTCACACCTTAAGCAGTTTTTAAAAAAACATTTTATTTCATATTTTTTTAATGCCACTTCTACGATAGCACGCGAAGCTACATTTAACCTCAAGTGTTGTCAGTCTTTTTTGACTCTTTGGTGGATAAACTTTTAACAGTGGCTGTTCACGGTGAGTTAAATGTCGCTCATGACGGGATAAAAGGTAATTAAAGTAAACCAATCGCAATCTTACTTTTGTTTTCCCTGTGAGCAAAATAAGACCGTTGAGCTCACAAATGCGCAGCCGTATGCACTTGATTGAGGGATTATTTTTCAGGTAACAATAGATCAAGCCTTGAAAGCAGCTCAGTGTGACAGTCCGGTGACAAGTGTGGATCGTAAGGGCTGGAGAGAGAAATGTTGGAGGTCATGCTTGTTTTGTATTTTGGCATTGCCGTAAACACGGTGCTGTTGTCAAGCGGGGAAATCCTTTGGAATTGCTTCAGAGGAGCGTTAAGCCTCTTTGGTTTGCCATGCCTTCCTCAAAGGCAGCATGTTTGAGGAATTGGAGCCCATCAAGAATTTAAAAAACAACAACAACAACCCCCCCCCCCCCCCCCAAAAGAAAAAAAGAAAAGAAAAGGAAAATCAGTCCCTCCACTCACAATCCAGACAGTTTGAGAAGAAATACATCAATTTATTAAATGCATCCCACAATCCAGGATATATCACACCTACTGTAATATTCTGTTGTGTTATTGCATGGCATGATTTTCCTTTTTAAAATACTCGACAGATCCTTTAGTGTTCAGTGTTCTTAAAGACTAGAATCCTATCATCAGCGACATGCAGCTCCGTGGCATCATTTTCATGCAGCAAGCTGAAACCATGTTATGCCCATGCTTTTGAACTGTAAATAACACAAGTGAGACAGAAATACACATGCAGATTATAATTCCTTAATGAACCACTAGTATGAGAAGTCATTGGCATACAACCCGAGAAAGTGTAAGGCAACAAAAAGGTCTGCTGATTCCCACCAAAGCCAAAGATAAAATCCGCTGTTGTTTTGTCTGCTGGTGCAAGAGTTCTTTGGTAGATTTGGTAAGCGGAGCTGTAGAATAAAGTGTAGGGAGCTTGGCATCTACATGAAAAATTGTTCATCCTGACATGTGCCCAGAGCTGCAGCAAACTTTATCATATGGTAACAGGATCACACTCACAGCAGGCACTGGGATGTATTTTGAAGAGGGGTTTTATGGAGGAAAAACAATCTGAATCCCATGTTTCTTTTTCAGAGCATGTAGCTGCTGCAAAAATCCATTCCATTTATTTAGCTGTTTATATGTTCAGCGGGGTTCATATGCTTCGGGCAATTTAAGCATTTAAAACCACATTATTATCATGCAATTACCATAAATTGTTACTGCAAAAACAAACATTCGTTACTTTTTTCCTCGACATATTCACATGCTGCTTTTCCCAGCAACAGTCATGTGTGAAGTTTTGGCTCAGGATGGATGAGGCCCCCGCCAAAAGGGTTGGATGTTTTTGAACAATTTAGAGTTCAGCTTGTATAAATAATTCAAGTCTCGGTGTCTAATAGCTTATTTTATAACTCAGAAGGAAAATGAATAAAAGAAGAAAAGTTGTTTCCACATCAATATTTATTTGAGCACTTTTCTCTTTTGTTTTGTGATTATAAAGTGGATTCTAAATCTGTAATGATTATTAAAGTTTAAAGCATTTATGTTTTTTTCCCCATTCTGTGCCAGGGCATGAAGCATAGTTTACATTTTTATAAAGACAAGACTTTGCAATCCCTCATGCTCTGTAGTGTACTGAGTTACACATTTGCCTAATAAGCAAAAGATACTCAGTTTGATCCCGGGAAGAAACACAAATCCCGCGGGAGTTGCGTCAGGAAGGGCATTTGGCGTAAAAATATGCCAAGCTACCCGCATGCGGAAACCCCTTGTGAATAAGGGAGCGGTCGAATGTCGCCTTTGAATAAACATTCACATTAACCTAATCATTAATCAGAAGCAACGTGGTTTACAAGCTGTGTCGTGATGTGAAATAGCTTTCCGTAATTTCCCTACAGTCTTATATAACTGCATAGTCATACGTTTTATGTTTGGGTTGTGTGGCATAAGCACCGTGTGTTGCTTTTCTTCCCAGTATTGTTAAGAAGAGTTACACAAACCATACCAAGTCTCAACCTTTCCAGTGGATTTACGGAATAATTCCATGAGTGGAGGTCATTCCAAACCTGTTTCATTGACTCCATAAATAATGCATTATCTTAGTGATCATGAGTCGTTGTTAAAATGAAGTAGGTTTGCCTCTATTAAAGAGAATGCTTACCATATCATTTTAACTAAATTGAAAGACTTAATGATGTGTGAGAAGAAGTTTAAGAGGCTGGCCCTGCGGTGCTTTAAGCTTAAAATACAATAAAACAAAAATGGGAGCTAATCTTTTGTGCGAAAATACAAGTCTACTCTCTTTGCTTTAAAAGTTGTCCATATTGCGTAGAATACCTGGTGAGATAGTTATTTATACCCATTATTCTTTAAGCCCCCTCTCCATGCTGAAACAGGGTCCGGCAGAATGTGAGTCGGGTGTCAACAGTGGGGAGTCCACGCTTGGAATTCTTTTGAACCATTTTTTTTTTCAAACCATATTCCCCATCAGAACACTGCAGATTTTAAAGTGGTCATTGTTCAGTAGAGTGCCTCACATTGGCAGTTTTTCTTCATTTAATGGTTTTAGATTGAAATTGTGTTCGAGCACACACGGACACACTAAGGCTTGTACTTGAAAGCACTTGAAGACTTAATGATGATTCCACGCAGGCTCTACACCCATTCATGATTTGTGTTGTCAGATGTAAGGTTGCGGGAGCTTGGCAGACAGTGAGTGAGTGGTGTGGGCAGGTGGACCCGTTGGTCCTCAACACACGAGATCCAGGTCATGTGAGCCTTGGCACACTTTAGCCCGAGTGCACAGCATGGTGTCTGCACGTACCAATAAATCTGATATGTTATGTGCAGCCTGTAAAATTCTTTGCTGACAGAGACATTGATAGGGATTGAAGATTTTCACGACTTTTGGACTTGGAAGTTCAAGTTTCTGGTGACTACTTTCTGAGCTTACCTCATTTGGAACTGAGTGCCACTTGTCACTTGCCTTCTTCATAAGTTTTCCCTTTCAATTCTGAAATCCCCTTCCCCCTCTTTTGCTTCTCCCTTCTCCTCCTTTCTCCCTTCCTATCCTCCATCTGTTTGTTGCGCTCACCCTGTGGCCTTGTGTCAGTTGCGGCTGATGAAACGAGGCTGCATTTGAAGTGGGCCACGCTGGGGGGTGTTTTTAGTGACACTGATGGCCACTCCACCCTAAAGCCCTACCCTCTGTATAGAAAAAACCCCCTCCATGTCCAGTCTTGCCAAGCTACCACTCTCCAAAGCCTGGATTAGTTTTTTTCTTCAGCTGAACTTTCATCAGTTTGTGAGGAGCGCAGAAAAAAAGCAAAGGTACATCAGTCGACAAATGCAACTCAGAAGTGAATCACAGTGGAACTTCTGGCCCCAACTCCTCCTGTCTCACAGTTGGTTGCTAGGTCTTTGATTTGTTTTTGTTTTGTTTTTTTTGAAAGTAGAAAGGTTTTTTTGGAAATAGGCCTAAAGCTTTTAAACGCATTCCCTCAGCCTCCAAGTCTGATAAAAGACATGGCAGGTTTTGCGCCCCCTTCATTTTTCGTTTTTCGCTTCTGCTGTTGTGCTTTTTCTTTCCTTGTCGTTTTCACAAAGCAAGGGCCCTTGTCTAGAAGCTGAAAGCACCTTTCAAATGCAGACTCCTCTTCCTCTTTCTCTCCTTCTTTCTGTTTTCTCCCTGTGCGTTTTCTTTTCCCACCGCTGCCCTCTTGTGCGTGCTGTGTGACGTATGCCCCTCTCCCATTGGGCTCTACCCCCTCTGTGCTCCCAAGGGACCAAGGGCCTGTTGTTGCTCTTTGAAGAGGCTGGGAGAAAAGTTTGGAGCCACACTCTAAAGAGAAGAAAAGCACTGGCCTTTGGGAGGAGGGGTACCACCTGGCCATGGAGGGGCTTGGCGATTTTCTTCTTATTTTCCCATGAGAAGATGCTGTAGAAGTCTTGGGCTGACATCAGCGTAGCTGGGGGACTGGGAGGTTCAAGGAAGTGGACGTGGCTTTAATGTCACATCAGGCATCATATGTCAAAAAGATTCCTGAAAGCTGGAAGAGTTTCTCCTGTGTGACAAAGCAGAGTGGATAACTCTCAGCTGTTGTGAATGGTGTCTTCTTTATGTCAAAGAATGTTGAGGTTTTGTGTAAGATTGAGCTCTAGTAGCATTTAGTCACTTGATCAGGGTTACTTGTGTTTCTTTTTTATTAAATCTAATGAATCAATTTCCATATATTTCACCATATTATACCTACAACGGAATTTATTAAGACGTAGAAGTCTTTAACATATTCTTTGTGAAGGAACTGTCACTGTAGGTCTCAGTAGACATAAAATTATTAACATGTCATTAGCCAGAGTGAAATGCTCATGTATGTGCATATCTGTTCAAGCGTGTGCATGTAAGTGTGCAGTGTGTCTGGAGTCAGCTGTCCGGATGCACTTCACAGATCAAAGGCTTCCACGGGAATGTGCTCTGAATCTCAGGGGATTAGCAGCTGAGATTGTGCTTTGTTTTCCCAAATATATGCTCAGTACGGAGCAACGGATAGCTGTTGATCAAAGTGTCTTTCTGGCTGGAGAGTTTTGTTCCGCACTTGAGGGTGGCATTTATTTCACGACTCGAAAGAATGGATAGAGGATGTTCTCCTCTTTAGTCTCCCTGTGGATTGAAATGGCTGATAAGTAGTAAACAGTATGGATGGTGCGACTCTAATTACAGAGTTTCTTTAACTGACGTCATTATCTTTTTTGATGTGTTTCTGCATGGGACATGCTAAACTTATAAATGTTTTGCTTTTTACATTTTTGACAAGAAACATGAAGTTATAAATAAGAGTAATAAAATGTAAAACATGTAGATAGCTAGAAGTTTCTCGGAGCCAATTGCAAAATTTTGAAAATTGAGAGGAAGAGAAAGCTGTGGTCTGATATGTTGTAGTTATTTTTCCATGTTTTTCTTGCGTAAAGCGAATGCAAAACTAGACTTTCATACTTCCGGGATAGGCGGCGTTGTGTGCATGGGTCTGGGAGAAAACTCTAGGTGACTGGGGACCCTGCGGTGGTCCTGGGGTTTCTGTGGGAGCTCAGTGCTCAATTTAATCACCCACTTAAAAGGCTCAGCTGAAGTGGGTGTTTAAGTGTTTAAACCCTGAATAATTCTCTGTTGTTTGTTTATCGGGTTCCCCTGCGGGTTGCGCTGTGGCCCATGCAGTAAGTGCTGAATAATTTGACTGAGCACTCAAACTGACTCTCATATAAGACAAGATTAACATCTGCATAAAACTGCGATCAAGCTCTCATGAGTGTGTAGTGAACATGCACACTTGTGGACCATGAAACGCAGAAGCACTCACTGATATACATACACGCACTATCCATGTGTTTATCCTGTTATGTGAATCTATTTATCACAGCTAATAGTCTCAGTGTGATTCTCTTCCGCATCTTTGTCTTACAAACTGGACCTAGGGAAATGCCACTGATGGAGTTCACAGCTTCCTTGAACCCTGCTGGTGTATTTATCCTCCTTGTGTTTGTGCTCTTTGGTGACCAGGGCTCTAAGGCCACCTGAGGTGGAGGGAATGGAGGAAGTGGGTTTAGGTAAACAGAGGTGGGAGAGCATTGTGCCTCTTACTGACAGAGGTTCCAGGGCTCCTCAACTTTTCCTGTGGCGCCAGGGATGGAGGAGGTCTGGATTGTCTGTTAGGGGATGTTTTTAGTGGAAGGAAAGTTAAACAGAAGATCAACCCTGCTGAAAGGAAAGCTGTCCACCCCCGGTGTGTTTATTCTCCACAGGTGCCACAATCCAAGGAGGACCTCACCCTGTAGGCACTGAATGGAGAAGATCAGCCCTCTGCTCCCCAAAGAGCCATTTACCCTGTCTTTCAAACTCACAACTTCTTCGCTTAACTTTTTCATAGCAACAGAAATGTCCCACTCACATGTAAAAAAATTCTTAAATGTAGGATTTGTACGTCTTTAGGGACTGCAGTCTAATTTTCAAGCTCTTTAGACTTACAACATGGTCTGAAATGTAAATATAGGTTTGGCTGTGGGTTTATGAGAGATGATGTGCAAGTCTTATTACCATAGGCGTGTATTTAGAGTGTTAAAGTGTCCTGTTTTTTACCATCAAATATTTCCTCTTCATTTTAGACAACTTTATATTTGGAACCCAATTCAAACAACATTAAATTAAATCCCCTTCTGTCTAAATTGAAACCTACATTTGTGTATATTACTCTGATCTTCTCATTGTCATTGTTCATAAAGGATGTTAATGCTTCCTGTATGCTATTTATGGCAATTACGATTCTGACACAATGCAGCTGGTCTATTAAACCATTAGGAATTTTATTTTTAATTTTATCTATGCTTTAATATGAACAATGTTAGTAAAATGTGGAAGCAGTTTGCAATTGTGTAACTACTCCACTGCAAGTTCATTATGGTGAGCAGTGACACAAGCCACTAATTCCAGTCAGCTATGAATAGAAACGTGCCTCTGGCACCAGCGCGCTTGTATATAGTAGTTGAAGTGTCTATTTCTGCTGCTATGTTTACTTGCTAAGTTGAAACACTCTCTGTAATTACAGAGATTATAAGTCCACAGTTAAAAGGTCAGATGTGAGCGATGTTTTGAGGTGGTGGCTTGTGGCTGGCAAGATGGCTGCTCCAAACATGCTGCGCGTTCATGTGTGTGTGAGTGCATGGGCATGAGTGTGCACAGGCAGAAAGGAAGAATTTGGCCACCTTGGTGTTGAGGTCAGTCCCATCTGGTCAGCATGCACATGTTAGAGGTTTTCATAACTGCCACCTACCACGCGGAGTCCCACTGTTTATTACAGTGACAAGGTTTAGTATTTGGCTTTGAATAAATGCACCAGCAACTGTCATTTGGGGGAACTTGATTACAAAGATCTGATTTTATGGCATTTAATCTACAGGTTGTTTTCTTGTGTATGGTGGCTGGAATGAGCCCAGAAGGCAGACCTAAAAGAGACCTTACAAAACTAGCTTAGTAGATGAAATATTTGGTGTGTGCCAGCTTTTAATCTGACATGTAGTATATCCAATAATGAAAAATTGCTCAAAAAGAGTCCTTTCTTAAAACATTACAAACTTACATACAAATTATGATTTTGTTCAGAAAATGTAAGATTTTAAAACATCGTGGAAACATCATCATCATGCATTTTATGCTATTTTGGAGCAAAAACTTTAAACTGTAGCCACTGGCATGTGAAGTTACTGGGGTGGATCTTCTCATTTGTCTTTGGTAAAAGGCTGAAGTGCCTGTCACTGTCTTGCTGCCCTCGAGGTAGACTTCTTGACTAAAACCCTTTTCCTCCCACACTTTGCAGTACTTGAGACTGGCGTCTGAAGCCACCCAGACGACTGAAGGACTGTCTCTCCTCAAAGAGAGCTTTGACTAATTACTAAAACCCTCTAGACACAATGTAACACATTGAGTCTTGCACTCAGACACGGAAGCAAGAGTGTTTCCAAGCATTTGTCTTAAATATATAATCCATCCTATTTTGCAGTAATGACTGACACATTTGGCAAATACCATATTCTGTTAAAATGCACAGCCTGGTTCTCCTGGAGAGCTACTAAAAGTAAACTAGCTAACCTAGAATGGTCTCTGAAATAACGTGTTAGTTACAAATGTGATGGACACAGAAACACCTTCACATTGGTGCTTTCCTCCACCGTACTTAACCTGGATCATACAGATCTTTACATCACTAGATTTGCCAGTCTTACATGATGAGAATCTCTGTCAGTTTACAACTCTTAGCTCTAGTGCAGCTCTTAAGTCAGATCAGTAAATAAAACAAAATAAAACAAAACAAGAAAAACCTCCACCAGATGATGACCTATGCCAATGCCCATATACTCAGAAGCTGCTTCAGCCTAGCAATGAAATTGTTCTTTATACAAATGCTGCTGAAGTTTTGACCTCTTCTTTACACCTTGGAAGTAGTTGTGCCAATATATTTGGCAAATTACCCAACCATAGTGCATGCATGCACTCGATAACCCCAGAAGAACTGCTCTGCCCTTTTTGCCAAGAAAGGTTCAAAATGGAACAAATTTCATGAGATATCTAACCACATACGCTTTTGGAGATGAGGTGTGTCATTTTGTGTAAGACACCCTCTCTTCTCTTTTAATCTGCTCCTATTCTCTTTTCCCTATTCTTTGGAACTGGGCTTGGCTCTGAATTCAGAGGGCCATAATGTTGTGATTTGTTACTTTTGGCAGTCGGGAACCACCTGTAAATCAAGGCCAAGCGACAGGCCGTCTCCATTCTCTTCCAAACTGTAGCTTTCACTTGAGAATTGACATTCCCAAAATGCAGTTCACTGGCTGGTTGAGAACATGTTATAAGGATTAACCTCTTGCTCATATCCCATTTAACTCTCTTGACTCCCAAAGAAAAAGTTTAAATAAAAACCTTGCTTTCTGTTCACATGTAATCTTTATGTCTGTCTGTGACTGTTCTCTATGAACTCTGTTAACTAGAAGTTCAACTGTAGACATCTCAGTAAAAGAAGACGCAGAATGACTACGGTTAACATGTTGGAGTGGTAACTGCTGTAAAGCATGCGTGCTAATAGTTTTGTTTACAGCTTTGGCAAAGTATATCTAATCCTGGCAGAGCTGGCTCTGTTATTTTTTAATACTCTACAATATCTCAAGTAGGGTTTGAACAAAGTAAGAAAAGTTTCCTAGATGAAGCCCAATATTTCTCCCGTTGTAGGAAACGAAACAAACGTGATGAGTTGTCTAAATTGCTGTAGGGGCGATCATGGCGTTAGACTCTTGATCTTGACACCATGCTTCCCCCCTCTCCTCCTGTCTGGCAAGATGTGGCTTTGATAAACACTGTGATACATGTTAATCGCAGTGGTTACATATTTTTCAAAAGCTAATCAAGGTTGTTACCTCAAGTAACACGCAGGGTTTACTGCCCGAGGGGCTGGCTGAGTTGTAAAAGCTTATCTTTGCAGGTGTAAAAGTTTTGTAAATGGGTCATTAAAGTGTTGGCCAACTTCACACATAGAACACAAAAAAAGCGAGAGGGGGAGGGAGATTACTTTGGATCAGCATGTTCCTGAAGCATAGAGATGAGGGCTGTAAATCTCTGCTAATATTCCACTGAGCCTTTCAGGAGGCAGCCTTTGATGTGGGTGAGGTAATGTGACCAGCAGTGTTTGCAATGTTAATCTGACGTGGAGAAATGACTGGTGGCTGTGCACTATCGCTCCACAAAGGAAAGGCATCCAATCGCTGCCCTTGATGGTGGTGTAAAAAAACAAAAACAAAAAAGCAATAACAACAAATGAATTTGAAGAGAAAGCCAACACGTGTGCAAAATTTGCACTTTCACCACACGGACACGTGTCGTTTAATTTAACATACAACACACAGGGCAAGGTCTGCTGAGCCACACCATATGCAAGGATTTTTTTTACCCTGGTGTGTGTGTGTGTATGTTTGTGTGTGGAGAATCTCTCCATGACCTGTGTTGTGAACTGGAGTTAACACGGTAAGCCCTCCGGCATGTGCAGCCTCCTCAAACCCTTCCAGCTTTGTGTATTGCTGACCATGCACACTTTAATCATAGAGCTGCTTCCTCCAACCTGCCTGGTGATGGATCCAAACTCTGTGGCTATAATTTCCTTCCTGGGGTGCAGGAAGAGAGGTGGGTGTGCCGTGACTGAGGGGGTGTCAGGCATGGGGCCGCCGAGTCTGCAGAGAGTGTGTATGTCTTTGAAGCTCCCTCTGAGACGTCAAATTACACATTTAGCCCTGTTTAGTCGACAAAGTTTAAGGAGTTGCAATTGCTCAATTATTCTTTAGGTTTGTTATCCACTCAACTTAAGTGTTGCTCTTTCTGTAGAGGGGGTGAAAAATCAACGCAGACAAAGTGGTTGAGATGAAGGAGAGGAAACACTTTTTCACATTGTGTAATCTGATTATAAGCCTTCTGTTGTGTTTTTGTTTCTCATTAAACCGGTAACAGTGTTGGTCAGCTGTGTAGTATGTTTACTATACAGTACGTCTAGCATACGCCAGATGTACCGTAAGGTGCTTCAGATTAAAAGCATCCACCAGATAGCAGTTATTTTGTGAAAGGGTGCATGTGAAAGGCTCAGCATCAAAAGATTTTCTTACTGTGACCCCTTGGAAAGGCATTGAGTTTCTTATCAAAGGCATAAAATTGCATTGTAAAACAGAGCAGATATGACTTCCTTTTGGCATTGCAGACTACTTATGAAATGTGTCTTACGCATTTGTTCAGAGTGCTGCAGTGCTCTGAAATTTTAGACAGCCTAAGCATCTGTTCTACTGGAGTGATTTCAGTAAACTACTTCATCATATCACGATAAGCCTGGTAGTCTCTTTGTAAAAACAAAAAAACAGATTTATCATGTTTGGCTGGAGAGAAATGCAGAGACATTAATTTGCCATGGCTCTCAGGCTGTAGGTGGTTTAAAAATTGGCCCCATCTTCCTACCCTCCATAAATGGGACCGTCTCACGTCAGCTTTGCTATGCTATATGATTATCTGAGATCTTTATTTCATGTGTGAAAACTGATCCCCTTTGAAGCCTCACTCAGAGGCAGTGCATTGCTTCACTACCTCACATCAACACCCTCTATCTTGGCTCCATCTCAGAGCGTCATGTTTTACTGCTATGTAGTGTTTTGAATGAGGCTGTTTAATGTTGCTGGAAGGTGAGGAGCACTCCAGCATAAAGAGCTGAAAAAGAAGCTTGAATCCAGGTCTAAACTGTTTTTTGATGATTATTGGTGGTCCATTTTTTTCCTTCAGCGGCACCACCGTGACGCTTAGCATACATAGGATAGGTACTGCTCCAGATTCCAAGAGGTGTGTAGCTCAGTCCTTTGAAATTGCCTCACTTTACTTTTTAGGATGGTGAGGGGGGGAGGGGAGGGGGTCCTCTCTTGAGGTAACACTACACCTATAAGCTAATTTGCAGTTCTAAAACTAATAAGATTTTTTGTGGTTGTTTTACTCTTGGTTTTCAGCACTGGGGCTGTGTGTGTGTGCTTTGGAGCTTCGGAAAAATCCCCATGCTATACAGCTGTTTTCTCCATTAGTAATTCATGAACTTTCCTAATGGCTTCAGTCCAGGTTACTCGGAATCAGTCAAAATCATTCCGGTTGCCAAGTGGACTAGATTTATGGAAATATGTATAAATATATGGTGACAACTTCAGTGTGTCTTCACATACCTGGTATGAGGATGCGCAAGTCATATGTTTGTATTCTGTGATATGGCCTGTGAATTAACATATATAAATGCAAATATTGAACATGTTGTGGTTGCGAATCTTTTACAAGTGAGAGTAATCACTTCTCACTTTCTGCAGTACTCTTCTTCACCCCCTCCAGTGCCTGGTGGCTTTTATGTAAGTGTCAGTGCCCTCAGCCCTCCCGTGTTTGAAAGACTCAGGGAAGCAGCCATACTTGGAGAAGCATCGCTGCTATTTCCACTTTCTGCCTGTCTTGCCTGTTTGGCTAAATGGCTGTCTGTGTGCATTGCTCGCCGCTTCAAGTCCGCACCGCTGCTCAGAACTGTGCAGCTCTGAAGGTGTTTTCTTGCAACGGAGGGAGGGCCGCAGTTCTAATGAGATTTTTCCTGGGTTTTGATGGAGTGCCAGTAGTGCTGCCATTGCTCTCGAGGCCTGACTCCACTGAGCCCTGGCGCGCGATCAGGGAGAGCTGTCGTCAGTCGCATAAATTGTCAGCCTGTGTGGTGGGTCATGAAGGCAGACAGCATAGAGACCAAGAAGCCTTGTGGGACTTTCCCCACAATCACATACAAGTACATATTACTTGCACTTTAATGTACCCTTTTCCTTCAAACACAGACTTGAAGAAAAAGTGGCCCAGTGGGGTCCATGTCTGCAGTGCCTGTGTAAGAATGACACTAGAGGCAACTTTCTAACTTACCTCTGCAAGTTGGTTCTGTGCTGACATGTGCTCACTTTTTCACTTTTGCTGTCTCCTTGCTCTATCCAGGGAGGCAAGACCAAACCCACTCAGTTACTGGAAAAACAGTATATGAGGCAAAAACAGAGTTTGGATGATTGTAACAAGCTAGAATGTCAATATTTGATATGACCACAGTTGTTATTATTTTGAACTCCCTTAGACAAGCTTTCTTCTAAATTCTTTAAGTTGTCTTCTGGAATATGTTTACAGGCTTCTTGAAAGACATTCAAAGCTCTTCTTTGGATGTGGCTGCCTTTTGCTTCATTTTCTGTCAAGATGATCGTGCACTTCATCAATAATGTTGAGGCTCAGGCTCTGGGGAGGCCAATCCATGAGTGATAGTGTTCCACTGTGTGTTTCTCTATCCAGGTATGGTCAAAGGAGCTTGCAAAGAAAAGCGTCTTGACTTTTTTAAGTTGCTTGAAGATGTTTCACCTCTCATCCGAGAAGCTTCTTCAGTTCTAAGGTCAAATGGCGGAGAGTCCCAGATTTAAACCTGATTTAAAGTCCAGACGCTTTTCTTTGCAAGCTCCTTTGACTACAATGACCTGGATGACTGAGAACCTTCACAGACCTATCCAGGTATGCTTTTACTGCACTGGCAGTAAAAGCATACCTGGATATGCCTTTACTGCCTTGATATATGTTTGGGATTAGTGTCATGCTGAAAAATAAAACTGTTGCCAGTCAGACTTCCAGATGATTTTGCATGGTGGATATGATAGGCTGGTACAGAGCCTCCACTAGGTATTTTAAGACCTTTTATCTGGGTTAGGCTGGATAAAAGGTCTGTCCAGACATCACGAACTGCATCAGGGACTTATCTGATTATTTCAGGATTCAAATAAGGGATCCTTTGAGTCATTTATTTTTTACAATTTTCAGGTAGTAGTCTGGTGACCATGGGGATGGCTTCAAAAGGAAGATCCCTCACCTGCTTTCTTCGTTCCTTTCACGTCAGGAGCTCGGATACTCTCTGGTCGTCAGCCTTCGTTTGTCTCCATTGGTTCCATCAGTGCTGTCTCTCGTTTCACTCTGACATCCTGGTCTGTTCGTAACACCGATTCCTTTCCAAATCCGCCTTTAGCACTCCGGGTGTTACTAAAGTAAACTGTGTGCCCCTTCCTACCCATTGTCAGGTCTTTGCCACATTTGGATCTAGCCAAAACACAATCCATGTGTCTCACCCCGCACTGACATTAATCTCAGAAAATATTATTTTAACTGCCAACAAGGCCAACGTTTTAGTACCGTGAGGTTGTCTACCCGAAGCAAGATGAAAATAATTTGTAAAATGTGTTAATAGGACTGTGGCATTTTAATTTAATTTCCTTCAGAATGTGCTACAACAAATTATTTAGAATTAAATTGGCTTCGTATCAGGTTGGGCTATGACAAATATATCCATATTAGCTTTGATTCTGTCTCATGCACACTGCTATAAAAACTTTAAACAGTCTTCAGCCTGACAGCTCCATTGTACAAAGATGTCTGATTGCATCTGTGTGGGAACTGCCTAGTGAACTCACAGGGAGCTAGTGGTTTCATGTGTGTTGCCTCCTGCGAAGGCTACCCAGGCAGCTTTGTTTACAACAATGGGGGCGATCGTGGCTCAAGAGTTGGGAGTTCGCCTTGTAATCGGAAGGTTGCCGGTTCGAGCCCCGGCTTGGACAGTCTCTGTCGTGTGTCCTTGGGCACAAGGACGGTGGTCAGAGGCCCCGGTGGCGCCACTGTCCGGCAGCTTCGCCTCTGTCAGTACAGCCCAGGGTGGCTGTGGCTACAATGTAGCTTGCCATCACCAGTGTGTGAATGGGTGGATGACTGGTTGTGTAAAGCGCTTTTGGGGTCCTTAGGGACTAGTAAAGATAAGATAACCTTTATTAGTCCCACACGTGGGAAATTTATTTTGTCACAGCAGGAAGTGGACAGTGCAAAAGTTATGACGCAAAAATTAGAATACAATAAGAATAAATACAGTACACAGCTGTACAGAAAAGCACTATACAAATACATACAATTTGTAAGGTAGTTGAAGTACATTGCTACGACGTTAATAAACAGTGACCTCATCATTTTCCCTTTAGTTAACAAATAAATATTGGAAATTTGTATCAGTCATCGTTTTTTTGTAGCTTGCTACCTTTGGATTTGGACTTTGCTATCTTACACATATTGCCAATTTAAATAAAATAGTGTGACGTTAACCTGCTTTTACCATTGACCCGCCCATTTTATGAGCACTCTCTTATTTTGTAATTTAACAGCCAAAATCACAAAATAAGTAGTAAATTATAAAACATCTTTAATAAAGAGTTAAACATGGACAAAGAGGTATGTAAACCCGCCATCTATGTCTAGACTATCTAAAGACACATTTTCTGACTAATGGGTTTTGGAAGGTTGAAATCTTTTCAACACAGTTTTAGCACCAGATAATATTTTATTTTTAGTTTGGGGTTACATTAGTATAAAGCAATCAATGAAACAGATGATGTTAATTTGGCATTGTTTTTTATAACATCTAACAGCTGACAGTTTTGTTAATAAATAAGACAAATAAAAGACATTTAAAGTTGTAACACTGTATATGATGTTAGCACAATAAATATTATTAAACATTTCATCCGTCTTTGGCACTTCCAAATCCATATTTATAAAGTGTACCGTTGATGAGGTTTCCAAAACAGTTCCAATGGCCAAACTAAACAGGCCTTCAGACCAGTGAGCAATGTAGATGGGATGTTGTAATGGGACTGGCACACTGTGTTTTGTGTTACAGTCCAGTAATAAATCACTTTCTGGTGAAGGGGATTGAACAACTTTAAAGCACACAGGATTCACACGTGTACGCTTACACTAAAACGCTCGAAGAAGCTCTGAAAGAACGGGCTGCTATTGAAAGCGAAATGCTTTATGCTCTGGTTTCCACAGAACATTTAACATCATGTCAGGAAATTGTTTTAGCTGGTCCCAAGTCGAGAAAAAAATGTTTGTTTGTGCCCTGGAGGCTGCAGTTTGGGCTGAATCCCACAGAGACACTACTGGAAAGTAACTCCATGATTGAGTTTTCATAAAACTGCCTCAATGAGAAACAGGAGTGCAAACACCTAATGCTGTAACACCTATTGTATAACAGAGTCAGATCAACAGTGCGTCAGTGTGGATTTTATGTCATTATGGAGGTTTAAATTTTGTCTAAGCTGAGGTTGTGCTACTGTAGATGAGAGGGGTGAAAGGGCATCTTCTCTTTGAAGTGCTCTGTCACAGTGACCTCTGCCCTCTGAATTTACAAGAGTCCCATAGATGCCCATTACTGCCTCATTTCTTTTCCAAATAAGATTGATGGCTCTGTTGTGGTTACTGTTTTACATGCATTTTCAAGATTATTGCAGACACGCACTGTGTGTGAATTTAATGAGACATGGTCTTCTCGTTTGATAGCCCTGAGCATTCAGACTCATTACGTGTTTGTAAATGTTGCATCAGTCGAGCCTCGTCTCCACTCATTAGTTCAGAAATACATTTCAAGAGGATGACCAGCATCGCAGTTTAGGGCAAATCCATGTTGAGCTTTTTCATTTCAAATCCAACCAGCACGAATGAGTTCAAACTTTTATTTTTGTGGTTTTGAAAAATGTGACTTTTATATTTAAGATCAACTATAGCTGCTAGTATGTGATTTTAATTGCATTTTTTTATGTATTCATTATGTGCAAATGAGTATTTGTTGTTTCTATTTCAGGTGTTTTTTGGTGGAGTTTTTGACTCGTATTGCATCTAGAATTGGGTGATAAAATAACAAAAAAGGACATTTGTGTAGCTGAAAAGAAAAGATAACTAGAAACAATCATCTTTTATTTGGAATGACATAACAGTTGTGTTGAGGACGTTAAACAGGGACCTGTAATTCTTATTTCCAGCTCCACCTTTTTTTCTTCAATTATTCAGAATAATCTTGGCTATCTCATATTGGCCGTTTGTGAATTCCCTCAGCTCACTCTCTCCCTTTTAAGGCAACCCTCTCATGAAGCCAACTTTCTTCTAATTGGCCGCCTGTTGCAAACAGAAGGTTTAAACAGCAGGTGGGTGGGGCTTTGGTTGTTACATCCATAGCAGCATGTTTGAGATGACCTTATAAAGACTGAAGAGCAGAGTCTAGTGAGGATTTGGCTTGTGAGAATTACTTGTATATATGCTGACCTCGTTATTTGGAAACTTTGACTGCATATTATATAAATAGGTCACATAAAACGCACAGATAATCCAAGAATCTTAGTTTTGCAGTAAAAATCTTCCCTTTTCTGTTGCTAAACAAAAAAATTGCTTTATTGTTCTTGTGACCAATTGAGTGGTGGGAAACCTTGAAGCAAACAATGTTTATTTTTAGAACTAAGTGGCATTTTGGTGATTTGATCCATCATTGCCAAAGACAGAAGTTATGCTTCAAGGTAAAGTACTTTTGTAAGTCAGATTTAACCTTTATATCTTTATACTTGACAGCTTTACAACATGAAGTTTTTAATTAGACTGTCAAAAATAATCATTGACATGCTACATGGAAAAGGGAAATGCACTTTAGAGGAGAAATAAGGTTGTTCTGTTCCAGTTTTAGAATTATTTCTGTTTGGTCTTTTGGTATTTTCACATCTATTTGTGGTTAGAGAGTTTTGATCAGAGAAGAAGGCGAATGTGTTTGGATCTGCTTGTGTGTGGGTGTGTGCATGTGAAATTACAAAAAAAAAGAAAAAAATCCTGAGATATTTTCTTCTTAACACTGACCAGAGCAAATCCCAGAGAGTAACCCCAGCATGCTAATAATATAGCTCCCATCCATCACCACAGACAACAACCAATTAGTACATTCCTCTTCCCCCTTTTTCTCATGTTCTTGGCTAACCCCTCAATAATTCTGGATCATTCATCAAAAAACTGAAACACATTCAAGATGCTGTTTGTGTGCGTGCGTGAGGGTCTGTTTTTTGGTGCGTAAGGAATTAAAGGAATGTTTGTTGTGGATTGATTTTGTTTTTCTGGGGTTAAGTGACTGTGACAGTGTCTGTAAACCATAGGTTCGCACACATCAACAGTCTCACTCCTTTGTGGCTTTTTCACTATCTGAGTTTAAAAATGAGGTGGAATTATGTATACTGATATAAAAAGAGAAGTCAATACTTTATCTAGTAATCATGCAGTGTTATTCTGTATTATTTTAGCACTTTAGTAGTGAGATATGTGTACTGTGGAAGGGAGTCTCTGTGACTGGGGCAAGTAGTGATTAACCGAACTCAGGCTGAATAATTTTCTTTAAAACAAGAGACTTTGTATAAGAAATTAAAACTTCCACTAGTAAACACTAGTATTATCAGACCTATAATGATACTTTATTTAAGATAACTGCAGCTTACTAGAACATTTACTGGAAATCCCAGGGATAAGTAACCTCAAAATCAAATTCGTATAATTTTCCTCTGGCCGATTCTCCTGTGAATCAGCCAGGTGTGAGTTGCCCAGATTTGCAGACATCTTCTGTAGAGCAGGGTCATGAAGCCAAGTTGGAATCTGTGTTGACCTACTCATACCAATAACAAACAGATTTTTCCCAGGTCTCTGCTTTGGGGTATTAGTCTATCAGCCCTTGTCCTGTGGTTAGTTGTATTCTCTTCCTCGGGCCACCCACGGTGTTGTAACCTAGCCAGTAGTAGACTGAGGAGAGTAGGATCAGCCAATTTGACCCTTTACCACACTGGAGTACTCAGAAATCTGCTCTCACACTGTAACACACCTGTCTTTCTCACATTTATGATCACAGAAGGCACAATAAACATGCACGTTGTTTTATAAAGTTCGTTAACAGTTGTCTGGGTTAATCATCGCCAGTGACAAGTCTGCTTTTTAACACATTTTGTGCAGTTTTAACAAGCTTTTCTTTTGCAGGGGTTTATGTGCAACGAAAAACATTCATGCATTTATATGCATTTGTCAGCCTGTGAGTAATGATTTTCAGCTGAACGAATGTGTTGCCACATGGATACCTGAGCCAGACTTTTTCATAGTAAACTCTAAGGATCACATATCCCTCCAGCCTCTGTGGTATGCACTAACAGTCTGAGCTTCCAGAAGAGGGGTCCCAGGTGAAAATGTCCCAGGATAAAAAGAAATCCCCAAGCCTGCTGCTGTAGTGAGAGTCTGACACTGAAATAGCCAACAGTCTTTCTCAGAACCCGCTGACGGGTCAGTGGTAGTAATTTAAAAATTTCTTTCATAGTCTCAAATCTGACTGCCAGTCTTTTGCTTAGTTTGTTTCAGTCCTGCAATTACCAACCTCTTAAACTTTCCGCTGCTGTTTAAGCTCAGCGCGCACTTGTCAAACTTTGTTCATATATAGATATATAAAAGCTGTAATTTCGATTCGGCCATGTCACTCTGCGTTGAAAAGCAGTGGTGTGGATTTGCATCGTTAAAGATGTTTGTTTTTATGTGACAAAAATATGACGACTTTTGCTTTATGTGACTTAAAACAATGATATATGCATCTTTTTCTTTCTCTGCTCAGGACTCCATGGATGAAGCATGTGCTGAGGGGATTGGCAATGAACACTATCGTTTAGAAGGTAGGTCTCTCCCAATCTTTTTCCTCTCTGTGGTGAAATTAGTTGGAGTACTGTTTCAGTTGAATGGAAAAAAAACCCTATCCCAAAAACACTATTTGGAATTGAACTTCAGGTATTTGTGTGGCTCTTTGATCCAGTGCTTCATCCCTTCCTCCTCTGCTCCACACCCATTCTCTAAGCCCCAGCAATGTGCTGATGAAGTCCCTTTTACTTTCCCTCCTGCCTTTTCACCTCCTCCATCTCTCATCCGCCCCTCCCCAGCGGTGCACTGCAAAGTGCCTCCATTCCCCCATGTTTTTTCCCTGATGTGATGTGATCCTGGATTAAGAGCTCTGGGAGGAGAAAGTCTCTCCCTCCCATTTAAAGACACGATTGGACGTGAGGTGCAGGCAAAAATGTAGGGTCGAATGAGACCAAGCCAGAATCTGGAGGCATGTCAGAAAATTCCGTTTTACTTCAGTTTCACTTCAGTGGATAATAGCAGAGAGACAAGAGATAATGTGACTGATAAATGGAGTTTGAAATGATTTTTAGCAACTGGGCTAAACTGTGTATGGGCCAAGCCTGTCCTCCCTTCAAGACAGATGTTGCTAATTAGAGTATGCTGCTCTCTTCATTCACTTTGATTAATAGCCACAGTTCAAGACAGCTTAATAAAAGATTTCATAGTTTATGTGTCAATATCTACATAGTACTGACCTCTAAAAAATGTTGTTTTTGTTTGAGAAACAGAGTAGTTACAGATCTTGCTTAGATCTCAGGTTGGGCAAAGCTGATTATAGCTTGAATTGTTAAAATATTTCTATAGGCATTTGATATGTTCATGTTGTCTGTTTTCAGTCTTGAATAAATTGACCTTTTGTAAACATAAAAATGGACTACTACTAAAAATGGACTACCCTAATACGAGTAGCTGTGGAAGTTTTATAGCATTAACTCCATTTAGTTTGATCAGATCCAGTATCTATAGATTTCACAAAGATGAGTACAGATAAAATGGGAAGAGAGAGAGAAGAAATGACAGCACGAACAACAAAGAGAAAGGGCTTCTTTTGTCTTAAGGAAGTAAGTTAAAGAAAACATGCAGCAAAAATTGAGAAGAGGAAAAAAAGCTCAGTGATGAAATTAGCTTAAGGATTATTTACATCTGTACTGCTAGGATTCAAGAAAACCTACCGTTGCAAACTTTTTTAATATACTCTTTAACCTTTTGTTGAAAAAGAGAAACAGTCCTTTCCATCATCACATCCTTTCACATCTGGCTCACGTGTTGGATACACAGCGATTACAGCTGGTCACAAAACTGCTGGAGGAAAAGTTACCTTTCAATACAAGAAGCATCCCATCCAGGCCTTCCCAAAATCATGCTGGTTCTGCCTGTACATATAGGGGAGGGAGTGGGGGGCTGCTATGTGTAATAAAGTATTTTAGCTAAGCCGACTGAGTGTGATTGCTCATAGTGTGTGGCAGCTTTCCCAACCTGCCTGTGATGCTCTCTCCGTGTGTGTGTGTGTGTGTGTGTTTGCATAACGCGTATGCATGCAAAGTGTAGTGCAGTCACTGGAACGGCCTTGGCATGGATGGTGCCAGACTCGACTGCCCCCATCTTGCCCCTCAGATCTGATGTGCAGCCAATCCCGTAGCGGCAGCTTCACTCATAAAGAGTGGGCTTATGTCTGTGATTGGGAGGGGGTCAGAGGGGGGGAGGAGGGTGATAACAGATTACTGTTACTCCTCCCGGCATTTCATTAGCCGTGAGATAAGCATCTCACCACCATATTGAGCCTGCTTCGGAACAGATTTGCCTTCGCACACAATGTTCCCTTTGAGCACCTCAGATGATCAAACAGCAGGACCCCAAATGCTGCTTCTCTCCAAAAAGTTGGTAAAAGCTCCCTGGGATGATGCCTTTCATTTCTGGCATTTTCCCCTACCCAGGGATGAGACAGGTCTGCTTTGATCTGCTTTGGATCAGGAGGAAAGAAATTGGGCTGTTGTGTCTGCTCTGTTGGCGAGCAAACAAACAGTGTTTCAGATTTGACTTGGCTTAATTAATTAGTGATTCTGTTTTACAGCCGGTCTGATCCTCTTCCAGAAGGTTTGAGAATGGAACTTCAAAGTGTGGTGGGAGGGGTTTGGGGAGGGTGGGGGTGAGGGGTGTGGCTTTATGGGTGGATACAGACTTTGTGGCTGTGATTGGGTGATGGGGATGGTGGAAGGGGAAACCTAAATGACCAGAGGTGAAACGTACTAGGGGCTACGGCTGAATACATCTGTGAGAATAAGGTAATGATGTGTCTGGGTAATTCATAGAGTTGTAAAGGTCCTGACTGGTACACCTCCTGATTCTCAGTTACATACTGTTTGTGTCTGTGGCATTGTGTTCTAAACAAATGCTTGATTTCAAAGCATAGAAGACAATTTTGGTTGCATTAGATCTGGGCTAACACGCAACACTGAAAGTTAGACTTTGAACTGAACAGCGACAGTTGAACCTTGTAATAGAGTAAAAAAACAACAACAACTCCTTCCTCAACTTTGACCTCATGTTTAAAGGCACTTCCACTTCACTCATTTCAAAGTCAAGGTTTATGAATTTATGTTTCTTTAGATACCAAAACATACAAAGAGTGGTTAACACAACTCTTTGATCATTTAAATACTCCACCGGTGAATTTCAGAGCTTTTATGTATCCCAGAAAAGGTGCTTGCTAATACAAGGTTAAACTAAACTAAACACGTTGTTGGAAACATTTAGCATCATCACACCAAATGAGATTAGAGATTAGTGGTGGTGGTGGTGCTGAAGTTGTCATGTTGTTTGTTCATAAGCTAATATTGCATTGTGACTTTTGGTAATTGCATATAATGTCACAACTGTCACAGCTGAATTAACTTGAGGAGAATATGTTTAAAATCATAAACAAATTTTCTCCAGTAAACCAAAAATCTTTGAAAAATCTCAATGGATTTTTTTCCCCAGGTAACCATGGCGATGCTTTCTTCCTGGTTGGCCTACAAAAACACATCATCCCTGAAGCACTCTATACAGACATTTGTGCCAACTGATTCATCAAAAGGCAGAGTCATGGAGCCAGTGCAGATGCATTCACATCAGTGGTAGAGTTGCTTTCACACACAGTGTTCACTTTGAGCACCTCTGATCAAACAGCGGGACATAGCCTCACCTATGCTCACTGATTTGGGGTTGAAAGAACGCTTAGGTCTCGTGGTTTGTATTAGCACAACACTGTTACTTTGAACCCTGTCCAGGTGACTCTGTGTTCAGTAAAGAGGTGAATAACGATGTCATATTAATTGGTAAAATGTATGCGACACATTTTCCACAGACTGTCTAACCGTGAGCCTGGATGGTGATGTACGGTATATATCTTTCCAATAAAATGGTGAGCTCTGCAGCACTGAGCTGGGCTCGGGGGCCTCTTGGAGACCTTCAGCTCTGTCACTTCCACCATTTATATTCAAATGCTGGTTGCCATATTCTATCATGTTTTAGGCATGTTATGCCATTCAGTTTCATGTTTAACATCCCCTCTCAGGGTGAACCCACTGAGATGATATGCAATATATTGTAGCTAACGGCTTAAAACTATTACTATGTGCGTGGATGATGGAAGAGCTTTTGCCACCAGAGAATTAGGGCTGTCACAGTTTCAACGTTTCATCTCCCATCCTTGATTTTATTGTTTTGATTCTGTAGTACTTCTGCTCAATGGAATGATGAAGTAATGAACTCTTTGCCTAACTTCATGCAGAAAAATACAAAAGTGTTTTTTCAGTTTCTGGTAGAGGCTCCTTTAAATGTCTTTTAAAAAACAAGAATCACTTCCTTGTTTTTTTTTATCGCTGTAGGGACTTGACCCCACACTGTCATGGATCAGTTTGCTCTGATTGCTAACATGAAATGTTCCAAAAAGCATTTTTGAACTGTGAGAACCAAACTGTGCTTTGATTTTCTGCAGCCTTTGAGCATGATCAAAAACAGTGTAAATAAAACCTACAACTTCAGTACACCTCAGCAGCCCAGTGGAAAAAAAAACCCCCAACCAAACAGAAAATCCAACCTAATTTGCAAGTTGTTCCTAAGCTCATCAAAGTGCTGTTCTGCTTGCAAAATATATAACTGGGATCAAATAAATAGAAATACAATTTAATGATAAAAAGTGTAAGGCAAAAACGGTTAAGAGTTTGGCTGTGTTTTTACATCCAGGAGCGCTGGAATGGATGACATGTCTTAATTGTGGCTGCCAAACTCGGAAGTCAGAGCTTACAAGGCGCACTTGATTGCAACGACATATCCTCAGGTTGTGGCTGCACCCAATGCTGCCATCCTCAGGCTCTCTCTTTTATCTTTGTGTGTGTCTGTGTGTGTGCCATTGCAGTGGCTTTACCCCCGGAGAAGACAGACAGCTGCTGTGTGGAGGAGAAGATGCAGGAGAGGGACAGCCAATCTCCCGCAGGGCCACAGAAACAGCTCCAGTTTGAAGTGAGTGTCAACACAAAACAGGACATTTATTACTTCCCCCTCTGGATGAAACTAGGGCAATAGCAGGACACACAAATACACACTCACACACTGTATGGTACTGATTCAATGCTGGGCTGTTTCAGGAGTTGGAGTGCGCTGTGTCTGTGGAGGAGGATAACAGGCAGGAGTGGACCTTCACCCTCTACGACTTTGACAACAGCGGCAAAGTTACGCGAGAGGTAATCGCCTGCTTCAGTGGAAAATCCTTTAATTGCCTAATGAATAAATAAAAGAAGACGTGATAATAAGACAGTGAATACATCCAAATAACTGCCAAAAACATGCACTAAATTTAAATTGAAATCCTTGAAACGTGAAATCTGTATTTGTTTATTCTCCTGCATGTTTCACACATTAAAGAGATTTGCACAGAAAAAGCCTGGCCGGCAGTTTGCTTATCCTGAATCATGTCCCACCTTAGGTTGGAATAAAAATCAATAACTTCCCTGTTCACTTCTTTTTGGTATCGCCACACCCGAAAGGGAAGCATGGATAGAAAAAGCCTGTAACCCAGTCTTACTTGTAAGAACTGAATCCAGCAAAGGTATGTGTTTCCGCTCCTGTGAGGCACCTTGTGGCTTGCGTCTGCCTGGTACAGATCTGAGAGAACATCGAGAAAGGCCCGTGTTTTTTGAGAACAACTTGAAACAGCGCAAAGAGACTGGAGCTGTCCTCTGTGTGGTTGGCTGTGCAGCTTTTTTGGCATTGCCTGTGGCTCCACGGCTCATGAGACAGCGGCTTGGAGGGGGGAAAGAAAAGCTTTCTTCTCCAGCTCTCTCTCTCTCTTTTTTGGTAATCCATTCACACAAATAAAAAGAAAAGGAAACCCAAAAATAACACGGGAAGCTTTTATTTTATTTTAATTGAAATTTTTTACATTTTGTCTGTGTCTGAAACCAGTATGTGGAACTGATCCCTGTAGAATTTATAATAGTCCTTTTTATGAGTCATAGTGGTATAGTGAGTAAAAATCATGCTTTTGCAGACTTGTGTGGTTCGGTCTTGATTCTTAGCAGTTATAGTGAAACCCTCTTACTTCCTAAAGACATCTGAGATGCAGCACATGATACGAGTCTGGACATTTTACTTCTGTACCCAGGAAAGAATCCATCATAGTTCCCGATACTTAAGCGGGAGTCATTAGTTCAGTGCAAAATATACCGATTAACGAGCCACAAGAGCTAGCACTATGTTACAATGTGTGGTCACTCAGCTTACTGCTATGTGAACATTTTTCATTTTAGAGTATTGACAACAAAAGTTATTTGTTTGTATAAACAGTTTTAGCTTTTCCCCTTTTCAGCATAGTATTTATCTGATCCTTGTTTGTATGTGTTACTATGCCTAGATGTTGCCGCTACTGTAGATGTGTATCTTCAACAAATTTAACAAATATAGAAAGTGCAGCGCTCACAGCTTAATACAACTCATATCAGGCCTGACAGGCTTCCGTGCCACTGACAAGACATTTGTTTTTATGAATTTATAACTTGTCTTTATACCCAACTTGATCGCTTCACTTGGAAAGCAGAAGTAACTGATGTCAGTTTCTCTGTTCACTGTTGTCTAAGACACTTCTGTAAATTCTTCGCTAGCATGATATTTATTATGCATGGTCTAAATGCTTAAAGCTTAAGATTCTTGGATTCAGAGTGTCGGCATAAGAATACTCTCCCATGTTCCATTTCTCTTGAAAATCTGTATTTGTACCAGTGTGACTAAGAATCTGCAAAATTGAACATTTAATTAATGAAAGATTAAAAAAACGCTCTCCAATTTAACAAATTCTCATCTTCTGTTTCCTGCAGGATATCACCAGCCTGCTGCACACCATCTACGAGGTTGTCGACGCTTCAGTCAACCATTCTCCTGGCAGCAGCAAGACATTACGTGTCAAGCTCTCTGTGGCTCCTGACTCCAGCCAGCGGTGGAGGAGCTGCACGCAGGGTGCCGCAGGTAAAGCTCGCATTAACGCAGTGGGTGGGAGCAGCGGAGAAGAGAGGGCATTTCGGGGTCCCCCTTGTGTTGCATGCTGTCAGCTCATCCAGACATGTGTTTGTTGTCATGCAGAAAGGCGGCTTCTTCAGGCCTGTCAGCGCTTTGTTCCTTGCAGTTTCGGCGTCGCTCCATCTCTCCCACTCAATGGGGTTCATTTTTAATGATGGGGGGGGTGACAGAGCCAAGAGAGAGCCCCCTCCCTCAGCGCCTTCAAATACTCTGAAAGAAACCTTAAGAGATGTGCTGAGTCCTTTTGATAACCACAGCCATTTTTCTTTTCTCCAAAGTTCTCTTTTTTCCCCCCTGCTCCCCCTCTCTTCGTCCCCCCTTCTCAGAGCTGCTGGGAAAATATAGCTGCGTTCAACTTAACTTTTCTCACTGACGACTTGGTAAACAAGTCGTCAGGGAGAAATATCTCAAAAAGTATATATTCCTGTGTGTTTGCGTCCTATTGTTTCGGCTATAAATATCTGTCAAGAGATTGAGGCAGAGCATGCTTTGAAAAGATTGCTGGTTGACTTCATGCTAATTTCAAACCGCATCAGATCTCACGTCCTTAATAAACTATTTCTGAAGTCTGCATGTTTTTTTTTTTATTCCACGCCTTATAAAAGACTGGGAGTTGAAAATAGAATAAATGAAGCACTGTTGTTTTTCCTTTTCTATAGATCTTCAAAGTAAAACCCCAAAACAAAGGTTGCTTTCTTCTGAGGCTTGTGTGACTGTTGTCGTTCGTGCTTGGGTGCGTGTGTGTGTGGCAGCTCTGTGTTGCTCTCTTTGATAATAGCCTCCTGTCTTTCACACATACTCAGACTTACCCCACCCAAGAGAGAAAAATGACAAGTGCATTGAAGACCCCAAGAGTGCAGAGAAGAAGTCTCGAGCACTCCTAAGGTAAACCCATCTCTCTTGTACGTGTCTCAGTGTCTGCTGGTTGTAGTGTATACAGTTGTATATGAATAAGCAGCATGTTAAGGCTTGTGCCACTGATTTTTCAATCTAAAAGTAGAAACATTCCTACAAAACACGTCTAGGGGCAAAGTTTGTTTTAGGAGGACTTCTTACATGGCTTCTGTAATATTCCTTTACTCTCTAATTAGCTGTGCCCAGTGCATTGCAATGAGGAAGAATAAACAGCAGAGACACTTCACTCTCTGTGCTGTTCAAGTACTCCCAGTTGACATTCAAACCAGTGATTTTCCTATCACAATCTCACTTCTCTAACAATTACCGTGCCACAGGCTGATCATAAGGAACACTTGTTTTACTTTCTCCAAACATTACCATAGTGAACCTCAGTGGCCCAAACTGCTACCTAATGAGCGGTGCCGCTTGTGTCCACAGGCGCCACCACAGTGACCACCACACCCAGCCTGGCTGCCAGCGCCACTGTGTGGATGAGAACCTGGAACGCAGGAACCACTACTTGGACCTGGCAGGCATCGAAAACTACACGTCCCGCTTCGGAGCCGGTGAGTGGACAGGGGCCAGTGGAAGGGGAGGGGAGGGAGAAATGCAGACGGTGGCCCTTTGAAGCTGCATCCAGGGGCCCTCATTACTGCGGCACCTGCTTGGAGCCATTAGATGGAACTAGCAGCCCACTGCGCTCCTCGCCAGTACAAACATGTGGGCTCAGGCAAGCACAATACATCAAGTGTTCAAGGCTAGAGCCCATCAACAGAGTGGGCTGTTGTTAAGTGAAGTATTAGGTGTAATGAGCAACAGCCTTGATCTGATGGTTAGTGATGACGTGATTATTTTAATGTTAGCTCTGTCAGGAAAGTGCTAACAGAGATCTGCTCTCTGTCAAGTTGTTTCAGGGTTATCTGCACGGAGAAAGAACCTGACACGTGGCTGCCAGAATCCTACCGTCAAACCTTAAGACAAAATTTATTAGAAAGCTGGTCACACAGCATTTTTTACACTGTGGTTCACTTTACTTTTATCAAATTCTTCTTTTGCCATTTGCTATTGTTAAGATAGCAGAGTTGGAATAGATGGGAAATTTGGGTAAAGAGAGCAGGGGAATGAGATGCCACAGACTGGGAGGTTATACCATTCTTTGCCACACAATATGCTTTCTGTCATGGTCCTGGGCCATGTTGGCCCAGTGTTCTTAGTTTTCTTGTATGTTTGTATTTTGTTCCCTGTTTAGGCTCTGTTTCCTGAGTTGCCCTGTTGTGTTGTTCCCTGAGTGCTTTCCCTTTGTGACTCTCACCCCCTGTGTGCCCCTCTGTGTATTCATGAGCCCTCGTCCCCTTTCGTGTTTATTCCGTGTCTCCCCTGCCCGTTATGTTGGTGTTCTCCCCGTGCTCTCTCTCCTCCTGTCTGAACCTCTGTACTTCCTGTTTCACCTCTACCGTCAGTGTTGTGTTCACTCCTGCCATGTCCCGTGATTATTATCAGTGTCACCTGTGTTCCCCGTGTGCTCCCACTTCCCTCGTTAACCCTCTGTGTATTTATGTCTGCGTCTCCCTCAGTTCTGTGTCGCGTTCTCCCTCATGTTGTGTGTTCCTCCCTGTGGTTCTTGGCGAGCTTTGTATTTAGTTTTCCCAGTTTAGTTTCGTATTTCCTATGTTCTGCCTCTCCAGCATTAAAGCTGTAATTTTTGAGTTCATCCCCATGTCTGTGAGTTTTGCATTTTGGGTCCTCCTCCTGCCTGCCACACAGCGATCCATGACACTTTCTAACCACTCGGTCATTGAGTTGCTCCATTTTCTCTGATTTTATTACTGAATTTAAAGGGCCCACTTCACTTTGAATGTCGGTTCTGTGACCCCATCATAGTTTGTAGTTGTTTGCAGTTGTTTAAAATAAACATTTTTGTCTCTCCTTCACAGCCCCTGCTGCAGAGATGACTAAAGCAGAGCCTCAGGCCAGGTCATCTAACCAGACTCGTTCTCGCTCCCATGAACCAGAAAATGGTCACTCCCATCCCCATCACCGCCGCTTACAGACTGTTGTGGACACCGTTGCTCCAGACAACCTCCACTCTGCCCGGCTGCGAGGCCAAGACTCAGGGAAACATGCCCTCCGTTCTCCAAAGACACACAGCCGTACACCTCCTGCGCAGATCAATGGCAGAGTGATGAGGAGCCGAGGTATTCCCCCTCCTCCAGCTCTACCCAGTCAGACTCCTCCTCATCAGTCTACAGCTCCGTACCGCAAACACAAGCAACGATCCAAAGAGAGCCAGGGCTACAGAGCCTTAGGCCCTCTACCAGCACCTGGGCCAGTGGTGGAGAAGGAGCAGGTGAGAGACCTACCTAGCGTGCTGCTCTATGAGGGGGGTCTGGCGCAAGTTGTGCAGCGGCATGAGCATCACCATCACCACGAACACCATCACCACTACCACCATTTTTACCAGTCCTGAATTTCCATCCTGCCTGGAACAGCTCAGCACTCCTGTAAGGCCACAAAACCCATCCCGGTCAGCAGACACAGAGTGCAGGCTGCTCCCTCCTAAAACTCTGGGCAGTTACCCATGTAGTGGCATGCTGATAGACATTGAGGTGGAGAGGAGGATCATGGGACGGGTGCACATACTGACATGTTGTTAATCAGTATTATTAAAGAGGTTGCCAAACATAGAGAAGGTTGGGTATGCAGCAGGAGGCCACAGTACAGTAATATAAGACTAAGGAGCTTGAAGGTGGGGGGTTGAGAGGAAGCAAAGAGGAGCTGCTCACTTGTTCCTCTCGCCCTGGTTCTCTGATCCTCTACTGGATGAACTGTACAACTCCAAACCAGCACCACAATCCTTCCAGACCACTAAGCCAAAAGGTTTTCAAGGAAAAGAGGGACAAGAGGAAGAGTGACATTAAGATGAAAACATATGAAGGAATTTAAGTGATTGCAGAGCAGGGTGCAGTGTGTGTGTGAGAGAGCGAAATTTTGTGTGAATGCATGGGTAAACAAGGGTCTGCGTGTGCGTGTCTGAGTGTCACAACACCGCTGTCTGCTGAAAACCACTTGAAGTGCACTCGTTTGTGTGTGAGTATTTAATGTAGGCTGTAGAGATGATTATGAAGATTCTGATTTAAGCATACAACGCCCCGTCAGCAAAAATGGGAAGGAAAATGTTGAAATGTTCTAAAGTGAAAAAGAAGAGCGATCCTAAATCCGCTGCTACCTCTAATTTTATCCTAATTGTTGTTGTAAAGGTGACTTTGACTAAGTATTCAGAGGTTATTTTCAATGTACTTAAACATTTTTGTCACAATCTGCAGTACTGAAATGTTGAATAGCTCCTTACATTTATTAACTAACATTTGCTGTACATAAAGTAAATATTGTTGTCAATTTTATAAGCTTTATTGATAATGTGATATCTTTGTATTCACTATCTGAAGCTCTGTGTTTTCCTTCACAACTGCATTTTTATTAAGACCACTAGCAGCCTCATTTTTTCTATCAAACTCTGTTAGTGATCCAGTGTCACACACTCCTTCACACTGACTTTCAACTCTCACCCAAATGTAACGTGTAATTATGGCAAGTGACTAAAATCCCAACCCTCAACAGTGCTGTTCAGAAGCTCCAACTCATGACACAAGCAAAACTCAGTTGCCAGTGTTTTTAAAATGTTATGTTATTTTATGTTATGTCCTGTGATTTTTTTTCAGACAGCAGTTAGCTTTTAGAATATATCTGGTGTAAAGATCTTGATGCGCTCCAAGAAGCTCTTTCTTTATTTAAATATTTAAAATGTTAGAGATAAATCACATAGCTTTAGTGGCATGTTTGCATAAATTGAAACCTTGTTACCAGCACAAGGTGGGTGTGTTCATTCATCACAGTGCAGTGTGGCCTTTAACAAGACTTATTTACAGTTTATTATTTATGCAGCAAAAATGCTTTGCTGAGCATGCATGCAATATTTCCGAAGTGTTGTGTTTCGGCTATTAGCAGAGACACATATTCACACTCCCAGAATTTGTCCACAGTTTTGCGCACTCTGGTTTTCTGTTTCCAAGTCTAGTTCTTTCCCCAATTGGTAGCAGCTTTGTCATCCTTGCCCAGGGTCACACGGCTTCTCCCTCCGTTTCCATGGCATCTTCCTGTCCCTCAGCTGTCAGCAGGTCTTTCACCGTGCCGCCATGTGGCCTCAGCGCTCAGCCAACAAGGCTCTGTTTGTGGTGCTCTTTCAGCTGTCTCATTCCTCTGGTGCTGGATGACATGGGGCCCTGCAGTCTCCACTGCAGCCATAATTTACCGCTCACTGCTGCTGTCCTGCCAGCACCGGGACTGTCTATTCATATTGTCCCCTGATGCTCGAGGGGACTAGCATCACCATACCTGTGCCATCTCAGCTCTGACAGAAGCAGTAACCTACTAGCTGCTGGTATGAGAGTGCTGATTTCCTTAATTCTAGGCAAGCACTTTTCAGTGTCACACTGAAAAGAACTTGCCCCTGTGCAGCTGTAGTTTTCTGTGTTTAAGTGCCTTGTGCAATGGAAATCTACATTCAGAGGAAGGGCGTTTTCACCATATGGCTTTTGCAAATCAGGCCCCAGGGCTCATAATTGTCCACAATGCATCCACTTGAAGTACATTGAAAGGATTGTTTTTGATTGTCTTAGTTTGTCGTAAGGGTGTGTGTGTGTGATTGTAATACACAGGAATGCAGCGTATGCCAGTCTTGCCCTTAGCCCTGTGGTGTTGTCTCACAGCTGTAGCCTGTTTTCAGCAGAAGCACCGGTCAGACGGGCCATCTCGTGGGACCTGGTGGCAATGACGGCCTCATTTTCAGGCTGGGGTCACAGCTGTGCTCCATGCCTTAGCTTTCTCACCTCTTACTGTTTTTCCTAGATAAAAAGTCATTTCTACTGGAGCCCTCTCAGCGCTGTAGGTTTGTAGATACTAGTTTCCAAATACGAGTGTGAAAATGGTTCTCCTGTGGTAATGGACAGTGAGCAGGTGACTGTAGGGTGGTCTCATTTGTCATGGTGGACGAGAGCTTCTGAAGAAATTTGAGTGACTCAGACCAAAAGCCAGGTTGGAATTTTTAAAATTTCTTTTAACCCTGAAAGTGTTTGACTGAACACACAGAGCTGTCTCTTCATTTGAATTTTTTTAATGCCCTGCTTCACATTCATAGACTAACCTTCACTAAAAACCTCAAATGTTCTTGATAGCGTGTGCCTCAACAGCATTTGTTAAGGGTTGGGAAAGCAGTTGCGTTTCTGGTTTGTCGAGCAGACTTTCTTTGAGGGAGCGTACCTCAACCTCTAAGAAAACTTGTGTTCTTACAACCTCCCTCTCTAACCAGCACTGTTGCTATCCCTATTGTTTCTTTTATCACACCAAGGTAACGGAGTTATATTTTGTGAGGAAGAAAACTCAGATTTTTTGTTGTTGTTTCGTTTCTTAGCAGCCAAGTCCTCAGCTGTCCCTCAAAATCTAACAAAATGTATTTTTTATTACTCTTTTTGGCAGATTGTTATGTGGGCATGAGTGTAACATGAATTTCAATGTATGAATGCCGCTTTTCAAACATAACATTTTAATCTGTGTCACACAAACTGCTTTTGATGCACCTACTTTGGTCCTGTTGAACTGTCAGTATTCTGAGTCACAGTAGTATCTAATGCACCAGTAATTTGCTTTATAAGATTTATGTATCATCACTGTTTTTAACCTGATGTATATATTGGACTGCAGAAAGGTTAAACCAGCATCATATATAAAGATAGGGTTTTTTATAGTTAAATAACTGTCAAGGTTTTTCATTTTCCTGCTGTCCCATAGTATCCACAGTGACCGTCCCACTTATCTGGAAGGAAATCTGTCTGTTCACCCACAGAGATATACACTTTCACTTGCTGTTTGCTGTAAACCTGTTTAGCTCTAGCTGTCTTTTCGCATCTTCCATGGTCATCTAATGTTTTTTTTCTATTTCCATGACATTTAGTTTATATTAGATTGTATTTGATTAATTGCTTTATTTATTTGATAGCAGATCTGTGCCAAGGGAAAATACCCTTTTATTAAAGTATGAACCTGTTCCTATTAAACTGCATGACTTCTGGAGTTACTTAAGAATATTTTCTGTTTAATGTTTTAAAAATTATGCACAGGACATACAATATCAGAGATCAATATGGAAAGCTGTGTCAATTTCCTCTTTTTTGACTACATGTCAGATTCTTTTGAAACTATAGCAATGTCTTCATTAAGTAGTCATTAAGCACTCATAAAAACTTTACACTTTGTCTTATGTACACTTTGTGCATTGAAATATAAGAAACCAGTTGGGATGTATAGATATGTTATCATGGGTTTTTTTGTTCTTTTTTCAGTGTATATAGATTGCTACTACTCTTCCTCCTCCATAGTGATGCACAATTTCTGTAGACTGTAAGAACTGTAGACTGTATCAATATCCCTATAGATACAATCTACATGACTGTACCTCCTAGGGGAAATTACTGGACCTCAAGGTAACTGCATGTCAAAATATCTATTGTCAGAATACTAAACCCTGAGTATATCCATCAAAGTGTGTCTGAAGTAGTGTGGATGCTAGATTTAAAAAAAGAGCTTGTATGAGAGTGTGTGCGTGTAATTGGGTGAATGAGGGTTGGACTAATAGTGTGTTGAATGGTCAATCAGAATGAAAAAGCACAATATAATCACCAGCCCTTCATCCATGTTCAGAAAAGGTAAAATGTATATATTACCAAGGCGCCATAATGAGCATGTACAAAAACAAAATAGTCGAATGATTTAATGTTACTCTAATTTTAGGTTCTACAGTTTCCTTGCTTATAGTGAGAACCCACACAAACACAGGGATAACCTGAAACTCCACGCAAAAAGGCCACAGCCAGAGCTGAGCTCAGGGTCTTCTGTGGTGTGGTGGTTAGCACAACCACACCACCATGCAGCCCTGTTGAATTCAGAATTGAATTTTAAATCCCTCTGCTCACATTCAAAGTCTCGAATAATCAGGCCCCATCACATCTTAAAGTGCTCAGTTCCATATTGTCTCAATAGACTGCTTCTAATTAATTAAATATCTCGTGTAATTTGCTCTTCTTTTTGGTGGATTGACTTTTTTTTATTTTCCAAGAATTAAACTGGACTGATGAAAAAGGGTGTGGGTGAAATGTATACAGTAAATCCTCCACTCCACTGTATCTTAACTGGTGGTGTCACAGAGGGCTCCCAAATCAGGCTGACCACAGACAGCTGCTCACCATGCCACACTCTCGACATGTACATGCACTTTCATCTGAAGCTTAGCAGCTTATCTCTGGTCGTGGCAACTGCAGAGAGTCTGCCTCTTGGCAATGTGATATGGCTTCCTCTCACGAACATGGCTATTTGTGTGAGCGAGCCAGTGTAACCCGCAGAACTTGTATGTATCATCATTACAAATGGTTTCTATCCTAAAACAGCTTACCAGGTTACTGTTACTACTGCTTTAAAGATTGGCTATTAAAAGCATCAGACATCCAATAAGAGGTAAGTAGTAAGTGGTTACAGTTGTTACAGCGTGATCACTTAAATGGAAAGCATGAGCTATGTCTAGCTTTAACTACATAAAACATACCACAGAAATACTTTTTGTTTTTCGATGGAAACACATATATTTAGTATTATGAAGCTAATTTTCGGCTAATGTTTAACATGTTTCCTGCATAAGGTTAAGGAGGAAAAACATACATAGGAAGATATACATAACAGTATTTGTTTGAACTCACATGTTTGTAGCCATCAACAGATCACACGAAAAGTTTTAACCTTCCAAGTGTTAAGATTTTGAGAAATCTCCACATGGTCATCCATTTATATCAGATGCACTTTTAGTCACCACCTGGGATAAGACAGGCTTACTTGTACTTATCCTAGTGATTTTTAAATTTCAAAGATGGAAAGGAAAGTATAGTCCTGGCCTGAGGTGTATCATTAGGTGCATACAAACTAAAGAAACGCTCTCGAACTCAAAGCGGTCATCCTCTGAAAGCAATTCTGAAGTATAATAAAGAGCATAATAGTTCCTGCAGAGCTGTAGTTTGTTAGCCACAAGCTTTTAATCACATTGTATACAGATAAAAAATTCTGAAGTGATTTAAAGATTACGCAAGTGAGCATCACGGAGAGCATCGCTCATCATAAACAGAAATCTTTTGTAAGATCCTGGCAAAGCTAATAAATGCCATAATTGCCCTGTGTAAAGCTGCATTGTCCATAACTAATGAAAACCAAGAGAGCAGAGCAATCAGTAAAAGAAACACCAGCTGACCATTTTTGACTGGAGCTTTCAGGCCCTTTATTAAAATTCGCAAACCACCAACTGCAATTTATTCTAGACATGTGAATTTCAGACCGGGTTCATAGATGGATGTTTTGTTACATGAACCCTGAAATTCTTTTCTCAAAAGAAGAAGAAGAAGTGTTCAAAAACTTACAGTCCATACATCTACATTGCGAGTCTCAGATGCCATATAGCTGAAAGTGTCATTTCTTACTGTATCCTACTGCATCATCTTTTCTCTGTAGCCTGGCATGAGGCTGCTTCTTCTTTTTTTCTGACATTTTCTTCTTCTTCTTTTTTTTTTTTTACTGACTTTGATCTCCACTCCTTTCAACTCTTCACATATGTTGGTAATAGCCTTGGTGTTCATGGAGACTTTCTCCTCCAGTGCAGAGTAACGGTTGGATAATGCATTCACGCCTTTTGAAATGACGGCACTGGAGACAGTGCCTTCTTCCCATCTGTAAGCCTGTCTCTGCTGCTCAATCTCTTTGGTTCAGGACACTTCATAAGTGTGGCAGGTAAAAGTGTTAAGGATGTAGAACATGCTTTGCAAGTTCCAAATTTGGAGGTCTTAAGAAAGGTGATCTACTACTGACTGTTCATTTCAACTTTGTTAACCTCTACAGATCTGAACATCCACGATTTTTTTGTCATTTCATAAAGAACTTTAACTGAAATGATCTCTGTGTATAAGCCTTATAAGCCTATAACTTGAAGTTGTACCATTTCTCAGCTCTTGGAGTTATAGTCAACAAGCAGATCTAGATATGGTTTTCCACATGCAATGACTTCCCCTTTTTATTACGCTCTCATTGTTCTTCTTCTACTGATTTATCATCCAGCCAAGCAAAATAAATATGTGGTCTTACATTTGCCACCTTTGTTCTTTTGCAGTTCTTTTTCTTTTTCTTTCTTTCTTTCTTTATAAGCTCGTTAGTACAGATGGACATTGTTTTTTTTTTTTTTTTTCATTTTACAATGCTGCCCACTGTGCTTTTTATGAAACTCTCGCCTCTTCTGTTGAGCCCAATAATTGCCCTGCAGTTAAAAAAAGGCTTTGGATTCACTCACATGGGCTGGGGACTACTATCATGTGACTTCCAAAAAAGCCAAACTTGAAACAGATATCATTATATCATTATTCTTAGCTTAGCTGATATGGGCTTTGTGTCATATGACAATTGGAAATATAAGATTTTTTCCATTGTGAGACGCAATCCAGATGTCTAGTTTTCCAACAGTTTTTTTTTTAAACAACTAGCAACTTGTTATTGTCTGCAAGCAGACATAGCAAGAATTATTCAAGGTGTCAGGAGATATCAGTATTGATTTCCATTACTACTAATTGGCAAGTTGTAATAGACTTTAATTGTCCTTTTTGAGGATGATGATGAGTTACTGCTGAGCTTATGTGGTTCTTTTAAAACTGTTGGGCAAATTAAGATAAATTACAATAAATAGGAAGGTCTACCAACCAGATTCATTACATTTTCATCCACCTGAAAAGTGTTTTTGTGTGCTGTTAAACCATAATGTTATAATTCAGTTGTTATTACTATTATTGTTTATAGCAATAGTAGTAGCATTTTATTAATTGCTAGAGTTGCAATCAGGTCTTCTCTATCCTTGAATGCTATATGCTGTGCAAACTCGAGTGCCGATATGAGTTTAAAGTCTAGTTAATAAAAATAGTCAATATAAATACGTGCAAATGATCTAGAGGTACTGATAGATGGAAGGTCAACTTCTGGCTTACACCATAGATAGAAAGTCTGAGCATGTGGCACAGAGTCAGTGTTTTTATTATTTATTTTATTTTATTTTCACTTGCTACACACGGGACAGACATGACTGGGGGAAAGAAAAGGGAGAAAGAAAGAGAGGTAGGGAAAGAAAAACAGCGGGGAAGAGGAACGGTGATAAAGGGCAAAAAACAAAAACAAACAAAAACAAACAAACAAACAAAAAATACATATATCAATCACCTGGATCACCTGTTGAGAAAGAAAAAAGAGAATACAAGCAAAAAAAGAGAGCAATATAATGAACAACATCATCGCGATAATCTATGTGAATATAACAGTAAATACTAAATGTTGAATATTATTGTGCAGCACGTAAGATCGACAGCGCAGTGTGCTTTGAGGTAGGAGCCAAAAAGGGTGTAGTTTGTGTCTGTGAGCACTCGTGTGTATACCTGTGAGCATGAGCGTGCTTGTATTCAAAAGGTTCCTTCATGTAATGATCTGCTAGAGGGTGTGGGGAGCCACAGCCCCGTCCTCCAGGGCATGAAGCAGGTATGGAGGAGATCCAGGCTCCAGACATCCAGAGGCCCTCAGAGCACAGGCTCACTCCTGGTTGCTGCTTGTCGAGGCCTGGAGCCTGGGGCTCGTTCAGGTCCCTTCGGGGGGTGGGGTGCCCTCGGCCTCTGGGCCTGGGGCTCGGTCACTCTGGCACAGCTGGCTGCCGGCGGAGCTCACCGGCTTCTGCTCCGCGGCTGCTGAGTGACCCCTCATCTGGGGCTCTCCTCAGCTCTTTCCGGGAGAGTGGCACGGTTGTCCCTCTGTTGGTCTTCCTTGGTCTCCGGTGCGTACCTGAACGCTCATCCCCGGACACCAAGAACCACCAACGCACCAATGTCTGAGGGTGTCTGCCACTGGCAGGGGGAGTGGTGGGAGCAGATAGGCCTCCATACCTAACCTCTGCTAACAGCA
Source organism: Rhamphochromis sp. 'chilingali' (assembly GCF_963969265.1). Lineage (NCBI taxonomy): Eukaryota > Metazoa > Chordata > Actinopteri > Cichliformes > Cichlidae > Rhamphochromis > Rhamphochromis sp. 'chilingali'. Next base: position 34,106,082 of record NC_137933.1, on the reverse strand, counting down.
ATTACAGTGAACAATTACCAAGAAAAGCAGCTTACAGAAGAAAATAAAGAGCTGCACTCTCTCAGCACTGCACATCATAAAGGTATTTAAGTGTGCTGTTGGCTAAGAGGATATTATTGAAAGTGACAGTTGCTTAGTGTAATTAAAGGTGAGGAGCTCAGCACAGCAGAGTTTACTTCCTAATAGTGACACAGTGATTTTTCTAAACCTTGATTATTTTTTTATGTTTAGTTTAAAGCCATTACTGAGATAATAACCATGTGTGTGGTTATTCCATATTTAAGGCTATGAAGAGTCTGGTGACTGTCATGGAAAAAATCCACATTAGCTGGGACTATAATAGGATAAACAGCTGCTGTGAATGTGTACTGTGTTATATTTGAGTTGTTAGGAGACATGGGTTAGAAGGAATGGTCTTTTAGAAATACCCCATCTCTGTGATACCACTGGCAAGACGCAATGATATTGACTTAAATATGGGGAAATGAGAGGCTGCCATAAGATGTCCTCTGTGCTTTGTTTCCAGCAGATAGGCAAAAAGCTTTGAAGTGTGGATTGGCACAGCAGGGTGCTAGCTTCTGTAAAGGGAAGATGCTAAACGCTAAAGGATGAGAAGGACATGAGGTAGTCTATTACCAATAAAGGAGCAAAGAGAGGGGGAAAGGCAAATCCAATGATAATGTACATCTGTTCCAGTGAATTTATGAGCTTTGAACATTTTTTCATGTGGGATAAGTGGTTCTTTTTTCTTACAGAATCTCAGAACTTCAAAGCAGATTTGCTTTGGATAATGCAAATGATCGGAATATGCCGGTCCCAGCCTCCTCAAGAGCATGAAAAGAAAAGGGGAAAATAGAGAATTAAAGCTAATTGCCATGGCAGTCTTTTATGTGTCTAAAGAAGGGCAAAAATAAAACACTTCAATTATTGTCAAGTTCATTCAATTAGGAAAGACGCTGACAAAGTGTTAAAGTTCAGTGTGACTGACCCAGAACTCATTTTCATTAAATGCCACTTTTCATTTTGGACAATTCCTTTGTTATAGCTGATGAAATCATAATTAGAAGGATTTAATTCATCCTGTAATTACTAAGATGGCAATGACTTTGTTTAGCTCTGGTGCTGTGGTGGCTCGTGCATAGGACTGAAAGTTATTTTTCCACTAGTCCAGTATTTCTTATATATCATAACTCCAGAACAATGTGAACATTTTAAGCAAACACAATCTGTTTATTAAGTTATTATTATGTTATTTAGTATTGGGTATAAAAAAAACAACAACAAACACAGGATCACAGTTTAATTTTGTCTTGTATATTCTGATCCCTATGTTTTTGAAGAACTTGGTCAAATGAATGGCAGAAGTAAAGAACAATGTTCTATGCATCCTTTATTTTACCTTTGCCAAGCAAAAGAGATTGTGAGGCTATACGGTGAGTCCATTTTAAAAAGTTAAAATAGATTGTTTTGCATCTACAGCAGTCTGCATGAGAGGTTTAAGAGGATCCGTGATATTGATATGTGGCCTGATCTTTGCAGTTTTATTGCATGAACTGATGTAATAACACAGAGAGCAAAGTTGTTTTGCCATTTTACATACATTTATATCTAAACTCAGTCTTAATCCGCTTTAACTTATGAATTAAATAGCTCACCATAAGATATAAACCCTGCCACAACAACAACACAAAAGGCAGCAGACTGTTCCTTTTCACGCCATTCTGCAAATTGCACTGTCCAACTTTTTCAAAGTCCAAATCTGTCTGGACTTCCAGAGGCTGACTCCAGACTTCTCGAGATAGCAAATGAATAAAACAAGGCTCCAGAAAGTTGCATTGGTTTTTAGTAGATCATTGGAGCTCTTTCTTTTTGCAACATCAAAGGCAGCCGCAGCTCTTTGATGTGGCAGCATGCTGTTTAAGGTACAGACTGAATGGAGAGGTGTCAAGCTGCAAGGTGCCTCTGTAGTTTACGTTGAGTGCTGCAAAGAGCTGCAGATGAAAGGCGCAAACAGAGTTTGATAATGAATGTCCAACAAGTAGGACCCATCTCAGACAGCGCACACTCAGCAGGGTGCTTGCGCTAACCTTGAGCACAGCACCCTAAACCTCGGGCAGATGCCGGAGACCAGACTCCTTCAACTTGGCTGCTCCTGCAAAAAGGGAGCTCTCAGATGTGAGCTTTAATCTTCCTGTCAATTAAATCCTGATTGACACACACACCCATACACACATCATCATGGACACATGCTCCTCTTAACCCGTCAGCTCCGAAAGCGACGCCATCCACTTCCTCTGCTGAATACTTGTCTTTCTGGCTTGAAGAGGCTATTTCTAATTATACATAAATCCTTCCAATATAAAAGGCATTTTATGGCTTATATTTATGCATGCTGCACTAGTTGTCCTCCAACTTTAACTTTAGAAATTGAATGAGGTAATTCACTCAGCCATTCTCTCAGTGGAAAGCAATATTACAGCATGTCAATATACCACACACTCAGCTTTTTAACCTGCAATACCACAGATAACATGGCTGCCTTGTTGTTTTTAGTTTGCAACCTGTTAAAATAAAAGTTTTACTGCTTGTGTAAACAAGCACACTGGGAAGAATGCTTTTTTTTTGCATCACTGGTTTGAAGTTCTCTGTATTTTGATTAAAACATCTCTAATATTCCATCTTATTTATGTTTCCTAGAGAATTATGTCTAGGAGTTATGGGAACTGATCTCTGAAACAAATATTAAACTTTTAATTATAAAAAAGATATGACTGTTTTCCAAAGTCTTTTTGACAAAGTGCCACTATAATTTCAGTAACCTGCTAAGGAAGCACTATCTCATACAAAAACATAAACTGTTAGCTGACTGATTTTAAGTCAATGCATTTTAACAATAATGCAAATCGGTGTGCTCATGTTTGTGGTGTCATTGTACCGAATTTCCCTGACAGTGATCAATTACAGCTTCTGATTATTTGACTGTTTGATTTTGTCATATCATGTTATGTTATGTTATGTTATTTTTTTTGCAATATAGTAGTTTCAAAGTTCACTACATATGTTTTAAAAACAAGCAAACTTTGTGTAACTGTAAGATTACACTAAAATGAAACATGCCGGCTTGCTTCTGGGAGTTCTGAATCTCTGGTAAAGCAATCAGTACACAAACAGCCCATCAGTGCACCTGGCTTAACACTGAGCTCACAACATGTGCTTTTGATATCTGCACAGAAAGAATGCACAGTGATAAAATGGCTGCAGCCAAAGTATTCCATCTCTGTTACAGGAGTGAGAAGGATCCAGCCCCGAGCTGCACTCTTACTCATAGACATGCAGTTTAAAGCTGATTTAGTGGGTGAGGTTATTTAGTGCTGGGTGGGTCAAGACTTAACACTCATGTCCAATAAAGTCCAAGATAGGGATTAGATCCTGTGGTTCAAGCGTAATTTGATGTCATTTGCGATTTCAAGCTTGTCATGAAAAATAAATAAATAAATAACATACACAAACACGCATACACATACAGAGGAAGACAGCCATAGGGATAGAAGTAGCTATACTGAATGACAGAGACATCAGGTAGAAAGAACATGTGAAGCTGAAAAAGTACCAAAGGCTAAGAGAAGAGCTCGAGAAGATGTGGAGGATGAAGGCAACGGTAGTCTTAGTGGTAATCCCAGCATTTGGTGGCGTGACCACCAAGCTCCAGCACATCCCAAGAGCAACATCTCTGTCCAGAAGAGCGCAGTCCCAGGAACAGCTAAGATACTGTGCAGGACCATCAAGCTCCCAGGCCTCTGGCAGAGGACCTCTACTTGAAGGATAAAGAATTTTTTATATATATATATAGTTGTCTTTAAAGTGATTGAACAACAAAACAGCTCCTAATAATATAAAAATAATACTAATAATGAAGAATATTATATAGTCCAAACAAATGAAGTGGAGTTACATATTTTTCCTGCAATAAAAAAAGTGTTTGGAACTGTCTCTAAACAGAGCACAGAAATATACAGCTATGTCTTTTGGGACCGTGTGTGTATTTTATTTTTTTATTTTCGACATTATTTTACCCTTTTTCTTATGTGTTGAAACTTCTCTCGACCCCCCTGCTGTGATTTGGATAACAGAACTCCACCTTAAAGCTTCAAGTAAGATGCCTGACAGAGAGCACTCTGCATTACACTCCCCTTGGTGGAGTTGCCTGTTTTCAGACAAGAAGAACAAGCAAAAGAAGAAGAGAAACTCCCGTTTGAAAGTTTTACTCCAGTTTGTCTTTGATTACTCCTGCCCTTGAGTGTTTGAGGATTTTCTCGAACAGGGCACAGCGAACACACACAATAAGCTAATCATGTTACTCAGGAGGGAGCTGTAATAATGAAAATGATAAATATATGACTGCCCGAAAAGTCACTCTCGCACCTATTTTATCTCAGCTTCAAAGAATGCAGAGGGAGTAAGGAGCATTATGTGCGGTTTTAGGGTTGGGTTTTTTTGAAGTTTAGATCAGATGCACAGCATGCAGCCTACACTGCAGGTTCTCAGTTTCTGTTCTAACATTGTAAAACTGATACCGTAGCAAGATGATTTCCTACAACCTCTTTATGAATCTGCTGGGATTTTCTGCTTGATTTCTAATTGAACCGCAGTATCTTGTGCCCACAGACACAGTTTGAGCTCTGATTGAATTGATTCGAAGAAGACAGCTTTAGTGATACAAAAAGAAACTGTTAAAAGTGGAAAATCTGTGCCGACACCATGTTGTTTTCTTATGCAATAGTTCCATCAAGTGGTTGCAACACCAAACTGCGATGGGGATTGGAAATACCTAAGACCCGTAAAAGTTTCCGCCACTTTCTTTAAAAGAAGAGAGAAAAAAAATCCCACCCCAAATTACCCTTTCTATTCAACCTTCTGCTTTTTAAAAAACTGCAGTTCCTCTTTGCGGTCTGAAGAATGCAGTATCTTGCAAACGAGACAAGAGGATGTGGAAGTCTCAGTGAAATGTAAGCGCTTGAGTGTGGCAAGCTATATTTAACCAACCTTAAGTATCAAGTCACCATTGTTTGCTCTGTATGGAAAGCACCAGGGAAGTTGACCATTGCGTCTATGCCACATCTCCGCCTGTATTTAGCTACCATATTATGGGAGGGACTTGGAATCAGGGCAAGTTTCACTTTCAGCTGCAGAATAGGGAAGAGGTAGGACCCTATAACTCTACAGCGGCTCTGTTCGTATGACAGAGGGAGGAAAGAAAGCCAAGTAAGTAAGTGTTCTTTTTTGTGGTTTTATTTTGTGTTACTTACGTCTGCAATTGAGGTCGCTTAGTCGGCTATTCCGTACTTGTACATGTTTTAAAGGGACCAGCAACACATTTGATGTGTATGTAATGGTAGCCATATATTCTTTTCATTCTGGTTTAACTTTTTGTTATGGCTTAAGAGAAAGACGCACAAAATGACATGTACTGCTGTATGGCATTTAAAACAGAGTTAGAAAAGAAAGAAGGAAGCTCTAGTTGGCCCATAGTAACATGTTGACATTTGGCCATTTGCTGTGACAGGTTTTCACACCACAAGAAGCAGAAGTAACCACAAACTGAATGTCCCTGAGCATGGGCACTGATATGGAGAAAGAATGCTTGCCGAGGAACTAGTGCTTAAACAAAGGACGAAGATACTGCATGCACTGTGCAGCAGTGGGTCAGCTGAGCATCTGGAGAGGGTTCTGGATATACTGCTTGCCCAGGGGGCGCTCATATGGGAGGACTACCAGAACATACAGGTACCAGGAAGAACACTGTATACCAATGCAAGACAGCTGCTTGATCTGGTCTATACAAAGGGTGTGGACACATGTGGGTTCTTTCTACATGCTCTCAAACTGGTTTTGCCTGAAGCACAGGCAGTGGGGCTCTCTTTCTCCGAATCCTGCTCAAATCTAGAAGAAAACGATGAACGTCAGAGCACTTCTAATCAAACTCTTCTGGCTCAACGACCGAGCCTTGTCCACAAGCTTCAGGGCTGTGTTGATGGTGTTCTAGAAGCTCTGCTGGATTCGGGTCACTTTTCTTCAGCTGATTGTGATGAAGTGCGGTTACCTATATATACTCCCACCCAACAGGTACTGTAAGCACCTGAATGTCACATTGTTAAAATGTGGTTTGACAACTTCATGCAATTGTTCTTTACCTTTAAACTGTCTTGGAATGAAGCTTGTCATTATTTCTGAATTCCTGATACTTAGATGTCATACAGACAGAAGTGCTGGAGTATTTTTGTTACTTTTTATGTTACTTTATCAGTCAATACTATACTTTAAATAGATCTAATACTATTCTGATATTCCTGAGTAATTATACAAGTAATATAAAATAATATAAAGAAAACTGGTAAACATATCTTGCTGCCTTTGTATAGATCCAGGCAAGGTTTTTACCACTTGCTGCCTGTCTTTGTGCTAAGCTAAGCAAGGTAAAGCTCTTTCTGCTGTTGCATTATTAGATTATGAATATGTAAGTTGGTCTTTTATATAACTCTGCAACAATCCAAATAACTGTCAAAAATAAACTTTTTATTATTTTCATCCATGTCCATGTGATCAATCAGGCAAGGCGTCTGCTTGACCATGTTAGATCCAGAGGTGATTTAGCAGCATCGGTTCTCCTGCAGTACATTCACCAAAAACAAGAACCTGGATTGCCACTTAACCAGAGGGAACTGACTCCTCCCAAAGGTCTGTTACTGTAAAAAGCAATGTTTAAAATCGCAGCAATATGTATTGTTTTTATGAGTAAAGCTATCCTTGATCACCCTCATGGGAATAATGTCCGAAATACAGAAGGTTTCTGGTTATACTTTGAAACACAAAATTGGCAGATTATATTACAAGATTATGCATGTTCCACATTTTACCAAAGAGATACAGGATGTATGAAATGATGACTTGTTCACTCATTCCATCTGTTCTTCACAAATTTTTCTTTCACAGAGTTTTTAAAGTACCAGAAGAAGCTGAGCAGCTCTGTGTCTGCTCAGGCCTGCTTTCTCAGCACTTATGGGGGAACTAGCCATATGTCTCTTGATGACATTTACACTGACGGCGAGCTGGAACTAGCTGAAGTTAATGCCCATGGACCTTTGGGATTGGAAGACATCGTTGGTTTGGCGGGTATAGTGAATGAGGAGGCCGACACAGTGCTAGTATCTGGGGAGGCAGGCAGTGGAAAAAGCACCCTTCTCCAGAGGCTGCACTTGCTTTGGGCTCGAGGGTTAGCCCTTCAAGACTTTCTCCTTCTATTTCCATTCAGCTGTCGTAGGTTGAATTCAGAGCACAATGAACTGTCAGTCCAGGAGTTGTTGTTTCAGCACTGCTGCTGGCCAGACCGGAATCAAGAAGAAATTTTCCAGTTCATCTTGGACCACCCGCATCAAATCCTGTTCACTTTTGATGGCCTGGATGAGCTCAAGCAGAGCTTTACAGATGAACACAGAGTTTGCTGCCCCACCCAGCGTGCACCTGTTCATGTATTATTGTTCAACTTAATCCAGGGTTCCCTCATGAAGGGGGTGCAGAAAGTGGTCACTAGCCGTTCAGAAGCAGTGAGCCCATTGTTAAAGAAGCACCTACGCAAAGAGGTTGTCCTGAAAGGGTTTTCCCCAGCTGGGATTAACTGTTTTGTACGGAAACATCACAGGGACCCCACTGTAGCCGCTAAGGTTTTAGAGTCAATGCAGGCGAACACAGCTTTACTTGGACTCTGTCACAGTCCAGTTCTCTGCTGGATAGTTTCACAGTGCCACAAGGAGCTGCTGGGCTGTGGAGAAGGCAGCCCCAAAACAATTACAGATGTTTACCTGATGATCTTACAGCACTTTCTCCAGCACCAAAGTCCTCTGAAGAGCACGATGGGTTTAGGCTGGCTACAGGAGCACCTAAAAACAGTCCTTCTTCTTGGACAGCTTGCATTTGAGGGGATAAGATCCACCTGTTATATTTTTTCAGGTACAGACCTTGAAGCATGTGGTGTAACTGAAAAGGATATCTGCATGGTTTTTCTCATAAAAAGCAAAGATATGTCCTCTACCCACTCCAAGTGCTATGAATTCAGTCATGTGACATTGCAATGTTTCTTTGCTGCTCTCTTCATTGTTTTGTCAAGTAACACTAACCGTTCAGTTATCCCAAAGCTCTTTGAGCTAGAGAACATGAGGGAGACAGGTCTGACCCGTGTCTGCTTTGGAGCCTGCTTGCCTTCCAGTGATCAACAACAGCAAGCTTCAGAGAAGGAAAGTAAAGCAGCAGAGACACCAAATCTGCAAATCACAGCCATGTTTGTGTCTGGACTATTGTCCCAGCGCCATCAAAATCTGTGGCTCCACTGCTGCCCCAGCGCTGCGGTGGAAAAAAAGGCCAGACAGGTGGCAAAATGCCTTTCCAAAGGCATTCAGAAACACTTTAGGTCCATTCCCCAACCTGTACAAGGGGAAAAGAAGAGCATGCATGCAATGCCCGACTTTGTGTGGCTTATAAAATGCCTCTATGAGATGCAGGAGAGTCAGATAGCTAAAGATGCTATGAGCAAGTTGGAGGTGGACCATCTGAAATTGACATACTGTAATATCGGACCTGTAGAGTGCACTGCGCTTGCTTATGTGCTCCAGCACTTAAGAAATCCTGTAGGCCTCCAGCTGGACAACAACTCTGTGGGTGATGTTGGAGTGGAACAGCTTCTCCCCTGCATGCACATTTGCAATTCCCTTTAGTAAGTGGAAATTACACATTTCTCTTTTGTTAAATTTCCTTGGTTAATAGATTGAACGCCAATTCATTAGAGGGAACAAACTCTCTAACTGCTTTCACTCTAAGAGAGGAGCAGTTTTTATTCTGAAATGCCTATTGTTCCTTCCTTAGCCTCAGAAATAACAACATTACAGATGAGGGCATCCGCAAACTGATTGCTAAAGTCATCCAGTGTGACAGCTTTCAGAAAATTGCGTATGTATTATCAAGATGATTAATACTGCCAGTTAAATTAAATTTTATCAGCCAACTTTCAAAATCTTTTTGTTTCTTTCCAGGCTCTTCAACAACAAATTAACTGATGCTTGCATGCAGGATTTTTCTTATTTATTGAAGACCAAGCAGGTCTTCATTTCTTTAAGGTCAGCGTTTGTCATCAAATGTGACTCTACTGTTGGCCCAATGACCAAAAGATTAACAAATAACCTTCTTCTCTTCAAGGCTAGGCAACAATAACATAACAGCAGAAGGAGCAAAGCAGCTGGCAGAGGGACTGAAAGTCAATCAAACCTTGGCGTACTTAGGGTAAGTGTTTCCCATAAAATGTCATGTTTCATTGTTGATGAATTTTCATTTACAGTATTTCTTTGCATTTCCAGGTTATGGGGCAATAGGATAGGTGATGCAGGAACTGAGGCCCTTGCTAGTAGTCTTGAGAAAAGCAACTCTCTGGTGTGGCTAAGGTAAGATTTGCAATAATTCTGGAACATGTTTGCTTAACTTTCACATTATGAAAACCATGAATGTGCTATTTACATGATATGTTAGGATGCTTTATCAGTTGTTTTTGAAAACGCATCCCTGCACATTTTGCTTACAGCCTGGTAGGCAATGGTGTAGGGAGTGCAGGAGCATGTGCCCTCGCTAATCTCATCAGGAAGAGCACATCACTGCAGGAACTTTGGTAAGTGTTAGACACAAGTTGTATGCAGATTACCAATAGCAGTCTGGTTTGATGGTAACCACTGCTTGCACAGCAGTGCTTAAAATGCTCCACCCTCTTATTTCCTGTTAAAGGTTGACAGAAAACTGCATAACCAGAACAGGGGTTGAATGTCTGATTCAAGCCCTTAAACACAATACATATGTGACATCGGTATGGTATGTAATGCTCAGCAAGCCTGACACTCATGAATACAAAGTTCCCTATATTCTTTAGAGCATCCACTTTTGGACTGTTTGCATCCAGACAAGTTGTTTGTCAGTTTCAGTGCCAAGAAAAAAATGCATCAGTTTGGTGTAAGCTAGAATATTCTTTTTCTTTGTTTTTGTTCCCATGTCTCCTGTTCATTTATTTACTACTACTGTCTCTTCTTTTTGCATTATAGGTTTAGAAACAATGATCTCAGTTTGGAGGATGTAGAAGAAATGAAGCAACTGGAATCAAGACTGATCTTCTGATTTGTATTACAGTGGCAAAGGACTTTACTTTGCAAGAAAATTTATTTTATTTATTACAGGAATAGTTTCTATTTTTATTTGAGATTTAAAATATGTGTAATAGGGTTTAAAAAAATTTGGATCAGTGTTTTTTCAAGGTTGCAAAATACATACACCTCTTTATTGGGTTTTTATAGGTGGAAGTGGTGTGGCATTGCTTTATACCATAACAAATACTACCTTTTACATCACCAACACAACTTCTACTACTCATAGTAACAGCAGAAGTGTTATTTTTATTTTTTGTTTCTTTATTTTATTTTGTAGTTGTTAGTGGAAAGAGGTGTGAAATTTTACTACAGAATGTAAGACTGTATAGTCTGTGGTTACCGTTATGGAAGAGTTGTAACACCTTCATATCCTTCAGTCAGAAACAGCTACACATGTCCAGTTACATTGTCTTAAGGTTACAAAAAATGTTACATTTGAAGTTTGCATAGAAGGGCAGAGGCAAATATGCTGTTTTGGAGTGGGAAAAAAAGAAAAACAATTTTCTGTATCAGATCAGATGTATGTTTTTACTGTACTGATACAGAAAACTGTCTGGGACATTTACAAAGAGTATTCTTACAGTCCTTGTTGTGCAAGTTAAAAGGAGAAATTACTGACATGACAAGTTTCAATTTTTGTTTATTAAAACTTATCACAGCAGAAAAGTTTATAGAGCACATTTTGTTGGATGTTTTTTTTCTGGTTGTTTGTTGTAGGAATGAGTTTACAACTCTGTGGAATGTTTGGTGGAAATTGGGTGTATTCTGTTTTACACTATATACTATATTTATGCTGTCTATGTTACCTGTTTTTGTCATGTGTGTAAACTGGTTTCTATTTTCTGTCTTTTAATATAATGCTCATTAAGCAGATATGTAATTAAAAAAACATCCTATAAAAAGATAATTCCCATTCTGTTAATCCTGATTGAATAAATGCAGCTAAAGTACTTGAATCAGATTCACATAAGGTGAGAACATTTATTTATTTATTTATTTTATTTAGGACAGTGCATGTTAATGAACATAAATGTAAAAAATTTTTTTTACATGAATGTAAACATGCCAGATTACAGCCAAAGGCTAATTTCCATCTGTTGTCCTTAAACATAAAAAATAGACATAATAATTCATAAAAATTCATCATACATTCATAATAAAAACTCCATCACCAAACTCACACATACACACCATTCTGTTCCCAAATAAAACATTAAAACTATACAACTCATACATGATCACACACTTGATTTGTCCATAACCAGTTTTTAACCTTTGCCTAAAACAAATTGAATGTCGAGCATTCTCTAATGGGTTGAGAAAGACTGTTCCACAGATGGCCTCCCTTAACAGAGAGGACGTTCTGCCCAAATGCTGTCCGTCTGTGGGGTATAAACAAGTCTCCTTGGATTGAAGCTCGAGTGGTCCTGTCTGAGCTTTCTTTATGCCTAATGAACTGCTTTAGTGGTGGTGGAGCAAGGGAGTGTAAGACTTTATATATTAAACACACTCTTTTAAGTTTCACTAAGTTATTGAAGTTCAGTAATTTATGTTTTTTTAACACATGACAGTGGTGGTGGGAAGTTGGTTTTTTGTCAAGTAGTTTTAAACTTCTTTTATAAATGTTTTCAATAGTTTTAAGTGTTGTTGGACAAGCAAGTGACCAGGACGTCAAACAATAGTCCATATGAGAGATGATCATTGAGTAAAAGTAAGTTTTTGCAACATTCATATTTAAATTATTACGTATATGATTAAAATTTCGATCATTAAATTTAAGTACCTGGGACACTTTATTTATGTGACTCTTGAAGGATAATGTTGGGTCTATAATGACCCCAAGATATTTAAATTCTGGAGCTAATTCAACCTCTACTGGCATAGTAGGGTGGTTGACTTGTTATATGGTCTCAGTCAAAGAAGGGAAACAGAGAGAAAGAACTGAGTTATGCCAGAATATAAAAACCTGGACTAAAAATGTGTAAAACAGGTCTTATGGACTGATCAAACCAAATGTATTTTTTTAATTTCAAATCAGCAACAGTATATATGCATGAAAAGAGATACGGAGGGAAAGAGGTATAACAGTGAATCTCTACAGCCATCTGTAAACCTTTGCGAAAGCTGTGTTTCAGAGACAGCTGCATTTGAACCAGTGATGTTGGGCATTTTGTCAAAAATGATTATATAAAGAAAACAGAAAAATACTGTCAGATTTAAAATAATGCACTACAATGATCACACGACAATGATCTCAAGCACATTGGCAATGCAGTAAAAGCAGACCTAGATAGAATAACACACCATCAGTCATGGATTGGCCTTCCCAGAGCCCTACTGAAGCATTGAGGGATCAGCTTGACACAAAAGGCAGCCAATATCCAAAGAAGAGCTTTGAATGTCCTTCAAGAAGCCTGGAGAGTTATTCCAAAAGACTGCTTAAAAAACTACAAGAAAGCTGCTTCAGAGAGTTCACCTTGTACTAATTGTAAAACAAAAGTAGTCATGCTGTGTAGGTTAGTCATTTTCTTTAAAAAAAATGAATGGTCACAATACTGTGAATAGTAATAGTTGAAACTGAGTAATTCTATATTTTAGAAATATAGTAACAAGTAGTCAGTCCAAAAAGCAATGAATACAAAAAAAGCCATAACTGGAGCTCAAACTACTGATCTGAGACATGCTTTTCACCCTAAGATGACATGACAAGCAAAATATTTTTAATGGTATGATCTAAGAGTTGTATCTTATTTTGGTTACTGTTTCATGAACAGGCCCCAGACAGTAGTGCAAACACTTGAAATTGCAGCAGCACATCATTCCCCCTTTGTTTTATAGAAATATAGATTTAGGTCACATACTGAACAAACTTGATGGTGCCAAGAGGGAACTGTGGTACTGTATGAGAAAGTCGGCAGTGGCCAAGAAGTATGTATGAAGACAGTAAGACACTAATGAGGTGTGCGGTAGGAGAGACAGATGTGTTTCAGGTTGGGGTGGGAATCAATCAATCAATCAATCAATCAATCAATCAATCAATCAATCAATCAATCAATTTATTCATAAGCACATTTAAAAACAACACAGGTTGACCAAATGGTTGTAAGTTGACAGAAGAGTTCATGGAGGAGTCTGATCTGTACTGATCTGTAATGCAAGTACAGAGCAGGTGGAAGAACCTGGAGAGGTGAAGAGAGGTGTAGGTGAAGGGAAGAGAAATGAAAGTCAGTAGAAGTAAGACAGAATTTGTGTGTGAATGAGAGAGAGACGAATTAGACAACTTCTAAATATGAAGATGCTAGGAGCAGAGATAGTGAAGGTAGATGAGTTTAAATATCTGGGGTCCACCATTCAAAGAAATGCACAGTGCACAAGAGAAATGGAGAAAAAAGCGTATGCAGGCGGGAGTGGGTCGAGGTGAGAGTTGGTGTGAACAATAGTAGCAAGAATGAAAGGGATGATTTACGAAGTGATAGTGAGACCTGCTATTATGTATGGTTTGCAGATGGTGGCAATGACAAAAAGGCATAGGGCAGAGCTGAAGATGTTAAGATTTTCATTGGGGGAGAACAGAATGGACAAGATTAGAAATTAGTAGATCAGAGGGACAGCACAGGGTTGACCAGTTTAGATAATGAACATGAACAAAAAATGTCAAAGATGGAGCTGTCAAGCAGGAATAAAAAAAAAAAGAAGACTAAGGAGAAGATTCATAGAAGGAGGACATGCAAAGAGTTGGTGTGACAGAGCAAGATGCAAGGGATAAGGTAAGATGGAGCCAGATGATCCACTGTGAGAACCCCTAAAGGGAGCAGCCCAAAGAAGAAGAAGAAATCTCACAGGACCACAATGGAGAGGCTGTATTGTCTTTGACACTTTAAAACTTGGAACATATAACAAACCTGTTTGGTTATACTGAGAAAATTACAAATGATCTCCAACACTTGAGACTGAGAACCTTCACAGACAGATCTCCAGCAATTTTATACTTAAGTACATGATAATATTAATAATGCCAATCTTCTTACTCTTAGGCCATATTTAATTTTATACCAATTTTTTAATTTCATAATTATAGTGTAAAATTGCTTCTATTTAAATAAATATTTCTGAACTGCCTGCAGCTGATGAGCATCATCTGCCTTGGAAGCCACACTCCAACCTAACTACACTTTCTGCCGTCCGTGGGAAAACCCCAGAAAGTGGGACTTGGTTATTGACAAAACAAACAGCGAATCAGCGTTTTAGAAAGAAACGACTAACCAATGTCTGTCAGCGAACACGAGGACGTCATACATTAAGTTTAGTGTGGTCGTCTCCTGTAAATAATATATCTCATAGATGTAGCGAAACACTGTATTATTTCACACATTTCTCGTGGAGAATAGGTGTATTTAAATGTTTTTAGTACACTTAGGAAGGTGGCAGTCTTCTGCCAGCCTTCTTGTTGTTGACCGGCTCGCTAGGCTAACTTTAGCGTGATACTTAGCTGGTTAGGATAGTAGCATTAGCTGTCCATTTAGCTAATCAGAGGTTATTACGGGAGCAGTCTAACCTGTTTTCAGAAGCATTTGTCTAACTGGAATGGACTTCGAAATGACAGCCATTTGTAGCCACTAACCGAATTCACGCATATCAAAGGTAAGGTGTCCGTGTTGTTGGCACTGGACGTAAATGACTGTCTGGTGCATTTTAGCTCACTGTACGCTAGCCACTTTCCTCTCTTAAAGGGCCTTTGACTGACAGCTTCTGCCCGGCGACACGCTGCTGATGTTGTCAAAGGAAAATGATGATTAAAGCAAGTCATAGTATCGCTTTGTAGGTGTCATCTGAAAGACCCCGTTAACTCAATGTCACAGCAGGTCAGCGCGTGTCAGTTTGAAATTACTTTCATTTTCAATCTGTGTTGGGTTTTAGCCATGTATGGCGTTAGCCTTACAAAATCTTGTAAAAATGGTCTAACGTTACTCAGGCTCTTAAAAACAACAGCGTATTGACGGAGTAAATGTCGCAGTTCAGTAGCTGCTGTCATGCTTGAAACAATTGACGGATGTAGAAGTATTGTGTGCTCTTGACTCTGTCGGGTGGTTGAAAAATCATATCTGAGGTGTGATCAGGGGAAATCCACCCGACTAGTATCTGTCTTACCCAGAGTGTCAGAATAAGTCAACTATTTGCTCACTCTCTATTTTTAGAAATTTGAAATAAGTAGTAATTTTACACAAAGTGCTGATTTTTAAATAGAAATCACTGGTCTACTGAATGTAGATGAGAGCACAACAATCTCTCAGAAGAAACCAAAACAAGCGAACTGGATCACAGATTTTCTGAACTCTCAGTGCAGTTAAGACCGTTTTACCAGAGTTAATTTCAGTATGGCTCATCACACATCTTTTTGCATCTAATTAATGAAACTGTTCCAATGTGTGTTTTTTGTTTGTTTGTTTTTTGCTCAATTGTACTTTTAGACAGAATGAGCAGTTGTTCTTGTTAGTTGAGTTCTGATTTGTGCTTTGGAAAATTTCTAGATTAGAAATATTGTTAATGTTATGAATTATATTAATGTTTAACTTATTGTGGTATTAAAGCACATAACCGCAGCTGTCTAACCACATTAATTTACATTGCAGAAATGTAAGCTCATCACTTTCACTTATTAGGTCAAACCTTAAGTGTTCTGGGCGGGGGTTTTGTGGGGGGGGTTTTCCTAATTTTTCTCGTTTCTTCTTAGACCACAGGTCAAGGTTGCCTTGACATTGGAGCTTCTGCCTAGCATGCAGACATGAGCTCTGCCCTGTGGAGCCAGGAGAAGCCCAGTGGGGGCTTCAGGGAGGACTGGCGTTTCTACATGGTTGTAAAGGAGTGTACAGTGGAGAAGCCTCCCCAGAAGACCCTGAGGATTCCCCGTGGCAGTCTTGGCCAGGCCTGTCAGGAGCGCAACAGCCTAGGAAGAACGCTGCCCCCATGCAAGGGGAAGAAAAGTCTCCGTATTCTGGACCAAACCAACGTGGTTTTGAGCCTGGATGAGCGGGACGTCTTGGAGCTGGATGAGAAGTTGGCTGAATTGCTCTTCCCCATTACTAACTGTGAGGAACGGTATGCGCTACTCTGTAACAAGTCACGGCTAGAGCGTGTCCGTGATATTGACTGTGGTTCCAAGGTGCGTGTCCAGCTGCGCTCAGGGGATGAACCTCTGCCTGGTGTGGTCCGCTTCAAAGGCTCACTGCTTCCTGATAGAGCTCTTTCTGGAATCTGGTTTGGAGTGGAACTTCTGGTGAGATCTCTTTCAGTTTTATTCTCATTTTTGCAAAAACATGGTATCCATGTAGATTCTTAATTTGATTTTTGATCTGTTCATGAAAAATGAGATGACCACTATAGTTTAAATAAAATTTAAAGGACTGACAAAATTGTTTAAATGTAAAAAAAAAGAAGTAACAATTTAAATGAGAACATTTCAGGCTTAAAAAAGGTTTTATTTCAGCTTCATTCATGTATCTAATTAATATGAGACAAATGCTTGCAAAAGTAAAATAATCACTAAAACCAATGTATTACTTTTTAGCATGACCTTAAAAAATCTTGAAAACCAGTTATTATGTCTATGTCTGTGTAAACAACTGAAAACTAAATAGGAATAACAAAAAACAGGAACTGTTTCTTGAGTGCTGTTTGAAACCAGGTGATTTTTGCTTGACTCATGCAACTTTTTTTTGACATGATGGCTAACTGGAAACTGTTGCAAATGATTCCAGCAAATAAAACACTTATTCTTCAAATAACTTACTTAATAAGTTACAGAAGTACCACTATTTCCGCTTACATCTCATGGCACTGATTAGTGAAAGTGCTCAAGAATTTTTTTTTAGTTGTGTTACAAACTGAGTATAGATAAGAATGTAGGTTGTCAGTCTAAGTATGTCAGTGTCATTTATATGGTACTGGGAGGGAAAAAGATCCCCAGATCTTCTCCTTACACAAAAGCACTGTTGAATTCTTGAACTGTTGCTATTTTTGGAAATAATGTATAACAAAAATAGCATAGCTAACAATAAAAAAGCTTTTTTGTAGACTTTTTAAACTGTATTGATGACTGTTGAGGGTACACAGCAGTGCTGCAGAAGCTGAATGAAAAGCAAAATATTCACATTTGTATTGCTTTTACAGCGATGATGCCACACATTGACAACTTCTGTTTCAATTCACTTGGTTTAAAAAGCAGTGTGATAATGACAGTTTGTGTAAATATAACACTGAAAAAACAAACTGTAAAGCTTCAATCTTGTGAATCATGCATCTAATGGCTTTGAGTAAAAATGTGGGATTAAATAATGTATATTGCTTGTTTTATTTTCAGATATTTCAGGTTTTATTTAACAGATGTGAAGTTATTAGCTAGTACTTAAACTTCTAAAGGAAGTGGCTATAACTGTTTACCGTTTACACAAGGCTAAAACAGAGATGCAGTGTTTAAACTGGTTCGATTGTAAGAAGATAAGGTCAACATTTTAATTCTGTTCCTTTTAATCTCATCACAAAATCTGAGTTTTTGAACTAGGCTATTCATTCTGGACTGTACATGCAGTACAATAATTAAATACAGTACAAAGGCTTGTTTATTGCAGCACAATGTTGTTTGTATTCTTCAAAGTCCAGCTGCTGTCTTCTTGAGTGGGCTGATGGAGCTAAAGCATTCAAACTGCGCCTCAGTATAGCTGCCTCAGTTAGCATATAAGCTTATGATAAACTTCTGATTTATACTCCTAACTACATAGAGTTCAGTATGTTCGCTTTGCCAGCAGTAATGGTGATTCAGCAGTTTTTCTATCCAAAGAACCTGCCTGTGGATAAAGATGCACAATATCTTATATCATCCAGTGTCTGTACTAGAAATGTTTGCATTTATCATCACAGTAAGTCAAGTCATATTCCTGCTGCAGTAATCGATCAGATGCTCTCACAGCTCTAGGATGTTTACTCACCTTTATTCAAGAACGCTGAGAAAGCCGTTTTGCAAACTGGCCTCCTAATTAGAAGAATAAGTTGCTCATCTCTGTTGCTCCTGTTTTGACTTGCTCTCTAAATTTGACTCATTGTCTTTCCTCTATTTTCCCATCCCAGGAGGAAGGTCGGGGTCAAGGCTTCACGGAAGGTACCTACCAGGGTCACCAGCTTTTCCGCTGTGAGGATGAATGTGGTGTGTTTGTAGCCTTGGACAAGCTTGAACTGTGGGAGGATGATGATGACGAACCTTTGGGTGAGCTGGAGGTAGACAATATCGGTCTGGTGGAAGAGGATCAAGACTTTCCTCCACTGGAGATCAACTCAAGGGTCCTGGTGCAGACCAGGGAGGGACCAGAGAGAGGCACCATCATTTTTTGTGACCTGCTACCCGGCAATGAGAGCTTGGGGTACTATGTAGGAGTTGACATGGTAAGAATGGTTCCCTTTAAATGGGTTAATCTATTCATAAATGTACACCTGGACAGATGCAGAAACAAGCAATAAAATTTTTTAGTGCTCTGAACTGCTGGTTAGAATAAAGGATCAGTTTGTTCACCTTCCAGTCTGGGGAAAATGCTAAACATTCAACATAATATTCTAAGATCATACAGAAAAACATTCTCTTTTTCTTTTAAGAAGTAAATAATAACGCTAAATCTGGAAGCCCACTGTTATCAGTCAGGTAATAGTAAGTTGAGATGCCTTAGTGCCTAATAATATGTGTTGTATAGTATGCGTATGTGCTATTGTACAACCTTTTCTACAGACTGAGCAATTTTAGTAAAAAAACAAATATATATATATATATTTTGTCTTTGAGCTTTAGAAGAAGAAAGAAAATGATGATTTCAAAATATAGTGTATTT
This sequence comes from Rhamphochromis sp. 'chilingali', assembly GCF_963969265.1. Lineage (NCBI taxonomy): Eukaryota > Metazoa > Chordata > Actinopteri > Cichliformes > Cichlidae > Rhamphochromis > Rhamphochromis sp. 'chilingali'. The sequence goes on along the minus strand of NC_137933.1, from coordinate 34,086,980 downwards.
CCTTTGAATACAGTTCATTCATGTTTGCTGACATTCAGACCATCTATTATCTGTGGTTGCACTACGTCTGCCAGCTATGTCAAACACATTTCAATTCAGTCTCAAGTGGATGTTGCAGTAAACCACTGAATAATAGCCAATTAAAATACCTCCAAATTTGTCTTAAGAAAAATCAGTGCAGTTTCAAGTGTCTCATTGGTTTTTTTTTGGTTTTTTTTTTTACACATTCAGTCAACTATTATAAAGAAATGTGTCAGTATTGCTATTTTGATACAGACTATGGGTAAAGTCTCTGTCAGTAAGAAGTCTGTAAAACTGAGTGATTTAAACTGCTGGCTCAGATAAAATTACCAGTTTAGACATCCTCTCATGATGGAATTCTTACTTTAGGACTTGGTGTGAAAATATAAAAAAAGAAAAGGAAAAAAATGTCCTACTCTGCTGCAGTTTTCATGCTTTATGTTTTTTAAATGTTTTAAATGTTCTACCATTTGTCATCATTTTTATCCATAAACAATTTCATGTGGAATTTGCATGCAATTCCATGTAATTATCACAGTTAACTCATGTTTGCTGTACAACTTGCCTGTGTTTATTATTTTCTTTTCTCTGACAGTTACTGCGTAGGAACGCGTCTTGTTGCCTTGGATTGTAGTAGCTGGTATCTATGACTACTGTTGTCAGGCGGGAGTGGTATTGTAGTGATAGAGAGGTTGAAATACATAACTAAGGCATTTGACTGCTGATCGTTATCAGCACCACCAGCAGCTGCAGCAGCAGCAGCCCACTCGGTGCATCTGAGCCTCCCACACAAAGGCAAGACAGTCACGCGGGGAGTGAGGTAAAGACTTAGTGCTGTATGACCCAACAGCATGGCAAAGGGCCAGCAGGCAGCTGAGGAGAGCCCACTGCTCTGCCTCACTCTGCGTCCAGCCTCGCCCTGCCTTCTCTAGCTAGTGGCACTGGCTTCAAGCTTATCTTAGGCTATCCCTCTGAAGCATATTACTGGATTCCAAACTAGAGAAGAAGAAGAATACCGTGGTTGTACTTGCAGAGACAGTGGAGCTTTCAGGTGGAGGAGGACCTAAGGTGGAAGATATGGTTAATGTGGAAAAAGATGAGATGAGCATGGTTTATGGTTTATCATAACACAGAGGATCGAGTTTAAACAAAATCTTTAGATAGAGTGGGATATAGCAGACCTTGCTGAACATCAAAAAAATACGAGGAGAAGTACCACGTGTGGCACCACTTTAATCAGTGTTCCAGTGCTGAGGAGCATCTAAGAGGGTTACAAGGTTGTCATGTCTCCAACTCTTTCAGGACAATCCTATCGGGGACTGGGATGGTGTGTTTGATGGAAAGCTGCTGTGTAATTTTGCCAGTTTGGAACACACTCGACTTGTCCCCATCTGTGACGTAATGCCAGGTGAGTTATGTAGTATTTGTTCCTGGTTTTTACTGTGTTTGTACTGTCTAGCATTAGCATTTCTTTTCCTGATAACATTCAGCTGTGCCTCACTTGGACCAGCACTAAGCTGCTTCCTAGCATTCTGAGTTTGTGTTTTGCTTGCAGCGGGAACAGAGAGCCTTTTGTGTTGATGGCTCACTTGTTTTTGAAAGTCAAGTGAGATACTCTGGCTCTTTGTTCCCCACAGTGGAATATTGATTTGCTTATCTGTGCTGCTGTCTGACTGTTCAAAGTTGTATTCAAGTTTGAATAGTCAGGTGACTATTCAAGACTAATTGACATTGAAGAATTTGCAAATTTGCCACCTTTCTTTAAAACCATTCATTTAGCAGTATCTGACCATGGAGATATGTGTTATCTCAAAGTAGAACTACTTTAAATTGTCTCCCTAAACCAAACGTGTTATTTATTGGTTCCCAATTCCTCTTGTTTTGATACTTGACAGTGAAAATGTTACTTACAGCTTGCGGGACAAGTGAGGGGCAAGATAACTTGCAGCTAATTAGAATGCCTTAAGCAGCAGTTAGATGCTCTAGTTAACTGTTTATGCAGTTAACAAATTGCACTGGTCATTAATGTGAATTTCCTCTAATATGGATGTATTTTTGGAATTCACAGAATATTCCATGCAGGACCAAAGGCTCCAAAAGCACAGTTTTGCCCCCAGAGGCCCGGCCAGTGACAAGTCGTCCTCTAGCCAAAGCAAACCAAAGAGCAAAGGTAGTGCACTAAGTTATGATGCACAGCTACCTACATACATAACCACAGCTTGATGTGCTGATAAATCTTAAAGAGGACTTATGGTTATTTCCAGCTTTGTATTTTTATTCTTGGACTCTCTTAGAGTAGCTGTCTGGTCTAAAATGTAAATGTGAAATAATCCTTTTTTAAAATCTTATCTGAGTCATCATGCAACTCTTCTGTTCATCCACTGAAAAAATGCTTTTAGCTTCTCCTCCCTTTAATCTGTTGTTCTTTTGACTGGCTGTCTTTTCCAAAGAGAAGTTTTGAACAACAGGTGGGAGTGACTTGCTCATAGCCAGCACTTTTTGCCTGAGATGACCATATTAGTGGTCAATAGCGCTCATAAGAATTGAAAATGCTGCCTTAAAATTAATGTTTAAAGTAGTTGAAACCCTGAGCTTAACTGTAGTAACACAATAAAGAAATTAGGGAAACAGTGGTGGAAATAATTATTTCATCCCATGCTGAGTTTTTAAGTTTCCTTACTTACAAAGAATTGAACGGTTTCAAATTGTTTGGGGGTTTCATTTTAGTATTTAATTGCCAAGCAAACATGACCATACTTGATAGAGAAACCATTCCTGGCAAGGACAGCAGTAAGTTGTTTAGTGTAGTTGGCCACTAGGTTTGTATACATCTTAGGAGGGATTTTGGCTCACTCCTCTTTACAGAAACTCTCTAAATACCTTAGGTTTCTAGGGTGCTGCTTGGCAACTCAAAGCTTCAGCTTCCTCCACAGTTTTTCTATTAGGACTAAGGCCTGGAAACTGACTAGAAAACTCAATGACTTTAATGTGCTTCTTCTTTAGAATACAGTATAATTTGGTGATTGTCATTCTAGAAGATCCATCAACAACCCATCTTCAGTGTTCTTTTTTTGGGAAGGAGATTCTCGTCCTAGATTTTACAAAACATGGCCCCTCAATACTGTGAAGTTGTCCTGTACTCACTGTTCTGTCAAAACAGTCCCAAAATATAATGTTTCTAACCCTGCGCTTGACTGTGGGGATGTTGTTCTGTGGGTCTTACTATTCCTCCAATCAAAAAGGGCTCAATTTTGGTTTCATCTGACCATGGCACTTTGTTCTGAATCATTTAGATCACATTTAGAAAGCCATACAGGCTTGTAGATATGCCCTCTTGAGCATTAGGACCTTGAAGGCGTTTCAAGATTTCAATCCATTATGGTTTAGTGTGTTATAAATGCTGTTCTTGGTGACTGTGGTCTTAACAGCTTTTTGATTATTAACACGCTGTCTTTGTAGGACTTGCTCTGTCTGTAAATGAAAGCTTTAAATGAGTAAGGAAGAAAGTAAACAGATGACAGGTGTGTTTACCAGAGCTGCTCTACAGTATTTTGATGCAAAGAAAGTCTCAGTCTTAAATGTTGAAGGATTTTAGTCTTCTAGACACAAAGTCTTTTGAGGAACATCCATAGTGTAAATATGTCAGAAAAGATCTTAGATAGACCAGATGTCATTGCTCATGACATCTGGTTTCAAAACCCCAAAATCCTAACAATGCTCATCTTAAACAGGAGTTCACAAGCCAATGGATGAGGTTTTACTTTTATTCTATGGGAATATCACAGTGGGTTTACTTTAAAGGGGCATTCCATCAAATTTGCCAGGTTGTAAAGCCAAAAATATCCTACACATTTCCACTTTTCATACACTATATAAGCCAGTTATGGCTGTCTTTTATTTGTTGCAGATAATTATTGTTGAAGCTTATAATATTTTTAGATGAGTAAAATCAGGGATGATACCTTTGTTTTGTCGGGAAGTCCCACATAAAAGAAAATAATACAGATTGCTTAAGTTGACTTGATGTGAATGCAGTGCCTCTCACCCTGCTCTTCAACTTTTTGTTGCCGTTCATGATTGATCTTTTCCTTAGAGTTGTAGATGCCTGTTTCCTTTGTTCAGTGTTGAAACATGGTGAGAGAAGTTAAAGCACATACACTGGTACAGTGTGCACACGTGCACATTATGCTTATCTCTCTGTACTTTCTCTTTTCATGTACTTGCTGTATTTACAGGATTAGGTCATCAGTGTGGCAGTAGAAGCAAGTCTGAGTTTTACTATACTTTAAATGGCAGCTCTCTTGATCCCCCAGCCCAGCCCAAATCCAAAAGCACATGGTACATTGATGAAGGTAAAAGGGGAAAAAAAAGTACTCATGGGATGTCACCATCTTAAAGGCAAGCTACTGTTTACAAACTACATATTAATCTGAGGTACTGCAGAGCTTTAATACATTTACAGTTGCAAAATAAGGGTTTCCATTCCCACATTCCCTCTATAGTAAAAGACATTCACACTCTGGTACTGTGAGTTGCCATAAATAAACGGGTCCATCAAATGTATGCCGTGAAGTACGGGTAATATAAAGAGAATGTTGTAGAATTTGATGAACGACGTTTCAAAGCTGCTAAATGAATACCTCGAGGTACCGTAAGCCTTGAGCACTGGATACTCATTTGATTTATTGATTTAATTCAATTGCATTTTATTCATACGGTGCCTAATCAAAACAACAGTTGCCACAATTTGCTCCAATGTATTGCTGGCCAGAGCCTGTGCTGCATGTAATTTCCCCGCTCTGTCCTGGTTATCTGCAGCTATCCAAGAAAAACTAAAAATGTAAACGAAAGGAAAACAGTTCCAGAGTGGATTTGTTCAAGTGTCTTTGAGTTCCGAGTCATAAATTTTGGGGCAAAAAAAATGTTATGTGATTGATTTTGCAAAAGAAGGATAACTGTGAGGTTTCCCCCCCTTCCCAAGGTTCTGGTAACAAAAAGTAATTGCAACCAGATTTAAGTAAACACTATTTATACAGAGCAATACTATCAAGTAGTTTGCTGCAGTAGCTTGCTGTAAGGACTTTTCCAGTAGTCTTGTCCCGGTTCACAATTTCAGTGTTTCTTTGTGGTATTCTACCTGCATGAGCTATTTGGTGTTTCTAAAGGCTTTTATTGATGCTTTGTGCTGCAAATGACTCCTTACCTTTCTGATATTTTTGTTTTTTGCTACTGATGGTGGTTCAGCACATTTGCCAGCAAAAGCATTAGTAAAAGATTAGGTTTGTGGAGTCAGACTTGGCTAATTTTTGTCAGATTGTTGTCTTGTTTATGTGTTTCTCATGGTGTAGGAAAACAAGTTGATTGTTTTTGTTCTTCTTCCACTGCTCGTTTCATCACCAATCATCACTAGCAGTTGTGAATAAATTTTTTAAGAATATTTATTGTCCTTGGATCCAGTGACAGAATCACAAAGTAAAAGAAAATATAAATAAGATTAAAAGACATGCAGGAAAAGGTGATAATGTGCCTAAATATCATGGCAAATTTGGACTAATCATAAGCAGAATTTGCTGTCTATAGCTGTTTGTGATGTTGCCGTGTCATGGCAAAATAATATTTGAAAACCTTCTGTGTTATTTCAGTAATGCATTTAGTTCAGGTAATTTCACATGCTGTTTGAAATTAGGACAGTCACAAATAGCTGATGTGCCATTTTCACAACTGCTTACTCATCCTGTGAATGTGTAATCATTTTCATCTTCCTCCTGCATATTTTGGGCCTTTTATGCACTGGTGCTCTCATTTGTATCAAAGTCAGCAGACAAGGTTACACATTTCTGTGGTTCTTTCAGTACAGGAAGAGTTCATTTGGAGATGGACAAGCTTGAAGTTGCATTCTGTCATGACAATTCAGTCAGCACTGGTTATATCGCACTTTTTTTTAATCACTGGTACATTTAAAATTCAGAGAGGCACAATGAATAAACATGTATTTGTTGTTTATTCTCTCTGGATAAGCTATGTTACCACAGTGCAATGGTGTCTGTTTATTACAGAGAAACAAATGTTACAATTTAGAGGATAACAATTTGTTAAAAACATTCAGAGAGGGGCAATGAAACTGTGAGATTGGTTTATGAAGTCACGTTATTAGAGATTGTTTGAGGTTGTTGTGCAGCGGGCACCCTAGGTGGCAAAAGCAATAAAATCCATAGATAATAAATACTGAACTAAATTTTTATAACTAAAATGGCTAAAACCTAAGTGGCCTTCTATTATGTTATGCTCTTTATATTACTCAGTTTTCCATATTGAATTTCAAGAAAACAAATGTCAAAGTCCTCTAACAGGGCTGTGTATATTGAACATTGTAAAGGGTAGTGGGGAATAAATTCAGTAACTTCCCACTTCTGTAAAAAGATGGTGTGTAAAGTTCCGCTTTTCAGTCATTCAAGTCATTCACTGTTCAAGGATTTGCATGAAACATTATATTTACAGCAGTGGAAATGCAGATGTAAATTGCGGTGGCTTTACCAGAATCTCCAGCTTGCATCAGATATTACATAGTGACTGAACTGTCCTGAACATAGGGAATTCATCTGAAAAGTCCCATTTCACAAACACATGGTTTGAATTAATGGTACAGTATTTCCTTGTGTACTTCATTTCATGAAATATTTGTTCACAACTTGATTTTTTTTTTTCAATATTATCAAATAAAGCTGACTCACTGTGACATATGGAAAATCTGTAACTTGATTCTGCCAGTAAATTGATTGAATGATATCCAATTACTTAACCTCATACCACAGCTGAGGGCATTTTCACACCATATAGAATATTGCTCAGCAATGGACAATTGTTTTTTTACAATTGTCTAAAAGACACAGATAATTATTTCTGCTTGCCAGTATCTACTCAACAGTATACCCTTTCACAGATGCCTCTTATTTTGGTATTTTCTTCTCATTTAAATAACAAATATCTGGTCCATTTAAGCTTTTGTTGTTCATTTTCATGTTTTCTTCAGCTTGATCAATGGGTCCAATATTTGAGAATTACTTCTATTATTTTCTTTTTACAGATTGTCAGCAAAATAAATGAATAGATGGCACTACTTTGGCACTCATGTGTCTCAAAGTTCCCTGAACCTACATTTTCAGAAAAAGATGCCATTTACTGCATTTTTACTACAAATTTCTTAGAGTTTGATCAGTAAATAACAGTAAAAATCAGTTCGGTCATGAAAAGACTCTTAATGGTTGATCTCTACTGTTTCCACGTGCTACTGATGTATCACTGATGTGTGATAGCTTTGGCGTCACTTGTGTGAAAATGCCCAAAGATGCTGTAAAAATGGTGTTTACCATGTAGTAATTCATCACCATCTGAAACCATCTGCTGATCTGCTGCATGTGGTAAAAATGGAATAAAACAAGCATTTATAGTTTTCCTCCCTAAAGACCGCTCTACAGTCTCTGCCCTACACACAGCCTACAGAATATATTTTTAAAAAACATATTAACTTTTGGGTTTTGTTTTCTCTCATGCAGTTGGGGAGGACCCCGCCAAGTCACTTACTGACACACCCCCTGACTTCAACCAGTCCTCTCCACCATCCAGGGCCCCACCCTCTGGCTCATTGTCCAGCGACAACAAATTTCACTCGCTGCCCTTCAGTCTCAATCGTAAGCCTGGGCCTATTGACAGCATGAGCCATGGACCCCTGTCACTCTCTGTTCAGTCAGTGATGGGAGAGCAATCAGAGTCCCCTTCTTCTGCTGCTCCTCCCTCGCCACGGCCTTCAACACCTCCTCGAGGACAACCAGGTTTGGAGGTGGGGTCTCTGGTAGAGGTGAAAGAGAACCCTCCTCTGTGTGGTGTCATCCGTTGGGTGGGTCTGCCTCCTGGCCTACTGGAGCCTCTGGCTGGTCTGGAGCTGGTGAGACGACACAAAGATGTAAAATTAGGGACAGGAATTAGAGATACTGCTTGTCTTGCCAGTATTATGCAGTATATTAATTTGTTGATGTTTTTGTCCTACCCTTCCCCCATTATTATTGCATTTCCTGTCTGTCGTGAACCTGAGCTCAACTCATATTATTGCCATTTTGCGCATAGTGTAAATATATTGTGCTATCATTGCAAACAATTTGAACAAACACTGCCTTGGTAAATAATATATTGGTAGACAGACAGTATGCATATGGTTAACACATACTAACTGACTTCTATATAGACTAGGTATATGAAATTCAGTATATCAGATACTGAACAGCCACATTATTGTCAAGAAGTACACGATCAGGCAGTCCTTGGTTCCCAGACGTTTGGAGTTAAAGAAAATGTTACTTTTTTAGAGTACATGTTTGTAGGACCTTGCAACAATTTAATCACATGACCTTGTAATTCCAGGAAGAAGAGTGCCCTGGTTGCACTGATGGCACATTCAAAGGCACACGTTATTTCACCTGTCCCCCCAAAAAAGCCCTGTTTGTGAAGCTGAAGTGCTGCCGGCCCGATTCCCGTTTCCCGTCTCTTCACCATTCCTCCAATCCCATAGAGCGCTGCAACTCCATTGGTGAGTCATTTGGAGGTATATCAATAATTAAAATGATTAGTTTAACTAATGGTCTCACAAAATTTGTGCTTACACTTGTACTATGTGTATTTTCTGCAGCATTTGGGGGTTACCTGAGTGAGGTGGTACATGAGAACACACCTCCACGCACAGAAAATGATGGCCTGGATGTCATGGTGGGAAAGAAGAAAGGCATTCAGGGTCACTACAACTCTTGCTACCTGGATTCAACCCTCTTCTGGTCAGTACTCTTTAGGTGTAAGGGTAAATACTTTTTTATCTACAGTATATGAAATTTGTTTTATTGCCCTATGTGCACTTTAATTATCGATTGACTGCACAGAGCCTCACCAGCCTTTGCCTTAAAGCAGTAACTTAATAGATTTTTTATTTTATTTTAAAGCTTTGACCAGGATGAGCTCCAGCTGTGAGCTGACTGGGAGATAGTTATATAGCAGTTTCTGTCAACAGTCATTTTAGGTGAAGCAGTCAATCCAGAATAGTAGAAATTCCTGTAATAGTGCTTGAACTATTGTTGTGGTTATTAAATTCAGTCTGAGGGCTGTAGACAGTAAGGAAGGTCCAAGATTCACATGTGATGCTTAATTAACAAAATGGACACTAATGTAAGTGAACAAATTGTGTTATGTGCATCATATGAAGTTTTACAACTAGGTATCCATGATTTAATACAAATGTTGAAAATGGATATTTGACCAGTAGCTTTTAGTGAATTATTTTTTCAGTTTTTTTGTTTTATTTTTCTTTTTGTTCCAGGTTTAGATTAAAATTTAAATGAAACATCTGAACATCTTACTATCAGAAAATATCTTCTTGTTTGCGGATAAACAGCCATCAAGCTAGTTATATTTCCAACTGTGATACTTTTGGGTCTGTTTTTTTTAGTAAACAAAGACAACCATTGTATGGCAATTAGCTAACAGGCAACATTCATTTTAATTCCTTTGGTGGTCCTTTGCAGTTTGTTTTCCTTCAGTTCTGTACTGGACACGGTTCTGCTGAGGCCACGATCAAAGACTGATGTAGAATATTACAGAGAGACTCAAGAGCTGCTGCGTACAGAGATAGTCAACCCTCTTCGCATGTAAGTCTTAAAAGATACTCAGATCCATGTATTTAACTCTTGCAGTATTGTAAGTCTGTGTTGGAACAGTGCTGAACAATTTTAAATTAGAGCTCATACATTTAAATAAAAGAAGACGTTTTTATTCCATCCATCAAAACCTGAATTTAGATGTGAAGCAAACTGCTTCTGAAAAGCTAAACTGTAGTTGTATTTGCTAAACTGTATTGGAGTATTTAGACCACTTTGTTTTCTAGACATGGATATGTTTGTGCCACTAAAGTTATGAAGCTAAGAAGGATCTTGGAGAAAGTAGAAGCTGCTTCTGGATTTACATCTGAAGAAAAAGGTATGAGACTTTTTTTTTTTTTTTTTTACCTTGTGCTCATGTCTGTGAAGGTTCTCAGTCATCCAGGTCATCGTAGTCAAAGGAGCTTGCAAAGAAAAGCGTCTGGACTTGAAGACGTTTCACCTCTCATCCGAGAAGCTTCTTCAGTTCTGAAGAAGCTTCTCGGATGAGAGGTGAAACGTCTTCAAGCAACTTAAAGAAGTCCAGACGCTTTTCTTTGCAAGCTCCTTTGACTTACCTTGTGCTCATTATCATGGGTTTGGAAATTGATATTGGAAGTTGTCTCAATTATTAGTATTCTACTAGTAGTCAAAGGAGCTTGTAAAGAAAAGTGTCTGGACTTCTTTAAATTGTTTGAAGGCGTTTCAAATCTCATCCGAGAAGCTTCTTCAGTTCTAAGGTCAAATGGTGGGGAGTCCCAGATTTAAACCTAGTGGGAGTATCCCCCCCACAGAGGGACAAAAGGACCCCCCTGACGATCCTCTAATCGCCTGAGCCAAGGTGTAAAAATGGGTGTGGGTCCCAATCAGCCAGGGTTTTGGGTGAGCTCATTGTGAAACCTGGCCCCACCTTATCATGCGAATTCCTGAGGTCAGATGGCCCAGGATGTGAGTGGGCGTTAAGGCGTCTGGGGAGAGAACTCAAAACTGGATTATAGATGGCAGAGAGTTGGTGTCGTAAACCACCGCCTCTGTTCAAAGATGGTCGCTCACAGTGGACATAGATGGCTTCTTTCACTCCTCTTTCAAACCATCGGTCCTCTCTGTCCAAAATGTGAACATTGGCATCCTCGAAAGAGTGTCCATTCTACTAGTATTGCTTTTGTGTCTGGCTAAGGATGTAGATTTTATGTGACAAATTTCAAAATAAATGCTATAAAAAAAGAAGACACTTACATACCAAATCATTAATATACTATATATACGTACACTCATAGTTTGAACAGTTTATGGTGGCATTTGTGCAGAAATATTGCCTCAAAACTCATTTCAGTTAATTTTGCATTGCAGATCCTGAGGAGTTCCTCAATATCCTTTTCCATCACATACTGAGGGTGGATCCGTTGCTCAAGCTAAGGTAAAGGCCAAGTAACTTACAACTAAATGTGAAAATCTGTAAATTCCAAGGAAATACAGGTTTATGTAATTTACTTTTTTTTTTCAAGATAAAAAAAAAACAAATACCAACAGAAAATACCCAAACTGATAGGTTTTGTAAAATTAAAATATTTTACTACTCCAAAAGTGACTGTCTCAAACACCAAGAAGAAAACTGATTAAGCCATGGAGAGAATGTATGCTCACTGGCCACTTCATTAGATACACCTTGATAGTACTTGGTTAATATACTATATACATTTTGAAAAATTCTTCCAAGATGTTGACTTGTTTTGACATGATATCAACAATCTTCATGCATTTTTTGTCAGCTAGACATCCATGTGAATCTTGTAAACTTAAAAAAAACAAAACTTATCAGTAATATTCTATTACCCAGTTTTGATGAACCTTTGTGGATAGCAGCATTGGTTTCCCATTCTTAGTGACAAAAGTGTTACCTCTAGTGTTGTCTAGAACTCTAGGCTACCAAGGTACGCTCTTCTGCATACACTGGTTTAAACAAGTGGTTATTTGAGTTACTGGGTCCTTGCTATTAGCTTGAAGCTAGGGATGCAACAATACCAATTTTTTCAAACCGGCACTGTCTCGAGCTTTCGGAATAATAAATAAACACTTCTGTTTGGAATAAAATAAATACAAATTAGGTTTGAGAATAAAATAAACTTTTCAATTGTTGCAGAGTTTCCATATTGTAAACAAACAAACAAAATAACGAAAGTATTTGGCATTGACGAACGAACTCCCCATCTGGATCATCAGTCCACTTTGCCGTTAAACCAAGGACTGACATCGCGCACACACTGCTTGTCTTTACCTCTTTAGAAAGTTTTGGCACCATTATCTCCCTGATGTGTGGGCGGTTGGGAATTTCATATCGCAGCTTGAGTATGCTGAGAAGAATCCTATGTTTTCCACGACTGGCATTGGCTGGTCATCCAGAGCGATAAAATGAGCCTCTGTTATTTTAACTGCCCGTGGATTTTCTCTTGACATTTTTCATCGCTTTTCCAAAACCTGAGTTAAAGTTGGCTGTTCTGGTCCACACTGACATTTTGTTTAGCCTAGCTACAGCAGCCTCCAGTTTCTCTTTTTTTATCTGGTGCTGCCAGTCTGACTCGTCTAACCCTGTGCCTGTTTAGCGCGGGATGTCCCCCTAGTGGCCAATCTAAAAAACTACAACAAAAATGACAAGCCACCCTCTGATTAATGAAATAAGTTAGTATCGGTTCATGGTATCGGTTAACTTTTACGAGTATGAGTACACACACATTTTACAGTATCGGCCCCGATACCAGTATCGGTATCGGTGCATCCCTACTTGAAGCAGTTTCATCTGACCTCTGACATAAGTTATTAGTCCTTTATTTAACCAGGTAAAAAATCTCATTGAGATTAAAAATCTCATTTCCAAGAGAGACCTGGCAGTGAGGTATTGTTATCCAGAGAACTGATTTTCACTGAATATTTTCTTTTTTTTTTTCCAAAGAATTCTCTGTAAATTCTAGACGTTGTTGTGTGGGTAAATCCCAATAGAGCCATAGTTTCTGAAATACTATGACCAGGCTGTCTGGCACCCACAACCATGCTATGCTCAAAGTCATTTAAATGACATTTCTTAAACAAAAAACATCCAGAAAGCACCATCCCTCCATCTAAACAGTCTTTAATTGCTAAAACATGTTATTACTTTGCTTTTCGTAAAGAATTAGTTAGGGATGGTAATAAAAAAAATTCAGTACTTTTCACACAAAAATAATATTAAAGGTTAGGGTTATGATGTGCCATAAAGAACTTCCCCCTGATTATCAGTGCATTACCAGACAGTGGAAATATAGTCACAACAGCACTAAACCATGTGTCTAAATCTGTAATATGTAAATTTATACCACAGTTCTTGACACTGGAACCTTTATGGGTTACAACATGGGCAAAGTGGTTGGACTGTGGGAATTTTGTTTGACAGACTGAAAGCTAATGTTGCGGTTTTATTTACAAATCTTTGAAATTCCGATGAGCAGACTATATGACTTAAAGAGTTGGATGTCATCATTTATGACTGTTGTTTTGCTGTACATGAATTGTTAAGCTGTGTCATTACAAGTTGCCGAACTTGGAATGAATGCTACTGACAATCTTTAATCTGATTTTACAGTCTGTCAGAGACATGCAGATATAGTGAAACAAATGTTAAATTTTGAGCTGTTAAATGTCAAACAGCCTGATTTTAAAAACATGTTAAAATTTTCTGTTTATGTTGATCTTTCACCTCCCGCTCATATTTCACAAATTCTGAGACTATTTTTACTTCTTTTATAAATTGTTACAAATATTGGTACTGGTATTTTTCAGCTTGTATAAGTAAAAATTGCTCTTTGCTGTATCATTTTTTAGGAAAAAGCGCACAGTTCATGAAGAGCTTCCAAGACCTGTACACAATTAGTTTTTCCCTTGAGGAAGGAAGATCATTGAACAAAGACTTTGCTGTTGTTTTCTAGGTCAGCAGGTCAAAAGGTCCAAGACTGTTATTTTTACCAGATCTTCATGGATAAGAAGGACAAGGTCGGAGTTCCCACCATCCAGCAGCTCCTGGAATGGTCTTTCATCAACAGCGACCTAAAGTTTGCAGAGGTTTATTTGAATTATTTTCAAAAGTTTGATATTATAGTGCATTGACTGTTTGAAAACTTTTTTTTGCAAGTCTAAAAACATTTTATATACTAATTAATTTTTTTTTTTTTTAAACATTCAAAGAAAAAAAGAGTTTGAATTAAGAGGTTGTAACTGAAATATTACATTGGCATGTACTTATTTATAAATGTTTTTGGAGTGTTTAATCTACTTGACCAGAAACGTTTTTCAGTTTTACTCCAGCATGTGCTATAGAAGTTGCACCTTTCCTTTAAAATAAGACATATATTTCCAGATATTAACGATTACACAGTTTATACCGTATATTATGTATTTAATATCCTCTTTTTCTTTCCTGTTGTTGGAAAGACTTCCTCTTATTCGTCTGTAGCACGATAGTCTCAGTTCCTATTTTATGACTTGGACATTTATAGACGACCACCTATGGGTTCTCTTTCTCTGTTAGGCTCCTTCCTGCCTAATTATCCAAATGCCCCGCTTTGGCAAAGACTTCAAAATGTTCAACAAAATTTTCCCCTCCTTGGAACTGGACATCACAGATCTTCTTGAAGACAGTGAGTAGCTAATATTTATGTCCAGTCTAGGTCTGTAATGTGCTGGTCAGTGGTGATTCAAAGCTGTATGTGGCATTTGGTATTGAATTTCCACTCAGTTGTCACTTCAGCTCAGCTGAGATAAAGGAACCAATTTTTCTTGCTTTCCAGTCTGCTTTCAATTTTTTGAAGAATTTAACTTTATCACTGCCAACACACTATACCAAAGGTTTGTGTTTTCTTATCCAGCTCCAAGGGAATGTCGTATCTGCGGAGGCCTGGCTCTCTACGAGTGCCGAGACTGTTATGAGGACGGGGACATCACTGCTGGCAAGATTAAACAGTTCTGTGAAAAGTGCAATACACAGGTAAATAACTCAAGGCGTTGTTGCAGCATTACTTCAACCAGAAACAAGTTTTAAAGTCTATGCCAGAATCAGCCATTTGGTGGCGCCAAATCCAAAGAAATCCTAGTGGTTCAGTGTTAAGTTTAACAAACTCTTTGTATTTATTTATTTTTTTTTTCAAATAATTTGTATGGCAGTAGGATTCCTGGAAGACTTTTGTTTCCTCTAATCTCCTTTATATATTTCTTAAATAACTGTGGAATATTTCTAATAACATGTTTAACATCTTTTGTTTGTCACTAAAAGGCCAGTGTAACAAATGGTGTATGACGCGGGACATATGTGCTTGTACTGATTTAGGTTCACCTCCATCCGAGGAGAAAAGCCCATCGACACGGCAAACTGTCCATTCCCAAGGAGCTACAAGAAAGTACAGGCCGTCAGGGCAGTTTTCCCCGCCAGAGGATGGAGCTGTTCGCCGTGCTGTGCATCGAAACCAGTCACTACGTGGCCTTCGTCAAGTATGGCAGCGCAGATTCAGCCTGGCTCTTCTTCGACAGCATGGCCGACCGTGATGGTGCGTGTGATGGCCTGTTGATGTCGTTTTTGTAAATTTTGACTGAAGTTACTACCATTTAAAAAAAACAACAAAAAAAAAACATCTTCTTTGTTTAATGTCAAAACTACGACCCACAATAAGTTAAAAACTATTTATACAAATAAGCAAACAATTGTTTAAGATGCCAAGAAATATTTAATTACCCTCTAGTGCATAAGCTGCTATGTAGCATTTTTGTTGCTTTCTTATGAGATTGTGCTACTGTTCACTGGTAACTTGATAACAGCTTTATAGTTTCACCTTTTTTTTTTAAAGGACGTCGTTGTAAAAAATCAACTAATAGTGATTGCATTTAATTAAAATTGAAGAGGTATTTTAGTCATGACCTAGCTTTGTTGTGTCCATTCTGCTGTCTCTAATGACCTCGCTTGCGATTTTTCAGGAGGGCAGAATGGTTTCAACATCCCGCAAGTTTCTCCCTGTCCGGAAGTGGAAGCCTACCTGAAAATGACCCCAGAGGAGCTGCACACCCTTGATCCCAAAAGCATCCAGGGCCAGGCCCGACGCCTCCTGTGTGATGCTTATATGTGCATGTACCAGAGCCCGACGATGAGCCTGTACAAGTAGAACCCTCTCCCAAGACCCCTACCCTCCTGCTCCTTAGTCACTCCACCTCCCCAAGGCAGAAAAGTTCCAGGAAGACCAAAAATTAAACTAAAAGAAGAACAGCTGCCTGCCAGTAGGGGCACTGTCCAGAATTAATCCTTTCCCCTCTTACTCTCCTCAATGCCTGTTTGGTTCTGGAGGCTGGAGAGATGGAAGAAAGGGGGAGAAGCCTATTTGCACTGTGCATTAGTTGAAGTGTTGTGTTCTTCATGTAGTCCTATGTAGCTTCCCTGTGTCTCACAGCTGAGCATTGGTAGTGGATGATGAAGCAAATGTAGGCATTATGAGGAATCACTCCCTGTTGAGGGAGGAAAGAGATAATGGGCGGGAGGGCATGTTGCGTTGTAGTGACTGACAAAACATGTGCAACAAAAACACAATGAACTAGTGGGAAGACCTTGCTCACCTCATTTACCTTAAGAAAAGAGGAGTCTTGCTATTCTTAATCACTGAAAATGTTGGGCGCTTTCCATAACGCACATTAAGGAAGTAATGCAGTGTGCAAATCCTCATCCAACCTGTACGCTTCTGTGTAAAATACCTAAGTAGCATAGTCTTGGTAGTAACATCAACAGTATAGATGTCAACCTACTGTGCAGCTGCATCAAAACCAGACTCTTTGCTCTTTGTGAACAGGTTTGCATAATTTCCCATCAAACTGTGTAAGTGTCTTTACAGTATGTTTTGCAGAAACAGATGTAGCCATTGTAAAAGTCTCACGTTTTACTGCATACTTGCATAACTAATGCTGCACCTTTTACATCATCCCCAAGCGAACCTATCAGGAAACATTTAGGTTTTGTTTTTTTATTTTATTTTCCTCCCCATTTGAAGTCACAGTGAGTGCTAATTTGTCGGTCGGGAGACATCGGTTTTGTGTTACAGAATACAAATTTGCTCCTCTGCTCTCGTTGTAAAGAATGGTCTGCATTGCTAATGCAGTGTAGATGCCAGATACATTCATGGAGGGGGGCTTGTACAATGGCTGCTGTTGTAAAGCTGATTGGTGGAGCACTCCATGCATTCATAGGGTCAATGAGGTGAAATACTGGAAAAGTCTGACTGTTTTCTTTAAGGTAAGTGTGTGTGATGTGAAGAATTTCACATGCAGTGTTTTTAAGTCTGTCACTCATTGTGTTGATGAGTAAAACTAAATTATGTTTTATGTTTACAAAACCTTTTCTCTGCCCATCGTGGCGCATTGGATATCCTATGATTTAGGTGAAGCAGGTATTGACTCTCGCTGCCTTTAATGAAAGTATAACTTGCAATATTTCCATCCAGGCACAAGATAACAAAACAGTTGTGATCAAAATATTATTATTTATTGTACTTTAAACATATTACAAACTATTCTCCCTTTCTAAGAAAAAGAAACAGGGTTCATGAAAGTGTACGTTTTGGGTACTCCTTGTCCTCTTACTCTATATGAAGTAAGTTTTTGTCAACAGCAGCTACTACTGAATGTTCATAGTGACACATGGAACAGTTAACAGATGATGGGAAATGAAGAGGCACAAGGCTGGTAACCTTGACGCATCAATGTATGTAAAGAAAAAAATAAATAAAAAGATGATCCTTGATTCCATTGTATTCCCAAAAACCAAAAGCTTACCAATCTAAATACAAAGTGATTGTTTTTTTTAGTGTGTGTGTGTGTATATGTGTGTGTGTGTGTGTATGTATATACACACACACACACACACACACACACACACACACACACACACACACACACACACACACACACACACACACACACACACACACACACACACACCTTAATAATCATGGATTAGGTTGTGATTATTAGGTGACCGTATAAGGACAAATTTTAAAGTCCCTCCCACCTGACAACTTCCATTTTGGTCTGTGGTCGTTTCCACTGTTGCAGGTATTCTGACACCTGTGCAAACTTTTTCTGCACTGCTGGAGCTTATCACTGATTGGAGCCTTGTTCTCTATGAGAGAAGTCTCAGAGCAGAGATTAGGATTGAGATTATTTTTTTTTTCCTCTTTCATCTGTACAGTGTAGACATATGTAACAGGTGGAAAATTTATGTCAGTGATGTTCCTGTAAATGTTAAAAATAAAGCCCATTTTGAAGGGTGAAATGTCAAGTCTTGTGTATTTTGTGCCAGTGTAGGAATTTTTCTGCAGATGCTGTGTGGTGTTGGAGCGAATTTGCAAGTTTTCCGGTTGGTATTTCAGCCATGTAGTCACTAAGGGTTTTTAACTTGGCACATGAATAAGTAGATCTTTATTTATTTATTTTTTTAAATGTGTCAAACTACATTAACAAGAATAAATGAGGCTAATGCGTTTTTTGGTCTTCATTTGCAGCAGTGATGCTGAAGCACATGGCAAGTTATAGCATGATATATACTTTTTATTTTATGTTTGCCTAATAATTTGGGAAGAAATAGATATTTTTAAAATTAATTTTCATGCTAAACATTTTTTTTAATTTAAATTAAAGTGTATATAAAGCAACTCAGATGCAGCTAGCTGGCTTCATTATAGACTTTATCATGCCCAGGCTTTTTTGGGCTGGGTAGGAAATCATGGTGCTAGGTTTAAACTGACAGCTATCATTCCATGGCACAGATGTGATACTACTTTCTGAATCAGATGAAAACTCACTTATGTCAGGCTAGTGTAGTGCAAATGCACAAAGACTGATTTTAGTACCTGTAGCTTGCATCTCATCTGCCATTAACAAACATGAATGTCAGTATCTATTTTCTTGTTCAGTGTTATTACTTTTAATTAATTTTTATTTTTGCATTTATTTATTTTAAAGGCATATAGGTATGAATCCCCACAGATCCCTTGGTGTATTCATGACTGTTTAAAGTGTGTATTAACCCCGCATAGAAAGATCAGTTTCTTTACTGACAGGATTACTACCATCATCCACTGACATATAAACATTTAACAACAGTATGATTACAGCCTGTTATTGTTACGGGAGAATGTGAAAGATTAGTTATAGTCTGTTTTGAACACTCGGTTGGTTGCAGTCTTCTAGCTGCCCTAATATGCTCAGCTTAAGTCTACATCGGTGACCCAATTCCCCAGACGACCTCTGACAAAATGATATGCCTGGATAAAGCAGCATGCATTATACATGCATCTCCACCCCGGACGGGAGGCCTGTTCCACACCTTACCCTGTTTAGTTTTTAGTCAAACTTGAAACCAGCTTAGCAAGCTGACTTCAGAAGTGCCAGATAAGTATTTGTCAACAGAACAGCTGGCGCACAATGCCCTCTTGTAGCTTTATGCCACAGCATATGCCAGCCGCTCGTAGCGTGTGGTAATTTAGCCGGGGCTGGTTCTACGGGAACAGATGGGCTCAAGTATTGTTATTCTCTCTCCAGCTCAGGGCCCCTGGGGGGAATCACTAAATAAAATCAAAGCAGATGGACCTCTCTGGGCTAGGCTGTGTTTATGATAAACAGTCAGTAGAACCAGTGTCCATCTAACACCTTAACCCCACCCTCCACACAAACTAACAGCAAACAGGATTACAGTAGTTTAACCTCACCTGCTTTGGTCTTAAACTTTTGATTCACCGAAAAACAGCAGTCAAACCCAAACAAATAGAAGGGTTAGGAAAGAGCTAAATTAGGACTTGCCCCATCCTGTGGAGAGTTTCAACAATTTCCATAAACCACAAGTCATTCTTTACTCACTTGACCTTAAACTTTAAAATTCTCTCAAAACAGAAACTCTTATTTTGGTGCTGGATTAGAAATGTCTCACGAGCCTGTTCTTTCTCACTGACAGAGGACTGTTTTGTTCTTTTATAACCTTGCCAAGATTTCATTGCTGTGGTTCTCACATCCACGCCATGGACACAGGCCTTGGTGGCAGCATGGGCATCTTAAACACCATCTCATAAGGTAATCTGGTGTCCCCTGTTGTTATATGGTGCACAGAAATGCAGAAGAGTTCTCACTTAGCATTGAAGTTCGAATCTACTTTCATTCCCATGGGAAAAAACAGCTATAAACAAAAGAATCCTATCAGTGCAGAAGGAAGGTAAATGTTTGCGGCCATTCAGACAACAGGAAAGCAGTGATTTCCGGCACTAAAGATGAAAAAGAGTGGAGCATGAATGGTTTTAAGCCAATCAGTCCTAACTCAATATACCACTTCAGTGTTGTTTTAACTCCATCACGGTAACCGGTTTTATTTAGTGTCTTCAAAGGTCAGTTTCTGATGAAGTCAAAGTAGTGTAATCAACCTAAATGTTTATTGCCAGAAGTATTAACTCAGCAGTTACTCAGTCACTTTAAGTTATCTTAAAATCTTTTCTTTAGTTTTTTTTCCCCCCAAACTTTTCTTCAGGCGTCCAAAGACAGTTATTTTTCACCATTACCCAGATTGTTTTTTCTTTTCCGTGGACACGTGCCTCTCTAAAATTACACTCAGACATTTAGTAGATCTATCAAGTCAATTCATCAGCTGAGAGATACAAGTCCCTCTGGCTTGATTGTTGTCAGGACACAAAATTAGCATTTCTGTCTTTTTTTTTTTTTTTTTTTAAAGCATCGATTGCAGCCTTCCATGTTTCATCAAACAACATTCTTTAAAAAAAACACCACCATTTCTTTAAAATGCCACTTGTGGTATAAAGAAATGTGGAATTAACATTTTCATTAATCACTTTTTGAATCAGCAACGACATTCTTACATACAGCACATTGGCCACGATAGTTGTCTTTTGTAAAAAGATAAAACTACACTTATAGCCAAATACTCCATTTCACCTTTTGATGTCTTTCCAGTAAAACATGTATCATTGCTTCTTCTAAACTGCTGTTGTGTTCTGTATTGTAATCTTAACATTTATTCTCATCTAAGTAACACGTAAGTTGTTCTCTCTCATTTTCAGAAAGGACCTGGTCGCTTGGATGAAGAATTAATTGCCTCTAAAGCAACAGCTACCAGATGTTGTTGGTCCTAAGAGCCAGGTGTGGATAAATTGCATATGCAGAATGTGTGTAAAATATTTAAAGTCGTATCTTTCACTTAAGATGTGAAGTGTTTTTATTGCCCATCACTGCTTTGAGTATGGCGAGAGGAAAGGCCGGCGGCCCCCCTGGGCCCACCACACTATAGCGAAGCACGTGTGGTGTTAAGAATACGGCTGGTGAAGCTGAGAGTGAGACTTGGCATGGCTTTGTGTTTGGTGGAGTTGGTGCATAGAAGGGTGTGTAGGTGGAGGTTGTGGGGGTGGGGATCCTTCCACCTGTTCACCCTGTAATTCGCTCCTGGCTGCCACCTTTAACACTGCATTATTTACAGGTGCTCTCTTGATGGAGACACAAGCTGCTGCCTGCTTTAAATATGGATATGTGTGTGTGTGTGTGTGTGTGTATGTGCAAACAATGAATGCGTGCACACTATATGTGTACGCCTGCTTGCAAAAGAGTGAAATGAATTCATTTCACTAGTAGATTTACTTGTAATGCTAATATAATATAATACATGACAACATGTCAAGTGCCAGTATGAAAAAATGAGACACTAAGTACTGGACAACAGTCACAGTAATAACACCTGGTGATGGCAGTGGAGCATTTTGCAGTAACCTTTATTTTTGGAGAAAACAAACAATCCTTAATAATGCTCAATTTTTTGTGATATTCTTATCAATAAAAAAGACAAACTTTAAAATGGGATTAGTCTATTAAAATGCTAAAAACACTGTTTTTGACTCATGCAAAGTTGAAGATGCACGGTTTTCAGAGAGCACACGCGTGCATGCTCTTTCCCCATCGTCTCTGCAGGTTGCACATTGTGGAAATTGAAACCTGTGACCTTTTTGCTATCAGCTCTGCCTACTGTTTGCTGTTCTTAATGTTAACCTTGACCCACGTGATAGCATTTAGTTACTGGCCATGATTTCATATGAATTAACCCTTAATTATCCAAGCGCAGTGCATATGGAGACTGACACCAGACACACACAAGGCATACTGCTTCATTGTGAACTACGTGTTGTCATCCACTTTGTGTAAAAATGGGAATATTAAGGTTTTTTTTATGTCACAATCCACATTATGGTTTGTGTCAGTAAACCACATCCTGCTTCCTTTTGTACTCTTATTAACCCTTTCCTCTCACAACCATAGCAACAATTAGGTAAAACTAGAAAGTGCATTTTCTGAAGAAACTGCAGTGTGAATGCTTGAATCTGAATGTATGCACTGAAATGAATTAATTGCTGAATTTTAAGTTATACATTTTGAATAAGATGAAAGATACAGAAATTTTCACCTGAAAACCAAAGTGCAGAACTTTTGAAAGCTGATGTTCACACAGAAGAAGTTGGAAAATAGCTGAAAATGTTTTAAATGTAAATTAGAAAAACCTAAGTAATGAGAAAAGAAAATTTAGTCAGAAAACATCTGAATGAATATTAAAAGTTCATACTCTTTGAATCACTGAATGACTAAAATGTGATCCCTCCACTTGGATCCACACAGTTTAAAAAGTTTACATCCCTGAGCTTTTAAAGAGACGGTGTTGGAAAGAGAACAACGATGGCGACGTTTTGAGGGTAAAATGATGGCTGTAGAGCAAACACTGTGGACACAGCAGCAGTTGAAAGAGAAGTGTTTAAGATGAATCTTGGCAGAGTGAGAGAGAGCTCGTTAAGCAGGCAGGTGTGAGCCTGGTTGCTATAGTGACTGCACCCAATGGCTCCATATACACGCACACAGACATGCACCTCACTTTTGCTGCTTAAAATGAACAGAAAAGTCAGGCCGAAACAAATTGTTCCCAAATGAAAAGTACAAGTCGTATTGACAAAATTCTTTCACCGTGCGTGGCAGCAATGTCTAGTCTATCGAATTCTCAGTTTTCATGCCTGTGGACTTTATTATATTGGCGTGGTGACAGTGGAAAGACAGCCTGTACTTCTGATTTTCAAACGAACTTTCTGAGCCATTTTAACATTAGAGTCTATGGAAGAGTTGGAAGGAGGAGGCTGTGCATTGGTGACATTTATGAAAGAACCATAACACCTATTATAATAATAAACACATTAGATGAAAGAGGACAGCGATGGCTACGTTTTGAGGGTAAAATCAGACCTGTAGAGCAAACGCTGCGGACACAGCAGCAGTTTTAAGAAAATATTTTAAGATAAATTCACCCCCTCCTCACTCTAGCAGTTGAGCTGTCTCACTCTAGCGGCAACATTCCGTCCCATACACACCCATTATAAACTCTGAAACGGCTGAAAAAAAAAGGATGAAACTTAAACTGGAACTGAAGAAAAAGTATAAAAGATATTGAAAAGATAAATACAAGCTGAAAAGTTCAATGTCTTGACTTCGTTTTAAAGTTTTTGAATGGTGTCTCTAGGTCAACATATGTGGAAGTAGTTAGAGTTGAAAGAGGAGTAAGTTGAATGAGAATTTGAAGATCCTCCCTTTAAATTACATGGAAAATTTTTGTTGAATACAGTTGAATAATTTAAAAAAAAACATAACAGCCAAAAATGAGAACAATACAAGCACACATCTCCAAAAGAAGAGGAATCTAATGGTGCTTGAATGGTTTTTCTAAGTTGAATGGTGATCAGTGTTGGTCAAGTTACTTGAAAAAAGTAATCAGTAACTAATTACTGATTACCTCCCCCAAAAAGTAATCCCGTTACTTTACTGATTACTTATTTTTAAAAGTAATTAATTACTTAGTTACTTTTTAAAAACACGATTTACAACCTGAATAGGTGATAAAGCGATAGATCTTTCAGCCCAATTCTACTTTTTCTACATAATCCATCATACAAAATGTAATCAAATGGAAAGGTCCCTTTTTAAAACTTGTTTTATTAGTTTTAATCTTTTAACTTTATGCATCAAGCAAAAATTTAATTATATGCAACATTCTCTGACTGGAAGAATTTTGTTTAATATTTAAACCTATTTTCTGCACATTCCAGCACATAATTTTTTTAAAAAAAAATTTTTGTGTTTACACTCACTCTTTCAAATAGATGAAAGTAAAACACAGCAGAAAATAAATAAAATGAAAGACTAGCGGTCCTGTTGCTCTATTTTCACCTGTAAAGCAGGAGTGGGGCAGGCGGAGGTTTACCCTGGTGCAGGTGTGCCGCGGCGGTCAGTGGAGGAATCCGCGAGTTTCTCTGTGAGTTTCCCATTACGTCGTTGCGCACTTGGTGCTTGCTTGGAAGTTTAGGGGGGTTTTTTTGCTGTAAAAAGAAGTTTTCTTCCCACGCACAACGGACACGAATGTTTTTGTCACTTTTTATGGAATCAAACTCAAAGTAAGGTCAGTACTTCCACGCTTTAAACGCTGCACGCTCATACTCTCTCCTGCACTCGATATATTATCCATTGTTGATCTGCACACAGCTGTTGTCACGAACGTCGCACTTGCTTACGTCACTGTCATGAGACATTCTCTTAAAAAAAATCACGGTTTTAGTAATGTAGTAACGCAGCGTTCCTACGGGAAAGTAACGGTAATCTAATTACCATTTTTGCAATAGTAATCCCTTACTTTACTCGTTACTTGAAAAAAGTAATCGGATTACAGTAACGCGTTACTTGTAACGCGTTACTGCCCATCTCTGATGGTGATAAAGGAAATAGCATACAAAAAGCGGGTCTACTCTGTGACATCATAGAGGTGCAGATGACATCAAAGGAACTCCACATGACAGACCTTCAAAACCCCTTAAATAGAGGTTGTAACCTCAACTCTTTTCATTGTTGTTTTTCAGTTCGGAGCTTATAGTTGCAATTCTCACACGTCTTGACAAAAGGTTTTTAAAAGTCCCTGAAGTCATTGCTGTGATATCATGCTTGGGTTATCAAAGAAATACTCTTCATCTTCGATGAAGACCATCATTAGAATGATGAAGGCTTTGAGCCTAAAAGATGATCCAACCCAACAGCCAGTGTCTACAAGCCAAGTACGGAGCAGTTTCTCCACTGGAGTGCAAAGTCCACCCAGTGTGATGAAACTATCATTGGTTGATCAATCTGCTTTAACTAGCAACAAACTTGCATCAAAAAGAAAGCGATCTGAAGTTGAGGATCGACTTGATGACAAAAGAAGCTTCTCCACAGCAAAGAAGCAACGGCGTTTCTCTAAAGAGAGACCCTGCAGTCACACTGAAATGAGCAAGACACAGAAGAGGGTACCTAACATATGGATCATCGGCTCAAGTTACATAAAGCGGGGAGAATGGGCAGCACGCCACGAGTTTGGAGAAAACTTTGGACTTGATGCCAATGTTCATTGGTTTGGAAAAACAGGGATGCGCTGGGATGGCGTCCTTCTTTGTTTTGATGCAGAGTTGATGTTCAGAAAGAGTCCACCTGATATTTTGGTCATTCATGCAGGCGGGAACGACTTGGGACTCGTATCCGCCCAGGAACTTTCCTCTGCAATGACTAAAGACTTGACTGAACTGCATGCAAGGATCCCCTCCATGACAATCCTATATTCCTGCATCAACGAACGCCAAATGTGGAGGTACAGAAATCCAAAGTACATGATGGACATGGGCGAAAAAACTGTAAACTCAATCATGAGAAAGGCAGTTCATTCCTTTGGAGGCTTCATCATTGAACATCCCTCCCTGAGATATTATGACGAAACCCTATTCGGACAGGATGGAATTCACTTCAACAAGAAGGGAAATGAAGTGTTTCTGACCAACATCCGCTGTGCCATCGAGAAGATCCTTTAGAACTTGTCTCACAGAAAATAGACTTGAGAAAACGCACGACCTCTGGCAAGCCCAACCTACCATCTGACATCAGGAGCTCTATCAAAACTGTCTTTATTTGATTACTTTA
Organism: Rhamphochromis sp. 'chilingali'; assembly: GCF_963969265.1. Lineage (NCBI taxonomy): Eukaryota > Metazoa > Chordata > Actinopteri > Cichliformes > Cichlidae > Rhamphochromis > Rhamphochromis sp. 'chilingali'. The sequence continues at coordinate 34,061,214 of NC_137933.1, read as the reverse complement.
ATGTAGTCAAATAAAAATGAGTACAAATCTGAACACTTAAAGTAAACTTCATTAAAATAAAACGATAAATAGATAAATACAAGCTGAATAGTTCAATGTCTTGGCTTCGTTTTAAAGTTTTAATGGTGTCTCTATGTGAATGTATGTGGAAGTAGTTAGAGTTGAAAGACGAGTAAGGTGAATGAGAATTTGAAGATCCTCCCTTTGAAAATTTTTGTTGAATAAAGTTGAATAATTTAAAAAATATAAATGTTAAAAATGAGAAAAATACAAGCAGTAATGTCCTAAAGAAGAGGAATCTAATGGTGTTTGAATGGGTTTTCTAAGTTGAACTGTGTTGAAGGAGATAGATGCCGAAAAACGTACGGAATATATAAAATGGAATAATAAAGATTGAAAGAACAATACTGTGAATGCTGATAAGCATTCACACTAATTATTTAAAGAGACAAATGATAATCTGAAGGTCCATCCATCCATCCATCCATCCATCCATCATGCTTATCCAAGGGTTGCAAAGGGGCTGGAGACCATCCAGACATTATTGTCTTTGTAGGAAAACTTCTTATGAGCTCTTGACAGGGTTTATGAAACATACAAAACCTCACTATGAATGGAGCAGCTTCATGGATTAGACGTGGGTTATATTATTATAATATCATCTTTATTTATATAAATGCTGATCTTTATTATAAATACACAGGACTGCAATTCATATTGAAATAAAACTTCAACTTTATTTTTTTACTCTTTTCATCTTAATAAAGGATTTTGAATCATCGGTTTAATAAATTTTTTTTTATCAGTTACATAAAATGGTTTCCAGAAGTTTGTACAGAATCCCTCTCCTCCTTAAAAATGACTCTCTGGTGCCTGCAGGATGGACGAGGTGCACTCTGTACAGATAAACGCATAAACACTCCTTGTACCCAAACAAAGGCATCAAGCAAGCATTTCATTAGACCATTGTGTGATATGGCAGGCTGCTGCTGTGAATGTATTTATTAGTTTGCGATACATGCCTTTTCCTGTTGTTCCCGGGGCAGTGGATAATGCCGGTTTTGTTCACGGCCCAGTGTGAACGGCGCCTCGGCTGCCAGCTGTCAGGGCTGATACCGTCTCATTTGGATTCCCAGCCTGCTTGCTGAATGGCTAATTAGATTTGCCATTTTCAATCCACTGATTGCTATACATAGCAGGACAAAGGGGCTGACAGCATGTAGCATTCAAGTCCAACTGTAACAATTAATAACTACGGTAATTAACATGTGCGTTGGGCACCATTGATTATGACATTACCTGCAGAACGGATGGCCTGGCCCCTGCCATTTCATTAAGGAGCACAGATATAGATTGTTATTAATAAACTGCTCTCTGCAGCTGAGGGGAGGTTATTAATTACACAAATTAGCGAGTGCAAAGGTAATCAAGTTAAAGCGGTTTCGTTCACAATAATTGATCTAATTTTTACTGACCACTCCTGTTCTATCGTGTCACACGGCCCCGTGTGAAGAGAAATCACCTCATTAACAAAAGTTTAATCCTACTCATAGTTCTTGGACTGCCTGGCTTTAAGGTCATATCTGAAATGTCAGAACAATTTGAAATTGATTGGTGGTAAATTGAATCAATGTCATGTTTAGAAAAAACAATAACAACTAATGGATGAGGCAAGCTCGCCCAAAACAAACAGGTTTGGTGGAAGGTGTGGCATGATGTTTGCTGAGTGAGTTTGGTCTGGCTCTGTCACTTTCATAATTCATTATGTCTATAGTTAGAGAAATGTCAGTATGTGGGTAATTAGCAGCAGCTGCAACGACCTGTTGGTGATGGTGGAGGAGGGAGGATGTGGTATGTCGAGGGGCAGTTTACTGGAGAATAGACAGACAGCAATAGATTGAAGTATGGCTTTAAAGGAAGTCACACTTTTTTTGTTGCAAATGAACTCTTAACATGTCGCCTCTGTTGCCTCACAGCAAGGTCCTGGGTTTGAATCCAGTGACCAGCTGAGGCCTTTCTGTGTAGAGCTTGTATGTTCTTCCTGCGCCTGTAAAGCTTCTCTCTCTGTACCCTGGCTTCCTGCCAGCGACTTGTATGTTAGGTTAATCAGTGATTCTAAATTGACCCAAGGTGTGAATATGAGCATGAATGGTTTTCTGTCCCTCTGTAATAGTCCTCTGACAGACTGGTGACGGTGTGCTCCCCCCAATCCATGACAGCTAGGCTCCAGCCCTTTTTCAAACTTGAATGGGATAGTCAAAGAATAGATGGATCATACTTTTATAGTCTGAGAATTTGAATGTTCAGTTCAGCTGAATGATGTTCTTATGACTGCTAAGAATTTTTGTTTTCTTGTCTATCTTGGAAGATCTTAAGCATCAGTTACTGTGGTTTAAACATTGTACATGGTTTCATCAGTTTTTAGGTCAGATTGGGCTGGTTACATGGTTAACCAATAATTTCGGCCAGATGCAATGGTTCATCATTGTTGCAACACATACTGAAAACAGAAATAAAATACACAGCTGTCTTTTAGAATGGCATTTGCTTTTTTTTTTTAAACATGCATATTTGATTTGTACTTCACATCTTGTCTTAGGGAGGCTGAAAACCACATCATTATTAAGGCCTTTCTGTGTTTTCACAGTTAAATGAAAACACGAGGACAGCCATGTGATCCCTTTGCATTTTAACAGCATACAACAAGCAACAGCTGACGCATTCATTTGATGGTCATCACCACTGGCAGTAACCAAAAGTAAAACTATTTTAGAATTCATGCTTGGTATCAAGCTGCGGAGCTATATAAAGCTCTTTTTTTTTATTACTATGGTAGAAATCAGAAGAACTACACATTATTGAATATTAAAGACAAAGTACCAAAATAAATAAATGAATTTGCAATAAAAGTAAATTTTATTTAACCATACAGCAAAGAGAAGTCTCTAATTCTAGCAGTGAATTTACTGTCTGGCTTTGTTCCCCAATCAATCCCCTTGGCATAGAAGGCGTAATTTGGCATGCAAGGGGAAAAGTTAGGGGGAGCAAGTCTGCAGGAGAGCTGGCACTGCGAGTTAAGTCCTGTACACAGGTGTGTAGAGAAGTATTAAAGGTGCAATTTGTAATGTTGGTAGTTCAAAATATTCCAAATCTTGAAAGTTGTCATCAGATTGAAAAAGAATTTTGAAATCTATATGTTGGACTTTAGCGATATCTACAGAAGCTGGCGCTGATGACTAGCTAACTCTGCCCTAGTGGCTGTTGTAACAACACTTTGTACCGTTAGTCTGATTATAATTTCTAAACAGTTCTACTGAATGAATGGATCTGGATAGGCTTTTTAATGCAATACAGATCAGCTTTCTCCATGATTCAGATATCTTGTGGTTTATTCCATTGAATGCATGTGAGATATTTTCCCTGAAATGTCTTAGCCTGTCATTGTTTTTAACCATATTTGTGTTTTACTATTTTGTACTCTTGCCAAAAAATATTTGTGGTTTGCCAGATTTGCAGGTCCCTCCCCAACCCTAACCATGGATAGGGCAGCTTTTTTGCTATGGTTTGTTTTTAGCTTAGCGAACCTCTACCCTCATGATGTGAAACCTTATCTGTGAATATATATGCTTACATTTTAAATTTCGATTAAAAGCTAAGCTTTAAAATGTGAGCATTTCCTAAAGGCAGCGTGCAAGACTTTAAGATCAATGCAGGCAGAACTGTCAAAATATTCTTCAATTTCTTATGTGCTTATGAAAAAAAGGATGGCTAAACCATATGCTCTGTATGTTTATAAGCCAGTCATAATTTAAATATGTGCAGTTTACAAAGATTTTGTCTGGGAACAGGGAGCCTTGCTGGTCCCTCTCATTGTTTTAGAAGCAGTCATTTGACATACGTTTTAGCTTCCTAGTCCACAACACAACCCAGATGTCCCTTTCCTTCTGTTTCAGGTGTTGGGAAAACTGCCAGCAAAAACAAATCCTCTTGATCCCTACAAAGCTACAAAACATGAAGGGAAATGGACAGTTTTTCTGATAGGTTCACAGAGTAGTTTATGATAACTGCACCTCCCATCACCACAACACATTGCCTCTACCTCTTTGCACAAGAACAAAATACACACAGATTTCTGTTTCCCCTCCACCTGACAAAAAAACAGCAGCCTTTTCCATCATCCGGAGTGTGTGAAAATTCACACTCATTTTTCACAACACATCTTAATATGCGCTGCTCCTTTTTTTTTTCTTCCTCTCCAATCCCGCATATGAAATCCTTCCATTCCTGGCTGCCAACACCAAAAGATGCAGCCAATCATCTCCAAGCAATGGCAGTTACAATTTTCTGTGAACAATTTGCTCCCTTAAGAGGAAAATTGCTTTCAATATAAGCTCCCTTTGAAAGACAACAACAATAAAAAGATACAACTGTAATACCGCTGCCTCTGTCAGCACTTGGCTGGGACAGCTTCAGCGGGAACATATGACTGGGGGATGAGGTGCTTACAAGTCAGCCTTGTAATATCAGCATCTGTGTGAGACAGTCCTGGCAAATGAATCCCACTTTGAACATAACAGCTTGGCATCACATGAAAATGACTGCCATGAGCAGCAGTTGTCAGATATGCTCTTGCCATTGTGTTGGTGAATTGTCATTTATTATATGTTGCGCCTGCTTCTGTCAGCTCCTGTTGACTGCGTGTATTGATTTGCAGGAGCAGAGGGGTGCAGAGGTCACTTTGATCAACACTCTGCAGCACACGGGAATCACACTGAGCTGACATTCCATTACCTGAGACAAAAAGGACTCAAAACAAAGAATATGTTAAAGAACACTGGACTTCAATACAGAAATATGACTATAATTAACAGAGAAATGAATGTCTTATGCTGAAATGGCTACATGGTGTCTTTTCCTGGAAGCTATTGTGCAGTGGAGACAGTTGTGCGATCTCCTTGATATTACATGCTTGACCTTTGGCTCAACCATTCTCCTTGTGGCCTTGTTGCTTCTTTAAAGCAATTATGGTCCTTCCTGGTGCTTTAAATTACCTGGAAGATCAAGCAAGGCATTTGACTAAACTGGTATATGTAAACAGTAAAAAAAATACTGTTCATTCATTTACTTGTAGTTCACTTTTAGATGCGTTTTAATGTCATCAAGCCATTGTGCCGCTGTCATTGGTACCATAGATGTGGCTGATAGGTGCCCTCGTGCACCTAGTCTGGAAGTTGTGTAATCATGTATAGTGATCAGTGGAGGAGTACAAGTTTGTGCTACAGATACAGACGTTTGAGATGCATTTTTGTTATATCAGAATTATGGTGGGTAGGTTCAAAGACATTGCTGTGCAATTATGAGAGTCTTCTGTTGCAGCCAGTTTAACTACCTTCATCAGGTTTAAGACTTGTGCTTATAACCACGCACTTATGACCACAAATTTAGATTTAGAAACCAGAAAACTTCCTCTGATTCTTAGGAAATGACAGCAAAAAACAATGTTTTTGTGTTTACTTGCATTGTTTCTGTCATTACAGGTCACCGCATAGAGAAATAGTTTCAGAGCAATAGGAAACTAAAACTATTTACCATGCTTTGTGTTTACACATCTCACACTTGGGCCAATAAACACATTCATTCTCATAACATTAATATATTTTTCCAAGATTTAGTGTGAATAGAATCAACAAACTAATATGTTTGTATACTGTATTAAAAATAACCCTCCTGTTCCTGACAAAAGAGATTTTTTGTCATCTAGAAATTCTAAAAACTAAATTAAAGACTGTGAGACTGTTCTGACAGCAGCAATATTCTTTATTTAGTAGTAAGTGGTTTGCAATAATTAGGGACCTGGCTGTGAGGGTAGGTGTTCGCTTTGACTGCTCAGCTGCAGATGAAACGCGTGTCTCATTGCTCTTCTTTGAGTCTGGCTGACTGGCGTTATTGCGTGAGCCAAACCTGCCGCTGTCTGTCGGGCCTGTCAAAGTCATGAGAGGATCACTTTATCATCGTTTGTCTGCCGTGTCTGACGCTATTGAGTAGGAGGCAGCCCTTAGGGAAATGGGGGCAGGCTGCTGTATTTGCTGTATGCTGAGTTTTTACTTAGTTGCTAGCTTGGCTTTATCAGGACTGTTGTTTCAGCCTGTCAGATTGCCTGGTAAGGTTGGTTACACGGCCTGCAAAACGCCAGCGGCCTTGCCAAATGTGGTATTACTCAGTATGATGACAGTGATGCTAGAACAAAGCTCCTCAACAAAGCTAGAAAATCTGATTGTACTGCACTGGTCAAAGGTGCCATGCAACTGTAATGACTTTCACAGATTTTGCACAGATACATTACTGTACAGTAGATTACTTTGCAAGCTTTATTTCTTCCCCATATCACTGTACAGTGTTTTTAGAACTTTCAAGGAAAACCATTGGATCATAACATGCTACTCTCAGGTTTTTAGTTATGAGCTAAAGTGTGACTGATATTTGAGGACTATGGAATGCATCTACTACACTTCATGGCTCTCTTATCGATAGCTGATATATTTCATTCAAGACCACATTCTCATATTGTTGCTAGAAAAAACAAATCACCAAAAACATTTGAAATAATTTGCCTGGAAAACATGACTAACTGAATATAACCACATTTTACAAGTTTTTAGACAACAGAAAGACCCCAAACAGACTCATATTTTCCTGCTAAGGCAGCCGTGAAGAGAGGAGCTCTGGGCATGTGAGCAGATGGATAAACATGACATGAATCCATCATGGCTTATAAAGCTCTGTAACAAGGCCAAAGACTCTCACCATCACCAGCAGACAATATAAGGAGTGCCATATGAAAACATGACAACACTGAGAGCTCATTAGTACAACATCATGATGCCGACAACCAAATTACATGGGCCATGAGTCTGAGTACAGGAAATCACAGTATTATTCCAATCCATTACACTAAAGTGAAACTGCTGTAGCTTCCTGTGAAACTGAATAGTCATGCTGCTGAACAGTGGAATGAGCTTAACAAGTTCTGAAGGGTATCAAAATTAACAGACCGCGTCAGCTGAAATACAGCAGTTTGCATGACTCAGACAAACTTCAGCCTGAAAGATTATCGTAGGTGGCTCACTAGGTATTATCAACTGAACAATATGGAAGATTCAGTGTCAGTTAACACATGTGCCATCACCCGTAAGCCAACGAGACAACAAGCCATCTGGCTTTAATTTTTTTTTAAAATAATTATCCATTAGACAACTTATATGGTATTTTTGTCTTGCATGTCCAAAGCACGCAAGGAAACGTCTGTCAAAGAAATACAGCCTGAATACAGTAGCTGCGTTTGGGTGTATCTAGATGGGATAAAGGAAATTAGCATTATATTCAAGGTTGTTTTATCTGTAAACAAAGCTATTTTAAAAAGGTCCAGAGTTGGGAATGGTGGAGCATGTGTGCACCTCATATGATAAAGCTTAGTGATAGCACTTAATGGTGCTGCCTGCACTTCACAGTTATCAGAAGTTTGAATGGGGAGCCGTTTGCGTGCATCCATCCCAGCTGAGACACTGCATGTATTACACACCGCTCCGGGGCAATCCACAATGCAAAATTGATTAATATTTGCTTTCAAAATGACACGGCTTGATGCATGGGGGCTCTCCACATGTAAATGAACACTTTAAAGGAGATGAATAGCCTCAACTGAGGATTGTAAAGTTCAAGCAGCAGATTTGCATATTTATATTACAACTTACTGATAATAAGCACAGCAGAAAGAAGTAAATGCAATCCGTTTGTCAATGTACAATTCCTACATTACAAAGCTAGCTCTTATTAGCTTCTGTGAACTGATATGTTCAATTACTTGCCACAATAGCTGCGCTGAAGATGTATTGTGCTGCATTTTGACTTTATAATACAATTTAGATGATGACAGAGACAGGAGACAATTGATGATTCATTTAGAAGGACACACCGTACAAGCAGAAAGAAAATAGGCTTGATCTCGCAACATTATTATTTTGTTTTTATATTTATTGTTTGCAAAAATGTATTTAAAAGAATTTATCTGTGATCATTTATCAAAACATTTAAATTTGCACCTGTGTTGTCTGCAAAAATCACTATACCCATAGACGTGATCTATGCTTACAATGATTTTTCTGCAGTTACTGCTTGCTTTTGGAGTGTCATAATTTGGCTTCGGCATAGATTTTCTGTTCCTAAGGAATAATCCAAAACCAGACACTTTGAAATTGAAAAAACAAACAAAAAACACTTTATTGTGCTATAATTTTTGATTCAATCATTTTTCTAGAACCATCTGGAAGGTTTAATTTTTTCTGTTTAGTAAAACTGTGATTGCAGTGAGATTTCATTTTCAGGTCAAAACCTAGTTTGGTTCACTTTGGTTTATGAGCAAATACCTGCAGAATGACTATCTGCCTCAGATGTGCCTTGAAATTAGGGCTAATTAAAAAAGCGTGCAGAAATTATGGTAGTTTCGAAAAAATGTAAACAATAAGAAAAGGAAAAATCTTTAAGAACAAAATGACAACTTCACGTGATGCAATTTGCTGTTTTGCATGATTAATACCCTGAATAATTGGAGGCTAGTGTTGCTAAAAAAAAAACAGGTTTTCACAACAGGTAAATGCATTTGGAGCCATGTTTGCCACAAGTTTACAGTTAATTTTTTGAGGGGGATAAAAAAAGTTACCTGGAGCTTAGCGGCCGTTTATGAACATATAACATACTGCTGGTATCAGATACCAGATAAACTTCAATAGATTCTGTGATATGAGTAATGGCAGAGAACATATGCTGCATGAAGCCAGTGGATGAGAAAGAGGATACTGCAGAAACAAAACAATATATGAGTAATCTAATATGTGCCATATGTTCACCATACATATAGTACCTCCTCTCTTTGCTGAAGTAAAAAATGAAATCAAATATCACAAACCATTAAATTAGGCTGATAAAGATTAGCAGGAGTGTAATGCTACACCATCTTTTGAATGGGAATTCTTTTGTTTTTTTTGTTTGGTTGACACTCAATACCCCCCACCCACATCAGTTGAATCACCTTTTTTGGGGGCTCTTAATAACTCCTAGTGTAGTGCTTGGAGAGGACCTTGCCAGGACTCCAGGTGTTAAAATGCACTTGGCCAGAGAGACAGGAGAGTCAGCCAACCAGTCTGTTCCTGGTCCCCTCCTTCACTTCATCTCACTGTTACAGGGATCTTACAGCTCACTGTGCTGTGCACACATCACAGACTGTAAGTCACATGTACATAACGATTTTCAAATATACATTTTATTTACTGTACTACAGTTTCCCATCAGGAAAGGATGCTCACTTTTGAATACCTTAAATGCGAACACTCTCCAGTTCCAACCCTAAAATCTATCACAGCTACTTAAAGTAGTAATATATATAAAATGGGAGACCAGCACCTACTGGAAGTCATTATGTATCTCATTCTAAAGCACTATGCAGACATGTAGTCTGTGCACTACTGTGCCATAAAACCACCATCAGTATCTAGTCAGAATCTTAGTTTTTCTTACTAATTGGGCATACAAATCTAACAGGAGAAAGATGTACATTTAATTTAATCTGGGGCAATTGCTGTGACCATTCAAGACATTTTTGTTGGTGTATTTATGAAGCTGATGTTGGCAGGGAGAGGCAAACGGCTTAGACCTTGTACAGTCGAGCTATAAATCTCCATCATTTTAACAAGAAGAGACTGGAACCAATTTGGGAGATTTATGTTTTTCTTCCCTCAAATATGAATGAAGAACGGACATGTCTGTGAAGTTGTGATGATCACACTAAATCTAATCAGAGTGGAAAATGAATTTTAACAGACTTGTCGTTAGAATTTAAGTCTCATAAGGATCTACTCCTTCTGTCATGTTAATTCAATTCCCCATCACGATGAACTCCAAAGAATGCAGAAACTTCTTAGTTATAAAGAGGGGCTTTACAAGCAAGCGTTGCATGTTTGAGAGAGAGATATGTCCTGTAATTGAATAATAAACAATGTCTGAATCACATTATAGTCATTCAGAATAATTGGATTAGAGGGGGAAAAAATGCAAGTAAACCTCATAATAATACTACATAAAGAAATGGATTGAGAGCAGTATGCTGGTCATTGATGGGACAGGAAGAGTCTGTGCTGCATGCTCCTGTAGCTCTGTGAATATACCACTTTCAGCCAGCCTCATCTACAATAGCGGTTTCATAACCAAGTGAGTGAGCATGGAGAAGCTTTCTCACACTGTAGATAAAAACATACAAAATCAAATGTCAAATTTTGGATCTACAAGCAAAAACTGCTTCAAAACTGATTTTTTAACACTCTGACTCCTTTTCAAGCTAATGTTTTCGCAGTAGAATTTATTCACGGGAAATCATTTAAAAATTATTTTTTAGGAAAATTCTACGCTGATTATTTAAATACATCTACCAAGACAAAGGAAATCCTTTAAAAGAAAAAAGAAAGGGAAACCCACAAAACCATAAAACAATGTTAATGAACTGAGGTGGAAGAAAATGTGAAGATCTCAATCCAATCATTCTGCTTGGGGAGTCTTATGAAAGTGGCGGAAATAAATCAATGAGGCAATGTGGCAACTTCAACTTTGGAAAATGTATTAATTAACTTGAGTCAACTGCAAGGATAGTTTCACACTACCTGTAGGAGAGTTGTAATTGTCATCTCAAACCAGGTGGAAGCTCTAATATGCACGAGTACACACAGGCTGCAACATGTGTGTTTTATATCTGATTCTTAGATAAGACGGTACTGGATATTCTAGGATCGCTAGCCTCACCGGGACCTCTGCATGCGCTGACTCAGTTACATTCACACACGCACCTTCACCACAGGCTCACCATTTTTCCCACAGGAGGAATAAAGCCAGACATCCTCTAACAGTGCATGCCCCAGTTCTGCTCACCCAGCATGCCTTGCCGTGCGTGGCGTAATCTGATAATATCAATCATAATTGTGTTAGATGTAATCCATCTGACTTTCAGTTTGTCGGGGTCAGGGTAGGAAGCAAGGCCCCACTTGCCATCAATTATCAGACATAAGAGAGTAGTGGATGGAGCTCTCCTCTATAAATAATATGGTGGGGCCCCGGCGCTGCCGATCGATGCCGTACAGTTCCACTGTCATGGCTTTAATGGCAGCTGGCTTTCTTGGCTGTGCAGATCAATAGCGTGTCTCCTCAGGGCTCAGTCTGGGTCCAGGTCACGCTTCGTGACGGGGACATAAATGACACCTCTGTTGTGATTGGAAAAATGCAAACCTTTTGGGTTATTTAGTCCCACTACTGTGGCCTTTGCCTTTTTTTCCCCAGCACCTAGAGGGAACACCTGTTGAGGTGAGTCAAACCTTCCTCTGATAATCTGCACTTCTTATCCCCCATCACTAAAGAGTACCTTCACAGCAGTAATCATATTCACTCTTAATTAAAGGTCAAAGTTTTGCCCATCACAGGCAACACACACAAAAAATTCCTCATATAGATGTATATTTTTTCCAGAAAAAAAGTCCCTACAATTGGATTTGTTTTTCATGTCCAGTGTTTCCAGGGTGTTTAAACAAGGAAAGGGAGCCTTTTAAATTCCAAACAGGCTGGTTTGAAGTGATGTCTAATTGAAAAACATGAAGAGGCACAGCTGCTCAGTCTGAATGTCAATGGAAGCAAGAAAGACAGGCAGCACAGCAGGCAACCAGGCCAAGATTACTTGGCCAAGACTTACGAGACACATAAACAAACACACACAAACAGAGTTAACATGGAGACACACAGACACAAAACCAAACTAGGTGGTATCAACTACAAAAAAAGGGAGACAAATAAAAACAAGAAAATAGGAGAGATGGCTAAAGCGTTTTTCCTTTAAAGAAACAAAAGAACAGAGGTTAAAAAACCTGACCCTTGAAAACCGAGATGCTTATCACGAGGACATAATGAACAAACATGTGTAAAACACTGAAACAATTAATCTGTTTCCGTTGGTAGCTTGCAGACTTTTAACGTGTTCCTCCTAAAACAACAGAAATAAATCAGCTTCGGACTAAAAGAGATCGAGTCAAAAATTCGAATTTACCGTGAAGAACATGTGTTTCTCAGTTGTTTGTGTCTCATGCAGAAATTCTGCAACACTGTCTATCGGGGTGAATAGATTAGCAGGAGATAAGAGTTGTTAACTTCACAGAAATCACAGAGCTGACACAAATTTGTGACCTTGTCCTTTTTTAATGAGGAAAGTGGCCGGCCTATAGCAACCAGGGTGTAAGAAATAAACGGTTTGAAATTAACAGAGATATGGGTCATTAAGCAGCTGACGTTTAGGCTCCTGACTGGTCCTTTCTGGTGTTTTTCGTCCTCACTTGTTCCAAGAAGGGAGAAAATGAGTAGTGAATGTGTCATCTTTCAGAATACAGACATTTCTGCTTCTTTTTGGCTAAAGAAACACTGATGTGAATGAATCACTTGGGGTGGGGAGGAGTGCCTTAGAGCATGTCTGACTTTGATGTTAACACAATCCTTTTCTATAAAAGTGTGCCAGACCACTTTTGTACTCCAGCAAGTCAAATCTTCAGACAAAACAGTATGATAAAGTGGCTTCACAGTTAATACATTTCTATAGATACTGGATCTGATCATTAAACGGTTGTTGGGCTATAGAAAACTGAGCCTTTCACTCAGACTTGTCCTTGTCTTGTAGACATGATGCATGGTGGAGATTTCGTTGACTGATTGGTCCAAGTATTTTATCGCTGAAAAAGTACAAGCCTGACACTATTCAAAAAAAAAGAAAAGAAAAGAAAGGTGCAGTAAATGCTGAGAAGGCCTTTGCCACATAATAAGCCAGACTAAGGTACAGCTCTTGGACACCTCTTCTCAATTTTCACACTGAACAAGAAAAAAAACTTCTGTGAATGAAGCATAAATCAGTGCTCCAGAGGATGTGTTCATTGTCTGTAGGCTCCTTTCTTAGAGAAGTAATTGAGAGTGGAGGGTCACTGAGGCTGGAGAAGAGGGAGAGCGCGTTTCTGCTCTGCTGCCACTCCTATCAGGCACTCAGGCCCTGGGCTGGCCCAGGAACTAATGGAGCTTCCTCTGGGCTGCTTTTCCCCTCAAATGGGCACAGCTGGGGGAACTCTGCCAGCCAGTACCGGGTTGCACCACCACCCTCCCCCTTCCCACACCCATCTGGCACCTCCTCCACCCTGGTCCTGCCTCCCAGTCCTGCTGTGCCACTTATGTGCTTGCCCGGCACAGATCGGGCTCCTAACACAGAGGGGATGTGTGCATGGGAGACCCACACATTGATCAGTACAGTCTTCTGTAGGTCCCCCTCCCACTGGGAGAAAAGCATGCTTAAATAACACGGCCAGCTAACAAGGGTAATCAAGTCGGCCTCTATGTGCTGGACTGGAGGGTGGTTGGTGTTTTGATATGCCTCTGAAGGGGCCCTGCGGACTTGCTTAGCTCTCCACATCAGTGACGTTTTACACGGCCTGGGAGACAAGGCTGAGAAAAAGAACCTCTGTCATAAAACATTACAACTGTGCTCAGAAGGAGGCGCACACAACTGTCTGATGCCTTCCCTCTGCGCTTTTGTCAACCCAAAAGAAAAAAGGAAAATGCTCTTTTAATTGAAAGTGTACTGGACTGCTACTTTATCAAACTCAGGTATATCAAAGGATTTGGGATAAATTATGTGTAGCGATATCAAATTATAATTCCAAATACAAATTTTATCCATGTACTTATATCTGTTTAAGTGCCTTTAATGTTACACAACTGATAGACAAAGTTTGTCTTCAGCAATAATCATTTGTTAACAATACAAGGGCCTCCTTCCCACTTTATGTGACGGATGGCGCATGTGTGTGAGCATGTTATTAAAAAAAAAAAAGTGTACTTCCACACCGTGGAACTTGTAAAACATTGCAAGGGCTACACCCTCTGCAGCCACACAGCAGGATCCAATTAGGACTCTTATCTACTAATTATGTCCCTTACACATCTGCATTCCAGAATTTAAAAAAGCCTGCTGTCCTCTCTCAGTAACAAGCTCTCGAATTAATGAGATTGCTCTGTAATTGAACCTCTTCATGGGTCCCTTGGCAGGGAAAATACGCTAACTTAAATTTGTATTAACAGAGCATCAATCATAGCTGATCAAACGATAAACAGTGTTGATTATCACAGGCGCAAAGTGGTTGCACCTTTATGTAAATGTGCTGTCCACCTTGAAGCGGACACACATACAGTTGGGAGCTGCGAGAGAGGACACCTGTCCCAGACTGAGCCACTGTGGGGCGCTGTGCTCCAGATCACAGTGATCAGAGAGTGCTCCAGAACCAATGTGTTTGTGTGTTTAAATTACACACATGTGCACACACATTAAGCAACAAAAGTTTAACCAGTTCTCTTTTCTCTTTCTTTGGAAATTGTGCTTCCAGACTGTGCTGGAAAATATCCTATTCTGGTCAAAAGCATGTTGGATACGCAGAAAGTTTGTAAATCCACCTCCTTTTATGTGTAAAACATCACACTAGTCCACAACACCCCCCCCCCCAAATGTTTTCTTTTTTTCATGCACATACAATTGCTTTGAAAGATAGAGTATATTTAGATTGTTCAATAATTTGATTAAAATATATATTTTTAGAATTTCCCTTAAACACCATATGCACTGGATTCAAGTAATTAGATTAAAAATATCATCTTAATTCACCAAAACCGAGCAAGGTTCACACACTAAGGCGTGTTTGTATGTTTGTGGCTTTTAACATGATTTCGATGTCAAGTTAAACAAAGTCACAAGTTTCAGTGCGATAAAAAAAGAGAGTTCATTCAAATTCTATGAACATTAATTCCATGAATGAAGATTAAATCAAACAAGCCTTGGGTAACTTGACCTCTGTGTGCAGATCCTGTATTATACATGGGTGAAGCAGATACAGAAGATTACATAAGTCCTTTAATATTTCAGGGAACACTGAAAAGATAAGCATTTTTTCAAAGGAAAGGTATATAGGTTAGTTCTACATTTCTTCATAACAGACTACCATATGACTAACATTTAAAAAAAAAAAACTAGATTTCATAAATTTGCTGTTAATAGCCCACCTATACATGATTAAACACAGCATTTTCTTTAATAGGAGGGAGGGCATGAATTTTCACATTAATATTATAAGTCTGTGTTGAATTTATTGATAAAATTATTTTTCTGTAGATAAAGACTTTGTGCTTTTGCTGACGGACTATGATTCTTTTTGAGAACGCAGTCATGCAGTCGAGTGTTCTAACAGTTTAACAGGTGCTTGAGACTCAAGAGAGGGAGACTCTCATACAGTGAGGAGGTTAGCTAAGGTATGTAGAGTGGCGTCCTGGTGTTTCACATTTAAAACCCCATTACAAGCAGATGGAATATAATTCATTACTGGACATTGCATTTATTTATAGACTTTTCTCTAAACACTGTGCAAGACTAGGTAAAGATTCTAACTGGTGAGAAGTTTTTTTTTCCTTTTGCACTGTTGTCAAATTCTTGCTCAAAGTGAATGATTGGGTCTCTATAATATTGCAAGGCCTTGACTTACCTGTGTCAAGTACCCTGAGATATCACATTTGATGATTTCTTGTTACATAGATGAAATTCAACTTAATTCAGGGTATGGAAAAATGTTTATTACACACTAAACTTATCAAGTTTATCTGACAAAACTTAGTATTTGCTGTGTTATGTTAAGCATCATGTGTGGAAATGAATTTTTCTTTTTAGTTTTACTGCTTCTTTCCAATTTTGAATTACAACTTGCTTTGCTAGAAACTGAAGGTTAATAATCATTACTTCCACCAGATTGTGGTAACAAATGCCTCTCTGTCAGATTATGCAAAACCTACCTTCACAATTTTCATAAAAGGTGGTTGAAAGGTCAGAGCTTGGACCAACAAAGAACCTGTTCATTCTGACCAGGTCAGTTTAAAAAACATATTACATGGATTGCTGCCATAGTAAAGTTTGTTTGTAAAAACAGATTTACTACTACTAATAAAAAGTTTTAAATGCCAATCCCCTACCAGCTTCTTGCTCAATATTTTTTTAACCAATGTCTTAAAAAACAATATTTGGATTTTTCAATAGTATCATTCCGTAGCCAATCAAAAACGAAGCTGCCTAACAGCAAATAAGTTCATATCTCAGCATCACTTTTACCATTGAAAGTCTAACTGCATGCACTTGGAATACCATTTTGAGGAAACATGTATGCATTACTATAATATCAGTTGATGTCCTGATATTCATGTTTTTACATAAGACTGGACTGATGGCCTTAGTGTAAATAGATGCAATCCCTGACCTGGACTGTGTGTCACATATAGTCAGCCATGTCTCACACAGAAGTAGACAAAGAAGACAACCAATCTGGAGGTGAATGGAAATGGCAGAGGCTTTCTTGTGAGGCTGAGCTCACTTTATTAGCATTGATTCCCTTTTTATGTATTTTGTCCCAGCTAATGCTATTGATCAGATCAGGGCTGCCACTTTCCGTGGACCCTTTAAAACTTTAACAAATTCCGTTTTTATGTGCTCTTTAGCTTCAAAAGTGTCTGATGGTCTTTTAGAAATAAAGCTACTGTTTATTTCAAAAATCTACTTTTTTGTAAGCAAAAAAATACCGCTGTTTAGGTTTTTTTTATAAAAGCGTGACGTCTAAAAAACTGTCATTGCAGGTGCTGGTGTGCCAATCAGGCTACTAACGCTATTCACGATGCATAATAAAACTCAGTTGAATGTGGATTCCAATTTCTGTTCAAATATATTGCACGTTTAGGATTGTAAATTTACTTTTATTTTAGTGCACTGCTAAGAACTCGCAAACATAACCTGTGATAACAAATCAAAGAAGCTGGATTTTAAAAAGTCCTGCAAGTGTTGATGCCAGCTCTACTGTGCTCCCCATGGCCCGCCATGTTGACAGGACAGCCGGGAACAACAGCTAGGAATCGAACGAAGTTCACATGTCCCTTCCATCTCAAACAGGTCCCCGCTGAGGAGGAGAATAGCAATTACCATGCTAAAAAGGTGAAAGAAATGTGAGACAAACTTTGAATTCACATCTAAACCAATCAAATAGTTTATTTGAATTTAGTAATAGGAGGTCTTGGTTAGTATTTGTCGAAGATTATCATAATTCAGGTAGCAGATTCTAGAGGTTAATATGTGCTAGCCAAAAAACAGTTTTTTTATTTTTTAGTGTAGATTACTTACATGCACACTGTAAATATGATCAAATAAAATTAATTTCCTCTAAAAACAACATGAGTAGATCAGGGTGCTTTAAAATATGGAACAGAGATTGTCAGAAGCATTTAAAAACATAAAGAATCTTTTTAAAAATATGATAACATAACAGTGAGAAATGCATGTTAAGATCTTAGAAATGTATTGTTAATGAGATAACTATCTGTTAGAGATAACTTACGACTAAGCAACGCTAATCAGATCATTTATGTGCAGTTGCCCTGACCAAATTCTTACTGTGGTCTGTTAAAATACAAACAAATAAAACAGATAATGTAGCAGTAAAAAGCGTTTTTTGTTTCCTATAACTGTATTGCCACAGATAAGAGTTTGCAGCTAAAGAAACTCTACATAAAAGTATTGCTAAGCTTGGAACCATCACAATCAGGCTTTTCAAAAAACCAATTTTTAGATTTTCATACAACAAAAATTCAAGTTCATTTACTTTTCATGCAGTAGAAATGCTGGTTAAGACTAATCAAAACCCAAAATGAGTTAAAAAATCATAACAAAAGAAGGCTGTTAAGATTTAGGTGTTTTAGCACTGACATTGTCCGGTTCTCCTATGTGACATCAGAGCTGCAGCTTAGAGCGTGAGACGGCCCAAGCCTTGCTCATCAGCTTATGGTAATGTTGTGAACAGTGTGACTGCTCCAATAGAAAGCCAGCTGACAGCCAGTGACATGGCCTGCCTGTCACCTGACACCTGCCAATAGAAGGGGGAGGGCCACACACACGCACATATATAAACACACGCACACATACACACACCTGATAATCATTGAATTATACACAGTGCGCCTCTTTGACTAACCTCTCCTCTCCCGGGACCCAGCTGTTCATGAAATACCTCCCAGTAAGACAGTGGGGATGGAGGAGAGGGGCAGCTGAGGGAGGCTGGAGGGAGGGGTGCAGGGGAGGTGGAGAAAAGGCATTAAAAAAAAAAAAATCACGCCTCACTGGCTCCCAATACCATGCACATTTTTAAGAGAGCCAAAGTGAAAAGATACAATTTCACTCAATGAGGCGGGCTGCAAAGGCAGGCACAAAGGAGACAAGATAGTGCAATCTAGAGGTCACTGACACTGCCTCTGCTGTAATTACTACACTTCCTTACTTCTGCAATGCTCCCACCCACATCTCCTTCTATTCCCCCACCACCACCACCACCCCAACACACACACACACACACACACACACACATACACACACCTCTTCCAGACCAACATGAACATGTTGGTCGGTAAGAGAACAAGTGCATTGTCTGAGTTAAATGCTATCTTCATTTTCTCTGGGACAAGATTTTGAAGGTGCTGATCCTGTTGATATAATAAAAAGGCAGATTTGTAACTTGGCAAGAAACCACACGACCCATCCTTGCTTTTCGCTCCACTCACAAGCAGCTCTTTGGTTTCTGGTAACACGGCTGTAGCATTAAACTTCAGCTCACAGAGATGATCAAGAGTATCACAGCCCAAATAGGTCAATCAAACCTGAACACACTCTAATTCAAACATCTGACTGAACATAAAGGTATTGCAGACCTATGGGTCTGGTCTGGCCTCTACTGAAACTTAAAAGTCTATTATTTGGCCTTATTGTGTGTTTGGTCAAAGTATAGGTCTGCTGCAACTTTCCTTTAAAGTACAGGGTTACTGCAAGATTAATCCAAACCGTTTTCTATTTGTGATTCAGGTTCAAATTTGCAATTTTCAAACAGGAAAGTCAGAGTAAAGATCCGAAGAGACTGAAAGAGCATCTTCTTTTTGTACACTACTCAACACTTTAGCATTTTTCAAATCAAAGTTCTGTCCCACAAGAGAAATTCAAGGGGTGAGCGGGAATGAATCACATCAAAAGTGATACCGTGTATTTGTCTCGGGTTAAGTTTTGATGTGTGTGCTTGTGTTGCTGTTTTAAAGGATTGCAAGCTGGGTAAAAAGAAAGGGCTGCAGTCAACAAAAGGCATTATATACCGTGCCCAGCCAACCACTTAAGATATCTTTGAAGATGAATCAATCACTATATTATAGCGAAAGTCCACAAGGTGCCTGGCTCATGATCGAACACTCTGCACTTCATAGCAGTCTACAGGGCATTGATGCTCTGATTGATTGCAGAATGGAAGTGACTGGAAAGAAGAAAAGGATTACGCTTGTCAAATGCAGTCAATACACCAGGCTGGTGGTCAAATGTTTGCAGTAAATCTCAAATAGTGTCTGCAAAGCTAAAAAGGAAAAACTGAAAAAAAATATTCATTTCCTCAGAGGACCATCCTCTTGCATCCACACTCAAACTGACAACCCTGCAAATATGCAGTGGGATGAGTAGCCTAAAGCTTTAGGAGATTAGCAATGCTTTAAACATCAAAACAAGTCTTTCTGTTATCTCAAGACAGACCTGCCATCTGAAACCGAACAGATTTTAAGTCAGACCAAAGAACATACTGCTTCATACACAATGTGCATTATTGTTTCACCATCCCAGGATTTTTATAGGAAACTTTTTTTTCTCTCCATCATTCTTACCATTGGTTTAGTGCATCTCTTGACAGTAGCGGTATTAAGTGTTGCCCCTTTTGAAGAAATTATACACGCAAGTCAAAGCATCAAATCCCTGCGTTGGCACGAGGATATTGGAAACAGGTAACGATATCTGTGCATCAACCAGAGCTCAGCAGGGCTGCTATTGAGCTTAGTGTATTCAGTGCGCCAATAGCTCGAGTGTTATTTACAGAGGGTTTTTCTTTTATGGAAAAATCAAGACGTGATTGATTCAGGTTAATGTGACTGCAAGCCAGCACCAAGCAGCATTTCAGTGCTCAGGTTAACAGAAAACACTAACTTCCATAAAGTGCTATGGAGATAAATCACTGTTATCCTGACAGCGCTGACAGCAGTTTAAGCAGCGGCAATCATCAGAAGCACCTCGGGAGCCCCTGTGCTGCATTCTGCAAAATGTCATGGGGGGGTTGATGGAAGGGAAAGAGACGGGTGGTCTGGTAGACAGAATGGGGGTGGAGTGGGGGACTGGGGGGGTCACTAGGAGAGATGGTCATATCAACCACCTATCAGATTGCAGGGGCTTTACATAAACATCCCAGAGCAGTAAGCAAATTCTGTTGACGAATAAAGGTAATAAAACAGACAGAGGTTGGCAGGACGACCGGCCCCCGGTGCATTCCCCTAGCACCGCACGCTCACTCACTCACCAGCTCACCCGAGTGAGATTATGGTGTTTGCTTTTATCTGTCAGAGATCAATATTTCAAACGTCCGATAAAAGAGGAAATTGAACTGGGAATAGACTGAAGTGCTGTAAAAGTACAAAGCACAATTATCAAAAAGCACTTAAACTGCCTAATAGGATACACATATTAAAAATGCTCAAATGGATGTTCCGCAGCCATAATGAGAGCCGATTCTCGTCCTCCATCCCCACTAGCCCCACCGTGTCTTTGATCACAACACAGTGCCCTTCTGCATGTAGTCACTGTGGTCAATGCACTCTGGGTAGTATATGGAGCCCTGGAGGCTATGTACACTGTGTTTTAACACACCGCCATTAGGTGTGATTGGGCACTTTCGGCCTTTTATGGGAAGTGCATTACAGATTTAAACTTTGCATAAGAGTGCTAAGTCTGGGGATACAAGGACACGTGAGAGGCCCACAGAAACAAACAGAAAAGAAGGAGAGTCCATAACCCTCTTTTGTTAGAGGCACTCACTAAGTTTACTCTGTAATGGTCACCCTGTTGCCAAGAACTCTACTTCATGGCATAAGCACATCACTGTTAATGGCTTTGAGTAGCTCAGTGGATAAATCTGGCTGCAAAGTTGGAAGTTCACCTCCCAGCGTGCAGCGGGCAAAGTTTAGCACTGGCCCATGTTCCTTGACCACCTCACTATTGATATATTAGATATAAGGAGCTTTAGGTTAATATCACTGCATGATATGCCTTTAAGTATTTTTCTATTTGTGCAAAAAACATATAAAAACACAAATAAAAAGAGGAAAGAAAGTAATAGAATGAGTTTGAGAACATATTCACTGCTTTGGCTAATGAGGAGAATTGAATCAGGTAAGAAGAGGGGCTGGAAATATCAGGTGATGTAGGAGGAGTGGCTGCAAGAGACCTATGAGAATTACTTCTGGGAGCACAGATAGTCACTACTTAAAATCACTGACAGGTGAATAACATTGATAATCCCATTACATTGATGCTGGCACTCAAGCAGATGTTGATTTATCATGTAACAACTGTCTAAACTTTGTTTCAGAACAAGCGCATCCCCTTTAAGGAGTCCCCGGTGGGAGTTGTGAGGTTCTGCGTGGCAGTGCGCACATAACAGATATCAGTGCTTACTTGCCCTCCAAACTCAGATTATTCCAGTTAATTATTTCAGCTAAGCGTCCGTGAGACTTTAAAGTTAAATTGTATTGCGCTGAGACCCCATTTAACATAAATTAGCATAAAAACATTTTCAGTGTACAGGGTAGTCCAATAGAGTCAGTCTAGTCTTTGTTCAATATTTCTGAGAAAGATATAATTTCACACACAGGAACTAAAGACGCCCTGTGCAAATCGAAGGCTAGGTTTGATCACTGGACCCATATCCAATGGTATTTAGCCCAGTCGCCACTTACTTCTAAGCAGTATGAGTAGTCTGGGAATTTGTATACATATATTGCCTTTCATTTGTTCAAAAGGCCAATTACAATACTGTGTGGTCTAAAAAGAGAAAATTAGCTGCAGCTCTCTGGGTGAAAAAGCCTTGTTGATGCCAGAGGTGAGAGGAGAATGACCAGACTGCTTTGAGCCAGTGGCGTGTCTAGAAAATTTTTGTTGGTGGAGCCAGGTAGGGGCACAGATTTGGAGAAGGGTGGCAGATGTAAAAAAATTCTACCAACCGTTAACCATAATTCAATAATCCTGTAAACCTAATAACCGAATGCACTTTTAACTCTTATTAGAATGAGATTTTAACCACTACGGTGCAAAGTTTTTAGATACTGCGTTGATAAAGTACAAGAGATACAATCAGTGCTTTGTCAATGTTTACTAAGCATTCAAGGACAGCAATATTTGCATAGTATTTTTACTGACATATAGTGCACATATGTTTTGGGCAAAAACATTTTTGAATATTAAAATACAAACATTTGTAACAAACAATTGACAAATTAGCCAGTTCCAATGTAAAACTTTATCTGCCTGTTAAAAAAAGAAGATAATCTTCTCACAAACTGGTGTTTGATTTTGAAACAGGAAAAAAGTGGGGAAACAACTGAAAAGACTAACATTTGAATAAAACCTGAAAGCAAGTAAATACTTTCTATGCTGCCTTATGGTAAACTTTGGTAATATTGATCAAGAACAACACTGGCTGATGATGAAATACAGTCAGCTGGCATGGTGACACTGCCAGTATTAACCTGCAGGGCTGGACTGGGACAGAAAATCGGGCATTTTGACTACAGACCGGCCCACCAGGTATTAAAGCCATAAAGCCTTTGAATGAAAACAAATGCTGTTGTGACAGTGATGTCTTGTTGGTATATGTATGATTTCTATACATTTTACGTCAGATAAAAACTTTGGTTGTAAGATTTAGATAATTATTTAATAAAAGCTAGATATTTTAAATGAGAATAAGAAAGAAAAGTATTTCTTTGTGCCCCACCTTTCCCTGTTAATGCCCTACCTGGCCCCCTGGCAACACTTTCCTAGATCCACCCCTGCACAGTTACCAGCTGTCAGCTACGTAGAAAAAGGATCCTGGTGTTATTTATCTCTCAGAAACAGTTCATAACTTCCCTTCAACTCATTCATGTCACCTAAAACCTGTTTCTCCATCATCTGTTCAGCTCTGATGATTCAGTAAGGACATCTCCTGGTTTCATCTTCATGTTTCCCTCTCATCACACATCCAAACCGATATCATGACCAGCAGCTTTACAGCTGTGGCTCCAGCAAACATCAGCTGATACTAGAAATTAATATTAAATAAATTCTAACAACAGCTGATCAAGCTTAAACGTGCTGCTGTTGTTTAGCGCAACATCTGCTGGTTTCCTCTTTCTGGCGCAAAGTGGGCGATAAATAAACAAGAGAGAAAAGCTGATCATTGATCAGTTTCATGATTGAAGTAGCAACAGGAGAGGCAGGGGGAGAGAATGAGAGAAGAAGAGCCAGCTGTGCAGCGTAAGGACAGAATAAATCCAGCTTTGTGTCTTTTTTTCATTATAGTGAAAGTCCGGGACAAACTGCGTCTCTTCTCAGCTCAATACGAAACGTGTAATATTTTCTCTGAATGAGGGACCATCCCATTTTTTTAAGGAGCCGTTGGCAACTCTACTAACTAACTTTATGAATAAAATAAAGTTCACTATCAGTAACATCATAGCACCCACCCAGCTGTATATAAACTCCGTCAAGCTGGCTAGAACGCAGTACGAGTTATTGCAACTGAGGGTAAAAAGTCAGCACAATGAAAATAAACTCCACCTAAACTTGGTTTATATCTGACCCAGATAGACTGCAGGTCATAACTTCTTACCTGAAGTTCAGTTCACCTGACACTCGGACTGGTGGCCGCCTCGGGGCTCTCCTCCTGCCTCCCCTTCCCTCATCCACCTGCTGGCCTCTGTGGAAGCCCCGCCATAGCCACCACCAAACAACTGAGTTATTTTTACACATCGACCTGCATCTGGCCAATCCACCACCTCTCATTGTTCATGCCATTACAAAAAATAAATAAAAAAATAAGTCACCGGGCATATGCTCGGTATGCCGGATGGCCAGTCCAGCTATGTTAACCTGCAACCAAATCTGCAGCTCCATACAGCAATGTTACGACTTAGATTATATCTTATAACTCATAACTCTTATGTTAGCTGCCCTCAGTAGCCTACTGTCTGATATATTCAACGGCTGCAATAATTCTTTAAGTGTTATTTTTTCTTTGGTATTCTAATTTCACCGAAGTTTACTAAACTCAACAAACTTAATATTACTTACCGGGACATTTATTCTGTCCTCATTTTCTTTCACCGAAAAATTGTTTCCTGCAGTGCCGTCTTCCGTGCTTGGCTCTCCTACCTTTGCTAACATGATGCACATAGCGCAGAAGCCGATGCTGCATTCACTTACACTCGGATATCTGAGCTTCACCGTGAAAACATAATCGGACATTTGATATTTGATTGAATTTTATTGTTTTGCCTTTGGGGTGGCACCTGGGGTGGCCAGTCTGGTTGGGGGGGTGGCCTGTGCCCCCCCGCTGGACACGCCACTGCTTTGAGCTTACAGGAAAGCGACAGCAACTTGATAATCAATGTTACCAAGGTATGCAGAAGAGCATCTCTGACCACAGAATATGTGAAACTCATAAGCAGATGGGCAGCAGAAGACCACAAGAAATTGAGGAATTAATTTGCACAGGCTCACCAAAACTGGACAACAAAAGATTGGAAACATTGTGATCTCGTATAGTACATCTTGATTTACGCTGTTGCTGCCAGATGGTAGAGTCAGAATCTGGCATAAACAAGGTGAAAGCATGAATCCATCCTGCGTTTTCCCAGCATTTCAGGCTCCTGCTGGTGGTGGTGTATAGGGAATATTTTGGCACACATGTTTAAGTGGTACTACGGAGCGTAGTACCACTTAAACATGGTTTAAATGCCTCAGCCTACCTGAGTGCTGTAGATGACCATATTCATCTCTTCGTGGCCACAGTGTATTTGTCTTCTGATGGCTGCTTCCAGCAGGCATACTACAAAGCTCCACATCACTTCAAACAGGTTTCTTGAACATGACAATGAGTTCACTATTCTCATATGGCCTCCACTGTCACCAGATCATCATCCACCTTTGGGACAGATGATGACCACCTTTCACAGAATCATATCAACATGGTCTAATATCATAATTGAACAAAATCCACGAGAAATGTTTCATGCAGCTTATTTAATCTTGGCCACAAATAATTAATGTGGTTCTGAAGACAACAGAAAGTCCAACCTGGTATTAGCAGAGTGTACTAAATAAAGTGGCCACTTTGTGCATGCTGTTACTTCATGATGAGAGACTTCTAGTTTTACTTAGTAATGCAACATTTAAAGTGAGAGTTAACTGATACTGAATTTGAAAAGGTCACTTTGCTATTGTCTCGCATCATTCTAGAGAAAATAGGAAATATCAGTAGTTACACTATATTATATTAGAAATATCCCTTTAAGCAGAGAACAATAGAAGATGAGAAAGTGATGCAGGTTTCCATTATGATGATATGGAAGGCTTGCTTTTACTGATATCCGGGAATCTTCAGATAAAGACATCCTATTACTCCTTGACATAATATGATATGCCAGCCTATTCTTCTCCACCCTATCTAAATGATCCTTCATTAGAAACCTGATCAATATGCTTTCGTGATTAAGTGGGATGAGACACACTCATTTTATTTTAAAGCATTTTTACAAATCAATGGCAAGATTATCTTCAAACAAATGAGAGAGATGCAAGGCCGGCATTTTGAACGTTGGCCAATAACATCATCTCTCACCATCTTGTTTTCTTCAACACCCACACACACACACGCACTTGCATATACATTCTTATATAATGACTCACCATTTTAGGTTGAGTAAACATCCAAAAAGTGACACATAAACACAGAGATGCAGACAGAAGGAAGTTGCAGAGAGCATCATGGAACCTGGAAATCACTGCAATATAACTGCAGACAAAGCTTTTAATCAGGAATTGTAATGCATTAGGTAAATTAGTTTTTAAAGATTTTAGATGTTTAAAGATTTCATTTGGAGATACCTCCGATTCAAAGTAGAGGAATCACTCGACTGATAGATGTGGAGTAGCTGTAAAATGTGTCGACAATGCAAAGCAGGCATCATTATAGAACAGTATTTGCCTTCCACTTTTCCTGGGCATGTTCTTAACTGATCACACTGATGGGGCTGATGTTGTATTCCTGTAACATATCGCATTATTTCTGTGCCCTTTTGCAGCTTGTAGTTGCACAGTAGTTGTAATCTTTAAAGAGAGTTCCACTGCTGCAGTATCAGTGCCCTGCTCATGGGCACCTTGATTGTAGTTTTTTATAATATCTTTTAAGAGTTACATCTGAAGATCCATACTAGCTTCATATTTGTGCCAATGAATAAAGGAGTAAAATGGTCATTAACTTTGGTTAGAACTACTTGAAGAGCTATATTGCATTGTGTGTGTTCCACCTACATTAAAGCATCACTGACCAGTTTTCCAATGTAATCTGCAGCCATTAATGATTGTTAGAGGTGTGAGAAACTGAGACTTCCTTCCACAACAGTCAAATATTGACAGCTATTTATTTAGAGCGTTGAACACGTCTTCAGTGTCTCATTAAAAGTTTCACAAAAGAAATATAAAATCAAGTTAACTTAAGTAACTTAACTAGCTTATTTTAGCTTGTTAACACTATGGATAATTTTGTATGCCAATTATTGTTGGGGGGGTTTTTGTAACCAGATATCAGCGGTGGGGAAATAATGAGTAAGTAGGACTATATGACAACTCTGAAAACATAAATGGTAACTCAGAACCAAAACAGAAGAAGCCTTGACCAACTCTATTCCATGTACATCAGTTTAATTCATAAATCATTTTTATTTATATAGTATCAGGTAACAGTGACATTCACTTTATTTTGCGAGAAAAAGACCTTGAAATATTAGAGAGAGCGAAGACCAACAATCCCTTATAAATATGCACTTGCCCGCTGTTGGAAGGAAGAAGTCTTTTAACAGGATGAGACCTTTGGCAATACCAGGCACTGTGAAGGGCAGCTGTTTGCTGCGACTGGCTGGGGAGTGAAGGGACCGAATATAGTTAAGCATAGAGGAAAGACACATGAAACAAACAAGAAGATGACCAAACGAGAAATCCTCAAATTGGAAAGAGAACAAAAGAAAGAAAGAAATGCAACTCCCCATTAGGTCAATAATTACATAGTCTCTCACTGTGATGGCAGTGCACCTGTTATTCATTAATGAAAAACAGTAACAGTGAAAACCACCTCAAACCAGGTGCATACTCAAATAGCCAAACACTTGGCTATATGTATAAAAAGAGTCTTGATCAAGACGGGCTATGATTTACACGTGCTACCAGGTCTTACAAGCAGTTGGTGCTTAGCAGAATCTACTTAAATATATAACCTACAATAAATATAATAAATAACAAAGTTGCAGGAATCAGAGAGAGATTTATTAGTAGACTAACCCTGTCCAAGATGTTCCAGAAGTTAAGTGCTTTTAGGCACAGTCACATCCGAGTTCCCTTGTCAAGAAGGGAAACGATAAGAAAAAAAAAGCCCATGAGAGGAAATATTTTTGTCTCATTGTTCTGAGATTCAGTATTTTATGGGCTGAGCCATTAAAGTGAGACCACTTGCGTCACTTGAGAGACTTCAATTAACCCCTGGGGCAGTTTGGTCAGTCGCTCAGTGACTCTGGGCACAGTATCTAAGACGTTGTAGTAGCCAGCTGACAGTGAGCTAAACAGACTCAATCAATGCCTGTAAAAGAGAGCTCAAGCGAGAGGGTGTGCTGTCACCCACTGCACTACACTGGTCCACCTTCTGGCACCCTTCAACTTTAATTTTTTCCAAGATTCAAATCACATTTTTGATATTTGCTTTATATGATAGAAAACTGAAGAGAAAACTCTTCAGGGAAGAATTAGAGCGTTTGTGCGAGCCTCGAGGGCACCGATCTGGGGTTCAACCTAATTTGGAAAAATAGAAAGGTCTTGCTGTGTTATTATCATTTGTGCTGGTGCATTTGATACTGGGCTGCCTCTGGGAGTTGAGCAAACAGACGCCAATGGCAAAAGGCGACATCTTAAAGAGATATTTCAGCTTTGTGGACTGTTTTCACTTAAAAGTTTGGGAGCATATAATCTCCAGCATTAGCTGCCCAAAGGGATCCAGTAAGCACACACACAGACACACACTTGATTTGATCACAGAAATTGTTGTAGATACATACCTAGCTTCTTGTAGAATAGTACTGTGAGCAATGCACTACGGACAACCCTGGTTAGGTTTAACAATGTCTCTGATTTATAAAGATACTTTTTCATACTGTCATCCTGCTTATAGAGAAAAGTGACTGTGTATAATGAATTGGGACAGATCAGTGTGGGAAAATTCAGCCCTCAGTTCAATAAATTCAAACAGCTCCATGTTATGAAACGTGGGATAGTGCAGCTTACACACACTGTCTTGCCCCTGTGAGGATAATTCATTAACTTTCCTAATCCTCTCATGTGGTGTTGCAGCAGAAAAAAAAAGATGAAAAGCTCACTGAATATCAAAAACAACGATTTCTGAGCCCCTCACCATGGTCCTCACACTCTTTCACAAGTGTCTCTGAAAAGGGATGCTACATGTTCGACGCATGCCTGTCCTGTGTTAATGAGCTTTGAAATACATTTTCGTGCACCGCTGTGGGATGAGAACAGCTCAATAAAATATACACAGGAGGTCAAAACGGTAGGGAAATAAAAACCCCTTTTTGACAATGTTAAGCCTCGCAGCTGCTTTGAGGCAACTGAAGGGTTTTTATCAGCTCTTCAGATGTTGGATCATAGGGCACAGAAAGCTTTCCAAGGGTAAGCAAAGTCAGGGGAGTCAGTACTGTACCAACATATGCCTTTGCACACATGATTAAAACACATGTTGTGGTGTCTTCTGTCCATCTGCACTATATAACCCCAATTTTTTCTTGCACAATATATTTGCTGACCATGGAAACTAATGTCTTATAATTACTTTAAAGAATTAAACTGAGCTAAATGTCGCCATTCTAATTTATACTGTATACACAGAGGAGAACTGAAATGGTTTTCAAACATGTGTGCTACACACTCATATGGTAAAGTATAACTATACAATATCCTTAAGAGTATTAGTATTTTAGTTCTTTTTCACAGAACACTGCCAGTGTTTGGCAGTTCTGCTTTAGTGCATTTTGAGAACCACCTCGCATTTTTGCAGGTTTTTAGATAAAAACAATTGTGGAACAGAAACTGGAACATTATTCGTGCAACAGAATCTGTGAAATACATCTACAAATAGTCAGTGATTTTATTTTTCGCAATAGCTGTGATCTATATCAGGTGAGTACCAGATGTTTGGTACTAACCCAATACATAGCGTTGTCTTAATAAGTGCAGTTTCCCTCACTGTCCTCTGCTTCAGATTCCTGCATGGTAGATGATGAAGATGCTGCAGATGCACCCTGTACTTGGTTGGCTGTTTCCAGCCACATGTCAACAGCTGGCTTTGGGTTAAATGTCTCTGCCGTCTGCTTTGACAGATGAATGTGCATCACGGCAGAGAGATGAGCATGTGTCAGACGAGATCTGTACTTGGTTTTTATCAAGTTGAGATGAGCTCTCACAAGCTTCAATGCTTAAAGGCAGTGTAAGAGACAGATTAACCACCTTGTTGATGTTGGAGTAAGCACTGGGGTTACTTGTATTTACTATCTGGACCAAGTCATACACAGAAGAGGCTCTCAGGCATTTTCCTGCCTGCTTTAATTGCATTCATTCTGTTACCGTGGTGTCTTTGTCAAGTTGCAAAGTGACCTCATATTTCTTGAGAATCCTGCAAACTGTTGTGTTTCCAGAACTGTGGAGGACTTGCATTTCCTGAGGTCATGTTGAAGGATCAAATACTAAGAAATGATCACATGACTTGAGGGAGTCATATCTAATTTCAAACTCTTCGATTAACCCCCTGAGTAAGTTTGTCTTATCTCTGTCAACATCAGCATTAGAAACAGTGTATGCCCTATAGTGACCTTCACTATCAAGCAGAAGGGAAAACTGTCCAATGGTCACCATGAGTTCATCCTTACATTCCCCATTGATCAGATTTTCCTTCTAGAACCTAATGGATGTTGTCTTTAAAATGGTGCCAATGTCAACCATGTTTGAAAGAAAGCATTGAAAACGCTATGTGCACATATGCTACAAGTCACTGTTATCTCTCATAGCCAGTTGCATTTTAATGGCTGGCGATAGTCTTTATATTTTTAACAGTGTTTTTTGCCTCCATGCAGACCACCTGAAATTATGAAACTCACCAGTTTCACAACGGGTTTTCTTCACACGGCTTCTTCAGTGCAGCATTTTTTTGCTCCACCTTTTTGCAGATAAAACTGCTAAATGTCTCACAGTTAGTAAAGTTGCGATCAGCTGATTTTAGGCAATTCTTCAGTGTGTGTGCCGTGCACAGAATGTGCACAAGGGAGTCTCCAACTGCAGCAAGTTGTCTGAGTTTTGGCACAATGCCGTTGTACATACCCACGTTGACAGCAGCCCGTCTGTGCACACAGCGACCAACTTTGTTGTCCAGTCATCCAAGCTTGTGTCCTGAAAAAGTCTCACAAGTCCGTCCGTTATGCCTGCATAACAGTCTGTTATGTCTGTTCAATCAGTCCAAGAAATGCAAACAATTTCCTGCTCGGTTTTTGTGATGTCCTCAGATCAATCAAAAAATAGCCCCCAAAATTCAGCAGGCTGGAATTTGTTTCGTAACTCCCCAAAGATGGTGTGAGCGATACTCTACATGATCCCAACATTTACTCCTAGCCACTTCAATAAAGGAATATCCTCAGAATATGAATATTGCTTGTCTTGCTATCTGTTACGTGAGCGACTCGTAATTTCTTCTCGGCTATCTTGTTTATTAGCAGTGACTTGCACCACATTCATGTGCTCCCTGCTCTTTTCATGTTTGTCAAATAAAGGATGGTTCAAATTCTTTGAGCCTTTAAAAATGCACCTGATTTGTCTGCTAGATGTGAATGGGAATGAATCTTGCACCACGTTTCAGTGTGCTCATTGTTAGCTTAAAGCCATGGCACATCTTGGACCCAGTTTTCCGCGAAAAGTATTTTCTTCGGCTCTGGCTCCGGTTGGCGTTTCTTAGCTGGTGTCGAAACACCAAAGTAGCTGCCTAATGCTTGTTGTTTTTTGGATATTTAGATGGTGATAAACCACACGTGTAAGGTGAAATGAGATGGTCAAGTACGCAAAGGTGCTTGGTAACACAAGTGTCACTATGCATTCCTAATTTTTGTCGCCCATGCGTACCTACGTACCAGCTATGTGCATCACTGTCTATAGCACCCTTGCGTCATTGGTTCTGATTTCAAATCCCACTATTTTATGGATTACTCTTCTTTCAGTGGAAATATGTGGGACTGGTTCTAGACTTAACTAGTGAATCTCCTCTTGTGATTTGTAACTCTACAAAGCATAATAGGTTAATGATGGTCTTTGGTCTACAAAGTAATTCTGTGTTAGATTGCTTCTATGACTAGAAATCTAGTAAGTGACCAGTGCTAACATTTCCATCTTACATTAGAGCCTATAAATAATTTCTGGTCTCCAAAAGGCTACAAAGAGATCCTCATAAGATATCACGTGTTGGTCTTACCTCAAGTGTACTGTAACACCTTACAGAAAAATGCTGCTAAATCTGATTACGTAAAGGTAAACCTGATTACCTTTATCTAGTAAGTGCTTCTACGCCAGGGAGAGTATTCTATTTTCTGTATCTCAAATCACATGCTTTTAATCAGTTAATAATTCCTGAAGACAGTGAGAAAATAGGTTTGATGTGGCAGAAACATAATGCACATCAGGTAAGGAAACTCTGGTATAATTGCAGGTTATTCTTGAATATAGTTACATAGTTGAAAAAACATCCCCAGACCTTTTGTAGTTACCCAGAGGAGGAGGAAATGAGTTTATTGATGCATGCTTCTGTCTGTGTAGATAGTGTTATAAAGGAGTGGTCAAGTAACAAAAGAAGCTCTCAGACAAATGTTAAAGGAGTGTTCTATAATGACCTTGCTCTCAATCCATGGCGTAGGTTAATGACTTTGTACCTGGCCTAGGCTCTTAACAGTGATTTTTCAGAGGCCGCTGTGTGATGTATGATTGTATGATTCTTTGGGGTGAGTATAAATTAAAAGAATGGCATCTTGTTGACATTGTGGATGATAAAATAAGAGGCACTTTAGGTAATTCTTCTGATAAACTGCATAGTGGATGATAGAATCAAAACCACTTGTGCAGGTCGCTGTCAGAATCATCTGTCTAGTTGGTCCATTAAGGCGGAGCGTGTGGGTTTCAACTCCCTGCCAAGACAGTGTGACTCTCCCCTATCCTAAACATGCACTATGAAGATGAGAACCAGAGTACCCTATGGATAAAATCAAATTGGAGTCAGTGTCTTTATGTTTTTATGTGTTCTGCAGATGACAATCATTATAAGACCTGTTGGTTCTGTGACACTTAATTCAAGTCATCCAGTTTTATGTGGTATTACTCTTTATTTATGAAGGTGCGGTTACAGAGTTTAAGTTGCTTTTCAAAAGTAAAATAATATTGACTTAGTGAGGGCGATGTCCTGTCAGTACTCATATTGGGTCCTCTCAGGAGGACTCTGTTTTTGTTGGGAGTGTAGCGTCTCTAACATTAAAAATGATGACATTGCATCAGTGGCGATAAATAAGTGGGTAAATATGTGGACAGGAAGCAGGATAACGGATATCAGCACTTGCTGCACTCCATTAGTTGTTGACAGCTTCTGCAAGAGAAGCAGGCCTGAATATGTGGCCTGTAATTCCGTCTCATTACCACGCTAGTCGGCACTTCCTCCCCCAGACCTTTAACTCATCTCTTATAGTTTGCCTGTCGCTGGCCTTTGTTTTATTGCAAACTAAGTTGCGTGCTATGATGCCTGATTTATGCTGGTCATTGAGCGCCTACAAATCAGAGAATATTTTCATTGATTACCTCAAATTGTCTAATCTTTTCAATGTTCTTGGCCTCTGATTGGGTAGTATTTACTGATTGCCTCCTCCTAACTTAAAAATCAATCAGTGGCTACAGTCAGAGTGGCTGGATGAATTCGGGCCAAGGCAGCTGCTCCTCCTCCATCAATAATGTTGGAGGCATCAAATGAATTCTAATTTTTGATGATGTTTATATTTGCAGCACTCATCTCTCATACAACAACCAATAAGTTACTGAATGCATTGGGTCTTTATTGTGAAATTAACTGTATTCAAATCAATTCATTCTTTAGAGTCCATTAATGCATGTCCTAGGTTTTTCAACTGTCCCAGGAATGCTTTCCACCAGCGTGTTTCTAATCACTACCACATATTGCAGTATCATTTTGATTTTCATAACAAACAGCTTCAAAAATCATCAGATGGATTTCCATAAAGTTGTATATCTTCTTCAGAGAAAAATGTGTTTCTGGAATTTTTTTAATGTATCTTCACACAGATGATGTTTGCTGTTTTGAGTTAAATAGCTCAGCATTAATTTTATCCTTCATGAAGCATGCTATGTAAACCAAAATTATTTTGGTAAGTATTGTCATTATGAGGATTTTGGCAAGATAACATTAACATTTAATCCAAAGCAATCAATTGCAGGCTCATGGAAGGCTAGCTTGCTGGAGCGTTGTTATTTAGTAATCATGTTACTAAATAACCATGTATCTTGTTAGTTAGTGTTAGTGTTTCATGTTTGAAGATCACCTTTCAATTAAATAGCAAGTTTAATCCAGTGCTAGCAGGTAACACAAACAAGAAATATTGCCTCAGGTACATTTACAGTAAATAGTAAACAATCAATATCTGAAAATGCAACAAAGAAGTCACTGCTGCCATCAGACTACATGTTTTCAGCATCACTATCTAAATCTTATTTCACTCCCGTGCAGCTGCTTTGGCCCTTTGTCACTATCAGACTTATTTTCCTGACAGTGACCCCAGCTTTCACTTGCACTTTTGACATGAGCTGACTTCCTGATACAAGGTGTGGTGGATAATTATAGAATGCATTCAGGGCAGCAGAGGTGTGCTGCTGTCCGGGCTGAATCTAATGCAGTCACATCTGTTTAACTTCACCATGCGGGAGCAGCTTCAGGTCTAGGAGGGAGAAAACACAGCGACACAGAGAGGGAGACACTGCCGGTAAGACTGGACAGGTTTAATACTCTGGCCACTGGCATCTTGGATGGTATCGAACAACAAGGAGGAATCTGTAGAGGGGATGTGGGATCAGAGTGTGTGATATGAGTCTGTGATGACAAGTGCTGATTTATATTGAGTCAGACATGGATGTACAGAGCCCCGAGGGTGGCTCACCTACTCACGCATTACCGTCACTGTCAGGAAGGGACAATGAGAGAGCGATAGAGGGAGACACACACACACACACACACACACACACACACACACACACACACACACACACACACACACACACACACACACACACACACACACACACACTTTTCTTTAACCAAGGTAACTACCAGGAGCGACATAAGACACCTTGAAACAGTGCAGTTTTCCCCCGTCCCTCTTCTCAGCTGTTTCTCTTTCCCTCTTTCTTTCTCCCCTTCTTTCCCCCAGTCAAGTCTGTCCCGTATTCAGTAAGTGAAAATAAAATAAACAATAAAAGGTGAATCAAATGGACCATTACGGCAAGGCTGGGATGGTCAGTTTGGTAAAGTAAATCCGTTGGGCATCTTTCTTTGCCTTTAGACAACAATTCTGATGGCAAAAGAGCCAAACGGGACAGGCCAAAAAAAAAAAAAAAAAAAAAAAAAAAAAAATGATAAGGTCAAACATTCTTCTCATAATATGTCCTGAGCTTTTTTCTAACTGCCTCTTTGTTGTCCCAACAAAGTTGCACTTCTAGCATACGAGAGAAAGTGAATAAATTTGTGTTTATGCTCAAAAAAAAAAAAAAAAAAAAAAAAAAAAGAAACAGTGCAGTTTTCTTATATTA
Source organism: Rhamphochromis sp. 'chilingali' (assembly GCF_963969265.1). Lineage (NCBI taxonomy): Eukaryota > Metazoa > Chordata > Actinopteri > Cichliformes > Cichlidae > Rhamphochromis > Rhamphochromis sp. 'chilingali'. The sequence continues at coordinate 34,025,963 of NC_137933.1, read as the reverse complement.
TTCGACTTATATGACTTTAAAGAAATAATTTGTAAAAAAAAAAAAAATCTAGCAAACCTGTTTGTTACATTTTTAAGAGGCCTCAAAGAGCAGTTGAAATAAGTGCATATAAAAAGTGGGCTGGATTCCCATCTGTAGGCGTCAGTAACTAGATAATCCAGAAACTAGACCTTTACACATGTTTACCTCTATGAAGGTAGACGTGTAATTTAAGCAGAGCCATATATTTTAAGGTTTCAATCTGACCATATTGACCAACACGTGAAAACAACAGTGAAGGATGATTGAAACTTCAAAGTAGATTGAAACTTGAATTGCAGTCTCTTGGATGTTCTGAGTTTGTGCTGTCTTTTCCCAAAGTCCCTCAGACTATGCTTATACTCCACCTTCATAGACTGTGTTAGCTTCTGTAAGTCGAAATACTGCCTGTCAGTTGGAACACATAGCACAAATGGTTGTATAGTTGGAGGACCTTTGGCTATAATGCTTATGATTTATTATACAACCTTGAATATTCCAATTCCCAATGTAACACAAGATACATAATAGCATCACGAGCTCTAAGTAAAGAAAGGGGGCTTGTAAATTAATAAAAATAAAGTTCCTAACGCTGGACACACCGCAAACTTTGCAAGTATAAATGTATTTTCATGTGGGATGTTGTCACCGAAAATGGAGCAACAGTAAAACACTTATTTAACTTCAATGCCCCTCAAGTCCAATTGCACTATTACCATTGTGCAATTGGACAGCTACAGGCACTTGGGCATTTACCTAATTGACAGCGATGTTGTGTACAAGAAAAGGATGAGCAGACTCTACTTCCTAAAGAAGCTCACATCCTTTACTGTGCAGCAAGATGTTGGAGATTTTTTACCAGTCTGTGGTATCGAATGCCATCTGTTTTGTTGCCGTCTGCTGGTGGGGGGAAGCATTAGTGTCAGAGATGCCAACAGGATCTACAAACTAATCAGCAAGGTTGAAAACATCATTGGTCAGAATTTGGAGGCATTTGAGTCAGTGAGGAACGGGAGGTCACTGAACAAACTGCTCTCCATCATGGATAACCATCGCACCAGCTCCAGTCTACACTTCTGAGGCAGCAGAGCTTCTTCTCCCTCAGACTGATTCAACCTTGCTGCCATAAAGATCGCTTCAGGAAATCATTCCTATTGTGTTCTATCAAGGTGTGTAATAACTCTTTATACTGTGACAGGTGAACACACCTGTCAGGCATAAGATCCCAAACATATTCTTGTATTATACCTTCATGCAGCAGTTTTTATTAGATTTATAGTGTACCTCATTTTTACTTTTGTTTTTATCACTGTGTGTATTGTATACACATAAATTCCTGTACTATCTCATAGTATAAGACCCTTAGCAGGCGCCTCTGGCACTTTTATTTCAACTTTGTTGTTTATTGTAGAATGTACTATTTTTATTCTTTCTCATGCTGCTGTAACACCAATCCCTTGTGGGATTAATAAAGTATCTATCTATCCATCTATCTATCTATTTAATACAGAGCACTGAGCAGGCTCTATCCATGACTGTACTGCAGCTGTGTTTTTAAGTGCAATCAAATGCTGTACATTGTGCTTATTGCTAGTGATCGATGAAAGGCTCTACCTTGCTAAGGAGTGAAACAAATCATGTTTTCCTTTGCTTTTCTGACTGTACTCCTGAAATGTGCTCAAGTTGGGATTTTTATGACTCCCAACTCCAACATCCAACTTCTGAAGCAAATGGAATCCATCATTACTTCAATTCTACTCAAAGGACAAAACTTATTTTGAGATCAGGAAGTTATCTCCAAGTGTACTATTATTAAGTGCACATATATGTGGCCCTTTATCAAAAGCTCCCTTTGAAGCAGTCTGTGAGTAAAATGTTTATACATATACATATTTGGACTCAAAACCAATATCACAAAGAAAAGTGATCTTGAAAGTGATCACTACAATGGGTTTACTGTAGAAACATGTAGAAATGGAGGCAACAATACTAATTGCCTCCATTTCTTGTGTTAGGCCTTGTGCTAGCCTTGTGTTAGGATGCTATTTATGAAGATGTTTGCAAAGTTAACAACATGATGCAGGTGTTTCTGACCTAGGTGCAATTTGCAGTTTTTTTTAAAAAAAAATCACATTCTTGTCCTTTAGTACAATAAAACTAACATTAATTTCCAATTCTCCACTCCTCAAAAGTTGTTGGCTTTTCGTCACACTCGTTCACGGCGTTGACGAGGCGCTTCCATGACTCATCAAGTGACGCTACTGACCAGCCAATCGGTGGGATGCAGTCTGATGACATCACATTTTAGTACCTGCTTGGATTGCTTGAGAGAGCAGGTACTAAAAACGTACTTGGTGCCAGGTACTATGACCTAACGCAAAACCCTGAACACTGTGGCAAACCCTGCTGAGTCAATCCGAGCAGGTATTAATGGAAAAGGGGCTTTTCTGTTAGCTGTGGTGCACATAATGAAGAATCATTGTAACCCAAGTAATGACATAATTGTAACTGTATTTAGTATAGTAAAACAAAAATATAATGTGATTACACTAATGCTCTGCAATTACCACAGAAGTTTCACATACAGTTTGAAGTATTGAATGAAACACAATTAAAAAACAATTCACATATGAAAAAATTAAATAAACAATTTTTTGTGTCAAAATGATTTTTGAGCTCATGAAAAATAGTTTTTTGTAAGATGCCAGAGATACAAGCACATATAAAATAGCATAAAGCCAAATTTACCAAATCTGAAGTAAATCCTGATTAAAAAAGGAGTATGTGTGTGGATAGAGTAAGTGTGTGACAGAAAGAGACAGAGAAAAGGAGAGGAGACGAGAATGGCATGAGAGCAATTTTCCTCAGAAATTTCATCTGCTGACATACACACTGGAGGTTCATTTTAAAACTACAGGTCTGAAATGGGAATTTTTAAGCCCCACCATTAAAAAATAAGAATTCAAATAACTTTCTTCATTGAGAAGTTTATGGATTCCACATTACAGATGACCTTGAAGAGAGGGAGAAAAAAGGAGATGCTAATGAAAAAGTTCTTGCTGGGATAGAGTTACAGTGTAGGTTAAGGTGGTTTAAAATGGCTAACAAATGTACAACGTGAGAAATGGGAGGGCCCGGAACAACTCCTAGTAAATTACTGACGTTGAATGTCTTTTAAAGCAGCACTTTGTGGTGTACATTAGACAGCATTATTAAGTAATAGGTGCTTACTTGGGAATCAGGCTCATCACATGGCAGTGATAACGCTGTGGTTGTGGAGGACTGCAATTACAACAATCAAGAGATCAGTTTTCTCTATCATGTTATCAGCCAAATTACATTATTAGAATTTTTCTTTGATGATATCAGAGCCTGTGATCTTTCAAAGGAAAAAACATTATGAACCAAAACTGTTCCGTTGCAATCAACCCTTGATGAGAAAGCCATCTTTGACTGATTAAAAACTCCAGCATACATTTTTGAGGGACTTCCTGTTTGGTCTGTCTCACATCCCCGCCTAAGAACAGCGCTCTGTCTGTTGAGTGTTTTTCTATTCGCTACATTAAAGTCCTCTCAAATATTTACAGAGCTCCTTTTAATAACTGCATTTCCCTCACAGTTTTTTTTTGACTTTCTGCTTATAAGCATCTCTTCAGCTGTAGCCTGATTTTGCTCAGTGGAAGATCACTGTGATAAGAAAATCTAAACATCCGCCAGGTTTATCCTTCATACCCTTTTTTTCTGCAGTGTGCATTGTCTGTGACAATTAGCCCGGAGAAATGGAGTCCTCGGTCGCAGGCCTTGCTTTTATTTTATGCTGACAGACAATTCCCTCTGGGGTCACAACTCTGCAGCCACACTGAGACAATAGAAAGACAATACAAATCCACAGAAATGAGCTATGAGAAACAGTATGGCTTTTAACTCCTTTGGGGGAATAACTCCTCGCCAACAAGTAAAGACGGCAAGTAACATCAAACTCATCCACTGTCCACCTCGCCTGAGTAGCTATCTGCTGTTTTCTCCTCATATCACCTAACCAGCAAGCACCCCCATGCCTCTTTTCCCACCAACTCAACCCCCATCCTTAGCCGTCCACCCTCGTCAATAAATCCATCTAGGAGATCAATGCTGCAGCGAATCACTAAAAGTTATCAGCTGAAGCGCTGCCAAATCAGCACACACAATCACTATGTAAATCCATCTTTACTTCTCCTTCACAAAGACGAGCCTCCTGTAAGAGTGAGGGAGCTCTGAGTTTGAGTGAAGCTGCATTTAGTTAGAACAGAATGTGTTACAGAAATGGAAAGTATTGGATGATAAAGTATATGATTCAGAGCTTCATATTCTCACCAGATTTAACAAGGAGTACAAAGCAGTTCAATAAAATTTAAACAGACATGAGGTTCTTAATATGCCAAATCAGCTGGATACTTATTCTGTTTGTTTTTAATCATAACTTCAGCTACTTTGTATGTTTCCATGTTTACTAGACAGTTGCCATGGGCTGGTCATTTATATGCCTCGATTGAGCTCCAATAGTGACATCTGTGCTTCTGTCAGTCATGATGCTGCTGCAGCCCCCACCTTCCCCATTGCCGTGGGCAAACCCTCCCCTGCACCTCCTCTTCCTCTCTCTCTCTCTTTCTCTCTCTCAGCAACTCTGTCTCTCTACCCCCCCTCTCTCTCTCCTGGACGGCCTGGGCACCCAGGCCTGCAGGAGAGGGACTCACTGTGATGAAATAGAGGTAGGCAGTTGTTCCTTCAGCCCCAGGGTCATTATTTAAAAAGTGACAGAGACTCCAGTGAGTGAATGTGAGAGAGGTAGGGAAAGAGGGAGGGAGACGAAGAAAGAGGGAGTGAAGAGAGAGAGTGAGAACAGCACTCAGGAAAGAAGGGAGTGGGAGAGGCGGGGGGTGAGGGTCTCAGTTGTGCAGGTGTATTGTCCAGCGGAGGGAGAGGGTGCTGGGAGACAAATGAATCCAGCAGGCATTTGGTACACACCGGAGATTGCTTATCGATCCAGATCGCAGTATTCAGGCTGGCCTGAGAGAAGGCTGAGAATTTTCTGAGGGAGTTAATAACCTGGCAGCTCAGCTGTCTTGTCCAATTCACCAAAGGCAGAGGCCTAATCAGGGCTGGATTCCTTTTTCTGTCTGAGGAGGGGGCTCTAGCCCTCCACCCTCTCTTTCAGCTTTTGCTGCTCTCTCTGTCTCTCCATTTCTCTCGCCCTCCCCACTTTCCTCCCTCCTTCCACAGCCCTCACTTCCACTCCATCGGAGCTCTGAAAGTGATTGAAATGACAGCCTATAGAAAGAGGCTAATCAAATTGTTTATTATCAGTCTGAATCAATATGTATGGATTGTTAAAACATCAAAGTCAGCCCCTGGAAAAGTAATAGTCGCCGGCCGGCAGCAGCTGCTCAGCCAAGGCTAGGTCCCTGGGAGCCTCGCTCCATTTAAAGCGACTTTCACTCTTACTTAAGTCCTGATGACCCGACGAGGTCAGTTGGCTGAAGGGGATGTACATGGCTGTTCTACAGCGCTGCCACATTAAAACCCTCTAAACTTCCTTCCAGCTACTCAGATACATGTCTATTGTCCCAGACTGATAAACAATCCATCAAGAAAATAAATGAGCCACCATGCTGCTGTGCTCCAAGCAATATTTTGGACTACTGGTCATCATTTCCCTCAAATTCAATATTTTGCACCCATCCTCTCCTTTGAATCCAACTCTCCTTTCTTCAGGAAATCAGCCTAGATTGCAAATGAGCCCAGGCTGATAAATGAGTCAGCTGAATGGATCAAATTGCTTTGAGATGGACATTGTAGTTTGTTTCAGGCCACAAGACAAGTTGACATAGAAGATTGATGGATAACCATTGTCCATTCATTGGCACTGAGTGTGACACCTGATGTTTGTCTGGGGTCTCCCTCCATCTCTGACACGCCACAAACACAAAGCACGCTGTGGCTTGATAGAATGATTAGACACTGAATTATATCTTTTTCTGCGGCTCTCCATCTCGACCACTTTGCTGCTGGCAAACATTAAGATAGATCACAGCCGCCACGTCAAATGTGAGAGAATTTCAGTTGACATACAACAAACAAATTATGTGATTTGTTGCTTGAGGTTTCGCACTGAGAAATCCATGCATCTCTGCATTTCACCACAAGATTGGGTCAGATGCAATGAGGTCAAGGTTCACTTTAAGATACATTGGTTGGAGGACATAGTTGGAAACCACCATGTTGCCACCACCTGCTTTCTCTTATTTTGCCCTAAGATTTCCTGTCACTCTTTCAGTTGTCAGGCTCCCAATTTAATGAAATCAGGTAACCATTTCAAACAATACATTAATCCACATCACAATAGAAGAAGCCTGCTAATTGGAAGTCCACTCCACTCCTTATCATCACTTTCATTACATAGACCACATAAAAGCACCATCGTCCATCATACTCCAAATTTATTCTGTCATTTTTCTTTGGGATTGAAGATAAGGGCCAGGAGGCCATATTGATTTTATAAAAAACATGAAGCTCAGACTCCAGAAGTGGAGTGTTTGCCTGTTATCGATAATTGCTCTAATAACCATGACAGCGGGAGGGAGGGGGGACAACCAGTAAAAAAGAAAGATGACCTCATGACCGGACTCCTTCATAGGAAGCAATACTGGCAAAATAATTTTTTGAAAAAAATTAATTTTCAAAATTGCAAGACATTTTACATGTGTTTGCACTAGATTTCTGTGGCATTTTGATGTTGTTTTGTAAAAAAGTAAGCAGTGAACAAGTGGGAAAAGTGGGTTAAACTTTTAAAGGAAATTAAGAAATAACCATTCAATTCTATTCAATTTTATACATACAGCATGATAATAACAAGAAAACAGAAAAAATCCCAATAATCATATGACCCCCTATTAGCGAGTGGTTTGGGAACAGTGGGAAGGAAAAACTCCCTTTTAACAGGAAGAAACCTCCAGCAGAACCAGGCTCAGGGAGGGGCGGCCATCTGCAGCGACTGGTTGGAGTGAGGATTTCAGATTTCCTTATACCGCAATGTGATCTCATCCCAGGGAGTAATATATGGCTGTTGTGGCAGAGATCTGTTGTTTGAGTCTACATGCTGCATCAGTATTGAATGCCACAAGGTAACATTCTCTTTTAAAGTCAGCATATGTAGGTTGGAAAAGTATTGATAAAGTGACAAGAATGTCAGCCAGAAGACTGCAATTTCTTTTGTGTTGGAGAACCTTGTATTTTGCAGTCTTTTTCTTTGTTATTGATCACTAATCTGTATCTTTTACTTATAATGGTTAATAAGAGCCCAGACCCATTTTTACTGTATGGAAAACTATACGAGAGTCAATGTTGAAACTTTAACAGGAACTTTCCTCAGTGTGTAAAGAGTGGGTTCTTAGGGGTAAGCACTAAAAACTATGTTGTGAGGTTATGTAAAAGATCATGGTTTGGGATAAATAATGTCATAGTAATGTTAAAAATATGCTTACCCAACATGCTTTAGGACCAGAGATGGGCAGTAACGCGTTACTTGTTACTTGTAACGCGTTACTGTAATCTGATTACTTTTTTTCAAGTAACGAGTAAAGTAAGGGATTACTTTTGCAAAAACGGTAATTAGATTACCGTTACTTTCCCGTAGGAACGCTGCGTTACTAAAACTGTGATTTTTTGCGAGAATGTCTCATGACAGTGACATAAGCCAGTGCGACATTCGTGACAACAGCTGTGTGCATATCAACAATGGATAATATATCGAGTGCGGAGAGTGTATGAGCCTGCAGCGTTTAAAGCATGGAAGTACTGACCTTATTTTGAGTTTGATTCCATAAAAAGTGACAAAAACATTAGTGTCCGTTGTGCGTGGGAAGAAAACTTCTTTTTACAGCGAAAAAAACCCCTAAACTTCCAAGCAAGCACCGAGTGCGCTACGACGTAATGGGAAATTCACAGAGAAACCCGCGGATTCTTCCACTGACCGCCGCGGCACACCTGCACCAGAGCACACCTCCGCCTACCCCACTCCTGCTTTACAGGTGAAAATAGAGCAACATGACCGCTAGTCTTTGATTTTATTTATTTTCTGCTGTGTTTTACTTGCATCTATTTGAAAGACTGAGTGTAAACACAAAAAACTATTTTATTTTATATGCTGGAATGTGTAGAAAATATGTTTAAATGTTAAACATATTTCTTCAAGTCAGAGAATGTTGCATATAATTAAATTTTTGCTTGATGTATAAAGTTAAAAGATTAAAACTAATAAAACAAGTTTTAAAAAGAGACTTTTCCATTTGATTACATTTTGTATGATGGATTATGCAGAAAAAGTAGAATTGGGCTGAAAGATCTATCGCTTTATCACCTATTCAGGTTGTAAATTGTGTTTTTAAAAAGTAACTAAGTAATTAATTACTTTTGAAAATAAGTAATCAGTAAAGTAACTGGATTACTTTTTGGGGGAAGTAATCAGTAATTAGTTACTGATTACTTTTTTCAAGTAACTTGACCAACACTGTTTAGGACATCCTGGCACCACACATTTGTTATGCTGGTAGAAGCTAATGTACCCTTAAGCTTCAAGCCTCAAGTGGAGATGTAGAAAGAGACACTTTTTCTCAATTTATACCATCTGAAGTCAAACATTTTGAGCGCCATTGTACAAGTTCTGTTTATTTAAAAACAAACTTTAAGGTCACTGGAGATCCCTTTAAAATGCATGATCCTGGTAAAGTATACAAAAAACCATTAACACCTTAACTGCTTTTATTTAACACAGCAGCTCTATGGGCCTGTAGCCCCACCGAGACTACATCAGTCCAACTCTTACTGTAAAATATCAACGTTGCTTTTTATTTTTCCATCTGCTTGTTTGGATATTTAAAACAAACACTGAGTAGTACTTTCAAATAATCAGAAAATGGTTCATTTCCTTACCCACACTGATAAGTAATTAACTATAGGAGGAAAACTCTCTAGTGTCATCTTTGTAGAAGGCTTTATCATTTAGTATAGATTTGTTTCATTTTCATCTACCACTCTTGCACGGAGTAAATTATCTATAGAAGGTGCAGTGTATAGTGCAAAGTCCCAGGTGCAAACCTGATATGAATTAAATATATATTGTTCCTCATATGAATGCTTAGAATTGGTAGGAATCTTTGATATAACAGAAGTTTGAACCGACTTTGGTTGCATAAATGGTAAACAGCCCATGTAAAGGTGAATAGATGTATAATGCTGTGCATACTAGTGAAATTCACTGGCTATTGCCATCAGCTATTGCCTGATGGCTAAGTCGATTAAAAGAAAAAACAAAAGACATTTGTTTGTATTTGCAAAGAATAACCCATGGATGGAAATGGAAATCTCAGCCTAAATATTCACTGACCTCACAGGAAGCCCTGTGAAGAAAAAATGGCTTTTGTCCACACAGGCTAAGACAGCAGACTAGCCAGTGGGTTCCCAGATTGGATGTGATATAATTCCCTCAAATTATTTTAGTTTCTGCCAACAGTTCCAAAGGTATACCAAAATTATGTTTATAGAATTAAAAAGACATACAAGCAGTATTCAGCAAGTTTTTCCCCTTAATTTGTACATTTCCTTGTCTGTTTTTCATCTCCTCTCTGTCTCCTCTCTCACAGTCCCCCCTCTCTTTTCCCCACCTGCCTCATTTTTCCTTCCAGGAAGAGCAAGCTATGAGCGGTAGCTGATGGCAGGGTTACAGTGGAGTTCTTGCCAAAGAAGTGCTGGGCACGTTGCTGCATAGTAAACACCCAGGGCTCCTGCTCTTGACATGACGGGGGTCTCTAATTAAAGAGTGCAACAAGACACCCCTAGCCAAGGCTCTCCCTATCAGCCCAACACCCACAATTAAGTCCTCCATGGGATCCAAGGCGCTGCATTATTGATGGAGCAGAACGTTTGATTAGAAACTCTTAACTCAGCTCCGGAACAGAACAGCCAGTCCATTGTCATTAAACACCACTTAAACCAAGTCAAAACATACCAGTTGGACATGCTTCTTAAACATCCGGGTTATGATGAAGTTGGGGGTGAGGGTGGGAGGGCATTGGATTAAATATCAATGCCTCTGCTAACATATGCTGAGGGGTTTTATTCGTACGGGATAAAAAAAGGTAAACAATATACCTGCAGGCCAGTTAATAGAGGTTTTTCTTGATGATTTGCAAAGAAGAGGAAAATTGTGGATTTTAGGTCCAGGAAACACATGTAAGAGATAAAAAAAGCAAGTGAACCACAACAATGTCAGCACCCCATATGATGAGTCAGTGAATGTTTGAAATTATAACAACCCCAACCAGGAAATATGTACTTACATCAAAGTCAGGCTGCTCTAAGTGGGACTAAACAGCATTACCGGCCCACATTCAATCAACTGTTGCCTGGTGCGTAGATAATGCATCACTTCATATCAAAAGCCTTTCTAATGAGAACAGGATGATGTATACAATACCAAAACATTCATACTCCAGTGTGGATGAAACATGTAGATGGAGATGTAATGGGGTGTCAAATTAAAGCATGCAGCAGCAAGCCATAACATGCACAGTGGTGGAAGCTCCACTTTAAACATATACATGAATTTTTCCCTTTAAAATAAACTGAACTCTTACACAGGAGCCTTGTGTTTGTGTGAATTTCTGCAAAAGACTATTAAGTGCATTTTTTTGCTCTGCATGCATGCTTGTGTGCGCATGTGTGCCTGCTAGGGAGTAGAGGGAATACTGCAAATTCGTCTGCTTTGCCTTTGCAATAGGCCTAATTAATACACACTCAAGGGTTGATAACATTGTGGCTGAAAGTAGATCTCCTTAAGAGATACTTAATCCAGCTAAAGATTGCACTGCTCCTCTCTCTTCCACAGCATCACAATCAAAGGTATTGGGTGGGTCTCTAGTGGACTCATTAGCAGGCTGTTGAGTGGTGGGGGTCTCAGCTAAGGCGCATCCCCCTATCAGCCCCAAATGCACACACATAAACCTCACCCTCACCGCATACATCTGTACACCGCTCACTGACCCAAGTGATCAGAGATGCTTGTGTTATTATGACATTCATTAAGCATCACTGATGGAAACCCAACACACTCCCATCAGCACTGTAATTAATCACCACCTTATCGGCAAGCCACAAACTTCCCACTATCTGTGTGTGGTTGAAGTCTCCTCTTACTAGGGCAGGGGTCAAATATCAGGGACAGGAGTGATCAGTAGCTACTCAGTGGACATCATTCAGGCTAATGGAGGCTCTAGCATCACCTTTACGCAAGTGTTGCCACCCATAGCAGATCTCAAAGCAATGAATTAATACACCTGGCATGGGTATTTATAGCTACATGTAACAGTTGTAATATGTGCAGTTGTATTTTTTCTCATCTCAGAGCCCTTTAATATGACCTTTCTTACTATACATATACATTCTATTAATCTTCCAATAGCCTGCATTCTAACACTATCTGAAAGTAATGACCTCTGTATGGAAAACCACTGAGGTCCTTTCATGGGAGCTGAATTCATAATAACGCAGGTTAGTAAGTGGGATCAGGTTAAAGAGTGCTAAGCCATGTTAAACCACTGCAGTACTGGAGCATGCATCATGTCCATGCATTAATAAAAGGCAACTATGCTATCATTATAAGCACCATACGTGCCGGGGCTGCACTTCCTGGCTGCTCTAATAGCTAACTGGTCAAGGGTGATTTATCTGATAAACTCCTTTTGTGTTCCACAAGCCTGAGAGATGGTTTAGTTCAGCCTAGTCTGCTATAATGTGCTTTATAAATACAAAAACAAATGGTTGCCTAGGGAGGAGGAAAGATGTAGCATGTATATTTGTGTTGGGTGGGGTGGGTGTAGGTCAAATTGTATCCTCTTGTGCCTTGGGGGGAGACAGGAAAAGCCTGAGTTATAACTCTTCCATCACCTGCCTTCTGCCTCACATGCATTACTCAGGATATAGCGCAAATTGCAGCCGGCATCCATTAGTTCTTTTCAGGGTTAATATTGATGTAGATATCATTCCTATCTGCTGTGTCATTTATTTGAAATACTATGTGCGAGGAGTAGCTCCGGCAGTGAATCAAATCAATTGATAGAGCAGTTAGCCTTGCAGCCCGGGCTGCCTGGGAGCTGCCGAGCGAGCATGAAATATTATGGAGATTGTTCTTTAAAGTGATCTCTTCATCATCATTTGTCTGCAGCCTGGGTGATCCTATCCCCCACTCTGCTGCCTTCCTCTTGGGCACCAGCTGTCATAACTAAATCAGCCGGATAATGCAGTCGTGCGCACAGTTCTACCCCATGCCCCTGCGACACCCGTCTTCATCCCCACCCCTCCTCTCCACTCAAACATCGACTGCCTTCCTTCTCTGCTCCCTTCACCTTCTCTGTGCTGCAGCCACACGTGTCAAAGAGCATCCAGAGAGTCGCTCATCATCTCTACTGATGGCCCTCCTCTCTGGGGCCTGCTTGTTTGTGTCACTTCCTATGTGCAGGTCTGCTAGTTCATGTCACCCTTTGTAGCAGGGGAGGGCACGCCTGCTGTTTTACTTCATGTTTGGCTGCTTGTGACGGGCAAAGAGGTGTAGTACAGAGTTCAGTGACAATCCTCCTGTATGTTATGACAGCCAGTTGAGCTGCCACTCTGAACTATGCCGTAAGTGAATATGACGGAGACCGTTTTTATGGTGCTCTTCACAGTCTGTTGGGATGCGGCTGGATGACTGTTTTTACGGCCCATAAATGGAGTGGCGTGCATATTTTCTGAGTCATTAGGAGGACAGTCAGGACACATACTCAGAAGGAGATGCACGCCACTTAGGCCAGACTGTTTACCATTGTAAAAACCTCATCACTGAGCCTCTCAGAATGATGTAAACTCTTACTCGGAGAACATTTCCATGTGTCAGTGAGAGATGAGATGAGAGGGCATCTTCAATGAGGATACTGAGAGGATACAAGGCCTTAGAGGAAAAAGCTGCATTATTCAGTGTCAGGACACCCAGAACCTGGAGACGGTCATGCCATCCTGATCAGTGCTTCATAGCCTACTGATATTACAGTCAACAGACAGGTATTGTAACAGTGTCGGCCTTAAACCTTTCCAAGACAATGTTCAGAGGATGCCAAAAATGCAGTTTCCTTAAAACGTCCTTCAATTTCTTATCAAAAAAGAAGCTTGATATTTGTTTTTCTGCTTTAGGAAAATGCTGACATTTCCATTAATGAGATCTGATTGTGGCTGACTGCAAAACAAACACACAATTATGCCATTAACCCAAACATTTAAAAGAGCTAGGATATTCACAGGCCAAACAGTATCAAGTCATACATTTATACCAATTATGTGCTGACAAAATAGGCGTCTATATTGTTGAGACAATGATGTCATACACAAGCCAGTAACATTTATATTTTCTAAACGAGTCACTCTAGGCAGCCTGGCCGAGGCGGTGACATCTGCATGACTGTTAGTCAAAGGAACAATGAGTGCTCTTAGCAGAGAACAGAACCACTATTTGTCACTGTATGCTGATAAAATTCATACAGGGGCATTGTATGGGCCTGAAAATGGATGTTGAATTCATTAATCAAAGCCAGATGGATTATGTGCTCTGTGGGTTATGTTCAATGGCTTACTCTAGGAGATACAGAGGTTTAAAAGGCCACAGTGTGTGCGTACATACACATTCACTTGTGTGTGTCAGTTCCCAATGAGTGATGATGACCACTGGCTCACCATATTGATCAGGAGAAGCCGAGGAGGGCTGTGAGATAGATAGCAATACACAAGCTATAGCATACGCATCTCCCCGTGGCTGGGGTTAGAAAGTTTGTCTTATGCTTGGTGCCCGTGAAAGCTGTAATTTAAGCTTTAGACTTAATAAAAGAAACATTAAAGAAAGTATGCAAGTAAGCTGGAAAACAAGTTACCTAAAAAAACAAACAAAAAAAAAAACCTAAATTAAGGAGGGAAAGGGGGATCAAGCAGGGTGCAAAGAATGCAGAGGTTAATAAATATAAATACCACTGAGACCACCCATCCAAAAAATTTAAGTTATGCACTCAGACCGCTGTAAGATACTGTTAGCATATGCTTTGCAGATGTAACCATCATTGAAGACCTTCATTATACTCGAAAGCGAGTTAGAGAAAAACTGTATAGTTACAGGAATCAGAAGGTGGCTGCCAGCTTCCTGTTTGTTCAAAAGATTTGTGGTCAGTTATAAAAACTGAGTTCAGTTTTTATAAATTCAAAAGAGCAACTGTAAGTAGTATTTCAGTGTGATACAGGATTGACATATAGTTATATATCTTTAAAAACAAACAAACAAACAAACAAACAAACAAACAAACAAAAACAGTGAATTTCTTCAACTTGGATTTTATCCAACAAAGAATGATCTGGATACATTTATGTACGCTCCATGAGAATATTAAACAACCGCCACGCTGCCACACTAGAATGTGTTAAATTTGTGACTCATATTCCAACACCAGCTGGATGCCATCCCCACCCAGCAGCCCGACGCTGATTGGACAGGTAGATGTAAAGAGCATGTTGCTTCCCTCCGCAATTTTTCCACAGATTCAGCAGAAAGTATTTTATAGCACATTTTTTTGTCTCACCAATCCAAACAATGTGTGTGAGCTCTGTACCGTCACACACATGGCTCGGCCCTGGCTTGGCAAAGTGCATTTCTCTCTCTCTTTCGTCCCGTGGTTATTAATTATATAGATATTGTACTGGCACAGAGCAGAATAGGGCTGCTAGATAGCTTTGGAGGTTCATCTTAAGTCAGACTCTGAAGTTTAATTTCAGCGTTGGACTTTAATATCCCTTTGCGTGGTCCAAGTGGTGCTCTGTTCTTTCTCTGCCGGCAGCAGAGGGACATACAGGGCCCTGGCAGTAGGGGAACAGCCTATGTAGGACAGCCTCTCATGGCTCCCTGGGGGCAGATTTGTGCAAACTACACTACAAATTACACAGTGGGTTGCTGTGCACCCTGAGCCAGTGTAAACAACAACATCGTTTCCTCTCTTATGCTATGAATCAAACTGAACTTATATGACCCAAGACCGAGTCCACACCCATACTTTCTACGTCCTTCAAACCCTTTTAATGACACACCTACGTAGTAGTGTTTAACCCCGAGCTAGCTTCCTCTCTCCTCCCCCTCCCCCTGACTTCATTCATGAAAACTCCTCCTCTGTACGCCCCACTGCTCTCAGCGTGTCACACTCTGCAGCTGTTTCATTTTAGGAACTGGGGACTCCAGAAGTTTGCCTCGCAGCCACCAGTCTGCTCTCAGAGCCAAGTGGAAACCACAGCCAATACTTGTCCGAAGTGCTCTGGCAAAGTTAAATATAGAGCCCCTCAGTTGTTGTAAGAGATTTAATAAATTCCTCCTTCAAAGTTAGCATAATGCTCTCTGGTTTAAAAGACCAAAGTCCTCTTGCTTGTTATTTCCCAGGCCTATTTGTTGATCTCTCATTGCTGGAATATAACATTTCAGTAATGGTCTGCTGCAAACCAGCTGATGTGTTTAATAAACTTTACTGTGCCTCAGTCTGGGAGCTACCTCCCACTTAGTTACAGACGTGGAGGAAAGCACTGGGCCATAGCAGCTGAGAATAATTCATTAACACCATATATAACTAAACACCAATAATCAGTCACAGCTTAATATCCTTATCATTTTTTATAAAACAGGAAAATAAGACGAACCCTGAAACAAACAATTTCCTAACAATAATCACAGTATTATTATCAACAAGCAAACAAACTTTACTGACACCATAACTGATTTAAGCTGTCTTGAAATGCTTTACATATTGCATAAGGATTTTCCACAAAGGGGAACTGTGATAGATCCAAGATGTGTGGTGCAGTTATGAAATGGCTTCCATGCCAAGCCACGTGGTAAACAGGGAAATGCAAAAATCACTATTTTTTTTAACAAACAAGGCAAAACCCTGCAGATAGCACAGCTGTTTTACTGAAAGTGAACATTTATATGTTTAATATTTACATTTAGTTCAACTCACTTTCAACTCACAGTTTGAAGTAACAGTTCATTTGAAGTAACACTGCATTTAAATAAGGTAAAGGAGAAAACAGATACATGTGCCTTTGCCGTACGTTTTCTTAGAACCCAGCAAATGTCATACTGGCTTGTTTTTCATTCCTGCCACATTATTGCTTATGATCCCTGCATATGTGACTCTGCCTGCTTTTCTGTGCATTTGGTACGACTGATTATTTTCTGAAACTCTTCAAAACTGTAACAAGGGAGTGCGTACAGTCGATCTGTATCTTCAGATATCGTTAGTAGGGGGCGGGCTGGCAGAGCCCTTCACCAATATGCGTACCAGCTGCAGGCCTCTGCCTGGCAGTGTGCTCTGCTTCAGACAGAGGGGGCTCTGTGGTGGAGGTCTGTGTCACGCCATCAGAATGTGTGGCAGCGTGCTGTGGGTCCTGAGAAAAAGCGCCTGAAGCTCTGCATTATCAGCTGGGTTGATAACAGCATGGAAACACTGAAGCCAACAGGAAAGACATGCAGGGATCCTTCTCAGACCTGGCCACTGTTCTCTTTTCACTGCCAATAACCCTTGACATGACTGGTGTTTAGAAACTCTCTTGCCAGGCTGTTAGCAAAGAAACTGGCCTGTGAATGCAGGTTAAGGAGACTCTGAGGGAAAATGTGAATGCCTGTGCTAAAAAAAACATTAAGGGATGATGTCATAAAGGCGCATCTTGAGTTCCTGTAAACTTTCATTTATTCGCACAGATATGGAAAAAAAGCACCATTTGTAAGTTGCTTTAAATCTTTTTCCCTTCATATTGTTTTTACTATAGAATGATGAGGTGTAAGGTGAGATTGGGTTTTAGAATCACATTTACACAAAGTTGAAGCAAAGTGTAAAATATAGATTAAAACATAATATAATGGTGTGACAGGCATATTGTTTAAATGCTAGTAACAGTAAAACAACACCAACGAATTCATATATTTTTTTAAAATGTATGAAGATTTAATTCATTATCGGTAAAATTTTGCAAATAGGTTGAGAGTGGCCCAGAAATGGCTCTAAAAGTGTCATACTTGGAATAAAAGAAGAAGAAAATCCCCTTATGGAAGAAAATAATAAGGTTAAATGGCCAAAGGTCAGTAACGTGATGGGATTAAGAAAGTGCATATAGTTCATGAAAGACTGCAACAATTTAAGAATAATGTTTTTCATTTTAAAACTGATAAGAATTTGGGTGTTTTGTAAATTATATAACAAAAGAACAGAAGAGGCAAAGGACAGAAAAAGTTTCCTGATGTTGAATGGCAGTAATGTTTGGTCCCACACGACAAGTTTGCACTCGAAAGTTGAGTGGGAGCAGTCAGCATCATTGATGGTGTGGAGGGGCATTAGTGGATATCTGTGAAGGCACCATTAATGCTGAATGATCTAAGTAGTTTTCTGAGCTTTTCATACTCTCATCAATGTCTTTTGAAGAACTCCCAGGTTATTTCAGCTACACACCTGGGGATTATATAACACCACATTCTCCGTGGCTCCAGAAACAGTTTGGTCTGGCTACAGACCAGACCTGTCCCCCACTGAAACGATCTGGTATATTAGAGGTGGGAAACTATTTTCCCCATGGGGCCACAACTGGAACCTAACATCTACTCTTACAAGTAGTAGTTTATAAAGAGCTAAAATTAATATTGAGCAAAATGGAGTTCATCTCATCTGTGTGGTCCTCCACAACAGTCCCAGGTTCTTATGGGATCCTTTGGAAAAATTAAGCGCCAAGCCCTATTTTAGACAACAGAAAAAATAGCACAAGAGAGCATGAACAGTCAAGATGTAATACTTCTATATCAAGTAAAAATTTTCTTTTATTGTTTTTTTTTTACACTTTACAATATTTTTTAGAACAGAGTGCATATTTTTATGTTTTCATTTGTATTTATATTTTTAGTTTTTTTCTCACATAATAAAATAATCTGTGAATTAACAGGACATGCCCACACACCATGTAGAAAAACACCTCCATACCACTGAGCCTTCTTCATGTTGTCTGCACATGATGTTACTTCCATGCATAAACAGGTAGTCAGGGCGGACATGTGAAAATAGGGCTTTAATTAATACCATGTTTAATTTCCCCTATCCCCCTTACCCTGCCACACATCCTCCAGCCACACATTAACTTGGGGAGAAGAGCCGAACAAAACACCCCTCTGCTCATCTCCCCTCCCATCTCTTCCTTCTCAGAGGGGAAGAGTGCAGATGTGAGCAGGGTCAAATAAATAGCCGCGATTCAGCTGCAATTCCACTTTGACATCCACTTAGCCTCAGGTTCCCTCTGCCAGCAGCCACCTGTTGCTCTTCTTTAAACACTGCCTGGTGAGGAGGAAGTTTTCTCATGTGGAACTGAGCCCCCTACCTCCCCCGAATATACTCCCAGGAACTGTAATGGCTTAAATAAAATTGTGTAGGACCTTGGAAGCGTCATTCAGGCCTTTTACATGCTTCAGAATAACCCAGACAGAGGAGCAAAGAAAATGGGGAAAGAAGGGGGTGGGGGTTGGTGAGTAAAGAGAGATACAGAGATTCAGCCATGTGGCCAGATGCTAAGACCATCAGGTCTGTGTGTGAACAGAGCGACAAGAGGGATTTACTATAGTCTACAGAACTGGATATAAAGTAGCAGGATTCAGACATCTGGTGTGATTTTGCTTGTTTTCTAAGGCAAAGTCAAATATAAGAGAAGAAAAGAATACATGAGTTGTCATTATATTCCACAATAAGCAGCTCTGTGTTTAGCATTTCCACAATAAATCTTTGGAAAAATGGCAGTTATTTTATGTTGTGCTAAAACATTGCAGGAAATTGCACTGCACTGGGTTTAAGGTTTTATAGATCTGGGAAACTATGCATCGGTAGCGTCACGTTATATAAACTGCTCCTTTGATCAAACCTAATTATACACATGCAATTACCAAAGTGAAATTAGCAACATTTAAATGCATCCATTTACTTGATTAAAGTTAGATGATGAGAGTGAGATAAGTGAAGACCAATACTCGAGGAGATGAAAGCAATAGGTCCAGATATTGGGTGTCAGGTGAAGTGCACACAAACTTGGCAAAAGACTGTGACACAAAAAGGAAAAAAAAAACAAAACACAGGTAAATAAATGAAGAGCGATGACCGTGTCACATCCTACCCGTCGAGCTCGACTGGGTGTCGTGTAAAGCTTAAAGCTTCGCCCCAGAGTGTCGTGTGCTCCCACATGGGTCCTGCCACAGATGCACAGGGCCTCTGGTTACAATACTGAGAAATCCTGCCTGCTCAGACCCAGCTCTATTACTTAGGCCGGAACAAAGACTCAAGGGTAAGTGCCTACCTGAAGTAAATGTAGAAGCGGCCAGATTTACGGAGCTCAAATGTGTCAAAGAGGATCTCTCTTATGTATGATGCATTGCTGATAAAGCTAATTATGATCCTTTTAACAGCGCTACTACTGCTGTGGCTTTGTCAACCTGGAGAACAGGTATGTTACCAAGTGTCCTCATGTTAACTAGTACCACGAAGGAACAGGTGCCAAGCAGGGAGAAAGCAGTCAGAGACAGGTCTACCGTGTTACTGAGCCGAGCTAAGTCTGTCCAGCCTCCTCTGGATGTATGACTGAAATACTGCTACTACTAGCTGGGGAATAGGAAAGCATCTGTCACCCCTTTTAAATCCCCAAAGAAAAGTAAACCAGGTCCAGAGTTTCATTGGTAGTACTCACACAACAGATGTCTTAAAGCAGTCCCAGGACATTCAAGCATTTAGGAAAGCACCTCTGTCTTAGCAATAATTAGCCTAAATGGATCTCTTTCTCCATTTCCCTCCTTGTCTCCTTGCCTCAGTCTCTTTTCAGGCACTGATATGAATAATGATCCAGGGGGTTAACAGCAGGTCACACGGAGCTCCATGTCTGCCACGTTATTCATTTGGTGCAATGAGAAATTGATCACATTATTGTGTTAAGAGGGACCTGATTTGTTATAATCAGCCCAGTATTGGCAGGACTGGCCCGCGGGCCCTACTATTACATTAGGAATGCTCAGGCAGCCATAGGTCAGCACCACTCAGACCATTTTACAACTTCACATCACCTCCTTGACCTTTTAATGACCACTGACAGAGACAAAAGAAAAGCAATATATGACAGACCAATATTAGCTGCTGGTTAAACTCCATGCATCTTCAGGGTAGAAGGAGATTTGCTAAAGGGGCACAGGGACGGTTGTGTCCCCCACAATTATTTAAGTGTGTTTTCAGGCAACTAAACACTGTGCATGCGTGTGCAAGACTGCCCTACACTCAACACTCGTAGGCCATGACCTAAAAGCTATATTTCTGTCAAAAAGATTGACATTTATTGGGGAGGTCATGACAAAATTAGCAGAAAGTCAATCATTCAACTATTTAAAAAATGTACAATTTTGAGTAGTGGGTGCTTTAAAACAGTTTCTTTGACTGTTTGCTCCATTTTCCAAATGAATGAAAAACTGTGTAAACGACCAGGTGCACTAACCCATTTCCCCCCGAGGTTACATCATGCCAGCTCATTAATCAAATGAGTCAGCTGCTCTGTTTGCACTGGGTCAGAATGTATTGGTTAGTGCTTGTTGATTTAACCATAACACCTCAGCACATAGAAAAGGCCTTGGATCTAAGTTTAATCTTCAACAAGACTTCATGATGTTTTATTTCATCAACAGCCACCAATCAGTTTATCATCTAGTGTGCTTCACTCAAAGCTGGTATGTGTGTAACTTTAATATTGTTAGTAGGTTATTACACAGGTTGCTCCCTGCACCTTGCTAAATAGTGGTTTTACAACATGTCAGCGAGCTTGTGAAGTTAAACTTGCCCTTGCAGGGAGGGCAAATAAAGCGTAATCAGAATGGACACACTGCATTTACATTAACAGTCTGATTTTGATTTTGATGGAAGACATTTGCCAGTCTGTTAATGTTGGCACATCTTTAAGCCTTGCAAAGTGAGAAAACCATCAGGATAAACATTTATATCAAGCCTACCAATAATAGCTGTTTAAATAATTACCTTTTATTTTTATTGATGAAGTAACTCTTTTATGAGCAAACCTAAATGACCAAGCTTTTACCTGTCTACAGCTTCAGTAACATTTAAACTAATTGCCTTTGCTTAGGTAAATATTAGATCTGTGCAAGAATAATGAATCCAGGGCCTAAAAACATTGTGGAATTAGACCTCGTTGGTAAGGGCCATTTACAAAACTTGGGAGATGGCTTCTTTTTTTCCTTTTTTTTTCTTAATGCAAGCACCACGTCACAATGCAGATTTTGTTTTAAGTGCTTAATTTCTTGTCAAAG
The DNA here is from genome assembly GCF_963969265.1 of Rhamphochromis sp. 'chilingali'. NCBI lineage: Eukaryota > Metazoa > Chordata > Actinopteri > Cichliformes > Cichlidae > Rhamphochromis > Rhamphochromis sp. 'chilingali'. Next base: position 34,004,476 of record NC_137933.1, on the reverse strand, counting down.
TTCCTAGCTGTGATCATTTTCTTTAGTGGAGCCATTTTTTGAATGTAATTAGCATTTAAATCAAATAACACCACCGTCGCCTGAGCAAAATATTTCAGTATGCTTTCCACCTCTGGAAAACACTTCTTACTCTCCCTGATGCACGCTTTTATCCCCCAACTCCCCCCAGATTGCTACGGCTGTTTACAGTGAAAAACATCTGCATTGAAATTATTCCACTTCCTGAGGCTTGAATAAAATAAAGTCTCTACAAAACAACAACAGGAAGAGGGCCATTTTTACAATAGCTGTGTTTAAACACGTGCACGAATTTGGTGACGGCTGTGAGCACATACTGTGTCGGCTGTGTCGGGCTGATGCAAAATAGCACCCTATTTACACATTAGCAGAAGATGAAAATATCTGTCTGCTGATTTTTTTTGTTTAGTTTTCACCGTAAACTGGCGAAAATAATTTACATTTTCATCTGTCAGTTTTCTCGCTTTTAGGCACACTAAGCTATAGAGATTTTTTTTTTTTAAATCTGTAGCATTCCATTTTTTAAGTGAAGTCGTTAAAGTTAGACAGTTTTGATCATTAAAAAAACATCGATTTAAAAAAAAAAAAAAATTGTAAAATTTGCACTTCATAAAAATTGCCTAACATTCTGCACAACTGAAAATTGCCCACTTAGGATTTAAAACTTAAAATGCAGCATACAAATTTGACAACATTTCTTCTTTTTGTTCTTCCTCTAATTTCTGGATCAATTTAACCCCAAGACATTCGGCTTCAAATAGGAAAGAGAAAAAGCTGCAATTTCTGGTTTAAACAATCCTTGTCACTCTCCATGCTGCTCAAAACTTGTTTAAAAATGTCTCAGCGTCACCCTGAAATGTTTACACAAGGAGTTGTGCATGCAGAATTAATCTTACGGGCTTACAATTAAGACATTGAAGAATTTCCCTCAACATGAGATGAGGCTGGCAACCTCGTTCTCTCCCCTAACAGTAGCCTTGAGAAAGTGTGTGTACATAAACCTCCTGTGGTTACTCAAATGTTGTAAACTGTATAACTAAAGCTTAGGCCTCATTCATAAGCTGTTTACCTTGTCGATAAATCACGGCGTCCCTCGAGCGACAAGTAGTGACAGGACGCTGAAGAGAAGAAGGATGGATTTGAATTGTTAAACCTGAGCCAAAGTAAACCTGAACGGATAGAAGTCAGTTAACTCTGAAGGTTTTTGTGTTTGGGTTGTATTAGCTGTAACTAGGGAAATGGATACTTTAAGTCAGAGACAACAAACAATATTTATCTGTTCAAATAATTACATTAAAAAGCCTGTTATGTGTTGGAGCACAGGAGAAAACAGAGTGCTGGCCAAAACAACACAGGTGTAGATTTAAGTCATTCAAAAAGTTTGTGAGCCCTCATCAGTATTAAACCGTTAGTCAGAGAAAAATTTTAAAGTTGTATTTTAAGACAAGTCACATTAAAAAGTGTTACAATTTGCTCAAAATTATTGACAAAAATAAGTAATTAAACAAATTATAATAGTAATTAAATTGTTTTTTCCCAGTTGAATTTTTGGTCAGTAACTGGTTACAAAAAAAAGAAGAAAATTCATACACAAAACACACATTAAACTAAATGAAAAACCCAAAATAAACAGTTAAAAATTAAAAAAAAAAAGTGACACACAAAAGAGAAACAAAAAAGAATGAATAGAAAAAAATACACATAACTTTAATGTAACCCTTTACATGGAACTTTCGGTGACTACATACTGACTGCTTCATCAATAATCTATAATCTTGGTAATCTAACCTTTTATCTGGCAATGAACCATATTTGGTAACTTTAGTGGACAAAAAACAGCCTCAATTTTGTTTTATACACACTTTTTGGGAAAAAAAAATTCACTGTAGCACATTTATGGTATCTTTATGGCCCTGGACTTTTAAGGGGAAAAAATTGGACAAATACAAAAAAGTCCTGTAATACAAGAATAGCACTAGAGTTAAAATTGACAATTTTCTAGTATTTTCATGAGTGCCCTATAAAGGGCTGAAGTACAAATGTAACTAGTAACTTTCTAAAGCTGTCAAAGTATTGAAAGAAAAGTGCAATGCTTCTGCACAAATATTGAAAAGTATGCATAAAATACACTAAAATGGGATTTAATTGTCCTGAATTGTAATTGTACTGAAACACATTACTTGAATAAATACACTCTACAATACCAGTAAATATAGCAAAAGCAGATTAATAATTAATCTCAACTTCAAATTTGACATCATTGCGTAAAGAAGATTCATTCAGTACTTATTCAAGGGAACACACATTCACAGGCTTACTTACTCATCATATTGAGCTGTACAAATGCCGTTTCTGTTGTCCCACCACTTTGTTTCACTGCATTACACTTGAATGCTCTCACTGTTAATCAAAGCACCTTCTCGTGGCTGTTTACGCTACAGCTTTTTATTCCAGCATCACTGCTGTGTTGCTCACACACTAATGGCTCTGTTGTTGCTTACTGCATCTCAGCTTGTCGCTTTTGTGTTGCCCAACACAAACAGTGTCATGTTGTTATTTATTTATTTATTTTTTTTACCATTACTGCAACTTAGAAAGTGCTTTCAGTCAGATAGTGTGGAGCTGAAACAACAGGTTACGTGAGCTGTTTACAAGCTGCTGAAAGGGCCTAACAGGTTCTTCATAGGGGGAACTTTTCTTGCTAAGTGAGACAACAGATTACACTTTGGCACATTTCTCGAGAGACTGCAGCCTGCTCCGCACCACAGCGCCACATTCCTCATATCTGTGAGTAAGTGTTCACTTGATACCCTCTTCAAAAGGGTAGCACGGCAGACCTGCACCACATATTCATGTCTTTACATAGAAATCTACCTTGAGCTACAGTATATCTTCTGCTACATTTGCCAGGAGACAGTATGTATTGTGTACTGCTGAATTAAGTGTATATTAAACTGTCAGTAACATAACTACGCCCACGTCCAGTTATTGACGCACAACAGTATCATATCTCTTTGTATCCTTACACTGTGTCTCAGTTACAACTCCAAGGAGAAGCACATGCTGTGACAGAAGCCAACACGGTCACGACACTGAACCTCTTAGCTACAGACAGTGTCAAGGGTCAATTTGTTTCTCTGAGGGTTTCCTCAGTCACCTTCAGTACCTCCACCTAGGATCGATGATGCTTGACTCACTCTGAAAGTCAGTCAGTAAGCAGTGTGAAAGCAACTAGCAAACAACAGTTTTGTAAAAAGAAAAGCCTCATTACAGGATACAAAAAGTCTAATCATCAATATTTCAGTAGCAGGTATCACTTCTTAAAGCTGTTTTTTTGTGTGTGTTCAAAACAGATCTCACTTCAGGTTGTTCTTCTTACTTTGAGAGTAAATACTGACTAGGATTACTGTATTCCAATAATTTAGCCCATATAAATAAAATTATTTGCATTTTGTTGTATTATTTCATCTTCTGTACTTCAGCAGTACTTTCAAATGCTGTATCCTCTATCCAAGCATCTCTAGAGTATCAGTAAAACCTCTGAATAATATATTTAATATTATTTAAATATATAATATTTTAATATTATTTCAGTTTAAAACATTTTCCATGTACTTATATGATTATTACCTTTTATTTGTCTTTTTCAAACAAAACACATGCAATACCTATATTTGTCTGTTATTGTGTAAATACTTACGCTATTGTGTACTTCACACACATGGAGAAATGCCAAACTGCCTTTCATTGTTCTTGTAACAGTGACAATAAAAAGCTATTCTATTCTATTCTATTCTATTCTATTCTATTCTATTCTATTATAGTTATAATATCTTCTATGGGACCAAATCTCATGCAACTGGGAGCAAAGGACACTGTTTTTTTTTTTTTTTTTACTGGATGTGAACTTAATTTTAATAAATGTTATAACTTACAGCAAATTACCCCAAATACCACTTAGCTATGAGTTGTGGACCACTGGGGGTCCCCAGACCCTACTTTAAGAACAATTGTCATAAAAATCTGTATGCAAATAAATATAAGATAACTAACCTATACTGTGTCAGTTAATCTAGAGACCAAGTTAACACAGAGGATGAAACGCAGCCCATGGTAGCAGTTATTAATATGGCATGTGAAAACAATTTACTACTTCCTGTAGTAAATAGTGTCGTTGTATTGTTTTTCTCATAATACATGTTATTTAAGAAAAAATGTAGCCCAAGTTCAACAGTAAATTACAGTATGAGAGAAAAAAATCCAGTGAGCTATATAATACATATGAAACGTAAATATTATTACATCTTTTCTATTTCCTTTTCCAACTGTGTAAACAAACCCATCAGAAATAACAGAAGTTTGTCTTTCATCTAATTTTAATGCTTTACCTAAAATAAAGGACACCTCTTGATTACTTGCAAGTAAATTGAATATGTATTTATCCTTCAGGTAAGCAAAGCAGGGTCATATTAATCCCTTGGTATATCTGAAATAATGATGTTAATTGAGCTGTTTCACAACTCTTCACAAAGCGTACTGCTAGTAGAAATGTATGGCCATGTATTATTCTTGCAATGAATATCTCCTTTTGGAAATCTGCCCCCCAGACTTCAGAAATTAACAACTGAAACCTCAGTGCAGCAGGCCTGCCGCTGTGTGTGTTTTACACCAGCAATAATGCAGTTTTTACCTGGTAAGGTCACCCTGTAGTCCACTTTGAGTCTGGCAGAGTCGAGAAAGAAGATATCCAGTCCAATTTACGATGGGCCAGCCCAGTAAACCTGGAGTCAGTCTGCAAGTGAAGGGTGGAATAAAAGAGTTTCTCAGGTTTAGAAGGCCCAGCTGAAAGCACTAGAGCCCTTTCCCACTGAGAACTGTACCTCTCTAAATTACACTGACACTGCTCAATTAATCCAGGAGAATTGTTTCAACTATACAACACCCAGCTGGTTCATTTGCTATGAAGGTTTCTCCCCACAAAGAGCACAATTTAAGTTTGGAGGTCACAGTTCAGGATATGAAAGGATATTTTAGGAACAAATAAATATTTAAAATAAACACTTCATTTTAACTATGGATAAACAAGTTGAATTCCAGTCAGTGTTTATCTCTAAATACCTGTTATTGCAAATTATAGGATTATAGGAATTACTTAACAAGCAAAAGTGCTTACAAACACTCTTTCATTATGCATGATATCACTGAGAAAGTATGTAAGTGGAAACGACTAGTTTTACATTTTT